>NW_027556098.1:80525438-81172938 GCF_003287225.1 Phascolarctos cinereus | reverse complement strand
GCTAGTAAGTGTCAAAGGCCAGATTTGAAATCAAGAAGATGAATATTCCTGACTCCAGGCCTGATACTCTTATCCACTCTGCCACCTAGCTGACCATGGGCACCACCTGGGGCAAATCCCTGAACCTTGTTGAGTCCAACTTTGATTATATAAAATTATTTTGTATTTGCATATTGTATTGACATAGTCTACTTACCACCCTCCCCCAAAGAATGTAAGCTCCTTGAAGGTAGTGACTGATTTTATTTTTCTTTTTATCTCCATCTTCTATATACTTGAGAAATACACAGACACATATATTTAATTAAATTAGGATTTAATTGTAAGTTGTCTGCATTATTGGACACATCAAATTCTAAAATCTAGTTTCAGTCCTCTGCCTTTTAAACCTGCTATCTGGAAACTGTAAAAAAAAAAAAAAGAGAGAGAGAGATTTTTGATAACTGTACTTCAGTACAACTGGTTTCCTTTATTAACTTGTATATGTTATTTTTATACATTTGAAAATATCCTGAGAGGGGGTCCAAAGACTTCACCACACTGCCAAAGTAATCCCTGATAAACAAAAGGTTAAGAACCAGTGATCTACATATTGAAAAGAAGTGGTAGGCAGAGAGAAAAGGGTAAGCAGTTTGGACACAACAATGAATATATAAAGAATGTTAAGAATATTGGCAGTGTAATTTGGATTGACTCTAGGTTCCCTCTTTGAATCTCTCTACTGGCTTGGGCCCATCTGTTTTCCTACTTCTTTCTTCTAGTAAAGCTTCAGAATAGTCTGTTCATGGTACTTCATTATGGTATAGAGATCTCCCTGGGTTATTGAAATATAAGCCAGTGAAGCTTCAGCTCCACCTGGCCAAGTCCTACTAAAACTTTGAGAATAAATGCAGATTCTTTTGTCCATAAACCATGCTAGATGAATCCTAAGAGGGTGACCATCAGATTGTCTGATGGATAATTTTGGTCACAATAACTCTCTAAGACCAAGTCTCAGAAGAGTCCTGAGCAAATTATGGCCACAACAATGGTATTATCCACCTTAAGCAATGAAGGGCTATCTTCTACATCCAGTTCATATTTTAAGAACTACTGATCTCAGTTAGTGGCACAAATTCATTCCTCACAGTTCCTGTAAGGAATACAATCTCAAGTTCAGGTTGCAGAAGAATTCAAGGAAACTTTAAAAAAAAAGAAGTCTTTGTTGAAAGCCTTTCTTAACTGCCTCATGGGAGGTAAGTTATCAGATACAGAGGTGAAGAGAGGCAACAGGCATCAGTCCTTTAAAAATGCTTGCCCTTGTATTACTCAAAGAAAGCAAATAGGAAAAGAAGTCAATATCCATTCATCAAGTTAACTTCTAATTGAGCTAGTCTAAACATTTTTTTAAAGTACCAATGCATTCTTATGTATTCCCTCACTCTACTTTTTAAGTGACTGTATTTTTTTAAAGTTGCAATGATCCTGTTTATTTTTATAGTGTAAACATTTCATGTTATACTCCCAAAAATGAGCAAGAAAAAAAGTTTAGCAAAACCAAATGACAATATTTAGCACCAATAATCTCTCAATTCTCTGAGAGAACTTATGATGAAAAATGTTATCCACCTCCAGAGAAAGATCTGATGGAGTATGAAGATTGAAATGAACCATTTAAATTTTTTTCTTATTTTTTTAAATCTTTGTTTCCTTTTGCTACATGGTTTATATGAAAATATGTCCTGCATGATTATACATGAATATCCTATATCCAATTGCTTGCCTTCTCAAGGAAGGACTAGGTGAAGGATTGAGAAAGGGGAAGAATTTAGAACTCAAATTTTTAAATAGTATTTTATTTTTTTCTGATTTTATGTAAACACAATTTTTAACACTTATTTTTATAAAGTTTTGAGTTCCACTTTTTCTCCATTGTCCCAAAATGGCAAGCAATTTGATATAGGTTACATATATGTAATCATATAAAACATATTTCCATATTAGTCACTGTTATGAAAGAAGAAACCAAACAAAAGGAAAAACAGATGAAAAAAATTAAGTGAAAATAGCATGCTTTTATCTGCATTCAGAGTCCATCAGTTCTTTCTCTAGATGGGGTATCATTTTCTATCATTAGTAGAACTTAAAATAAAAAAAAATAAAGGTGAATATTAAAATTGTTTTTACATGTGACTGAAAAAATAAATTATTAAATTAAAAAATAGAAAATAAAAAGATTTGTTGAACAGATTTGATAAGAAAAAAAATGAAAAGCAATGTAACAGTAGTACAAATAAACCCTAAAACAAAAATCTCTAAGTGGACTCACTGTTCAGTAAGAATTTCTAAGAAACAAAAAATATTTTTGGCAGAAATTATATTTCCACTGGAATCTTATACCACATACAAAGAATAGGCTACCTAAATATAAAAAGTCACATTATTAAAAAATAAGAACAATTAGAAGAAAATAGAAAGGGATTCTTTTCCTAATTTTAAGAAAAAAATTATAAAAAAATCTAATCAAGTGGGCTAAATGGATCCAAGTAAGTGGATTAGTCTGATCTTAGAAAATGTGCTGAGAAAGGAGGAGGTAGACAAGGGTAAATTACATTACAGGAAAAGACACAAAATCCTATTACAGCAGAGGGAAAGAAGGAGGGGGTGAGCATTGTTTGAACCTTACTCTCATCAGATTTGGCTCAAGAAGGGAATAACATAATCAGTTAGGTATAGAAATCTAACTTGCCCTATAGGCAGTAGGATAGAAAAGGGGAAAGAAAAAGGAGGGGAGATAAAAGGGAGGGAAGAATCAATAAGGATAAAGGGGAAGAAAAGGGAAAGGGATAATAAAAGGGAGGAGGGACTGAAGGAGGCAGTGGTCAAAAGCAAAACACTAGTGAAGGGGGAAAGGAAAAAGGAGAAAGAAAAGCATAAATGAGGGGAAAAGGATGGAGAAAAAGACACAGATAGTAATCATAACTGTGAATGTGAATGGGATGAACTCTCCCATAAAACGGAAATGGATTGCAGAATGGATTAAAAACCATAATCCTACAATATGTTGTTTACAGGAAACACATTTGAAAAAGAGTGACACATACAGGGTAAAGGTAAAAGGCTGGAGCAGAATATATTATGCTCAGCTGAAGTAAAAAAACAGGGGTAGCAATTCTGATCTCAGAGAAAGCAAAAGCAAAAATAGATCTAATCAAAAGAGATAAGGAAGGAAACTACATCCTGCTAAAAGGCACCATAGACAATGAAGTAATATCATTACTAAACATATATGCACCAAATGGTATAGCATCCAAATTCTTAGAGGAGAAGTTCAGGGAGTTACAGGAAGAAATAGACAGCAAAACTATACTAGTGGGGGACCTGAACCTCCCCCTCTCTGCACTAGATAAATCTAACCACAAAATAAACAAGAAAGAAGTTAAGGAGGTGAATAGAACATTAGAAAAGTTAGGTATGATAGACCTCTGGAGAAAACTGAATGGGGATAGAAAGGAATATACTTTTTTCTCAGTACATGGCACATACACAAAAATTGACCATGTACTAGGGCATAAAAACCTCACAATCCAATGCAGAAAGGCAGAAATATTAAAATCCTTTTCAGATCATGAATAAAAAATTATATGTAATAAAGGGCCATGGAAAGATAGACTAAAAAATAATTGGAAACTAAATAATCTAATCCTAAAAAATGATTGGGTCAAACAACAAATCATAGAAACAATCAATAATTTCATTCAAGAGAATGACAATAATGAGACAACATACCAAAACTTATGGGATGCAGCGAAAGCAGTTCTTAGGGGAAGTTTTATATCTCTAAATGCTTACATAAATAAAATAGAAAAAGAGGATTAATAAATTGGGCATACAACTAAAAAAACTAGAAAAAGAACAAATTAAAAATCCTCAACTAAACACCAAATTAGAAATATTGAAAACCAAAGGAAAAATTAATAAAATTGAAATTAAGAAAACTATTGAACTAATAAATAAAACTAAGAGCTGGTTTTATGAAAAAACCAATAAAATAGATAAACCTTTGGTTAATTTAATTAAAAAAAAGAAAGAAGAAAACCAAATTACTAGTATCAAGAATGAAAAGGGTGAAGCTACCACCAAGGAAGAGGAAATTAAAACAATAATTAGGAATTATTTTGCCCAACTATATGCCAACAAATTTGACAATCTTAGTGAAATGGATACATATTTACAAAAATATAAATTGCCCAGATTAACAGAAGAGGAAGTAAAATACTTAAATAACCCCATCTCAGAAAAAGAAATTGAACAAGCCATTGATGAACTCCCTAGGAAAAAATCTCCAGGGCCAGATGGATTTACATGCGAATTCTATCAAACATTTAAAGAACAATTAATTCCAATACTATATAGACTATTTGGGAAAATAGGTGAAGAAGGAGTCTTACCAAATTCTTTTTATGATACAAATATGGTGTGATACCTAAACCAGGAAGAGTCAAAAAGAGAAAGAAAATTATAGACCAATTTCTCTAATGAATATAGATGCAAAAATTTTAAACAAAATACTAGCAAATAGATTGCAGCAACTTATCACAAGAATAATACACTATGACCAGGTAGGATTTATACCAGGAATGCAGGGTTGGTTCAATATTAGGAAAACTATCAGCATCATTGAGCATATCAACACAAACAAACAACAGAAACCACATGATCATCTCAATAGATGCAGAAAAAGCTTTTGATAAAATACAACACCCATTCCTATTAAAAACACTAGAAAGCATAGGTATAAATGGAGTCTTCCTTAAAATAATAAATAGCATCTATCTAAAACCTTCAGCAAGCATTATATGTAATGGGGACAGGCTAGAAGCATTTCCAATAAGATCGGGGTGAAACAAGGATGTCCATTATCACCACTGTTATTCAATATTGTACTGGAAATTAGCTTTAGCAATAAGAGAAGAAAAAGAAATTGAAGGCATTAGAATAGGCAAAGAAGAAACAAAGCTATCACTCTTTGCAGATGACATGATGATATACTTAGAGAATCCTAGAGAATCAAGTAAAAAACTACTTGAAATAATAAACAACTTTAGCAAAGTTGCAGGCTATAAAATAAACCCACATAAATCATCAGCATTTCTATATATTACCAACAAAGCCCAACAGCAAGAGATAGAAAGAGAAATCCCATTTAAACTTACTGTAGACATTATAAAATATTTAGGAGTCTACCTCCAAAAAACCCAGGAACTCTATGAACACAATTACAAAACACTTTTCACACAAATAAAATCAGATCTAAATAATTGGAAAAACATCAGTTGCTCATGGGTAGGCCAGCTAATATAATAAAAATGACAATCCTACCTAAGCTAATTTACTTATTCAGTGCCATACCAATCAAACTACCAAAAATTATTTTATAGAGTTAGAAAAAATAATAACAAGATTCATTTGGAAAAACAAAAGGTCCAGAATATCAAAGGAACTAATGAAAAGAAATGCAGGGGAAGGTGGCCTAGCAATTCCAGATCTTAAATTGTATTATAAAGCAGCAATCATCAAAACTGCTTGGTACTGGCTAAGAAATAGGGGTGGATCAGTGGAATAGGTTAAATATGCAAGACACAGTAGTCAATGACTATAGTAATCTATTATTTGATAAACCCAAAGACCCCAGCTTCTGGGATAAGAACCCACTCTTTGAAAAAAACTGCTGGGAAAACTGGAAAAGAGTATGGCAGAAACTAGGCATAGACCCAAATCTCACACCATATACCAAAATAAAGTCAAAATGGGTTCATGACTTAGATATAAAGGCTGATACCATAAGTAAACTGGGAGAACAAGGAATAGTTTACCTATCAGATCTATGGAGAACAGAAGAATTCATGACCAAACAGGAGATAGAGAACATTATGAAAAGCAAAATGGATAATTTTGATTACATTAAATTGAAAAGTTTTTGCACAAACAAAGCCAATGCAACTAAGATTAGAAGGAAGGTAGAAAATTGGGAAAGAATTTTTACAACCAGTCTCTCTGATAAAGGCCTCATTTCTAAAATATATAGAGAATTAAGACAAATTTATAAGAACACAAGCCATTCCCCAATTGATAAATGGTCAAAGGATATGAACAGACAGTTCTCAGATGAAGAAATTAAAGCCATCTATAGTCATATGAAAAAATGCTCTAAATCATTATTGATTAGAGAAATGCAAATCAAAACAACTCTGAGGTACCACATCACACCTATCAGATTGGCCAACATGACAAAACAGGAAAATGATAAATGTTGGAGAAGATGTGGGAAAATTGGAACTAATACATTGTTGGTGGAGTTGTGAAATGATCCAACCATTTTGGAGAACAATTTGGAACTATGCCCAAAGGGCTACAAAAATGTGCATACCCTTTGATCCAGCAATAGCACTTCTAGGGCTATATCCCAAAGAGATCAACAAATGGGAAAAGGACCCACATGTACAAAAATATTCATAGCAGCTCTTTTTGTGGTGGCAAAGAATTGGAAATTGAGAGGATGCCCATCAATTGGGGAATGGCTGAGCAAGTTGTGGTATATGAATGTAATGGAATACTATTGTGCTATAAGAAATGATGAACAGGCTGACTTCAGAAAAACCTGGAAAGACTTGTATGGTCTGATGCTGAGTGAAGTGAAGAACCAAGAGGACTTTGTACACAATAACAGCCATTGTGAATGACTAATATTGTAAACTGAACCCTTCTCAGCATTACAAGGATCTAAGACATCTCCAGAGGTCGGATGGAAAATGCTGTCCACATCCAAAGAAAGAACTATGGAAGTTGAATTGCTATCATTTTTTTCCTTCTCTGTTGAGTTTTGTTTCCTCTTTCTGATGGTTCCTCCTGGTTTTAATTTTTACTTACAACTTCACTAATGTGAAAATATGTTTAATAGGAATGTAAATGTAAAGCCTATAGATTGTGTGGTCTTGGGAAGGGTGGTTGGGAGGAAGGGGGAGAAAAATTTTAAACTCAAAAGCATATGGAAGTGATTGTGAATAAATCAAAATAAATTAATAAAATAAATCATAAAAAAAGTTCTTAACTAAACAAAGGATATCAGTGGCCACAAAAGATAAAACATACAATTTTGATTATACAAAGTTAAAAATCTTTTTCATGAATAACATCAATGACATTATAAAAAGAAGAAGATCTGTTATAGGAAAACTCTTTTTAATCAAATATCCACTACAAGTTGAATATACAAGATATATAAGACATTGTGATAAAAATAAAAAAAAACATTCCAGAATAGAGAAATGCTCAAAGGATTTGAACAATTTTCAGAATGAAGAACTCAATATGCATGTATATTGTTTCAACTCACTAAAAATATTTAAACAGTTCTGAGGTTTTACTTCACAACTGGTTTGGCAAAGATGTAAAAAATGGAAATAATGTTGGAGGAGATAAAGGAAGACTGACACATTAATTACCCCATTAGTGGAGCTGTGAAATGATCCAACCATTTTCTAATACAATTTGGAATTAGGTAAAAATGTTGCTAAATAGCTTATGCCATTAATTCAGCTGTTCTAGGACTGGGTAAATATACTTCTCAAGGAGATCAAAGATAGAAAGGTTCCAGATATATCAAAATATTCAGGGTTGTAACCTTGCCAGTGACCAAAAAGATGAAAAACAACTAAATTGCATAGTAAATAGGGTAGTGGGCCTGGAGTCAGGAAGACTCATTATCCTGGCTTAAAATCTGGACTCAGACACTTATTTTATTTTCTTCAGTGAACTTTAGTGCCTCCTTTTTCCTTCTGGCTAATGCTAATTCTATTTTGTAATGACCTTTTTTTTTCAGTAATTTTTTTTCTTTTTTTCTAACATGACTTCATTTATTTTCAGTTTTCAATATTTGCTTCCACAAGATTTTGAGTTCCAAATTTTCATCTCATCTCACCCCTCCCCCCACCCCAACATGGCATGCATTTTGAATATCCCTTCCCCTAGTCTGTCCTCTCTTCTATCTCTTCCCCCTTCTTTATCCCCTTCCCCTTCTTTTCCTGTAGGGCAGGATAGACTTCTGTACCCCATTTCCTGTATTTCTTATTTCCCAGTGCATGTGAAAACATTTTTTTAAACATATGTTTTTAAAACTTTAGGTTTCAAACCTTCCTCCCTCCCCATCCACCCTCACTGAAAAGGCAAGCAACTCAATATAGGTTATACATGTCCAGTTATGCAAAACATTTCCATAGTAGACATGTTGTGAAAAACTAACTCTATTTCCCTTAATCCTATCCTGCCCTCCCATTTGTTCTTTTCTTTCTTTTGACCCTGTCCTTCCTCAGAAGTATTTGCTTCTGATTACCCCCTTTCCCAATCTGCCCTTCTCTATCATCCCCTGCTCTCTTGTCCCCTTCCCCCTATTTTCCTGTAGGGTAAGACAGATTTCCATACCCAATTGAATGTGTATGTTATTCCCTCCTTAAGCCAAATCCTATGAGAATAAGATTCACTCATTCCCTCTCACCTTCCCCATTTCCCCTCCACTGTAAGAGCACTTTTCTTTTTTTTTTGTGAGATAATTTACCCCATTCTACCTCTCCCTTTCTTCTTCTCATATAATCCTCCTCATCCCTTAATTTTATTCTCCAGATATGACCCCTTAATCTTCAACTCACCCTGTCCCTCTATCTATCTATCTATCTATCTATCTATCTATCTATCTATCTATCTATCTGTCTGTCTGTCTGTCTGTCTGTCTCTGTCTGTCTGTCTGTCTATCTATCTATCTATCTATCTATCTATCTATCTATCTATCTATCTTCTATCTATCTATCTACTATCATCTATACTATACAGACATATAATTTTTTTCCTCCAACTACCCTAATACTGACAAAGGTCTCATGAGTTATAAATATCATCTTTCCATGCAGGAATGTAAACAGTTCAACCTTAATAAGTCTCTTATGATTTCTCTTTCCTGTTTACCTCTTCATGTTCCACTTGAGTCTTGTATTTGAAAGTCAAATTTTCTATTCAGCTCTGGTCTTTTCATCAAGAATGCTTGAAAGTCCTCTATTTCACTGAATGACCATTTTTCCCCTGAAGGATTATACTCAGTTTTGCTGGGTAGGTGATTCTTGGTTGTAATCCTATCTCCTTTGCCCTCCAGAATATTATATTCCATGCCCTGTGGTCCTTTAATGTAGAAGCTGCTAAATCTTGTGTTATCCTGATTGTGTTTCCACAGTACTTGAATTGTTTCTTTCTGGCAGCTTGTAATATTTTCTCCTTGACCTGGGAACTCTGGAATTTGGCTACAATATTCCTAGGAGTTTTCCTTTGGGATCTCTTTCAGGAGGAGATCTGTGGATTCTTTCAATTTCTATTTTGCCCTCTGGTTCTACTATATCAGGGCAGTTTTCCTTGATAATTTCTTGAAAGATGATGTCTAGGCTCTTTTTTGATCATGGCTTTCAGATAGTCCAATAATTTTTAAATTCTCTCTCCTGGATCTATTTTCCAGGTCAGTTGTTTTTCCAATGAGATATTTCATTTCTCTATTTTTCATTCTTTTGGATTTGTTTTACAGTGTCTTGATTTCTCATAAAGTCACTAGCTTCCAATTGCTCTATTCTAATTTTTAAGGAAGTATTTTCTTCAGTAATCTTTTGGACTTCCTTTTCCATTTGGCCAGTTTTTCTTTTTAGGGCATTTTTCTCTTCATTGGCTTTTTGAACCTCTTTTGCTATTTGGGTTAGGCTATTTTTTAAGGTGTTATTTTCTTCAATATTTTTTTGGGTCTCCTTTAGCAAACCGCTGACTTGTTTTTCATGATTTTTCTTGCATCACTCTCATTTCCCTTCCCAGTTTTTCCTCTGCTTTTCTTACTTGCTTCTCAAAATCCCTTTTGAGCTCTTCCAAGGCCTGGGACTGATTCATATTTTTCTTGGAGGCTTTGGATGTAAGAGGTCTGACTTTATTGTCTTCTTCTGGTTGTATATTTTTATCTTCTTTGTCACTAAAATAAGATAATATAGTGTGATTCCTTTTGTGCTGCTTGCTCATGATCCAAGTCAATTTCTTGAGTTTTAAACTCTTTGTTAAGGTAAGAGTCTGCTTCCAATGTGGAGAATACAATGTCCCAAGCTTTGGGGGTTTATATAGCTGTTTTCAGAGTTACTTCTAGGGACCTGCAAATTTTCGATTCTTCCAAGGTGGTATGATAAGGGGTGAGGGGTTTACTCCTTTCCTGGCCTGTGTTGTGGTTCATTAGTGACCACAAGCACTCCTTTCTGTCCTGGAACTGTGAAGTAGGTTTCCTGTCTACAGCCACTTCAAGCTCCTCCATGCCAGTGCTCCTCCTCAACCCAGGACTTTCACCCAGAACTGTGACCCAGATCCAAGTACTGGCAAAGCAAGAGGTTCTTGCCTCAACACCAGCAGAGAGATCCCTGCAATCCCCCTCTGATCAGCCACTCGATTCCCCCTCAGTCTGTGGGCCAGAAGCTTGGGAAGCAGCTGCCCACCCCAGGGCCGTGTTCTTGGGGAACTGGAACTGAGAGCCTACCTGTCTCTCTCAGCACCGCAGAAACAGACTTTTTCCACTGACCATCAATGTTGACCTTGGCATTTATGGATGGAGGAGTCTGGAAACCACCACAGCTGCCTGAGATTCAGTCCTCTGAGGCCTGCTCCAGCTTTGCTGTGGCCTGTACACCCATGTCGTGCTGTTCTCTGCTCCCAGCCCAATGCGATATACCTTTCTGATCAATCATCCAGGTTGTCTTGGGCTGGAAATTTGTTTCACTCAGTCTTTTTTGTGGGTTCTGCTGCCTCAGAATTTGTTTCAAGCCATTTTTATAGGTATTTGGAGGGGTTTGTAGAAGAGCTCAAGCAAGTTGCTGCTTTCATTCCACCATCTTGGCTCTGCTCCCCCTTTTTCAGTAAATTTTCAGGGAATTTTTACACATCTTTTTTTCTATTTGGCCACTTCTGCTTTTTAAGGAGTTCTTGTCTTCATTGGATTTTTGGCCCCTCCCCCTTATTTTTTTTACCTTTAGCCTATTCTTTCTTTTAAGGTATTATTTTCTTCAGTATTTTTTTATGCCTCCTTCACCAAGCTATTGATGCTTTTCTCATGATTTGCTTGTTGCATGATTTGCTCTCATTTCTTTTCCTCTACCTCTCTTATTTGATTTTTAGCATCTTTTTTTTTAATCTCAGGAACTTTTTGGGGGGACTAAGACTAATTCACATTCTTCTTTGAACCTTTCAATATAGCAGTTTTGACTTTGCTATCTTCTCCTGAGTTTCTGTTTTGTTCTTCCCATAGTAACTTTCTGTGGTCAGGTTCTTTTTTTGGTGGTTTGCTCACTTTTCTAGCCTGTTTCTTGATTTTTAACTTTATATGAAAATTGCAGTCTACTCCTAAGGTAGAGAGAGCACTTTCCCCAGACTTTTCTTTTTATTTTTTGCACAGATATTTTCAGAGCTAGTTCTGGGGGGTCTGTAAGTTTTCAGTTCTTCCAAGGTGGTATGATCTAAGGTAAGATGTGTTTACTATTCTCTTGACCTATTCTCTGTTCTGTGAGCAACCATAAGCATTCTTTTGCAATTTGGAGCTACGACCAGTGTTTCTGTTTCCCTGTGGCTGTAAGTTCTGGTGTGCTACTATTCCTCCTTGCCCTGGGACTATCACCCAAGATGGAACCCAGGATATACATATGAGCAATACAACAACATCTTGCACCCAGTACCATCAAAAAGACCCTTATAATCTCTTTCTGAATTGTTGTCTGACCCCTTTACCGTCTGTGGGCTTCAAGCTTTGAAAGCCACTACTGCCAATTCAGTTGCCCCCAAGGCCTGTTTCTGGCTTGCTGAGGCATGACCTGCTTCTGGATTGTGCTCCACTCTCACCCTAGTGTGATAGACCTTTCCTGCTGATATTCTAAGCTATCTTGGGCTACAAAATTTTTTTACCTCGTTCTTTTTCTTTTGGGGGGGGGGGTCTACGATTCCAGAATTTGTTTTGAGGTAATTATTTAAAATTGTTTGGAGGTGAATTTGGGAAAGCTCAGGGAGTCCCTGCCTTTTATCCTCTACCTTGGTTCCACCCCTAATCTCTTTTTCTATTATTTGAATTAGTACCAAACAGTTTTGATGATTACTGCTTTTTATTTTTATTTTTTTTCAATTAAAGACAAGATTTATTAGAACATCCCTCATATTGGCCACAGTCTTAAGGAATCTGAGCATTTGTATTGCTAACGCAAGTGGGCCAGATCTTAAGGATCTGAGCCTTCAGCTAGATTTTAAGAATCTGAGCACCTTGGGGAGCAGCTAGGTAGTGCAGTGGATAGAGCACTGGCCCTGAAGTCAGGAGGACCTGAGTTCAAATCTGGCCTTAGACCAAACACTTGACACTTACTAGCTGTGTGACCCTGGGCAACTTATGTAACCCTAATTGCCTAAAAAAAAAGAAGAATCTGAGCACCTTAATGGAGACAAGATGAATCTTATATACAGAAGGACTTTGGGAGGGATCTAGAAGTGGCCAAGTAGTTTGGGGTGACTGGAGGAGGGGTCTAAGGAGGATCAGGACGGGAGTGGCCAGTTTGCTGGGGTAAACGGAAAACCAGAGAGCAAGGGATAATAGAGTCTAAATAGGCTTAAGAGTGGGAAGTGGCCAGGGGCAATCTGGAGGTAACAGAACAGAATTGAGAGACTGGGCTTAGCCACAATGAAAGGCCAGTTGATAGGATTATAGCCTCAGGCAAACTCCAGAGATTTACCCAAATGTGAAAGTCCGGGGTTTTTCCTTTTGGGGGTCCAGATCTCAAAGACATGGTCTTTTCCTTTCAGGGATTCAGATCCCATACCCATAATTCCCCCCTCAAACAAATGGGACCCAAATTCTTTTGGGGTAAGAGGCAAAGGTCTTGGCTTCTGAAACTGCTTCCTTCTGCAAGGGGGCATAGAGCTGTTGCTGCCTTGAAGGGGTCCCAAAGAGGAGGTTGACTGGAACTGAAAACAGGCTGCATGCAGGGGACAACAGGGAAACATTGGTTGGTCTCCACTGTTTGCTAGCAACTGTAGGTAAATGGCCTGTAGCTGACAGAAAAGACTGCAGGGCTCAGATACAGGGAGAAATAAAAGTGTAAGAGCCCCATTAAAATCATTTACATTTGACCTGCAGGATTATCTGATCTCCTTACTTTTTCAAAAGTTTAAGTAACAGGTAGAAATTTTCCATCCCTGGGTTCAATAGTTGTACAAATGAATTTGCTGGAGGCTGACTTTCACTTCAATTGTTACTCAAATTCTCCTCCCCAAACCAAACTGAAGATGCTTCTCGTTTAATTTCAGTTGTTTTGGGGTATTGAATGACTGCACATTGAGATCAAAACAGCAAGCTCTCACACACTTGCATTGATCTTTTACTGACCACTTGCTCTGATTATAGAAATTTCCTATAAAAGGATAAAGCAGGAACTAGGGCCCAAATATGACAGGATAAAACATCCTTAGCTCTGTTTGGATTCAGATAATTCAGTTTTCCAATCATGCAGTATCAAATCCACCTCATAGCCAGACTCAGGAATAGCCAGGTGGGTAACATTCCTCTTCAAAGTAACAAAATGGGGGAACTGAGCCAGGAGGATCTCATCTTAGACTGAGGCTAAAATTATCCTCTCAGCTTTTCCCTAATGCTGACTTCCCACCAGTATCACATTCTCTTTGAATAGCCTGTGGCATTTGTCTCAGATGGTAGATTATTGATTATTGATGGATTATGATCCATTAGACAACTCAACACAAAATGCCATGAGCTTTTACTTCAAATAGCAAATTTCATTGATCACAGCTTGGGAAAAACTGCCATCATTTACATCTCAAATTTGAATTTGTCCTGGTGTAGAAAGGCAATTGTTGGAGATTGTTTCTATATACTTGCAAATTCTCAACAAGCCAAAACCTAAACAAGCTTTTTGGCAAATTTACGCATTAAAACAATAACCAACAATAGCCAAATTATTTTAGTGGTAACCAAATTATGAAAAGTTGCTTGACATAACTGATACAAAAAGTTCACCAATTTGAAACTTGAAGCAAACCTATTACCGATCAGGTGACTTTGATTTTGTTAAATGCATTTTCAAATTGCTTTACATGGAGAATCAACATCTCATCATTAACAGTTAAAACTTCAACTTTAAAAGAGCGTGTTTACCCAAGCTATGAGGCTACCTTCTTTACCTTGAGCTAAACCTGGGTGATGCTTCCAGGCAAAGGTTGCCCCAGGGTCAAAGGCTATTGCCAGTGGGACCCATGCTTCAGAGGGTGAATTCAGAGGTGGTGGGTGAAGGGTGAAACTTTCTTCTCATATGAGAGGGATTAACAGATACCCTGGACTCAAGGTAAGGGAGTGGAAGAAGGGAGTGACCAGGGTTATAAGAAGGTGTTTCAAAACTCCTTAATGATTGATCACAAAACTTCCAGAATCTGCTAAGATGTTTAACTTTTCATTGTAGCCTCAATGAAGGAGGATTTAAGGGTGTAGAAGTAAGGGAGTAAGTAAGGCTCAGGGAACCAAAGAGCACCTGTAGTTTTTCCAGTTCCCTAGCACAGAGAGAATTGACAGAATTGGGCATATGTTTCCAGATAAGACGTCCATCCTTGTCCTCCATGCTGTGGAAGGATTACTGCTTTTAAGTATATTTTGAATTCTGCTAATACTATGTGGGGCAGATAAGTAATGAAATGAATAGAGTACAGGGCCTAGAGTCAGGAGGACCTGAATTCAAATCTAGCCTCAGACACTTACCAGCTATATGACCTTGCCTTGTACAAGTCATTTAACTCTATTTGTTTCCGTTTTCTCATCTGTAAAATGATCTGGAGAAGGACATGATAAACTACTCCTGTATGTTTGCCAAGAAAGCCTCAAATTGGGTCATAGAGAGTCAGACACCACTGAAATTCTTTTTGGGGCAGCTAGGTGGCACAGTGGATAGTGTCCAGGCCTGGAGTCAGGAAGACTCATCTTCCCAAGTCCACATCTGGTTTCAGACACTAGCTTCATGACCCTGGGCAAACCATTTAATCCTGTTTGCCTCAGTTTCTTCACCTATAAAATGACCTGGAGCAGAAAATGACAAACTCACCATGAAAACCCCCAAATTAAGCAGCTAGGAACAACTGAAAAATAACTGAACAAAAATGCTATACTCTATTCATTTCCACTTTTTTTTCATGAATTCCCATGAGATTCTAGACTTTCATTTCTCTAAAAGAATTTTATAATTTTGCTTACTTCTATAAAGTAATTCCTAAGCATTAAATCTGTAAAAATCATCTGTTAGTTTGTTATATTAGCATGTCTCAACCATAAATATGAATATCATTCCAATTATTTATTTTTATATAAAATATTTTGTAGCCAAATGAATAAATGAATGATAAAGCATATATTAAGTGCTTACATTGTATCAGGCATAATACTAAGTACTGAGGACACAAATAAAGTCAGTTTTTATTGTTTTGAAAATATGGATTTGTTTCAACACAACTGGTATATCAGAAAATTATTTGAGTGTATAATGAATTTTATATTTGCTTAATAGTGATTTCATGAGGAACAAGAGTGTAGAAAACTGCAGTGCTTCACACTGTTTCATAAGCTTGAAATTTTCTTTGGCCCACTTCCACAATTCAATTCTATTCAATAAATATTAATCACCTGCTATGTGCCAAGCACTGTGCTAACCATTTGAGGTACAAAAAAATAAAAAAGACAGTACCCTCAAGGAGCTTACAATATAATGGAGGAAAATAACACACCAAAGTTTCCTCAAAGCAAGTGGGTTGAGGAATTTGGCTGGGAAGGGAACACTAGGGGGTATGTTGCTCTATGGAGTTCAAATGAAACAGATGTTGATGGAAAGTGGAGTATGAACAGCAAAGTCAGGGTCCTGCTTTCTATAAAGGAAAACTCTGAGAGGAGGTTAGTGTTCCAGCCCTCCAGAGTGAAGAAGAGATTAAGGGAGTTGGGAAAGGGGTGAGTATCCAAGACTGAGTTAGCATGGTGATAAGGTTGGAAGTGATTAGCTTATCCTGGGAGGGGCATCTTGTTCCATGGAGTTCAAACCCAGCAGAACTCTAGATGGGAAGTGAAGGAAGCAGGAGCAAAACAGGTATTTTTCAAAGTAAAGTGTTATATTTATTTTGAGTCCTTTGGTGCAGTAGGAACTGTAATGGGAAGATCTGAACATCCCACCTTCGACTTTGGTCATGATACTTCTTGGAGTTTTTGCCACCTGCAACCTTCTACTTTGTCAGCCCCATCTTCATCACAGGCCAGGAAGCAGGAGCCTGAGGCTATGAATACTACCACTATTTATTGTAGTATCTGTGTATTTCTTAACCATTTAATATATCTAAAACTGTAATAGCATTTTATTAAATATTTATTTTTTATGTGCCACTCATGAAGTTTTGGAGTGTTGTCCCCCAGTCCCATTTTTCCCTTAAGCATTATGGTTTTTGTTGAGTAATTTTGCTTTAACGAGGTGATTTTTAGGAATACATATTTTACTTTATAGCAGAACGCACTGTACAAGAAAGCAAGACAATCTCTGCCCTCAAGGAGTTGAGATTATAATGGGGAAGGCCACATAATAAGAGGGAGGAAGTTAATTTAGAGCCCTGGTTCTAAGCAATATAAGGTACAAGATAATTTCTTTCATGAGTTCTGAATGTGTCTTGGTAGATTTCTAGATTTTTTTATGCATTTGTAGTTATTTTGAATATAATGTCTTTTTGTTATCCCTCCATGGCTTCTGTTTACAACTAACTGCATCTATGTATGTGTGTATGTCCAGATATCTATATCTGGACACACACAATAATTACGATATTTTTGCGGATTTTTTTATATTCTACTTTGCTGAAACAATTAATCATGTTAATTAGTTTCTTCACTGATTCTTTTATCTAAACCATCATTTTCCGTAAATAGGGATTATTTTGCTGTACTTTGCTGATGTTTATACTTCTTATTTCTTTCTCTTGTGATATTGTCATAGCTACTGTTTGTAGAGCTAAGCCAAATAGTAATGAAGAAAGGAAAATCCTTGATTTACTTATACTTTTGAGGAAAGTTCTTTCTCTGTTTCAGATAATATTCTTTGTTTTAGATACATACTTTAGTCATATATATAAAGAAAGGCCTTTTTCATACTTGTACTTTGAAGTTTTATATATATATGTTTACATGTAATAGCACTATATTTTGCCCCAAAATATCTGTTGATATAACTATCCTTTTTTACTATAAATTATGCATTTTTCCCATGTAGTATCTTCTTTGCATCCTGATAAAAATCCAACTTGGCTGTAAATAATCATTTTTAATCTATTACTGTAGTATCTTTGCTAAATTTTATTTAGAAATTTTACATCCATATTCATTGGTCATTCTCTTGGCAAGAATTGGCAAGAGTTCTCTTCCCATGTTTTATCCCTCTCTAGTTTAGGTATCAAGGCCAAATTGGTCATAGCAAAGGGGTTCAATAAAGTGTCTTCTTTCTGAATAATTGGGAATAATTATTGTGATATAGATATTAATTGCTTTTCAAAAGTTTGAAAGAAATCACTTGAAAATCTATCTAGACCAGGGACTGTATTTTAATCCATTTATGGCTTACTTGATGCCTTTTTTACATTCTGAAATTAGTTTGAGATCTCTATTTGTTTTGTTAGTTCAGACATTTTATATTTGGTAGCCAATCATCCATTTCCTTTATTTGCTTTTATATTTTTTCAAATCAATTTTCCTTTAGTTTTTGAATCAAGTTATTAAACATTTTATCGATTTTGTTAGCATTTTTGAAACAACTCAATTTTTATCATTTCTATAATCTTTGTTTTCTATTTTTAAATTTCTCTATTTTTTCAAGGTTTATGTTTTTATGCACATTAGTTTGTTAATTTTTTAGGTTTTTTATACTGCCTGTTCAGTTAACGGATTTTCTCTTTTTTTTCTAATTTCTTTTTATTTATTTGTTTTGTTACATTTTAAGTTTTAAACAATCTCTCTCACTTCCCCACCCCCCACTAGAGAAGGCTACCATTTAAAGCTGACTTATACATATGTGTAAACCTATACTTCATAGGTCCTTTGTAGCTGATTTGAATATGTGTGTGTGTGTGTGTGCGTATGTATGCATGTATGCATGTGTATATGTATGTGTGTGTATATATATGTATATATATGTATATATATATATATATATATATATATATATATATATACGTATATATATACACACACATTACTGAAAATAGTTTAGTTGTTCATAATTATTCTTCAAACAATATTGCTATTACCTATATACAATATTGTCTTGATTCTGCTCACTTCACTTTTTGGTATTTCACACAAGTCCTTCCATGTTTTTCTAAAAACAACCAGACCATCATTTCTTGTAGCTCAATAGTATTCCATCACAATCATGAACTACAACTTGTTCAGTCATTCCCCAATTGATGGACATCCCCTCAATTTCTAGTTCTTTGCCAACACAAAGAGAGCTGCTGTAACTATTTTAAAACATATAGGTTCTTTCCCTTTTCCCCTAATCACCTTGGAAAACAGACCTAACAGTGGTATTGCTGGGACAAAAGGTATACACAATTTTGTAACTCTTTGGGCATAATTCCAGATTATCCTCCAAAATGGTTGAATCAGTTCACAATTCTACCAACAGTGTATTAATATCCCAATTTTCCCACATCAGCTCCATTTTTCACTTTCCCTTTCTATCATTTTAGCCAGTCTGATAGATAGGAGATCATATCTCAAAGTTGTTTTAATTTACATGTCTCTAATCAATAATGATTTATATATTTTTCATATTGTTAGTTTTGATATATATAGTTTTGATTTCTCTATTTTTTAAAAAAACTGCCTGTTTATATCCTTTGGGCATTTATCAATTGGGGAATTAATCATATTCTTATAAATTTGATAAAGTTCTCTACATAGTTGAGATATGAGACCTTCATTCAAGGAACTGTCTAAAATCCACTCCCCCCAAATTTTGTGCTTTCTTTCTAATGTAGGCTACGTTGGCGTTATATGTACAAAAAACTTTTCAGTTTAATGTAATCAAAATTATTCATTTTATATCTCACAATGTTTTTTATCTCTTGTTTATTCATAAATTCTTTTCTCTATAAGCTTGATTGGTAATGTGTTCCAATGTGTTCTCAAATACTTTCTTCTAGGACAAAACAAATTGTTATTAGAGGGTAGAATATGTATGTTGATAAAATCAGATGTCACTGAAGTGTGATTTGCTGGGTTTCTGACTTACCCTTTCTATTAAATTACAAGTAGCAAAAGGGTAGGAACCGTATCACCTAAAATATACTTAATCTTCTTTAGTGCCTAATATAGTTCTCTGTTCACAATAAGCACTTATTTTTTTTTAAAAAGGTTTATTATATAAAGTAACATGTCATAAATGAATTGAGAGATGACTTTAGGGACAGGAAGACCTGGATTTAAGTCCGGCCTCCGAATACATATTGGCTTTGTGACTCTGGGCAAGACTTACCTCTCAGTTCTCTAGAGTCTAGAATATTCTCTATGGTGATAATTTGTAGGAAAAGTTGCCAACTTTCATTGGTAGAGGGAGTTTCTTCCCCTAGAAATTACCTATACTAATGAATTATATGTCAAGACCCTTTTCCCACACTTATTATAAAATACTATGTGATAGGGAGGGGTTAAAAGTTTCTTGAATAACTGAATGATTTAAAACCCCTCAATCCAATAAAAATCAGTGCTCAGTATCTCTAGGAGGCAATAACTATATTATCAAAGTGATTGCATCAAGAATATAATACCAATCTCGTTAATGGCAGTATATGTAGATATGACACAACAGAACCAATTTGACCTCATGTTTCATTACGAGATTGAATAAAGACAAGTCATTCTTCAAAAGAGCAGCATTTCTAGAATATAAATGAATATAGGAGACCTTCAGTATTCATGGGGATATCTGCAGTATGTTCTAAAGAATCCTCAGATTACCTCTCAGTAGTCATCATAAAGAAGGACAATAAAGAGGGAGAAGGGTCCAAAGTGAGGATAAGGCACCAGAAAAAAAAAAAAAGCTGATTCTATCTTACATATTACAATTAGAGTTTTGTAATGTAGAGAATGATGAAGGTGTGAAAACACCTCCTTCTTCCCTTCTCTGGGGAGACCACAACCTGAAGGCTGTGTGACATTTTAAGAAGGATTAGACAATCTGGGTAAGTAAAAAATAGGCCAAAAATAGGAGAAAGTTGGATATGATACCATAAGATTAATTGGTTGTTCAAGGTTTATTGAGTAAGAGAGTAATAGGAACAGACTTATCTGTGCTTTATGAATATCACTTTGGCAAATGCATCAAGGATGGAGTGAAGAGAGGAGTGATTTGAAGCATGGAGCCCAGTTCGGTGGTCATTGCAACAATGAAGTCTATTGCTAGGTGATCAAGGTCTGTATCAAATTAAGTAGAAAAGAAAAGATTGGTGAACCTTGAGTTTGGGGCCAACCAGTAGATTACATGACTCTTGCAGACCTCAAGCCATATTTCAGTATACCTTTATTATTTTCCTATTCAAAACACTTTGTGAGATTATATACATCTTAATTTCAGTACTCTCGCTCTCCTTGATTATAGTAAAAGATTCCTATGTCTAATAAAACAAATAAGAATAGTCTCATTTTTTTGATTTATCAATTTATTTTGATTTATCAACAATCACTTCCATATGCTTTTGAGTTTAAAATTTTTCTCCCCCTTCCTCTCCATCACCCTCCCCAAGACAGTGCACAATGGGATATAGGCTATACATTTACATTCCTATTAAACATATTTTCACATTAGTGAAGTTGTAGGTAAAAATTAAAACCAATAGGAGGAACCATCAGAAAGAGGAAACAAAACTCAACAGAAGAGAAAAAAAAAGACAGCTATTCAACTTTCACAGTTATGATTACTATCTATCTTTTTCTCCATCCTTTTTTCCCCCTGTTTATGCTTTTCTTTCTCCTCTCTCCCTTCCCCCCCACTAGTACTTTGCTTTTGACCACCACCTTCTTCAGTCTCTCCTCCCATCTATTATCCCCTTTCCCCTCTTCACCTTCACCCTCACTGCTTTTTCCCTCCCCCCTCCCTTTTCTTTTCCCTTTTCCCTCCTACTGCCCATAGGGCAAGTTAGATTTCCATACCTAATTGATTATGTTATTCCCTTCTTGAGCCAAATCTGATGAGAGCAAGGTTCAAACAATGCTCACCCCCTCCCTTCTTTCCCTCTGCTGTAATAGGATTTTCTGTCTTTTCCTGTAATGTAATTTACCCTTGTCTGCCTCCTCCTTTCTCAGTATATTTTCTAAGATCAGACTAATCCACTTACTTGGATCTATTTAACCCACTTGATTAGATTTTTTTTATTACATCAAAGTCAACTAATATCCACCCTTTATGTATACTCCTTTAACATGGTGTAATAACAATACAGTTTCAAGAGTTGCAAGTGTCATCTTCCCTTGTAGGATGTAAACAGTCGCCCTTATTAACAACATTTTGTATCTTTCTGTCCCATTTACCTTTTTATGTCTTTCTTGAATCTTGTACTTGAAGATCAAATTTTTTGTTGAGCTCTGGTCTTTTTATGAGGAAGGTTTGGAAGTGTCCTGTTTCATTGAATATCCATCTCCTCAGCTTGAAGAATCATGCTCATTTTTGCAGGGTAGTTGATCCTTGGCTGCAATCCAAGCTCCTTTGCCTTATGGAATATCATGTTCCACGCCCTGTGGTCTTTTAATGTAGAAGCTGCAAGGTCCTGTGTAATCCTGACTGTGGTTCCATGATATTTAAATTTTTCTTTCTGGCTGCTTGCAGCACCTTCTCTTTCATCTGGTAATTTTGGAATTTTTGCTATTATATTCCTTGGTGTTGTCAATTTGGGAATCTCTTTCAGGTGGTGAATGGTGTACTCTTTGTATGGTTACTTTACCTTCTGGTTCTAGGATTTCAAGGCAGTTTTCCTTTATGATTTCCTGAAAGATACTGTCCAGGCTCTTTTTTTCATCATGATTTTCAGGTAGTCCAATGATTTTTAAATTGTCTCTCCTGGATCGATTTTCCAGGTCGGTTGTTTTACCAATGAGGTATTTTATGTTTTCATCCATTTTTTCATTTTTTTTGTTTCTGTTTGACTGATTCTTGCTCTCTTATAGAGTCATTAGTTTCCATTTGTCCAATTCTAGTTTTTAACAGGTGGTTTTCCTCTGTTAGTTTTTGTACTTCCTTCTTCAATTGGCCAATTGTATTTTTAAGGGACTTGTTTTCTTCAGTGTACTTTTTTTCTAATTGGCCAATTGTATTTTTTAAGGGCTCTTCTACCTCTCTCATTAGACTTTAAAATCCTTCTTGAGCTCTTCTAAGAAGGCTTTTTGGGTTTCAGACCAGTTCATATTCCCTTTTGAGGCTGCAGATGTGGGTTTGTTGACAATGTTGTCCTCTTCTGAATTTCTGTTTTGATCTTCACTCTTCTCATAATATGAATCTATGGTATGTTTCTTTTTATTCATGGTGTTTCTTTATTTCCTGGCCTTTAAAAAGATTTAGCTCTCCTGCTGGGAAACAGAGGGCACTGACCCAAGCTTCTTGTGTTGAGAGCCTAGGTCTTGGTCACTGGCTTTGTGTGCCTCTTATGTTGGTGATTGGAGGCTGTAGAGTTCTGGCAGCTTACCTCATGTTGGGCTGGAATCAGCAAGGCTGGAACTTTTAGGCAATTCTAGGTTGCCTGCTTTTCCTTTCCTTTAGCTTTCTTCAGCTCCTTTTAGATGTGTGCTGCAGGGTGTTTATCTGCCTGGGGCCCCTTGCAGTGCTGCCTCCCTCGTTTCTGCTAATGCACTGGGAGATTCCTTAGTGGTAGATTGCCGAGGCACTTGGTGGTTTTCTGAGCTGGTTTTCCACCAGTTTCTGTCACCCTCACTGAGGCACTCAGAGGACCATGTGTTGGTATTCGCCTGCTCTACCACCTGGGCTTCAGGATCTCTTCCTGTTTGACAGTTGGAGGTTCTGACAGTTTACCTGGTGTTGGGCTGGAATCGGCAAGGCTTGGACTTTAGAAGGAATTCAGGTTGCTTTCTTCAGCTCCTTTCAGATGAATGCTGCAGGGTGCTTGTCTGCCTGGGGCCCTTTGTAGTGCTTCTTCCCTTATTTTTGCTGAGGCACTGGGAGACCTGTTTGCTGGGCTGCTGCACTGCTGTTCCCCATCTTTCTTCTAGTTCAGGTGTTCCAGGGCTTTTTCTGGGTGATATTCTGGGTTTTCAGAGGTTGATAGGGGAGAGTGAGAGCAACTATCTTTTTCCTCATCCATCTTGGCTCCTGGAAGCGGAAATCTCAAGTAAGAATACTCTTTAAAAAATCATGGGAGGTTTTGTCCTCTGGAAAGAAAGCATATTCTAGAAACCTTAATCAATGAATCCGTAAAGATTTATTAAAATTCTACTAAATAACTTTCAAAAATATCTCAGATTATAAACCGGTTTGATTTAAGAGACACATTAATATTTATTCTATATTAATGCCTATCATTTCTTTTGGGGGTGTAAGAGCAAGGAACTAAGGAGATTAAGTAAACTTCTAACTGACTTTAATAAAATTTTTGACCCTGAATTGTCTATAATAAGGGTATCTAGTTTGACTTGCAAATAATTCCCCATGAGTTAACTTAAGAGTTAAGAGTTATTGAGCAACAAATTCCATGTGTTTTTGTTACTATATATATGAAGGAGGAAGAGGGAGGTCCTACCAAATGAGACAGTGTGGCATAATGGACCAAACCCTGGTTTTGGAGAAGAGTTCATTTTGACCTCTCTGAGCCTCATTTTCCTCATCTGTAAAATGAGTATTATGATAATAACTCAACTGTATAGCATTTAAAGTATAGATAAATGCTTTATATACATTATTCCATTTGGGCCTATGATCTCCCTGTGAGGTTATTTCCTTTTATATTTTGAAGGACCTATAATTTCTTCCATCTGTGTACCTCCTGGAATAACACAAATCTCAACTCATCCACTGCTTTTCATATTATATGACATGGTTGCCCATGGCATCCCATAAATCATCCACAGGTGGTCCACCCAACATTCTAGGAACCTTCTTCTAGGTTTCTTGACATTCTGATTGGTACCAGTGGGGCATGTGAGCTTTACATCATTTATCTTGCTCTTGCCACATGGGCAGTTGACCTAATTTTCCTGTCACACATTTCTCTGATTTATGCCACTTCTATGAAATTCTTGGTTGGTCATCTATTACAACCACTGTGCACTTCTCAATTTCCATTTGGGTGACATTTAACTTTAATTATTTTGAGACCGTTGTATTATACGACTTATAGCTGCACAGCTTCACCACAAGAATATTGGAGTTAAAAAGATAGCTCTTTGTTTCAGGGAAAGGCTAGAATCCTTTAAAATATGTTTAATTTCCTAAATGCAATTCTACCTGTTCTCCTCCTCCTATTTGTTTTTGGATCTAGTTTGTCCATCATCAGAGTCTGCTCCATATATATGTACTGAGGACCAAATCTAACCTTGATCATCCTCTTCTTGGCCCAAAGTAGTTGGAGTATCATTTCCATTCCTTGTTTTATACCTTGTCATGCACTTCATACTAAGTTAAGCCTTGGGCCGGGGAGAGCTTGGCTTCTAAATAGAGGAAGTAGGCTGCTTCCTATTGTACTCTTTGGTTCATTTAACCTTATGACTAACATCTAGGGTTCCCATCTCCCGCCCCCCCCCAAGCCTCCTCAAAGAAGTACTTACTGTACAGAATAAATCATCTATTGGATAGGCAATTTATTCCTCACCACAAAAGTAATGATAAATGTAAAAGACACATTAACAGAACCACTTAAAACAGAATCCAGTAACTTAAGTTATAATTACTGCTACAGTCTGGGAGACTATTGTAAGACCTCAGAACATAAAGTAGTTTGCAGGGCTACTTGAGAGACAGCATGTCATAGGGAATAGGCTATTGAACTTGGAGTTAGTAAGAAAGACTTGGGCTTAATATTAACTAAATCTGTACTAAATCTGTTCTCCTGTGATTCTCTGACTGCTCTCTTAGACAAACATACTTGAATTAGTTTCTAACTTTCAACAAAACTGAGCTGAGGCTGGCTCTGCCCTTCAGGGTCTGTGCGGGTGCTGCTCCCTCCATATCCAGCAGCAGCCAGAAACAAGATGGACCTGAGTGGCATGACTGTTGCTGGTGTGAGAGGGAATCTCTTCATGCACTACTGTATTTACTTCAATGGCAAGAGGCAGTGACCCAACTTTGAGAAAAGGCTCAAAAGCAAAGAAACAGAAGCTTGCTAAAGAGAGAACTGGGCTTCCAGTTACCTGACCTTAAAGGTGCAGAAGCTGTTCAGAAGGTCTTCCTTGAAGAATATATCTTGGTGAGGAATTACTAGACCAAGGTGAATGTGAAAAAGGTGTTGACCACTTGACAAATGCCATGGCTGTCTGTGGGCAGCCACAGCAGTTGTTGCAAGTTTTACAGTGAATTCTTCCATTACCAGTGTTCCAGATGCTTCTGACTAAGCTGCCACAATTAGCCAGAGAATTGCCAGTGCACAGAGTTTGGCTAAAGATGATGTAAAATGAGAAACATGTCAACATAATGAAAGCTTAATAAGTTTTTAAAAAACAATTCTTAGTCCAGAAGATGAGAAGCAATTGGGGGGGTAAAGGGAGGGAAGGGAAGGGCAAACATGCTAGTTATGGACTGTGTTACACTGAAGTTTACCATAGTCCATTCTAACTTTGTGTAGGTAGATTTGCTTGGTTTTTATTTATTTATCTTAGTGATAAGTATATTTTGTTATTTTTTTTTAATTTTATAGATATGCTATGAATTATCTAAATAGCACTAATTTCTTTCGTTACTAAAATATGCAGCTGTAAAATATATATGACATGACACTACTACATGTTAAAATACCCAGTGCTCATTTTTGAAAAACAAAAGTTAAGGCAATAAAAAGAATTCTGCATTCCATGTTAAAGAGTTAATGGGTGGATTTGTTTTATCCTAGTAAATTTTGTACTATATTAGAAAACTGATATATATTTTTTAATATACCAAGGCTAACAGTGAAGTCACTGGATGGAAAGTATTTCCTATTCATAAAGGTAATCATGGATACATTTAGGAGACATTTTTGATGTATAGGACAACAGCTATCAACCACAACCAAAAAAAAAACACCCTTGAAAATTATTTTATTTAAAACAAGCTTATGAATTCTTTATTTATTTATTTTGCAATATTTATCTTGCAATTCAGAGTTATTGGAAAGAGCACTGAACTAGTAACAATTAAGAAACTTGTGTTCTGGTTCTATTCTGCCACCAACAGCTGTGGTTGATGTAGACAGACCCCTTTGTCACAGAGCCTCTGTAAAATGAGAGATTTTTATTAAGTAATCTGAGCTCTTTTCAGCTCTAGGATTATTGTCCTCATTGTCAAAGCCACTTAGTTATGCTGTGTTTTCCATACATGTTTGTCTTACTAGTCACAAATATGACATATTCCAAAATGCTTTCCTTTGCCTATTACCCTGATGAGTTTTACTTTTTAGTTTAAAAATCAGTTGTGAAGAAAAATATTCTAACAGTTGACTATACAAAAGCAGAATAGTGGTTTATCTCAGGATATTGTGAATTCCTCCATCATTAGAGGTCTTTAAATTGGAGACTGTATGACCTTCTTGGAATTCTTTTTCAAGTATGTCTTGGATTAGATGACTTCTAAGGTGAAGTCTCTTCCAATGCTGATACTGTATCATTTTACAGTAAGTTTAGCTTACCCCTTCACTTATGGTCTATATTAATTTATACTCCTCTACACCTTCAAATCTCTGGCTTATTTGCTTTCTTGAGCATTGAAAAACCAGTATTTGACATCATCGATGAAGGCTTTTTTCAGAGAGGGACTGGGTTAATCAAGCTCCAAATCTATAGGGAAACCGGTTTGAAAGCTAAAGCCTGACATCTGGTACACAATGCGATATTCTAGACTGAACACTCTTAAGTCTTTCTGAACTATAGAATGGCCCAAATAATAATTTGCTGTGACCTGTTTACAAAAATTATCTTTAAAAAAGTCATAAATAAATAAATAAATAAATGAATGAATGTATATATATATATATTCTCTTCAGTAACATTGAAATCTTATTCTATAATCCCCTCTAGATTTATATTCTTCAGAAATGATGACCTTAAAGTGATGTTTTGGTAACTAAAAGTCAAAAAAAAAAGGGGAGAAGGGGAGGCCATTCTGCCAAAAGGAATAAAGCTTTTGTGGAGCCCCTTCTCCCTTGCTTATCTGAGCATGTTAAAAAAGTGCTATTGTAAATAGGCTGCAGATAATTAAGGAAACAGGTTGTTACTGAGAGCTAAGACAAGGAAATAGCAAATTATAAGCTTATTTGGAAAAATGAGGCATCCTAGAAACATGCAGTGTAGCAGACCACTTAGACATTTGAAGGGAAAGAAGAAAAATCTTGGAGAAATTCTAAGTTACAGAAAAATTGCTGCTCTATAGTGGTGGAGTTTCTGTAACAGACATTCCCTACACTGATGAAATCAGAGATCTGGACCAAAAAAAATATGTATTACAAGCCATCCAAATACCTGTAAGTGAAAGGAAGGCAAGAATGGGATAAACTTGGACACAGGAAAATAAAGGCTTATCCACTTTCCTGTGACATCAAGACCCAGTAAAATAGTCATTTGCACTTGCTATTTCTTATCCTAAAAGGTATATAAGTTAAATTGGACTCCTGTCATGAGAAATATTTTAGTGAACTGATATGTGAATATTTTCCTTATTTCTTGTTTGTTGTTCATTGAAGGAATGAAAAATGATTTTTTTAAAGCAAATTATAATTGTATTTTGGAGCAAATACAAATTTAATGCTAATTGCCTGTGGCATCAGAAAGCTAAATATCTTTGATGAAAAATAACTGATGTTGAAGGTAGAGAATGGTGTTTAGATGTCTACCCATATTACCTGATCCATGTTCTCTTCCTAAAGGATTTTATGTTTTATGAAACCCAGTCCATTTTGGTAATTTCAAAGCCTATTATGTTCAAGTGAATCAATATGCCCTTTCCATACCTCCCACCTACCCTCTTTAAGAAAAGAACAAATTGTGTAGAACATACACATTTGCATAAAACCTTTGGAAATGGAAAGTCATGTGCTTTCAGAGTATTTCTGTGAATGGACAATTTCTGTGTATGGACAATTTTTTTTATCTGTTTTGTAACTTCATACTTGGTGTATAGCATCAGGAATATTTTAGACATATGCAGTTACCTGAGGGTAGCAGAGTTATTCTATCAGATGATCTTAGCAATTACCCAAATGGAGTATAATATTTTACCATCATCATGCCTGCTTTTGTTACATTATTAATTCAACCTGTGGACAAGGGTGCTGCTCAGAATATAATATGTTATAGAAATTTCAAGAATGTTGGTTCATTACATGAGCAAGCATTATATAGAATTTTCAGTCTTATAAAAGATGAATTTTTAAATTTTGCTTGTTTCTCAAGCTGTTAAAAAGTGAAATATTAAAGGACTTGGAAGAAAAAACAAGACTCAGCTGTAATCTCATCTTCTGCTGGAGCCTTTCCTGTTGACTCTGCTGCTTGAACTTTCCTTCTGAGATTACTTTCCATTTACCCTGTGAATATTTCACATGTACATAATCATTTACATGCAGTCTCTTCCATTAAAATGTGAGCTCCTGCAGGCAGAGAACGTGTTTTACCTTTCTTTATATGGTGCCTGGAATTCATTAAGTTTTTTTTTTTAAATATTGTTGACTGACTGACATCTCCCCGTACATCTTTGCTTTGAAACTAACCAGTCTGGGTCCAAACCTCTTGTCAGTGGTCACCCTTTTCAATGAAGAAGTTCCCCTACCACCAACTAGCTCCAACGCATTTGTACCTAAGGACTTTGGTTCTCTCAAACTATAAAGGTCACCTCCAAGGCTAGACTTGTCTAATCCACAGATGGTGCTGCAGTACCAACCTAGTATTGGAAACCTGAGGATCAAATGCCATTTTGCTTAACTGCAGTACATGAGCAGAATAAGGAGACAAGATTACCTCCCATTCTCTCACCCTCTTTCATGGGCATTCTAGAGACATAGTGCCCTGTCTTTCACAGATAAAAGAGTCAAATTTAGAAACTTAGTAAAAGCTTTTAAACTGATTTTGGACCTCATATCCACCTTTACCATTCCTATGCTTTAATGGAAGAGAGAATGAAGAGACCACTCAGTGCTTTCCACATCATACCAAAATAGCAAGTCCTACCAGCACTGAGACACCAAATAGCTGAAACCAGGACCCAAAGTTATTATGTGGTCTACAGAAATGTGAAAAGGCAGCCTTGAGCATGCTACATGGCATATCTCCTGTTAAATCTCCAAAGTTTTCCCTACCATACAACACCCATCCAACTCTATATCATAGACTAGCAATGGCATTCCTCATTCATTTTTTATACCAGTTTCAGTAATGAGTCAAAACCTTTAAATGACTATAGACCTTCTTTGGAAAACTCTGAAAGCTTCTGGGGCTTGATACAGCTAACATGTCATCCACAAACAGAAGCAGCATCTGGAGGACCTCCCCATCTACAGGCAATTCATTTTTCATTCGAATTCTGCATTGAACATTATTCTTGAGGGTGGTGAATACCTTTGATGAACATACACAGGTACCCTATATATCATTATCTTCATTTTACAAATGAAGAGCAAATGAAGTTCAGAAAGCTTGATTTACTTGCCCAAAGATCATATAGCTGCTAAGCATCAGAGGTGGGCTTTCAACTCAGACCTTCCCAACTTTAAATCCAGAACTAAATCAGTCATTGCCCACTGCTTCTTTATGTTCATACTGCTACTTCATAAGGTTTCTTGTGAGGCAAGTGCTTAGCACACTCGAAAGCATTACAAGATCATGAGTTATTACTACATGAATTGGATATGGCAGAAATTATCTTATGGACTAGTAGAAAGGCCTGAGGTGAGAGACATCTGCATAGATCTCCTATAAATGAATCTCAGTGGGGAGACATAATGTTTAAAAAGTTCTATTGTTTCTTCCTAAAGTTATATTTCATTTTCTCTGTGTAAATCTACTCCTTCAAATTTATGAGGTGAGAGCTGATAGGTTGCAGGGATTAATGATTCACCAAAAGAAGGCCCTCACCTTCATCCCACAGGATAATAGATTTGAAGGAGTACTACAAATGGAGTTAGAATTATAGGGTAAGAGATTTAGGGCAGTAAGGGGCCTTATGGGTCATATAGTCTAACTTCTTCATTTCACAGAAACTAAGGTCCAACTTATCCCAGGTCACAGAGGTGATATGACATTAAACCAAAATTCAAACCAAGTTTTGGCTATCAGATCTTTGAACTCTGCCATAGCTGAAATCCCAGTTTTGCTGCAGTTACCAAAAACAGTGCTCAGCAGATAGTAAGTACTTAATGAGTGATTTTGTGTCCATTCATTCAAATCAAATCAATTCAATTTAATGAGTTTATCAAATAAGCTAATATAGGTAAAGTACTTCTGATAACATAAAACTTTATCAAGGTAACTAGCTAGCTGATCTCCAAGTCATTGGTAAGTACCCCTGAAATTACTTTGCATTTGCTATATATGTATTTTTATAACTTGTACTGACTTATCCATGTACTTATCAGTTAAGTTTCGAATTCTTTTCCCTAGTATTGAAGGCCTTCCCCAAGCTCATATTGCATTACAATGATCTTTCAGCTCTTATTTCATATTACTGCCCTCCATGAACTCTGTACTCTGGCTAAAATGTTTTACTCTATGCCAAGAGAACATGTACTGTGCTTTCCTGCCTCCATGATTTTGCTCATACAATTTCCTCTGCATGAAATTTCCTCCATTCCTTTCTTGACCTAATGAATTCTTACTGATCTCTTAAAGTCCAGATGAGATAACACTACTAAAAGAAATCCTTCCCTGATACCTCTGTCAGGACAGCCATCTTCCTCAAACCTCATATAATATTTTATTTTACATCTTTCAAATACACTTAAATATAGTACTATATATTGTTAAGTGTATTTTTACCTTATCCTTCTACTAGAATATAAACTTTATGGGGACAAAAACTCTATCTTAACTACCATGTGTAAATTCTCCAGAAACTAGCACTGGTACAGCTCACAGAAAACAATATGTTCATGTGTATATGTATATGGTATATGGATATGGATATGGATATGGATATGGATATAAATATAGATAGATAGCTATGTACACACATACAAAGATACACATATACACATGTACACACACATATATCCAAATACATACACACACATACACGCACCTACACCCACATATATAATAAATGCATGTGTATCCCTATATGAACATACACTTGCATGCATGCACATGAAACACAGATGCATACACATATACACACATACATATTATGTGATAATATTAATAATAATAGCCAACATTTAAATAAAGCTAGCTACGTGCTAGGCACTCTGCCAAGTGTTTTGCAATTATTATTTATTTGATCCTCACAACAATACTGCAAGTTAGATGCTATTATCATCTCTATTTTGTAGATGAGGAAACTGAAGTAAACATGTTAAGTGGCTTACTTATGATAATACAGCTAGTTAATACCTGATGCTGTATTTGAACTCAATTCCTCTTGACTTCAGACCCTTTGTTCTATCCACTGTGCCATCTAGCTGCCCCATATATGCATGTGTATAAAATATATACGTATATTTATATATTTCCTCCCTCTTCCTTTCCCTTCACACCCAGAAATCCATGTCTTATAATAATGAATAAAAAAGAAAATATCACTAACCAACAGGTCAACTAAGTCCAATATTATATGCATTATATCCACACCCATAATCTTTATCTTTTCAAAGAGAAAGAGCCCATAGTGTCATAGCACCATAGAACTAGAGCTGCAATAGGCCTCAGAAGCCATCTAATCCAATTCTTTTATTTAACTGATGGGGAAACTAAGGACTGGGCCAGGTAAATGCCCTGTCCAAGGTTACACAGGTAGTTTTATGAGAGAGAGGCCTTGGACATATATCTTCTGACTTCAAAGCTCATGTTCAAGTTAAATTCACTTTGATCTTCATTGGGACCAAACTTGTCAAGTAGATATTCAAAACATTCAGTTTCATTTTTGCTGTTCTTACTGTCCTTTCCCTTGTTATAGTCATAGTGTATATTGTTTTCCTGATTTTGCTTACTCACTTTACATCAGGTGTTCATGTAAGGCTTTACATTTTTCTCTTCAAATTCTTCATTTCTTAGAACATGGGAACATTCTATTACCACAAATTATCTAGCCATTTCCCAATCAATGGACATCTATTTTGTTTTAAGTTTTAATAAATGTTTGTTGAATAGACATTTAAAAAATGAATTATTCTTGGAAAGAGAGCTATGATTTTTTGACTTAGAAATATCAATTCCATTATAGTTTGGAGCCTAGTAGATACAGAAGTAAACTTAGATTTCAGAAGACATAGGTGAAAGTCCTACCTGAAATGCAGAAGAGCTAAATGAGTCTGGGTAAGTCATTTTAACTATTAGTGCTGTAAGACTATTAGTTTCAGAGAGATTCCTAACCTGCATTAGTAGATGGAATTTCCTTATCTAGTCCCTATCCATATTCCCATACTATAGGAATTTGAGATACAATCTTTCAACCCGTACTTATTTGTACCCCCTCAAACTCCACAACCCCCCCCACCACCACACACACATGCACAAACAATTCAGTCAATGCTCAGTTTCCATCATTCCTACTGGCTTCTACCACATCTTAGCCCCAGCTCTTTTCCATTGCTGGACTGCATGTTTTACCTTGGTCTCATTTTGGTCCTCCTTGCCTAAAGAAGTGCTGTTTCATTTTTGTCTTTGTAACCCCAGGGCCTAGCAAAAATAAGGCACTTAATAAATTATTAATTTATTAATAATTAATAATCAATTTATTTCCTCCCTATTACTGCAATTTCTATTGCTCTTGGCCTTTCCATGATCCTGAAATTCTGTCTTCTGCTAAATCCTTTCATCATCACCTCGTTTTTTTCTGTAAGGATGTTAGGCAGGGCTCTGGCAAGAGTAGAGTAGAGGTCATCTGTACTTAGATCTTGTAAACATCTCTAATTTATGATAAAAGAGCCATTGTGGCCCAACGTTTCTTATCTAAATGAAAGAGTGTCTTGACAAACTTTAATTTCAACTTGAATTACAAGTAGGAAAATTTAATAGCTGCACTATTCAGCTGCATGCTCTGCAGTGCTTACACACGCCATATGCAGATTATAAGACAAACTGAAACCTCTCTTCACTGGAATTATTGTATTAGTTAGTGTGATTTTTAAAATGACTGAATATCCACTAGCTGAAATGATTCTGGAGGATTAATGCTCCCAATGAATGCAGATTCAGAACTCAAGGACTGCATTTTAGCCTTTCTATTCTTCAGTCCAGGGAAAGGGATCTGTCTAGAATCTTGGACACACGTGACTGAACACATCAAATTTCTGTCTTTTGGAAAGGATAACTTGATTTTAGGTTTGTCTTCCTGAAATAAAAAGGTGTCATTATAACTGGAGCTTCTATAATGACTCAAAGAGTAGTGTTAAAATATTAGAAGTTAGTGAAAAAGATTTTTGCTAATATGTGTGTTGGGATAAAGCACAAAAAAATCTTGAATTCACATTAGTTAGCCCTGCCTCCAAAGAGGTTTGAAAGTAGTATGTGTATTGATAGTTCCATGTGTGGCCAAGGTAAATTCTTCTAGTTCTGAAATGATTTGGAACATAAGAGTGCTCTTTAAATTATTGTGAATTTTCATCATATCAGGACCATTCTATCACTTCTTGAAGGCTGTCAAATGATTAAATTGCTTACTGGATGATCAATTCAGTCAAAGTGGTTCTACTCCTGCCTACACCTATAGCCTGTGGGTTTAAATTCTATGGAATAAAAATAGCAACTGTAAAATAGTAGGTGTATTCATACATTCCCTTCCTCCACCTTAACCAAAAGAAGAACCAAATAAAATAAACAAAGCATAGTTTTGCTTAGTGTGTCCAGTGTCCAATTTCTCTTTCTGAAATGTGGTTAAGTATTTTATTTCCTCTTCCCTAAATCTGGGCAATTTATATTTTTGTAAATATTCATCCATTTCACCAAGATTGTCAAATGTTTTGGCATATGGTTGGGCAAAATAGCTCCTAATTGTTGTGTTGATTTCTTCTTCATTGCTGGGTAATCCACCCTTTTCATTTTTGATGCTGGTAATTTGTTTTTTTTTTTAATCAACCAAATTTTATCAATTTTATTGTTTTTTTCTTCATAAAGCAAGCTCTTAGTTTTATTTATTAGTTCAATAGTTTCCTTAATTTCAATTTTATTAATCTCTCCTTTGGCTTTCAGAATTTCTAATTTGATATTTAATTGGGGATTTTAATTTGTTCTTTTTCTAGCTTTTTTAGTTGCATGCCCAATTTGTTGATCTCTTCTTTCTCTATTTTATTCATGTAAGCATTGAGAAGGATAAAATTTCCCTAGGAACCTCTTTCAAAGCATCCCATAAATTTTGGTATATTGTCTCATTTATTATCATTCTCTTGGATGAAGTTATTGATTGTTTCTATGATTCGTTGTTTGACCCATTCATCCTTTAAGATTAGATCATTTAGTTTCCAATTAATTTTTTATCTTTCCATGGCCTCATTACATGTAATTTTCATTGCATCATGACCTGAAAAATATGCATTTAATATTTCTGCCTTTCTGCCCTAATACATGGTCAATTTTTGTGTAGGTGCAATGTACTGCTGAGAAAAAATTATATTCCTTTCCATCCCCACTCAATTTTCTTCAGAGGTCAACCACATGTAACTTTTCTAAACTTCTATTCATCTCCTTAACTTCTTTCTTATTTTGTGGTTAGATTTATCTAGTTCAGAGAGGGCGAGGTTGAGGTCCCCCACTAGTATAGTTTTGTTATCTATTTCTTCATGTAACTCCCTTAACTTCTCCACTAAAACTTTAAGTGCTGTACCACTTAGTGAATATATGTTTAGTAATGATATTACTTCGTTGTCTATGGTACCTTTCAGCAAGATATAATTTCCTTCCCTATCTCTTTTAATTAGATCTATTTTGCTTTTGCTTTGTCTGAGATCAGGATTGCTATCCCTGCTTGTTTTTTTACTTTAGCTGAAGTATAATATATTTTGCTCCAGCCTTTACTCTTTGTGTATCCCTGTACTTGAAATGTGTTTGTTGTAAACAACATATTGTGGGATTATGGTTTTTAATCCACTCTGCTATCTGCTTCTTTTTATGGGAGAGTTCATCGTATTCACATTCCCAGTTATGATTACTATCTGTGTTTTTCACTCCATCCTATTTTCCCTTCTGTTTATGCTTTTCTTTCTACTTTCTCCTTTGCCATCCACACCAAAGTTTTGCTTTCAACCACCTACCTCAGTTTGCCCTCCCTTCTATAAACCCCTCCCTTTTCTTCTCCTTTACCCTTACTACTTCTTCCCTTCCTTTCATTCACCCCTTCCTTTTCTTTTCCCTTTTCCCCTCTACTTCCTATAGGGTAAGTTTGATATTTATACCTAACTGATTATGTTATTCCTTCTTTGAAACAAATCTGATGACAGTAAGATTCAAACAATGCTCATCTCCCTCCCTTCTTTCCCTCTACTGTAATAAGTCTTTGTGCCTCTTTACACGATGTAATTTACCTTGTCTGCCTCCTCCTTTCCTCTTCTCCCAGTACAATTCCTTTTCACTGCTTAATTAGATTTTTTATTGTCACATCAAAGTCAACAGATACCCATGCCCTCTGTCTATGTATATCTTTTAAATGTCATAAAGACAATACAGTTCTCAAGAGTTACAAGTGCCATCTTCCCTTATTGGGATGTAGACAGTTTTCTCTTATTAATAACTTTTTTTCTTTCTATTTACCTCTTGAGTCTTATATCTGAAGATCAAAATTTCTGTTGAGATCTCTTCTTTTTATCAGGGAGGTTTGGAAGTCCCCTATTTCATTGAACGTCAATCTCCTCCCCTGAAATATTATGCTCAATTTCATTGGGTGGTTGATCCTTGGTCATAATCCAAACTCCTTTGCCTTACAGAACATCATATTCCAAGCTGTCTGGTCTTTTAATGTAGAAGCTGCAAGGTCCTGTTTAATTGTGACTGTGACTGTGGTTCCATGATATTTAAATTGTTTCTGTCTGGCTGCTTGCAATATTTTCTCTTTGCCTTGGTAATTTTGGAATTTGACTACAGTATTCCTTGTCATTTTCAATTTCAGATCTCTTTCAGGGGGCAATTGGTGGACTCTTTCAATGACTATTTTACCCTCTGATTGTAGGACCTCAAGCCAGTTTTCCTTGATTATTTCCTGAAAGATGCTGTCCAAGCTCTTTTTTTCATCATAGTTTTTAGGTAAGCCAATAATTTTTAAATTGTCTCTCCTGGATCTATTTTCCAGGTCAGTTGTTTTATCAATGAGGTATTTTATGTTTTTTATTCTTTTTTTCCTTATTTTCTTTCTATTTGAGTAATTCTTGATGTCTCACAGAGTCATTAGCTTCCACTTGCCCAATTCTAATTTTTAACAAATTATTTTCTTTTAGATTTTGTACTTCCTTTTGCCTTTGGCCCATTTTACTTTTTAAGGGGCTCTTCTCTTCAGTGTGGTTTTGTGCTTCCTTTTCCATTTTGCCAATTCCACTTTTTAAGGAGTTCCTTTCTTAAGTGTATTTTTTTTTCCATTGGTCTAATTGTATTTTTTTCTTCTGTATTTTTTAAAATTTATTTATTTTTAGTTTTCAACCTTCACCTCCATAAGATTTTGAGTTCCAAACTTTCTCCCCATCTCACTCCTCCCCCACCCCAAGATGGTATGCATTCTGAATATCCCTTCCCCTAATCTGCCCTCCCTTCTATCTGTCCTCCCCCTTCTCTTATCCTCTTCCCCTTCTATTTTCCTATAGGACAGGATAGATTTCTATACCCAATTTCTTGTATTTCTTATTTCCCAGTTGCATGTGAAAACTATTTTTTTTAACACGACTGTTCTTCTTTTTCCCTTTTGGTGAGTCATTTGGGGTTAAGTGACTTGCCCAGAGTCACACAGCTAGTGAGTGTTATGTGTCTGAGTTAGGATTTGAACTCAGGTCCTCCTGACTCCAGGTCTGATGCTTTATCCCCTGCACCACCTAGCTGCCCCTGAACATTTGTTTTTAAAACTTTGGGTTCCAAATTTTCTCCCTTTCTCCCTCCCAACCCACCCTCATTGAAAACTCAAGTAACTTGATACAGATTATACAGGTGTAGTCACACAAAACACTTCATAGTAGTCATATTGTGAAAAGCTAAATATATTTCCATTAATCCTATCCCACCCCCCATTTATTCGACTCTCTCTTTTGACCCTGTCCCTCTTCAGAGGTGTTTGCTTTTGGTTACCCCTTCCCCCAACCTGCCCTCCCTTCTATTATCCCCTGCTCTCTTGTCCCCTTCCTCACCTATTTTCCTTCAGGGTAAGACGGATTTCCATAACCAAATGAGTGTGTATGTTATTCCCTCCTTAAGCTAAATCCTATGAGAATAAGATTCCCTCATTCTCCCTCGACCTTCCCTAACTTCTGCTCCACTGTCTGTTTTATGTAAGATAATTTACCCCATTCTACCTCTCCCTTTCTCCTTCTCCCAGTATATTCCTCTCACCCCTTGATTTTATTTTTAAGTATCACCCTTTCATCTTCAACTCACCTTGTGCAATCTATCTATCTATCTATCTATCTATCTATCTATCATCTATCCATCTATCTATCTATTTATCCATACAATTTTTTTTTCCCTCTAGCTACTCTAATACTGACAAAGGTCTCATGAGTTACAAATATCATCTTTCCATGCAGGAATGTAAACACTTCAACTTTAATAAGTGTCTTGTGATTACTCTTTCCTGTCCACCTCTTCATGTTTCACTTGAGTCTTGTATTTCAAAGTCACATTTTCTATTCAGCTCTAGTCTTTTCATCAAGAATGTTTGAAAGTCTTCTATTTCACTGAATGTCCTTTTTTTCCACCGAAGGATTATACTCAGTTTTGCTGAGTAGGTGATTCTTGATTGTAATCCTACCTCCTTTGCCCTCAGGAATATTATATTCCAAGCTCTGTGGTCCCTTAATGCAGAAGCAGTTAAATGTTATGCTATCCTAATTGTGTTTCTACGATACTTGAATTGTTTCTTTCTGGCTGCTTGCAATATTTTCTCCTTGACCTGGGAACTCTGGAATTTGGCTACAATATTCCTAGGAGTTTTCCTTTGGGGATCTCTTTCAGGAGGAGATCAGTGGATTCATTCAATTTTTATTATGCTCTTTGGTTCTAAAATTACAGGGCAGTTTTCTTTGATAGTTTCTTGAAAGATGATGCCTAGGCTCTTTTTTTTTTTTGTCTAGGCAACAGGGTTGTGACTTGCCCAGGGTCACACAACTAGTAAGTGTTAAGTGTCTGATTTGAATCCAGGGCCAGTGCTCTATTCACTGTGCCACCTAACTGCCCCCTAGGTTCTTTTTTTTTCACCATGGCTTTCAGATAGTCCAATAATTTTTAAAATTCTCTCTCCTGGATCTATTTTCCAGTTGAGTTGTTTTTCTGATGAGATATTTCACATTGTTTTCTTTTTTTTTTTCATTCTTTTGGATTTGCTTTGCAGTATCTTGATTTTTCATGAAGTCACTGGCTTCCAATTGCTCTAATCTAAGTTTTAAAGAAGTATTTTCTTCAGTAAGCTTTTGGATTTCCCTTTCCATTTGGCTTTTTGGACCTCTTTGGCATTTGGTTAGGCTGTTTTTTAAGGTGTTATTTTCTTCAGTATTTTTTTGGGCCTTTTCAGCAAGCCGTTGACTTGTTTTTTCATGGTTTTCTTGCATCGCTCTCATTTCTCTTCCCAGTTTTTTCCTCTACTTCTCTTACTTGCTTCTCAAAAATCCTTTTTGAGCTCCTCCAAGGCCTAGGACTGATTCATATTTTTCTTGGATGCATTGGATGTAGGAACTTTGACTTTGTTGTCTTCTTCTGGTTGTATCTTTTGATTTTCTTTGTTACCAAAAAAAGATTCCACTGTCTGATTCTTTTTGTGAGGTTTGTTCATGATCCCAGTCAATTACTTGAATTTTAAACTCTTTGTTAAGGTAGAGGTCTTCTTCCAATGTGGAGAATGTACTTTTCTAAGCTTCAGGGGCTTGTACAGCTGTTTTCAGAGGTACTTCTAGGGACCTGTAAATTTTCAGTTCTTCCAAGGTGGTATGGTAAGGGGGGATGTGTTTATTCCTTTCCTGGGCTGTGCTCTGGTCAATGAGTGACCACAAGCACTCTTTCTGTCTTGGAATTGTGAGGAGGATTCTCTCTAAATAGCCACTATAAGCTCCACCATGCCAGCACTCCTCCTCTCCCCAGGACCGCCGTTCAGAACTGTGACCCAGATCCAAGCCTGGGGAAAGCAAGAGAATCCTGCACCAGTGAAGAGATCCCTGCAATCCCCCTCTGATGAGCCACTCGATTCCCCCTCAGTTTGTGGGCCAGAAGCTCTGGAAGCAACTGCTGCCCCAGGGCTTGGGACTATGGCTGTGCTTCTCTCTCAACACCACAGACACAGACTTTTCCCACTGACCTTCTAAGTTGTCTTTGGTGTTTGTGGGCTGATTCATCTGGAAATTGCCACAGCTGCCCATGTTAAGTCCTCTGAGGCCTACTCCAGGTTCACTGAGGCCTGTTTTGCCTGAACTACGCTTCTCTCACTGCTTGGCATGATACATCTTTCAGATCAACCATCCTGGCTGTCTTGGGCTGAAAATTTGTTTCACTCTGTCTTTTTTTGGGTTCTGCTGCTTTAGAATTTGTTTAGAACCATTTTTTACAGGTATTCGGAGGGGTTTGGCATACAGCTCAAGGAAGTTTCTACTTTCACTCCACCATCTTGGCCCTGTCCCCCAAATGTTTTTTTTAAGGACTTGTTTTGTACAATAAATTTGTCCTTCTTCTTCCAAGCTATTGACTTTCTCTTGCATGCCTCTCATTTCTTTCCCCAACTTTTCTTCTACCTCTCTTATTTGAGTTTTAAAATCTTCTTGAGCTCTCCCAAGAAGCTTTTTGGGGTGGAGACTAGTTCATATCTCCTCTGAGATTTTGCATGTGGATATATTGACAATGTTATCCTCTTCTGAATTTGTCCCTTGATCTTCTCTGTTCCCATAATAAGAATCTATGGTCATTGTCCTTTTCTGCTTTTTGTTCATTGTGTTTTTCTATTTCCTGATTTTTTTTTTTTTACAGTTCAGCTCTCCTGCTTGAGTGCAGGGGCCACTGACCCAAGCTTCTAGTGCTGGGAGCCCCAGACCTGGTCACTGGCTTTGTGTGCTGGGGACTCAGATGCTGGCAGTTAGAGGCTGTAGGGTTCTAGCAGCTTACCTAGTGCTGGGATGGAGTTAGCAACACTGGAGCTTTTAGGGTGGGGGATGGAAGCATAGCCCCTCAGGGATGCCTGCTCACCTGGGCCTTGTACTCCTTTCTTTGGTTCATGCTCACTCAGGCCTTGCACAGGGATGTTTCACTGCTGGAGGATGTCTGTCAGTCTGGGGCTTTGCCTCCTGGAGTTGTGCTTCTTGGAATTTTGTTAAGACACTAAAAGATTTGGCTGTTGGAGAAAGCCTTTGCACATGTTGTTTTCTGAGCTGGTGTCTACTGGTTCCCCTCATTGTACTGAGGTATTCAGGGGGTCCTGGTGTTGGTGCTTGCCTGCTCCACTACCCTAGGGTTCAGGCTCTCAACCTGGTATGCTAAGGTGGGACTTGTTTTTGACTTACTGGAATACTTCCCATCCTGTACTGCTCCCCCTCCCCCTGAGCAAGAGGGGCCTTTCCCATTAATCCTCCTACCTTCCTGGGCTGCAAGACTTCCACATCCTATCTTTCTGCTGGCTCAGCTGTTTCATGGTTTTTCCTGATGTGATATTTTCTGGGATTTCAGATGTCAACAAGGGAGGCTGAGAGCAATGTAGTTCTTACTCTACCATCTTGGCTTCCAGAAGCAGAAGTCATGGCTTTATTTATGTGGGCCAATGGCAGTACCTGTAATGTTTTGACTTGCTTGTGAATTGGATATAAGCGTATAAAGTCATTAGCCTCTTCCTGAGTCATTGAAGTTCAGTAGCAAGACAAAAGTCAGGATGACAGGTCATGGTCCAGATACAGTAGATGTCCTTGGCATCTTTAATGACTGACCAAGCTCTGAGTATTCCACAGTACTTGCTTCATGCACTTTCATGACTGTTGAAGCAAGTTGTTGTCATCTGCCTATTACACTGGGGAAAGTCTTTACATGCTTGGGGAAGACATTCCCCTAACTTACTAATAGGTTTGAGGCCTATAAGTTACCCTCAGCCTGGTTTAGACTATCTGCTGAAATGATTTAGCAGGGTGTGGCTGCTATGAAAACCATGCCGTTGGAGCCCCAGGCGAGTGTTGGGTGAAGGTTAACACCAAAGGTGCATGAGAAGCCCTGAAAAAGACTTGGTAGACCTCACACCAGAGATGCTAGTTCTCCCCTGAACACCCCATACACCCCAACACTTGTAAAGGCTTATACAATCTAGTCAGCTGAGCTATGGCAAAAGGCAGCCATTATATCCTTTGTATATTGCTATGTACATTTTTGAAGAAGAGGAAGAGAAAGGATGTCAAGGAATTACATGACATTAAAAGAAGATGCTCAAGTCATTTGACAAGGGGAATCATGACAGATAGACAGCCAGAGTATTCTCTTGGTATTCTTACAATGTAAGGAAGTCTCCAGCATACTGGGTGAGCTCCCTCTGGTGAACTTTTGGGAGAATATGAAAAGAATCCCACAGAATGGGCAGCCGTGGGCAGGGTGCAAAGTGCATGATTGGAAGGAACTCTTGATTTAAATGGATTACAAGCCGTTTGTTTATTTTATTCTTTTTTGTGTCTTGTCCTTCTACTAGACTATAAACTTCAAGAGGGCAGATTACATCATTATCAGGATATGATTCTAAAAGTGGTCAGAGCTTCTACTGCTACGTTGTTTTAAAGGACTAGGGAGCCATAGTTTGCCTTGTTTGGATGGAAGGAATTGTGACATTTCTCTATGCCTTTAATATTGTTTCTACCTCTTATTAGAAAGTTTCTGCCAATCATGTATAACATTAATAACTCTTTTAGTTTTGTTTTCCTTCTGTTCTAGTTTTCTTTTTTGTTTTTGTTTCCTTCTTTCTTTGCTGAAGAAATCCCTTCAAATCACTTGTAATCCATTTGAATCTTCAATGAAAGAATATCATGGTATAGGATTCCTACAGCTACATATAGTGGCAACTTATTTGAAACTTATAGTCTTAGATCATTGTTTGGGTGCACTAAGAAGTTAAATAATTTGCCTATGCTCATACAACTAGTATGCATCAATGGCAAAAATGACAGCTATGTTTTCTTGACTTGATCCGCAACTTCTTATCTGTATCATTAGTAGAGGTCTTAGTGAACCTTTGACTTTTCTCATATATACAACTATTTTTGTTCTATTCAATAATAATAATAAAAAAGAACACTAGCTACTGTGTGGGAGTTGTCTTCATAGAGATAATAGTTGAATCCATAGGAGCTAATGGGTTTTCCAAGAGATAAACTGTAAAGAGAGAACACTCAGGACAAAGCAGATAAGATGGCAATATCCAAAGCTCTGGAGGACATTGATAAGGCAAATCATAAGGTCTGGTGTGCCAGACGGCACAGTAGCAGGGTAACTGGTAAGACCCAGTGGTCCTTTTGACCTAAAAAGTTGTATTTGGTGACTCCCTTCTTAGCCAAGAGATATGAGAAGCTGTTGACACCCAATCCTGTAAGATGGCTGGGAGAATAGGACCTAGTCCATGAGTACTGGGTAGGGGGATGTGGCCCAAGGGTTGGGGTAAAGCAGGATCCCTGAGCTTCTCTCCTATAAGGGTATGGATGAGGGATGGGGACAAGTAGGGTAAGCATTCTACCTCAAGGGGAACAAAAGGAAGGGTATAAGCTTGTGGAGAAGGTCTCCCTGTAATATCTCCAATGCACCATCTGGTTGCTGGTAGAATTAAGGGAGAATGTCTCTCCCCTTATTTTAGATTGATTGTACAGAGAGGAACTGAATGTGGTGGTGAATATCTATAATGAGGAGGCTGAGGCAGATGGATCACTTGAATTTAGGAGTTTAGACCAATAGTCAGACTAAAGCTAATCTGGTGTCCATACTAAGTCTGGCACCAATTGGGGTTGGGGGACCTGTTCAACATGTTTATCAATTAATCAATCAATGATGATAAAGCATAGGACATGGTGTCAAAAAGACTTAGCTTTGAATCCTTCCTCAGATATGTACTATATGTGTGATACTGAGCAAGTAATTTAACCATTATTTGCCTAAGTCATCCTTAAACAGGAGATAATGATAGCACTTACAACACAGGATTGTTGTGAGAATAAAATAAGTTATTATGCATGAAGTACTTTGCAAAATTTGAAGCATGCACAAATGCTAGCTATTATTATTGATATTATTATTACTCACTCTGTGCTAAATACTGGTTTAGGCATTAGGGATACAAGACAAAAAAAGGAAATAATCCTGCAAAGCTTACTGAATTTCATTGAATTAGGTCATGATCATTTGATTACAGTAATCTTTTTATTAGGATTACCAACTATTCCTGCCAGTCATCTTTTTTTCTTTCCTGATTCAAACCCAGATATGCTAATACAGCTGCAAGATGAAAGAGGTGTTTGTTCACAATAACATTTTAAAACACCATTTATTCATAGTAGGGTATTTATTTTACTTATTGTGTGTGTGTGTGTGTGTGTGTGTGTGTGTGTGTGTGTGTGTTTAAATCCATTGATGTATTTTGTTTTGACATGAGATACTTCCTAAGAAACAGACAAACCCTTACTCCATCTCTCAACTGGCAAAGTGGATGATCAGTTTTTAACAGAAAGGAGTATGTGCCTTCTAAATTTGACAGTGGTACTCATATTGACCATTGCATCTTACCAGAATTTTGTTGTGTCTTAAAGTTACCTTTATTTACATCATTACAGTCAGTGTGTATATTATTCTTTTTGCTCTGCTTTCTTCATTCTGCATCATAAAAATCCTCCTATGGTTTCTCAGAATTTGTTGGTATTTACAGTACAGTAATTCTCAAAGGGCATTTATTTTATACAAAATGCCTTTCATTTCCAATCACAGATTTGGAGGATAAGTGTTTTTTATTGCATTAAATCTGTTTTTATAATGCTTTGATCTATGTTTTAATCTGTTTAGATCTTCTGTTCACCAGTCTTTCCATACCTTGTCAATCAAAGCTACTCTCTGAATTGATAAGAGGCTTCCTGGGTTTGAGTTATTTAAATTTGAGAAAGTGACTTGATCAGTTTCTCTTACTCATTTCAATTTATTGTTAGTGGCAAATTCTCCTCCAAATTAATATTTATGTAACAATCCTGTGTGCGCATTAGACAGGGGGAAACAAGTACTTAAGATTTATATTTCTGTAAGAGATTTATTAAAGCAATTATTGTTTTTTGTTGACTATTACTCCCACTACAATGATGATTACAGCTAGATGGAGGCAAGACTGGCAATCTTCATAGAGGTTTGGGCAATGATGAGAAAGCCCCCTAGATTATGGTGGTATGGCATTTCCAAAGATGATTTCTCAGTGTTCCTTTTTGGTATAGGAAAACATCTCTGATATGTGTTAGTAATGCTTCTCCTTTTCAGAGGTCCCAGTATGGTGATTTGAAGGAAGCTACTTTCAGACTTATGCTTTGAGATATCTGAGCATGATAGCTAGTGTATAGGACTAGCATGTTCCCTTACTTATTCAAGGCTTTGAAGAGTATTCTCTAAGATGCCAGGTCCCATTTGGCCCCATCTAGGAACTTGCCTATGAAGTTATTATTTGAAAAATAAGTGAGACCATCCTGATTTTAGAGTTGAAAGCAAAAAGCAAGGAACAGTGAATATATTTAAAGAAGATAGAAAATTTAGCTGCCCTGAAAGATGAAAATACATATAGAGAGACCTCCTCGAATTATCGCAACTTGCTCAGATCAGCAAGTAAACCTACTGACATTTAACCTTTCCATGCCTCTGGTAATTTTATAATGTTTTAAATTACAGAGCAAATGACAATCTGCATTAGGAGAGTGAATTCCCTTATTAGCAGTTTCTTATATTAGTTCTATTACAAATCAGACCATACACACACACACACACACACATACACACACACACATACACATATATATGCATACATTTATATACACATATATACATATATACACACATATGTGTGATGTAAATAGATCGATATGTCAACATACATATCTACCTATACATAATACATATGTGTATATATATGTATTTATGTATGCATATACTCATTATACACATACAGTATGTAGAAATACGCATACATACATATGTTTTCAGTCATGTATGACTCTTTGTGACTACATTCAGGATTTTTCTTGGTAAAGATGATGGAGTGATTTGTCATTTCTTTCTCCAGCTCATTTTACAGATGAGGAAAGTAGGATAAAGAGGGCTAAGTGACTCCAGGCCAGGTGTTCTAATTGCTGCTCTACCTAGCTGATAGATATATATGAGTGTATTTGTGTGTGTGTATATTTGTATATTTATATAAGCACACACACACACACACACACATATATAAACACATATATACACATACATACACACATTGTACGTATTATGTATGTGTATGTAATGCATGTACATTCCATGGGATGAACATCAGAATAGAAATAAACAAACCTATCAAAAGTTTTTTCAAATTTTTAAATGATTTATTGATGCATTTTATACCACAGTCATCTCTCTATAACGCACTTCACTCCAATACCATACTGCAGTTGAAGACTTCCTTGTAACAAAGACAAACATTTCAGCAAAACCAGCATCCATAGAAACAGTATCTGGCAAAGCATAAATCATTTCACATCTGTAGTCACCTACATTTTTATGAAGAGGAAGACGATATGTTCCATTATCAGTTCTCTGTGATTGTGGTTATTCGTTACAATGAATGAGGCTTTGACTTCTTTTTAGTGTTGTCAGTTACATTGCAGTCAAATGTGTATATTATCCTGGTTCTGTTCACTTCGCATCAATTCATATAAGTCCTGGCACATTAATCTGCATTCTTTAGCTATAATGCAATAAAATTATATCAGTAATGTATAATAGTTCTTGCAGTCATTCCCAATTGATGCTCACATACCTTTGTTTTCAGCTTTTTTTTCTCCAAATAATGGTATACTGATCATATATTTAATTCAGTGAAGCAAGATTTTATATTAAATTTACAAAAGCAATGGATATATCATTGGATAGATTTGTTTTTAGAAATTTGGTTTTATTTAACAATTTTTCAAATCACAGATAGTGGCTTATGTCATAATAGGGTTAGGAAAAATTTAGTAAGTATATAAGGGAAGATGCTACCAGACTACATTACAAATTAGTCATTAAAAGCAAGAGCTGAAAGAGCGAACCAAAAACACCACAAGCAGAAGGTATTGAATTTTAGGAACTCTTTTTTTTTTAACCTTGCTACTTAAGACTCTAGCTGTCTAAGACAGCACTTCAGCAAGAACAAAGAGACGGATCATGTTTGGAGTGGAGTAAAGATAATGATGAATGAAGGAGGGAAGACCATTCCTGTGGGAAATCAATTTAGTTAGAGTTTTATTGTTGATTGTTGATTATTTTATAAAATTAGTCTCTTCTTTCTAACCCTTGATTTTTCAAAAGAAGGGTTGTAAATTATAAATGAATACCAAAAAACAAACTTGGTAATAGGAATTAATAATAAGAGAAATGTAAAACAAAATAATTGGCAAACATGAAAACCATCACAGTGAAAAGTCAGAGACTCTGATGTGTTGTTGATGGAGCTATGAAGATGCTCAACTACTTTGAATTTCATCTTGAAATTATTCAAGGAAAATAACTGAGGTCTTCATGTCCCACTGCTAGGTATATATCCCAAAGAAGTAAAAGACAAAAGCAAAAGTCGAGTACATGCTAAAACATTTCTTGAACAGCTCTTTGTGGCAGGAAAGAACTAAAAACATATCAATTAAGGAATGGCTAAAATAAAATAGCTATAATTAGTGAAGTGAATATTATTGTGCAGTTAAGAAATGAGAAATATGAGGAATTTAGAGAAATGAGGGGGAAGATTTTTGTGACAGGGCACAGAGTAAGATAATAATAATAATAAAAAAAAAACATAGACAATGGCCACAGTAAAGTAAATGAAAATGACACTAATAGGAAGTCAAACTCTGAGGAATTCAAAAACTAGTAATAGTCTTATAGAACAGAAGATGTAACATGCCTCCCAATCATGGGAGTGTGGGAGGAAAGAGACCAAGAGGACAGAATGTTCAGAATTGCAGATGTGGTCATTGTATCAGAGGTTTCTCTTTGATTTCTTTTCTTTGTCACGAGGGAGAGTTCAATGGAAGATTCAAGTGTGACCAAGATATGAGGATAAAAGGCATCAATAAAATTTACTAAAAAATAGTTTCAATTTTCAGATATCTTCATTTTTGCAGACCTACTCTTCCATTCCCCTAGGGTCAATCATTGACTTTCATTGCAATGCTGTCATCCCACTCTTCTAGTAATCTGTGTCTCTTTCCACATCTCTTTTGCTATTTTCATTCTATCATTGATCCTTTCCTGCTGATTTCTGATACTTTCAGGAACTAAACAGAAAATACCCATGGGCAATTATCAGGTACTAAGAATCTACCTACTTCAATGTTGGAAAGGACAAGAAGACTTTTGAAAAAAAAATTGGAGGAAAATCCAGGATCTCTAGCTGCTGGCTTTAGACTTTTTTTTTTAGTGTTAACTTTCTCACAGATTTCAGATGTGCTGGACTTATTTCTTAATGTTCTCTTGAGGCTGAGGAAGTAAGTAACTTCCCCAACTACAATAAGAGAATAAATTATTTCATGAGAGATACAGACTATAAGGCCCAAACTCAAGGGGGAAGAAAATATTGACTATATTAAACCTCAAAATAGGCTAATGTTTAAATTATCCTAAACCAAGTAAAATGTAGAGCTGGAAAAAAAAAACAAACTAATAATCAATGCTGAAGAAAGAGAAACTTAAAGATGTGGTCTTAGAAGACATCTTTTCTAAGCATTCTTCTTGAAAATTTTAAACCACATCTCCAAGGATCATACATTATATAAACAACTTTATCCTAATAGGATAATCTCAGTGGCAAGGAAAAGTATTTTACAGTGTTCTTCTAATATACTTTAAATATACTTTTATTCTTTTAAAAAATAAATACCAGTGAGATAATTGAAGTAGATTTGACTGCTTAACATCCAGTAATTCTTAAATTTTTAACTGGTTTTAATGCTACCTAGCAAGTTATTTTTGGCTTCAGGCAACAAGGAAAAAGTTTAAAACAACTGATAACATATCCATTAGCATTTAATCTTAATGTTGCTTATGCAGAATATAAAATGGTGCAAATCTTTATTCAGCTTCAAATAATATATCATGATGGTTTATTTGCAATACAAGTTCATTTTTTATGCTGTACATTTAAAAAAATAATATTTGTCAGTCTTCTGAACAATAAGGCATCTAAACACAAGTAGTTAAAAGAATGGAGAATGTATGGCATATAAAAGCTAAAATTAAACTAAATTGAGGACAGTGCCTTTTGATTAGACATTAACAAGCAGCCCAGGCCAGACCCAGTTCCATATTCTTCATTTCCAATAATAAATGTAAACATAGGAAGCGTCTTTTCCCCTTTCCCTCACTCCCTTCCATCTATAATTAAGAAATGTATAATGCATTTCTACTAACAAAAATATCCAGTTGTTTGACCAGAAGGGAGAAATCTCACAGCAGCCTGGTCTATTGTAAATGGTGGACCTATAAACTCTCCTGTGGCAGGTGATGTAATCCTAGGATGGACTTAGAATCAAAATTCACATGGTATATACCTCTCTCTGGTGATGAAATACTGTTGTATTATGAAAGTCTACACATGCAGAGTACATGCAGTAGACCAGGAGTGGGAAACCTGTGGCTTTCTAGGTCCTTGGGTGTGGCCTGTTGACTGAATCCAAGTTTTACAGAACAAATCCTTTTATTAAGGGGATTTATTCTGTGAAGTTTGGATTCAGTCAAAGGGCTGCACTTGAGAACCTAGAGGGTCACATGTGGCCTTGAGGCCACAGGAGGTGGACAATTGAGGCTATGAACAAAAAAAGAAACCTTCAATTGATATTTCCATATAAGTCAACAATTCTTTTTGTCACTTCATTTACCCATATCCTGGATACTTTTGATGATTTTTCTGTTTTTATTAAGAGTACTGTGGTTGTCCTAGTCACCCAGCCCCAAAGCCTCAGATTATTTCGTGACTTATTTATACCTCATCATATCGAATGAATCACCTGGCTCTGTTAATGCTACCTTGAAATAGGCTATCTTGCCTTTCTGTTCCCAATGCTACTACCACTTTTTAAGTTGTTTTCATTTTTTACTATGTACCTGACCACTGAAAGTCTTCTCCCTAACATCAACCTGAATGCAATCACTTCCTTTTCCAATCCAATAGAAAGATGCCAAATAGGTAGATAGAATATTTGATAAGCACTTAGTACAAGACAGCTACAGTGCTTAGTTCTGGAGATACAGATGCCAGGAAGCAAAAATGAGTGTAATGTAGTACTACATCAAACTGTATGTATGATGGTGGTAGTGGTAGAGGGGGTGGGTGGGTAGGGTGAGGGGGTTGGAAATTAGGAGCACTTGCTTTATGTAGCTTGCTGGTTTCTCTTTAAGGAGGTGGAAGCCATTCCCAGGATCATCCTTGGTTTGTCTGCTTTCTTGCCTAGGACATAAAAAGTCCAACCTTAGGTGAGTTTGCATCAGATATTTTTAAATCAGAAATTCATATTAATTTTCCCCTTTTCTAGATTTTTTTCACTTGCCTTTATACTTTTTTCTTTGGTTTTTCTCCCTAATTTATGATACAACTCCCAAAGTTGAAGCTTATTCTCTTTTGTAATTATTTTTTCACTAACTCTACAGTCCTTAAATTTTTATATCCCCTCTCTATTCTACCCCATTTTGGCTAGTTCAGATAAGAGTGAGGTTCACGTGATAATCAATTCCCCAACACTTTCTCCATGTTTCTATGCTCTTTTTCATAAAAATTGCAATTCTGAGAAAGTATAAATTCTGTCTTCATCTTCCTCTTTCCTTCCTTAGTGTGATCCTTTCTGTTTTCATCAAAATGAAACTAAATCTCACTTCACCCTGGTGTTTCTCTTTTTGTTGCACTTCAATAACCCTTGAAGACATTACAGTGATGAATGGAGTATTTTCTTCTATTGAGGTTGTAGCCATTTCATCAGTATTTGGCTCATGTTAATTCCTGAAATGTATTTCCCTTTCTAGGTTTCTCTCAATTCCTGGGTTTACATTTCAAAGTTTCTTCTTGGTGCTTGTCTTTTTAGCAGGAATGCTTGAAAGAATTATGTTCTTTTAAAGGGTATTTTTTTCCTCTTTTTTGTGGCTTTGACATTTGTTACCCTGAGGTTTTGCTTATAGTTGTTGTGGGATTACCTCTAAGGCTTCTTCTAGCCTACAGTATTTCTTGATTATTTGATATTTAAGCATATGTTTTGCTTAAATATTTGGGTCATGACTTATTTTTGATGGGGACAGCCCCTTAAAGTTTTCTTGGATGGGTTTGGTAGGCTTTGTTTAGTCTCTTCCCCTCTAGTTCACTTGCCACTATTGTTCTTGGTGTAGATAAGGTGACTGGCCAGAGGCCTCACCTTCTGCCTCAGTCACTGGCTTCTGTTTCAGTCTCCTGGAGGTCCATTGCATGTTCTGGCCTTGTCTGCTTTCTGCCTTCTCATATAAGCCCAGCTAGGATTTGGCTCCATCCTCTGCTGTGGCCCCTGACAGGCCAATATGGTATATGTGAGATCATAGTACTCTCAGGACTCCTGTACAACATCCTTCTCACTGTCACCCAAATGATAAGTTCTCTCTATCTCCTACTATGGCTCCCTGAGCTATCCATAACTAAACCCTGTCTCTGCACAGAGATCTATAGGAGAATGGTTCTGTCCCTGACTTATGTTCTGACAGGCCATAGCCACAAACTGGCTTTAGGTTCCTTCTACTGAGTCTCTTACAGTGGCTCATGACATCACCTGTTCAGAACATTTTTTGTCCTTCATTTGTTTATAAGAGATTGTGCTAGTTTCCTGAGCCTGGGACCTTTTTGCCTGTTCCCAGGGCTTCTTTGTTCTTTGTGTTCCCACTAGCCATCCTATCCTCATTCCCCTTTCTATCTCCACTGTTCTGTGTGTGTGCGCGCACGTGCATGTGTGCGCACACACACGCACGCATATGTACAGTTCTGGACTAGATGAAGGAGCTCATTTCTGTTTCTATTCAGTTTTCTTTCTTCCGGGGATTCTTTTCAGATATTTGTAGGAATTTAAGGAGTAAGATCTGGGCTTTTCTATCATTTTCATGTCATCATCTTAGTTTGTTTGCATGTTGATTGATTTTGACAATAAATGCTTTACTTTTTCTTTTATCTAGTATTTAATTTTCCACCAGAATATCTTACTTTTTCTTCAGACTTTTGGTTCTGTTTTAATATTCTTTGTTTTCTCACTGAGTCATTGCTTTCTATTTAGTTCATCCTAATTTTCAGGGAAATCAATTTTTAGGTAAGGTTTGCCACTGCCTGCTATAAGTTATTGATTTTCTTTATCATTCTGTCCATTTTCATTGGAAATCTAGCTGTGCATAATTTTTAAAATGTCCTTGGATATTTTTACCTCTCAAATGTATAAAAGAATATAGCCTTAAAATAACCCTTGAACATCAAGTATCGACTTAGCAAATGCATTTTCTTTTTTTTTTTTTTTGGTCTTTTTTTCATTTTTTTAAATATAAATTTATTTATTTTTAGTTGTCAACATTCACTTCCACAAGTTTTTGAGTTCCAAATTTTCACCCCATCTCACCCCTCCCCCCACCCCAAGATGTCATGCATTCTGAATATCCCTTCCCCTAGTCTGTCCTCTCTTCTATATCTCCCCCCTTCTCTTGTCCCCTTCCCCTTCTATTTTCCTGTAGGGCAGGATAGACTTCTGTACCCATTTCCTGTATTTCTTATTTCCCAGTAGCATGTGAAAACATGTTTTTTTTAAAACATATGTTTTTAAAACTTTAGGTTTCAAATATTCTCTCTTCCTCCCTCCCCACCCACCCTCATTGAAAAGGCAAGCAACTCAATATAGGTTGTAAATGTGCAGTTACGCAAAACACTTCCATAGTACGCATGTTGTGAAAAACTAACTCTATTTACCTTAATCCTATCCTGCCCCCCATTTATTCTATTCTTTCTTTTGACCCTGTCCCCCTCAGAAGTATTTACTTCTGATTACCCTTTCCCAATCTGCCCTCCTCTCTATCATCCCCTGCTCTCTTGTCCCCTTCTCCCCCTATTTTCCTGTAGGGTAAGACAGATTTCCATACCCAATTGAATGTATGTTATTTACTCCTTAAGCCAAATCCTAAGAGAATAAGATTCACTCATTCCCTCTCACCTTCCCCTGTTTCCCCTCTACTGTGAGAGACTTTTCTTGTTTTTTTTTGTGAGATAATTTACCCCATTTCTACCTCTCCCTTTCTTCTTCTCTGAGTATCATCCTCTCTACTTAATTTTATTCTCAGATATGACCCCTTAATCTTCAACTCACCCTGTGCCCTCTATCTGTCTATATCTATATCTACATACATATCTATATACATACATACATATAATTTTTTCCTTCAACTATTGTAATACTGACAAAGTTCTTATGAGTTATAAATATCATCTTTCCATGCAGGAATGTAAACAGTTCACTCTTAATAAATCTCTTATGATTTCTCTTTCCTGTTTACCTCTTCATGTTCCAATTGAGTCCTGTATTTGAAAGTCAAATTTTCTATTCAGCTCTGGTCTTTTCATCAGGAATGCTTGAAAGTCCTCTATTTCACTGAATGATCATTTTTTCCCCTGAAGGGGAAAGTTTTGCTGGGTAGGTGATTCTTGGTTGTAATCCTATCTCCTTTGCCCTCCAGAATATTATATTCCATGCCCTGGTCCTTTAATGTAGAAGCTGCTAAATCTTGTGTTATCTTTGATTGTGTTTCCACAGTACTTGAATGTTTCCTTCTGGCAGCTTGTAATATTTTCTCCTTGACCTGAGAACTCTGGAATTTGGCTACAATATTCCTAGGAGTTTTCCTTTGGGGATCTCTTTCAGGAGGAATTCTGTGGATTCTTTCAATTTCTATTTTGCCCTCTGGTTCTATATATCAGGGCAGTTTTCCTTGATAATTTCTTGAAAGATGATGTCTAGGCTCTTTTTTTGATCATGGCTTTCAGATAGTCCAATAATTTTTAAATTCTCTCTCCTGGATCTATTTTCCAGGTCAGTTGTTTTTCCAGTGAGATATTTCACATTGTTTTCTGATTTTTCATTCTTTAGGATTTGTTTTACAGTGTCTTGATTTCTCATAAAGTCACTGTCTTCCAATTGCTCTATTCTAATTTTTAAGGAAGTATTTTCTTCAGTAATCTTTTGGACTTCCTTTTCCATTTGGTCAATTTTTCTTTTTAGGGCATTTTTCTCCTCATTGGCTTTTTGAACCTCTTTTGCCATTTGGGTTAGGCTATTTTTTAAGGTGTTATTTTCTTCAGTATTTTTTTGGGTCTCCTTTAGCAAGCTGTTGACTTGTTTTTCATGATTTTCTTGCATCACTCTCATTTCTCTTCCCAGTTTTTCCTCTACTTCCCTTACTTGCTTCTCAAAATCCCTTTTGAGCTCTTCCAAGGCCTGGGGCTGATTCATATTTTTCTTGGAGGCTTTGGATGTAGGAGCTTTGACTTTGTTGTCTTCTTCTGGTTGTATATTTTGATCTTCTTTTCACCAAAGTAAGATAATATAGTCTGACTCCTTTTGTGCTGCTTGCTCATGATCCAAGTCAATTTCTTGAGTTTTAAACTCTTTGTTAAGGTAAGAGTCTGCTTCCAATGTGGAGAGTGTACTGTCCCAAGCTTCAGGGGTTTGCATAGCTGTTTTCAGAGATACTTGTAGGACCTGTAAATTTTCAGTTCTTCCAAGGTGGTATGATAAGGGGCGAGGTGTTTACTCCTTTCCTGGCCTGTGACCACAAGTACTCCTTTCTGTCCTGTAACTGTGAGGAGGGGTTCTCTCCACAGCCACTACAAGCTCCTCCATGCTAGTGCTCTTCCTTATCCCAGCACTGCTGCCAGAACTGTGACCCAGATCCACACAAAGGCCTCAGCACTGGCAAAGAGATCCCTGCAATCCCTCTCTGATCAGCCACTGGATTCTGGGCTGGAAGCTCGGGAATCAGCTGCCCCACCCCCGACCATGCTCTTGGGGAACGAAGCTGAAGCCCTGCCTTCCTCTGAGCACCGACAGAAACAAACTTTTCCCACTGACTTTCTAAGTTGTCTTTGGCATTTGTGGATTGAGGAGTCTGGAAACCTCCACAGCTTCCTGTGATTCAGTCCTCTGAGGCCTGCTCCAGGTTCGCTGCGGCCTGTGCTCCCACACTGCACTGCGCTGTTCCCAGCCTGGCGCGATACACCTTTCTGATCAGTCATCCAGGTTGTCTTGGGCTGGAAATTTGTTTTGCTCTGTCTTTTTGTGGGTTCTTCTCTTCAGAATTTGTTTATAGCCATTTTTTATGAGTATTTGGAGGGGTTTAGGGGAGAGCTCAAGCAAGTCACTGCTTTCACTCTGCCATCTTCGCTCCGCCCCCCACAAATGCATTTTCAGGAAAAATTTTTGAGGATCACTGATTTATAACTGGAAGGGACTTAGCAATTACCTAGTCAAACTGTCTCACTCTGTAAATGAGGGAACTTGAGACTCAGATAAAGTTAAGTAACTTACAAAAGGTTACTTGGGAAATAAATGACAGAAATGAGATTTGAATTAAGATCCTTAGACTACAAATCCAGTACTTTGCCATTTTGCCTCTGAAAAAACCCTACAAATATACATTTGTAGGGTTTTTTTTCCTTTTAAATAGCATAACTGTGTTGTACTTTGTCAAAGGTTTTTTCTTCAACCACTGAGATAAGCATGTGGTTTCGGATATTTTTGTTTTTGATATGATTAATTATGTTGATTGTTTTCCTACTTTTATACCTCCAATACATTCCTGATATATCCAACTTGGTCACAATGCAAGATTGTTTGGCTGATTCACTTTTGTCTGATAGGATTTTATTTAGAATCTTTAAAATAGATAGTCATTAATGACATTGTACTTTAGTCCTTCTATTTTTCATCTATCTCTGGTTTAGATATTTGGGTTATGTTTATCTCATAAACTGAATCTGATATGGTGCTTCTTTCTCAATTTTTGAGAATACTTTTATATAGCATTGACATTGATTATTCTTTAAAAGTTTGGTAGAATTCTTCTGTGAATTGATCAGGATCAGGAGAGATTTCACAGCTCCCCCCCACACACACATTCTTAATACTTTCCTTAGAGGTAGTTTTGTTGCTTTTTCTGAATTTTGATTGCTTTGGATCTCAATTTGGTCACCCCTTGGAATATTTTATATTTTCAAAGGTATCCCTCTATTTCTTTCATTTTCTCAGTTTTGTTAGCATATACTTGTGCATTGCAGATACTGACCATTGCATTTTTAATTTCTTCTGGTTTTGTGGTAATTTCATTTTTTTCATTTACTATTTTGTTGATTGGATTTTCTACCATCTTCTTTTTAATTAAGTTGGTTAAATGCTTATCAGTTTTGTTAGTCTTTAAAGAACCAGCTTTTAGTTTTATTTCTAAAGCCTTTGTATTTTGAATTTACCTATTGATCTTCTAATTTTTACTATCTCTTCTGATTATTCTGGGTTTTTTTGTTGTTGTTGTTGATTTCCCTGTTGGTTTTTTTAAATGCAGATTTAGTACATTAATTTTCTTTTTTTTTCTATTTTGGAAATGTATATTTGTAGAGATACAATTTCCTCTTCAGGACTGCTGTATTATATCCCCAAAATTTTTATATATTGGTTCATCATTATCACTTTCATAATTATTATTTCTATGATTTTTTCTTTATCCTATTCATTATTTAGGATTTCATTGTTAAGTTTCCATTAGGTTCTGTGTCTGAACTGATTAACATTTTTATTGCATTGTTGCTTATAAAAGATGGGTCTACTATTTCTCCTTCTGTGCCCTAACACATATTCAATATTTCAAAAAGTTCCTTATGAAGCTGAGAAATATGTATATATTTTGGCAGTCTCTTTTAGAAGCATCATATGTCTTTTATTTCTAGTTTTCAAGAAATTTGTTTAATTGAATATTTTTATTTTGTTCATCTTTCTGTTAAATTTGTCAAAAATTAAGAGAAAGAGCCATTATTCTACTGTTACAGTGTACCTCTATATCTTCTTGTAATTCAATTTTCCCTTATGAATACAGATGCCAATGCACTTGAAGCATATAAGCTTAATATTAATATTGACTCTTGGACACAATTCCTTTCAGCAACAATTTTCTTGTTTCTATTTTGTGAATTTTAATTTTTACTTTCTTTTATAGCGTGCTTGAAATTATTGGGGTTTTTTTTGTATTTTCAACTGATGCATAATAAATATTGTTCTAGTCCCTCATTTTTATGCTGTAAATATCTTCACTATGTGTATTTTATATAAATACATTTTTTTCACCTTACCTATTCTGTCACTCTTATTTTATTGGATTATTTAATCCATTCACGCTTATAGGTATGAGAGTTTGGTCTGTTTTCCTCCATTTGTCTTCAATATTGATTTTTTTTCTTAATTTTTTTTTTGTTCTTCCTCTTTGAAGATGCTACTTTGTCTCTTCGGTTATTTTGGCTTAGTTTACTTTAAGCCAACCTGATTCCCATAGGCTCTATTTTCCTTACCTCAAGCCTTCCCACATCTCCACATTTATCAACTTTTTCTATAGTTCTGGAGTTTTACTTAAAATTATATTTCTTTATAACTGGATAGACTTAACCACATAGTGGTCTATTTTGGGGACCCAGAATTTTTTACAATATAACTTCAATAGAAATACATTTCTGCATTGAATAAATGATACCAGAGAGGCTCACTCTCTCATTTCTAACTTTCTTTCTTTCCTCTCCTAGTCCAATAATAAAGCCAAGGTATTGACCATGAACAGGAATGTCTGATGATAGTTACCTAAGGCAGAACTCTAGTGGTCTCAGAGAGGGAGCTAGTCCGAGAGAAGTTACAGTGGAAGTCAATGGTCATCGCTGATCTACAAGGCATAGTCAAAAGAACAGAAGCATTGGATGGATGATTGTCAAATACAAAGTAGAGTTGCTTATACTACATGATTATTGAAACCTAGACCCAGAAAAAAGCAAAAGAGTGATAGTCATTTGAGTTATTATTAATGGAACTAGACTTTGGTTCCAGCACTCTATTTATTGATTTTGGGGTTAGTCCTGTTATAGCCAGCCATGGTTAGAATTAAAGATAACAGCCCACATACATTTTTGGTATCTACACAAGGTCAAGAGCACCTCTTGATATACTCCACTGGAATCCACACATTGTCAAGAGGTCTACAAGAAGGTACCTGGCACATTGAATATATCCCCTGGGGGGTTATATGAGCAAGAGTCACAGAAAATGAGAAAGTGTAGATGACTTACCATCTCCATTATCAGAGGGAGTATCCACATTGATAAAATGACAGATTGATTTAAGTGTCAGACATACCAAATGGATTATAATGGCACATTTGAATATAGGTCTCAGGTATAATGGACTCATTAATCTACTAATTTTCTATTCTTTTTTATTTCATTCTTCATATATATATATATATATATATATATATATATATAATATATATATATATATATATATACACATACATACATACATATTTCATTCTTTATATATGTATGTGTGTGTGTGTGTGTGTGTGTGTGTGTGTGTATTTTTTTGGTGAGGCAATCAGGGTTAAGTGACCTGCCCAAAGTCACATAGCTAGTAACTGTCAAGTGTCTGAGGTCAGATTTGAACTCAGGTCCTCCTGACTACAGGGCCTGTGCTCTATCCAACTAGCCACCTCATTATTTCATTCTTTTTTCATCCTGATTAAACTTTGTGGTAAGGTACAATTTCCATTAGTTCCATTATCTTACCAAAGTTGGATCTTCCTAATGACCACATAGTATAGTTCATAATAAGGTTCTCAGAAGGTAGCAGTACAACTGGCTTCCCATCTGGGTATAGTGGGCTTTCTATATTGAACCTCATGGCTTACTTAGCATATGGGAAAGATGGTCTTTGTTCAGTGAGAGAAGATATTTCTCTATTTTATATTTACAGAAATTTTAAGAAATTTTACAAATTTGAAGGAGAGCTCAGGGGCACTCAATGTAAAGGGGGTGGAGGAGACCTCCAGTTACATTTCTAACATTTCTTTTTCCTATCCTTAAGTCTTATGATATTCAAGACCTCATAGCTCATTACATGTTCCCATCAGGAATTCTTAGATTCTCTAGTTTTCTTCATAACTCACCTCCTGACACATTTTAGATGAAACCTTTATTTCTTCCCCATCCCCTACTCCATCAACTGGCTGCTAGAGCTTTTTTCTTAATAGAGTACTGGATTTGGAGTTGAGGACCCAAGTTTAAATACTGCCTCAGACACTTGCTAGTCATGTGACTCTGGGCATGTCATTTAATCTACCTTACTCAATTTCCTCATCTGTTAAAATGAGGATAATAACAATACCTGCCTCTCAGGTGTATTGCAAAGTTCAAATAAGACAGCTATTTGTTTCTTAAATCTCACAAATTTAAAGGACTATCTAAATGACAATGTGTGTGCTATTATGCTCCATGCACCAGGGACACACAGATAGAAGGAAAAAAATATAGTCCTTGTCCTTAACATGTCCAAATATAGTTATACATAAAGCTAGAAAGGTACGTTGGAGCTAGATCATGATGGGATTTAAATGAGCAACATAGCAGTTGGTATTTAGAGTCAAGAGACTCCTTTAAATTTAAGAAATCCTCAACATTGTTCATACTATATATTTGTTTACCATATAACTATATTAGGTGTTGAAGCCTCAACAAAGTCTTAGCTCATATGTTTGTTCCCTGTGTTATGTTAAGGCAGTCACCTCCCCTCTCTGGGTTTCAGTTTCCTAATTGACATAATTAAGTGGTGGAACTAGAAGATAGTTGAAGTAACTGACATCTAAAACCAGTTATCCTATGACCCATTTTAAAAAGTAACAAATAAAGGAAAAGGCAAACTTCAGTCCAATCCCTATCCAATTTATCACATTCTGAATTAGAAAAATCAAATATAATACTGTTAGGCACAAAATATATCTTGATCAAAGTTCCACTAAATTTAGCCCAGTAATTCCATTGCTGGGAATATCCTCTGAAAATATTATCAAAATCAATAAGCAAAAAGTGCTTTCTCTAGATTTTTCACAGAAGTGTAATATGCAATTGCAAAAGATCTGAGCAACTTAAATGTCCAACAGTAAGGGTATAGTTAAATAAATTGCGATATATTAATTAATAGAAAATTAAAATGTAGTTTAGATGGACAAGTATGAGGAATGCAAAGAAATTTGGAGAACCTTTTTGGAAAAAATGCAGAGCAAAGCAAAAAAAGCAGACAACAATGGAGCATACACTATGATTATTTAAGAGGAAAAGGAAATGAGAATGAATGGACAAAGAATCCCATTGAAATCTGAAATACTGTTTTGATTGTTATTTTTTATTTTAATAAATATTGTCACTTTTTTATATGTTGAAATTAATGTTAAGCGTACATAGTTACTAAGCGGGTAAAGTGCCTTGTGTTGAAGTTCAATGTTGTTTTTAATAAAACATTTTTTAAACTTACACTAGATTTTCTATGTCTTTTTCTCCTTAAGGAAAAAAAAATGGCTTCAGTAAACAGTGGGCAATGAAGCCAGTATTATAAGGATACCTAAAATAACAGGAAGAATCAATACTTCTTATAAATTTTAATTTAACAAGGCACTAATAGAATTAAAACCTGTTTGGCCTACCAACAGCACTGTACAACAGAATAGCTTTGCATAAGGTTCCCATTATCCCACCATTAGCCTCTTTAATTCTGTTAATTTTTACAGCAACCAGAGCATAAAGCATGCCAATAAATAAACTGTCATTACTCAGTTCTTCAAAAGGCAGCACATTCGACTAGAAAACAAATCAAGACGATTGAATAGAAAAGACTAGGTTTTAGTTTTATGAACATAATATGAACAAGCCTTATTTTTTCTGCCTAGACCAACAGATCATTAACATTTATGCCCTTAATCTCTACAGCTCAGTCCTTTTATAATTACAGAATAATGACATTAGGACAATGAATTGAAAAGCCTATTGTTATTTCAGGAAATAGGTGGTTTCACACACAGTGTTAGATTTGAGTTTTAATTAGTGCCTGGCCATTTATATTAGTTATGGCCCCCATCAGTGTCCTAACTATATCAGGGCTTTATCTGATTCATATCAGCTGGACACTTTTACATATCCGGCCTCTATTTCTGAAGCCAGATTAGTACAAACATATTGCTTATAGTCCTTGTCAAAGCATGTGAGTATTGTTAGATTTTCCTGTCTAGAGGTCCACAAGCAAAAAATATTTCTTTTAAGCATAGTGCCTCACACACAGTAGCCACTTTATAAATGTTTGTTGACCTGACAACTGCAGGTCATTTGGCATTGGTGCATGGCATTGAACAATTATATACATGCTAATTTTTTTTTTTTGTAAATTGGGGTTGAAAATGAATAGCCAGCTTTGTAATTCAGATTCCCCAAAAACTATACATTGCCATTCTTTTAGACTGTAGTACTGCTATAGACCAGAGTTCAAATTCTACTTATGACATTTCCCAGCCATGTTACCCTGAACAAGTCACTGAACCTCTTTGTTCATCAGGGAAGTCTTTAAGACTTTTCTTCTAAGTTACAGACATATTTTCAGTCACAATCTACATTGAGGGTAGTTCCTACCCATAGGGTATCCCGTATCCTGACAAAATCATAAAACTTTTGGGTATATATAGTAGTATATACTGCTAGAGGGAGATCCACCCAGGACTATACCAGATAAATTCCAAGTATCTTCTTAAGCAAAGTGTGTGTGTTGTGTGTGTGTATGTATGTATGTATCCACACACCATCTGTATAGATGTATACATATGAGTTTTAGAGCATATACGTATAATTGTTACAATAAAAAGCATTTTCAATGAAAATATGGTAAAGAAACATAAAGACTTTCACAGATTATCTTCCATCACAGGCCACATTTTTAGTCACTCACTTGAATGAGAGATACAGAGAAAAAAAGATCCTACTGCATTTATTATTTATTATGTAAACACATTTAGCTTGATAGAACAGTATGTACTTTCCTACTTTATACTCAAGTGAATTGTCTCCCACACCTTCAAAATTATGTGTGTTTCAGGGAAAGGAAGATAAGTTGGGGTCCATCCATAGTTGATTTAATCACAGAAAGTTAAAAAATAAATAACAGAAGAAATGAGGTGCTAATGTGTTAAGGAGGAGTTAGTATTCAGAACCCTTTAAGAACTGTGACCACCTTTCTAAGAATGAATTTTAAAAAAAAGGAAAAGTAATTGGCTTGACTGAAAACAGTTTATGCTTCTGAGGACATTAAAGAGCTAAGTCCTAGAGAAGATTTGGCAGTTTGGGTCATTGTAGATTAGGAGCCATCTATTGAGGAGACCCAAGAAAAAACCTGCATATTAGACTCCTTGAGAGTTGTGATGATGTGGATATTTTTGTTCAATAAGCAATTATTAACACCAAGTAAATTATAAGAGAGTCATAGATAACATGTACACACACATATACTCACATGCCATATATGTATATACACACATATGCATATATGTCTGTGTATGGAGAGAGAGAGAGAGAGAGAGAGAGAGAGAGAGAGAGAGAGAGAGAGAGAGAGAGAGAGAGAGAGAGAGATTGTTAGTTTACCAGTATCATGGACAACCATGTCTTAGGGGCAGCTAAGTGGTACAGTGAATAGAGCCCTGGCCTTGGAGTCACATCTGGCCTCAGACACATAACACTTACTAACTAGCTGTGTGAGTCTGGGCAAGTCACTTAACCCCTCACAAAAAAAAAAAAATGCCATGCCTAGAGTCAAAAGAAAAGAATTCTATGTTGGTGGTGAAGTTCTCAAAGATCTCCCATTTAGGAGTCACATTGCACTGCTAATCAATCAGTCAATCAGCTAGCATTTATTAAATACTTTTTTACGTACCACATATTGTGCAAGGTGCTGAAAATATTATTACTGAGAAACAATCTCTCCTCCCAAGGTTTCATGGTAATGGGGAAGGCAAGTACATATACTGAGATATAAATATAAATGTACTTTATAAGCATAAAATGAACAAATCCAAATATATGGAAAATAGTTCAGTATAAGTTAACTTGGAACATAGGGCACTACCAGTCAAGAAATTAGGAAAGGCTTCATGAATAAGATGGTGTTTGACCTGTATCTTAAAGTAAGAGAGGGACTCCATGAGGTAGAAGTTAGGAGGAAGTAGATTTTAGGAATGTGGAGAAGCCATTGAAAAGGCATGGATATGGGAAATGAAGTGTTATGTGTGAGGAACAAAGAGAAATCTAACTAAACTGATTCACAGAGTGTTGGATGGGAAGTAATGGAAAACAGTTTGGATCCAGGTCATTAAGGAATTTTTAAGTTAAAAAGAGGATTTTATATGGGATCCTGGAGACAATAAGAAGCCAATGGAGTTTATGAGTTTTTGTGTAAGGATGTGTATGTGAGTGTGTGTGTGTGTGTGTGTGTGTGTGTGTGTGTGTGAGTGACATTGTCATGTATATGCTTAAGGAAAATCACTTTGGCCAGCAGTAGATAGGATGGATTAGAGTGATGGGAGACTTGAAATGAGAACAATTAAGACATTGTTGTAATAATTGAGGCAAGAGGTGATGAATTAAGGTGGTAGCTGTGTGAGCAGAGAAGAAAGGGGTAGGACACAAGATGGAAAGTTAGAAGTAACAAGATATGGCAACTGTTTAGTTGGGAGGTAGGGAGTGGAAAGGGAGAGTAAAAAGTGAAGACTAATTCCTGAGTTATGAACCTGGAGAACTGGAAGAATAATGATTCCTTCTCCAGAAACAGGGAGGTTTAGAAAAAGAGAGTCTTTGGGGAGAAAGATAATCAGTTCAGTTTTGAAATTGTTGAGTGCTAATTACATCTCTTCTACTCCCATGGGTTTGGTTATGCAGATGACTTCCTTATTTATATATCCAACCTCCTTAATCTTTCTCCGATCTCAACTTCTATATTTTTAATGATCTGCTAGACTGGTGATATCCTAGATATCCTGCTAACATTTAAAACTTAACATGCTCGAAATCGAACTCCTCACCTGTCTTCTGAAACACACTCTTCCATACTTTCCTATTTCTACTGATGACATAATTATATATGCCTAATGACCTGGTTTTCATATTTGGGATATTTGACCCTTTCCTCTCCTTTGCTACTAGCATCCTGTGAGTTCTACTTACAAAATTTCTTTCATATCCATGACTTTGTCTTTGTTCATATTATGACCAACATCACTGGTTCCCAATACCATCTCTCACTTGAACAATTGTAATAGCCTTCAAATAGGTCTCTCTGCATCCATTCTCTCTCCATTTTAAAATATCATTCGAACAACTGCCAAAGTAATCTTCCTAAGGCACAGATCAGACCACTTCATTTTCTTTCTCAAAAATCAGTATTGGCTCCCTATTGCATATAGGAAAGAGAAGGCAGACATAAATGATCAAATACCGTTGGTGACTTTTGAATGACTATAAGAAATGGTAGAAGCATCCTGGGACTAAATAAGGAAAAATATCCAGATTTTTAAAAGAAAAAATAGAGAGATTAGAATATGAAAAATATAGGCCATAGAGCTCAACTTTGCTTCCTATCTAAATGTGAGAATGTATTTTTCTGTGGATAGTTACTAAACATGAAAAGAAAGCACTTCTTCTTTTCTTCTTCACTTTTATGTCAAGGATATGTGGTACATATAGTCTATCAGGATTGAAGAAAAGCATTTGACAGTATCTTACATTGTGGGCAAGATGGAAATATGTAGCCCTACATGATCATATAGTTAGGTTGATTTGAAACTGCTTGATTGAACTCAAAGAAACAACTGTTGTCAGTATGGAGGCAGCTCACTCTCTAGTGGAGCAACCCATTGAGCTATCTTTGAACCTGTGATTTTAAAAATTTTTTTCAATTATTTGGATACATGCATAGCTGAAAAGCTTATCAAAGTTGCAAATGATACAAACCAAGTACAAAGTAAGGAAGCTTTGCTGTATGGAAATTCATGTGAAAATACTTGGGGTTTTAAGTAGACTGAAAACTCAAAATGGGTCAACTGTGACATATGGAAGCCAAAAAAGTTAACATGATTTTAGGCTACAATTTGAGAGGAAGCCCTAGCTTCTTCTTATCCTCCACTTGACAGATTCACATATAAAATATCGTGTTTAGTTTTGAACATCATATTGTAGTAGACTCTGATTAAAGTAAAAAGATGCTTTTCTGTTTACAAGTTATATCTTCAGTGGAATGCAAATATCCATAAAATATCATGTTATGAAACATAGCAGTAATCAACAATGGAAAAACAAAGTGGATAAAAAAATGGCTATTGCCTAGACCAGTGGTAGCGAACCTGCAGCCTAGAAACTGCATGTGGCCATCTAGGTCCTCAAGTGCAGCCCTTTGACTGAATCCAAACTTCATCAAACAAATCCCCTTAATAAATTCTGTAAAACTTGGATTCAGTCAAAAGGCCGTACCCAACCTAGAAGGTCACATGTGGACAGGCAATCTATCAAGTTGGTATGCCTGTTGGTCTGTATATCTATTTAACTATGAATGACAGTGACTATAGTTCAATAACGAACTAAGTCCTGAATTCATTAAAGAAGGGAGCAAGTGATTTCTGACCTTTAGGATATCATGCAGTACTTTCAATAATCCCAAATTTCTAGCTGTCACATATCTTAAAATACTAACTCTTAGATGGTTCTAAATGCCTTTAAATCATGAAACATCACAATTTCTCGGAAAAAATATCAGCTCACACATAGCACATGGGACAATTAAAAGATTCTCTGTGTGCATAAGTTGATGGTAACATGTTATCAGTGGTTGGTGTATGAAATTTGATATAAAAGTATCTGGCACATAGATGTCTGGACATGAAGGTGGGCTTATTGTGCACAAGGAAGAAAGAAGAGAAAATCAACCAAATAATATGTTGGGTATCCCTCAGAATTAGAAAGTGAGAGGAAGGACTATGGAAAGGACAGACTATGGACTGTTTATGAAAAAAATAAAACATGATTGAGAATCATGCAGGATCAGAAAACTTAGAATTTTATTTTTCATTAGTAAAGGAAATATCTATGCCAATTGAGAGATCCACTAAAGTAATTTATATGTATGACACAACTTAATTATTTATATTTGCTATTGGAAACAAAATAAATATGCCATGCTTTTACTGCCTTTCAACTTCTCCTTCCCTCCCACTGCCTTTCCCTTTTTTGTAGACCCCAAGAACCGAAAAACTTTTTTTAACGCCTATTTAGACAAAAAAAAATACTTTGTTCTATTTAAAAAGTAAAAAATAAGCCAAAGTTAAAATTGCTGTAACATAAGTACAGTTTCCTCAAAACTAAACATATAGATAGGGTTGCCCAAGAGAAGCCCCTGTATACTGGCTACTAACAAAGAAATAATCACTGCTTTTTTACAGGTTTCAAATTTCAGGTTTTAGGTACTAGCATTTTTTCATAACTGAAATACTCATGAAAATATATGCATGATCAACAAATAAAAATAATAAAACTATGAAAAATGGGGACTGAGGATGAGTCAATGTGCACACTTGAAACAAATTTTGTTGTTCCTTGGCTTTCTTAAGTAATAATTTTGTCAAAAGTCAACTTTCTGACCTGGAACTTATATTTCTTGTCTTCTTTTCTTGATGTTTTACTTTTGTCCTATTCTTCATTTTTTAAATTTTAATGTGCTTTAATTTTGTTGCTTTATTCATGCAGAATACTCTAAAACCTAAGTAGAGTGGTCTTGATCCTTAGCTCATTGGAAGGAAAAATAATATACATATATGCATACATACATACACACATACAAGAAAAAAGGTTCACAGATATAGCAACTATCAATTATTGTGAAAGTATTTGCTACAAGGAATATTACATATAAGAGAGAGACAGAGACAAAAGAGGGGAAAAGAGTAGAGGTAAGAAAAGAGAGAAGGAAAAGGAATTAAGGAACAAAAGCAGAGATTCATATAAGAAGATTTAAGAGTCTATTTTTACCTTCAGTGCATGTAAACACAAATTGCATTTCCAGCATAGCTTTATCACCTGTGTTAAAGATGTTGAAAAGACCAGCAAATCAAACAATGAAAAAATGACACAGGGATAACAGTGCTTCAAAGCAGTTACCTTTTTATTATATCTTTATTGGAAAATGGCTAAAAGCAACCATAAGTGCTATTTTGATAAGATGTCTCCAGCTACTTACCACAATACTCTTATCTATCGTGTGTGTGTGTGTGTGTGTGTGTGTGTGTGTGTGTGTAAAAAACATTTGGCATTTCACTGAAAGCAATCGGTAACCGTACTTTCTGGTGCCATATGGTAATCTATATTGTAATAGTCTGTGTAGTCTTGCTTTTCCATTACCTGTTGATTATTATGAGTTTACTACTTCTTAATACTATTTTTAAGAGGTTAATTTTTGGTCCAAATATTTTTTACATAAAAATAACCAAAATTTCAGTGCTTTGCAATACAATTAATAACTGTTAAATGAAATGGCATTTAATAAATAACTCTTGAATTGATGAACTGATGAATGTATGCATAAATACAATGATGCAATTCAACAATAATAGCAGATTGAGGACTTGTTTTGTTCCAGAAACATTTGTACCTGAACTCCATTGAAAAAGATGAACTAATGAAATGATTTTGATGATGATGATGATGATAGTTTACATTTATATAGAAACTTAAAATTTGCAAAGTATTTTATATCATATCTAATTTAATCTTCATAACACCCCTGTGACATTGGTGCATATATGATCCTCAACTTACAGATGAAGATATTGAGATTGAGAGAAGTTAAATGACTTATCTAGAGCCCCCCAAACTTGTAAGAATCTAAGGTAGGATTTAAACTCAGCTCTTCTTTTCTCCTAATCTATAATGCCATGCTGTATAGGCACAGACATTTCATAGGATCAACGATTTAAGCTGGAAAGCAATATAGAAGTCATTTAGTCCAACTGTTTAATATTACAAATAAGTAAACTGAGATCCAAAGAAGGAAAATGACTTGCCCAATGTTACACAGGACTAATGTCCCAATCTACCCTCACCCCCTTTCATATTAATTGGAATAACCAATAAACATTTATTAAGCACTTACTATGTTCCAGGCACTGAGCTAAGCCCTGGTTGTACAAATTTTAAAAAAGCAAAAACAATCCATGCCTTCAAGGAGCTTAAATTCAAATAATGAAAACAAGTACATGAATATGTACATTAAAAAGTCAATGGGGGCAGCTAGGTGGTGCAGTGGATAGAGCACTGGTCCTGGATTCAGGGGGACCTGAGTTCAAATCCAGCCTGAGACACATAACACTTACTAGCTGTGTGACCCTGGGCAAGTCACTTAACCCCATCACCTAACTTCCCCTCCCCAAAAAAGTTAATGGAATGGAGCCTTAGTATACTATAGAAAGTACTAACAATGGAGAGACCAGGAAAGACCTCCCATATATTACATTTGAGCTGGTTCTTCATGAAAGACAGGAATTCTAAGAGGTGAAAGTGAAGAAGAGAGTCATTCCATCCAGGGGAAAACTCAGTACAAAGGTACAGATATGGGAGGTGAAGCATCATAAGTGAGGAAGAACAAGTAAGGGAGTATAGCTAGATTCTAGAGTGTAGGAAAGGGGGGAATATGTAGGAACACTAACAATAAAGGAAGGTGATATGTAATGAATAATTTTAAATGTCAAACAGAAGGATTTGTGTTTTATCCTAAAGGAGATCAAGGAGCCATTGAAGTTTTATCAAATAGAGGGGTGAAAGTGTCAGAGATCATGTTTGAGGAAAGCCACTTTGGGCAGCTATGTAGAGGACGGATTAGAATAGAAAAAGACTTGAGGCACAGGGTCCAGTTAAAAGACTATTACAATAGTTCAGGTAAGAAATAATAAGGGACTAAATTAAAGTGTTGTCTCTGTGAATAGACATGTTACAGAGAGAAAAATAACAAGATTTGGCAATTTATTGGATGTATAGAGTGAAGAGTTTATGATTACAAAGTTGTCTACCTGGGAAATTGGAAAGTTGGTGAATACATTCCACTATTGTGGGGAAGTTTGGAAGAAAAAGGGGTTTTCTTGGAAAGGGGGTGAGATGAAAAATTATATTTTGACTATAATTAGTTTGAGATAGCTACAGACTACTCAGTTTGAACTATCTAATAGACAGCTGATGATGTGGAACTTTAGGGAAGAAATTGGGGCTGGATAAGTAGTTATGGAAATCATTAAGATGATTTCTGAACATGTAAGAGCTGATGAGATCACAAAAATGAGAGAGAACAGAAAGAAATAAGAAGGTCCATGGCAGAACCTTGGAAGATGCCAATGATTACTGAACATGGCATAGATGAAGATCCAGCAGAGGTGAATAAGAAGTAGCAGTGAAACAGTTGGGAAGAAAAGCAAGAGAATGGCAACACGAAAACCCAGAGAAGAGAAAGTATGTAGGAAGAGAAGGTGGTTAACAGTTTCAAATGCTACTAAGAGATCAAGAAAATATCAAGAGATAATTTAAGAGTCTGATAATTAAGTGACTTTTGGTAATATTGGACAGAGAAGTGTTTAGTTGAGTAATGAGTTTCCAAGCCATTATGCAGTGAGTTAAAATGAAAGTGAGAAGAGAAGCACTGAGCATAGATTGCTTTTTCAAAGAGTTTAGCTAAGAAAGAAAGGAAATTTGTAGGATGAGAGCTGATAGACATTATAGATTCTAGTAAGGGCTTTTTTAAGCCTAGGGGAGGCTTGGGCATGTTTGGTTGAAAGCAGGTAGATCCAGTAGATACAGGAGAGAGAGAGAGAGAGAGAGAGAGAGAGAGAGAGAGAGAGAGAGAGAGAGAGGAGAGACAGACAGACAGACAGACAGAGAGAATGAGAATGAGAATATGGTATCTTAGTGTGGGGTAGGGTTTTTTGGAAAAGATGAGGAGATGTACCACTTACCTGCCCTGCACCACTTGGCCACCAACTTTACCTGTTGTTGTTGTTGTTTGTCTTTCTTTCTCAAAAAAGGACCATGACATCAGGAAGGTGATATCATGACTTGCAAGCAAATTGGATTTAAGTGAGGAAGGGCTGTGCAAAGTCACCAGCCTCACTTTCCTCTCTGGAGATCTCTGGCCCAGTGGCAAGCTATAGGTCAGGATGACTGGAGGTGGCCCCGGATGAAGCCTTTTTAAGCTAAGGTTTTTCCCAGGTTTCAATGTTACTGAGACAATGCCCATTCAATGATTAAGGCTAGATAAGAAAATATGCAAAGAATGGCCTCTTTTACCTAGTCAAAAGAAAAAAAAATCTGGAAGGGAAAGATTCTCAGGGTTTCAGGACAAAACAGAATCAGTTGCTATTTATATTCATTCTGAGCCATAGCAGCCCAAAGACCTATTGTTGTCCAATCAATGAGAACTAGAGTGATTTGAGTTTAAAGCATGGTCCTTGAGAAAGAAATCTAATCCATAAACCCCAAGATGTCTTGACAGGTTTCAGAGATCAAAATTTAAATTCCTTTTAGCAAAGCATCAGTTGATAAAGGTATGATACCATATGTGAACAGAGTGTAGAGGAAGGAGGAGAGGAGGGAAGGGAAGGGAGGGGAAAGGGAGGGAGGGTTTCTTTCTTAAGGACCTTACCTTAAACCCAAATCACTCTGGTTCTCATTGATTGGACAACAATAGGTACCAGCCCAAGCCCCACCTGGTCATTGTTTGGGCCCTGGTGGCTCATAGTGAATGTAAATAGCAGAAACCCAGAAGGTTTTCCCCTCCCAGACTGATTTTTTTTTTTGACTAGGTAAAAGAGGCCATTCTTTGCCTCATTCCTAACCTAGCCTTAATCACTGAATGGGTGTTGCCTTACTCAAACTGAGACTCCCAGAAAGACCTTAGCTTAGAAAGACCAAGGTTTCTTATGCATCCAGGGCCAACTCCAGTCATCCTGATCTATATCTTGTCATTGGCCCAGAAGGCTCCAGAGGACAAAGTGAGGCTGGTGAATTTGCACAATCTTCCCTCATTTAAATCCAATTCACTTATCTGTCATGGCATCACCTCCCTAATGTCATTCATGGTCCTCTTTCAGAAAGAAGGACAAACAAAAACAACAACAACCTAGCCTTAATCACTGAATGGGCATGATACCTCAGTCAAATATCTCCAGGCACCAGATGACTATTTAAAAATGAGTCATTTACCATCTTCTTTCCACCACTCAGTACTTTATTATTTGCAATGATACAAATAAACATACAATCATAAGAATGTACAATTTCCACCTGCATAACAGGAAAAGGGTATTTCATCATAGAGCCAGACCAGAGTTTTTGATTCTTTAACAAGATAGGATTTTGGAGAGGCATTTCTTCAATGAATAAGTTAAGCAGAGAGACACAAACTAGCTTACATTTGTGCTGTAGGCATCCCTATAAGTATGCCCTAAAGGACCGGATGTTCCTGTTTAGAATTAAGGAAGATAATGATTGCTCTTAGATTGAGGACAGGATGACAATTCTAGAAAATAAATGCCTGTAAAGGAGATGGATAGTGCCAGCTTGTTTGAAAAGTACAACAATTCTAAGAGTTTAAATTATATTACAGACTAGGGTAAAATATGGCAAAACACTATGTCCCTTAGGAAAAGCACATTTATGAGAAGAGTAAAGCATGTTTAGAACCTAACTTGATCGATGTGTCAGGATGATTGTTGGGTCAAATGCAGACACCAAAGTTGGAAGGAAATTAAAAAAACTTTATTATGAGGTTCAACAAATAGTAATCACCCAGAGTATGCATGCATAGGTAGTCCACATGGGACTATAATTACAGATCAGGAAGATGGGCTTTTATACACACAGGTAAAGAAGTGAGGGAACTTTCCAGGTGGCTCCAGGCTGTCTTATGCTATTTAGAAAGGCACACAATTTGTGTGGCACAAAGTCACAGGTTGGGAGAAGTTGTGACATCTGTTAGTAAGAGATTTAGCTGTTGTGACAATCTTGGGACCTTAAAAGGGGGCAAGACCTGAGGTAGATAAGGACCAGGGACAACATGGAAGAACTTTGCAAAATGGAGTCAGTTTGGTTACTTTGCTACCTACAGTTTTCAAGGGTTTATTGAGTTTGAAAGCAAAGGAACCTCACCCATAGGGGTGGAAACTCCCCACAGGAACAAAAGGACAAACCTTAAACAGGTTTCGATTTAAGCAGGAGATGAATTAGGTATGGGGTGACCTAAATTTGGACAGGGCTTGTTGCTCGGTGCTAGTTACAGGAAAGACTCTTCAGGTTAGCTATATATCTTGTAACCCCTCCCTGATAGATAGGACTTGCTCTTTCAGCGGAAAGGAAGGTCTCAGGCAGGAGCAGAGGCTCCAGTACAAACAGGATCAGAGACGAGATAGGGGAACTACAGACAAAATGGAGTTAACTTTAGTTTTCTTGGTTACCCACAGAACATATGCCAGTGCAGAGAGACAAAGTGACATAGAGAAACAAAAACCTATGAACAGTGATTGAGAATAATGGCTCACATTTAGTGTGTCCCTTTAAGATTTACAAAGCACCACTTTCACAGCAACACTGTAAGATAGGAGAAGTATTATTTCCATTGTACAGATGAGGAAAGTGGATCAAAGAAGCCAATTGACTTGTTCATACTCACTTGAATAGTGCTCAACTTTTTGGATGTAGACTGAGTGCTCTATTCTATTCCACATGAAGCTATGAGGCAGAGACAGAAATGACATGTTCCACGTCACATGAATGTTCTCCCGTGGAATCAGAAACAAGCCTCTGCCTATGACATCACTTTTCTATTTGAGCAGCTCCTGGATTAGGTAAATTGAGGTTTTTTTTAAAGCTGAACACACTTTGAAGAAATTAATTTAATTTTTAAAAATCTGAAACACTTTCACTGCTTCTACCTACCTAACAATATTTTAAATCTCTGGGAAAAAGTAATAAAAAGACCCTCAGAGCAGTTCTTTGTCAAGGAGGTTTGACAGCAAATTGACAACAGATGAAATTGTTCTTCATTCCTTTCAAATTTCACTTTTATACCTCTATCTTCCTCGTAAGGATGAGATCAGATGCTAGCTCCTACATAAAACTTTCCCTGAAAGTAGGAAAGACAGTGAAACATCTTTTTTTTATTAAAAAAAAAAACAAAAACTGTGTTCAAATCTCCACTTTAGCACTTATCAGCTGGATGACCATGACTGTGGAGTCAGAGAATGGAGTCTGAGAACTTGGCTCTAAATCCTGCCTCTGACATTTACTCCCTGTGCAACCTTGTATAAGTCACTTAACTACTCTTGCCCTCAATTTTCTTATCTTCATGATGAGATCCCTTTCCTAGACAGATTCTGAAGTGTCTACCAGTTCTAGATCCATTTAACTTTACTCCTCTCAACCTCAACATACTCAGCAGTAAAATGAGGATCTTGATACTTGTGAAAAGCTAATGCTCCACACAAATCCATGTTTACACTTCTGCTACCTACCTTACAGATCTGCAATGATGGAAGCACTCTGTAATCCTTACGACATTACAGAAATGAGTTATTATTATGCCTCTGTCAAGATACTATTAGGAGACACCCTATTTTCCAGAGCTAAGGCTTCCCAAGCAAGCTGTGCCCCAAGCTTGGCATAACAACAACCCTTTGACTTCACCTTCTGGAGCCAATGGTCTCTGAGCTCGGGCAAGCACCAATAGGCCCAGACATGAAGCCCTGCTATGAACAGTTTGTCACTAGACAATCTTGCCTCATTATTGCTGTTGTGCCTTACTACTGTTGCCTATACTACACTGTTCAACTCTTTGTTTAGCCACAAGTCTATAAATCAAGGTTCAGCCACACTAAATCGGGTCCTCCCACTAGGGGCGGGGCACTGACAGATGAGTCTAATCTCCTTCCTTGCTTGCAAGCCATTTCCCTTACTCTGAAATTGAACTTCTGTTTGATTCCTGACTCTCTTGTCCCTAGCCTTCTCTTTTCCACTCTGGCCGCCATAGGTTAGAGGCCCATTTGGTCCAATTGACAGTTCCCACCCTAGTGGGTAATAATACTCCTTCACCTTGTATAACACTTGGTTAGGACTTTTTGTTGTGTCTTTATCCATCATTTTGAACTACAGTTAATTTTTATGTAGCCTAGATTGTAGATTCCATGAGATTACAGGATTAATTATTTTTGCTGAGTTGTACACATGGCAAAGAGTTAATAAATGTTTCCTATTGGAACATTTGGCACACCCCATACACATTGCACACACACACACACACACACACACACACACACCACACACACACACACACACACACACTCTTTGATCAGCTGTCTCCCACAGGTGAAATGCTTTCCCTCCTTACTTATGCCTCTGCGAATCCCTAGGCTCAGCTCAGTGTCACCTCCCCTAGTTACAATGATCCCACACTGGCTTTCTTTTTCTAGAACAAACAGTTATCTCTCTTCTGAAATATATTGCATTTATTTTGTATATATTTTATATTCACTTATCTCTCTACCCCTAAGTAGAATGTAAGTCCCTTGAGGACAGATAAGGTAGTAGTTGTTAAATATATTTTTTAATTAAATTGGAAGTCATTTTTTTCTTCTGTTTAAACTTGCATCTGACTACCTTCTTGAACATAGCTTGAACTTAGCTCTCTCAATTTTATTATGAAATATTGACCTTAAAGATTTTGTATTCCCATAAGTAGTTGTATTGAGTTTTGTAGAAGTCCAAGATTTAGTGGAAAAATTCATAGATAGAAGCCCATTATATGACAGCCTCTTATACAGATTTTAATATGTTCAGGGTCAATTTATGTGCTCACAAACAAAATTACATAAATTGAATTAAATTCTGAGGCAATATGTTTGTCCCTTTTCTCAAAGAGCTCTAAAATTTCTCCTTTTACTCTACAGGTTTTTATGCATTACCATTTTTTCCAGGCTTCTCACAATCAAATGAAGTCAACAAGTACTTAGCAATAATTTAGTACATGCCAGGCATTGTGCTAAGCACTGGGGATACAAAGAAAGGCAAAAATCATCACTGCTCTCAAGGAGCTCATAGTCTAATAGGGAAGACATGCAAATAATTATGTAAAAATTTTATAGACATATAGATACAGGTATAGATAGATATGCCTATACATATCTATCTATCTATATGTATCATATATATTTACAGGAAAAATTGGAGATAATCTTAGAGGTAAATCATTAGCATTAAGGGGGATTGGGAAAGGCTTCTTGCCTTTACACCCAGAGAGAATTGAGGCTATCACAGTACTCAGCCAAAAGAAGATAAAAACAGAGATAAAGGAAATGAAAAATAGAAGTGAAAACTATTGAAACATATCCTTCATTCTTACTCTACACAATCCAATACTTCAGGATCCAGATTTCATTAGTGCAGGTATGCTCTACTTCCAGGCAGAGAAAATGTGACATCTTTGTGCCTTAGTAGATAGTGTTCATGAATAGTTGTGACTGGGCTTGTGGGGGCGGGGGGAGACTATGACCTGATAGACCACCTTCTTGGGTTGATCCTCTCTGAACTTAGGTAAATTAGTCCATAGTGAACAGTCAGAGTACATCACTAAAATCAAATCATTATCTTTTCAGCATGGCAAGACTTGTCAGATCTTGCTTACATCATGGTGCCACAGCCTGAGAATGCAAGGTCACTTTCTAATCTCCTCTGGCTCCCACCCTTAGATCCTCCCTTTCTCCTCCTATGGGGTATAACTTCTCCTCTAGTTACCACACTTGACTTCAACCCTTCAGAGAAATATCTTTGGGAATGCTTTCAGGGAATGAGAAAAAAATCGAGAAGAAATCCTAACCTGTCAGCCCATCTGTAACCAGACAGCAGTTGGTGACTGATGTGCTTCACCTAAGGGCAAAAGTCCCAAACCAATTTTACCTACTTTGGAACATTTAGTAAAATTAATACATCAATATAATTTTTCTTTCATATAACTCCTAAATCCCTATTTGTAATCCAGGCTTGCTGTGGAAATATTTTTACCTGTATCTCAAAATGAATTACCATCTCCTTCTTTTCACAACTCACTATCTGCAAAAATGAAACAAATTAAAAAGTAGTTATGACTGATTACAGTTTTATACAGCATTAGTGATCATGAAAGTACTAATTAAATCAGGAATTATGACCAAACTTAGGAAAAAGAACTCTAGTTTGCTCTTTGAAGTAGGGGGAGGGAGAGAGCTAGAGAGACAGAACAAGAGCAAGAAGTGGAGAGAGACACAGAGAGACAGATAGACAGAGACGGAGACAGGGAACATATCACCATCCTTTAGAAAGTCTTCTGGAGACAAAAAATTCTTGAGTCTTAATCCATTCCAGCCACACTCATTTTCAGGCGTCAGGTGGAGGCAACAATAGCAGTGGAGTTAGCTATTCAGATAATAACCACACAGCCATCACTCTGTCTCCAAACTCAGTTTCCATCTCTCTTAACAAGCAGAACCTCTTCTTCAATCCTAATGCCACAGCGCTTCCTTCTTTATGATTTCAAGTTATGAGTCATTGTTTTGGCCCACAGAAATTCAGCTCCTACCTTCAGACTCAGCTTCAGAGAGATACCACTACTTCACAGTGGATAGAGCTCTGCATGTGGAGTCAAGAAGTTCCAAGTTCAAATCCAGTCTGTAATACTTATGATTTATGTGACTCTGGGTAAGTTGCTTAACCTCTGTTTGTCTCAGTTTCCTAATCTGTAAAATTGAGATAATTCCTCCCAGGATTGGAGTGAGAATAAAGTAAAATAATATTTCTAAAGCACTTACAAAACTTAAAGCTCTATATACATGTTAGCTATAATAATTATCATTAAAGTTTTATTATTGCTATTATATATGTTGTCATTGTTTTTCAACACAACCTTTTAGGTTTTTTTAAATTGGTAAGGGTCACCAGTACTTGTTCATAAAGTTCAAAAACTAATACTCAATATTGCAAGCACAGACATTTGAGAAATCCTTTTTTTCTTATTTTCAATGGAGGAAAAATGCTAACATTTTCTTCTAGAATATGAGAACAACAGTGAGATCCATTGTGTAGACCCATGGTAAGAAATTCATATTTTGTGGAGCTTGTTAAATTGTCTTTAGAAGACAATTGAATTCTAATTAGTTTTAATAACCAGTCTTAGACCTGGAGAACAGTTGGCGAAACACAGTTGGGTGCAGTATGTTGCATATACTGTCAGATTGGGTCAATCTTACTTTTACTTATTTTTTTGCTTCTTTGTTTGTTTGTTAGTCTTTAGTGAATGGCAGGAAGTGAATGATTGTAGCATAAAAAAGCCAGATGCATAATTGTCTGGTCATATTTCCAAGTCTATTTGTCCACAACTAGATCTAGCATACCACATAAAATTTTCTAGGAATGTGGTCTGACCCCTTTGTAGAGCTTGCTTTGTGGAACAAATGTATTGCCTCATAATTTAATTAAATGTATGTATTTTGTTTGTGAGCACATAAATTGATACTTAATATATTAAAATCAGTGTAAGAAGCTATGAATTTTACCACTAAATATTGGACTTCTACAAAACCCAAAACAACTACTTATGGGAATGCAAAATCTTTAAGGTCAACATTTCATAACAAAATTGAGAGGGAGCTAAAAAATGTCTCATTTCTTTTAATGATAAAATGAATCAAAACTGAGTAAAATCCCTGCCTCATGTTCGTTTAAAATAGTAAGAATTCAACTTAAATAAAATTGAGTTTCTCTGGATAGTTTACTTCCAGAGCTCAGTGGATTTTTTTTCCCACCTCCATTGAGAAACAAGGTAGGCCTTCAATGAGGCCATCCTCATTCCTATTCCAGGCTCATCCCATTAGAAGGGAAAAAAGGTACTACCTATTACTTGTTCTGAAAGTAAAACCCAGACTTGACATTAAAAGGAAGTGGAAAGGGACTTAGTCAATGGCCAAATCACCTCTATCCTTTTGAATTTAGGTGAGCCAGTTGACAAGGCTCTTATCATTCACAGTAGCACTTACCCTGTTTTGATAGAGTAGGGAAAAAGAAAAAGAAGATACTTCAGCTGTTTGGGATTTTCTTTCTCTCTCCTCTCTCTCTCTCTCTCTCTCTCTCTCTCTCTCTCTCTCTTCATTTTTCTCCATTTTTTTTCATGAGAGGTTAGGATGAATTGGGAAATATTGAATCTCTAAGTGACAGGAGAAAAGATTTCTATAAGCCTCAGATTTGACTATCTTACATCACTGATAGAAGGCTGCCCTTCTTTGGGTAGAAATGAAGATAAGTACACATTCATAACTTCAGAAAATAGCATAGATTTAGAGTATAAGTGACCTTACAGATCATCTAGTTCCACCCATTTATTTAACATATAAGGAACCAATATCCAGATCAATTAAATGATTTATTCAAGATCACACAGATAAGTAGAAGAGGTATGATTTGAACACAGGTTCTCTGACTCCAGATCTAGCACTCTTAACACATTATATTACATTGCCTACAAAGCGCATCCAGCAATTACTACCGAAAGCAGCAATTATATCCCTATCTAAAGATAGAGTTTAGTCTTTTTTTTTTTGTCATGCCTTCATGACTCCATTTGAGGTTTTCTTGGCAAAGATATTGGAGTGGTTTTCCATTTCCTTATCTAGGTTGTTTTATATTTATGTAATATTTTATTTTTTCCCAATTATGTGTAAAACAATTTTAACATTTTTTTTTTAATTTTGAGTTTTAAATTCTCGCCCCCTCCCCTACCTTCCCTCGTCCCTCATTGAGAAGGCAAGTGATTTGATATTGGTATAGCTCATTTTACAGATGAGGAAGCTGATGCAAATACGGTTTAGTAACTTGCCCAGGGTCTCATAGCTAGTAACTATCTGAGGTCAAATTTGAACTCAGGAAGATAAGTTTTCCTGACTCCAGGCTGGGTATTCTATCCACTGAGCCATCTAGGTGCCCTCCATCCAAAGATACATTCCATCTAAACAATTAAATATTAGCATATTTCTCAATCTGCTCACTTTTTTTCTGTTTCCCATGCCCTTACAAAAGTCACCCCAAACACCTTAACAACATATTCACTATCCAAATTTGTCAGGTGGCTATCTAGAAAATGTAAACTCTAAGAGCTAGAAGGGATCTTAGAGAGTGAATAGAGCAAAATTCTCATTTTGTAGATTGGAAAACATCTAGAGACTAAGTGATTCACAATCGTTTAGCAACACATGGCAGACAAGAATCCAAAGCAGCTTTCTCAGTTTCTCAGGTTCCAGTTCAATGTTCTGTCCACTACCTCACACTCCTTTCTTCTCGTTTATGCCAAACCATTTTTTAAACCTCTACAATCAGGCAAGGCGTTATAATTCTATAGAGAGAAATCTTCTGAAAGGTACATGAGACTAGAGCCATTTCCATTTGTCTGAGCATGGAAGAACTAAAATCTAACTTGTCTCTCACCTTTCATATGTCTAACAAGTTTCCAAGAGGTAGAATCTACCTCTTCTAAGAAGAGGCAGTTTGGAATAGTAGGTGCAATGCTGAAATCTGGAGATCAAATCTCACTTCTAAAACTGACTAGCTTTGTTATTTAGAGCAATCCATTTAACCTCTCTAGCCTCAGTTTTCTTATCTGTAAAATGGGAGTGATAATGTCTGTAGTAACTACCTCATAGGGTTGCTGTCAATATCAAATGAGAGAATGAATTTTAAACTCTTAACAAATTTGGAGCTAGAAAATAAAGCATCAGGCTGAGGAATTTAAATTTTATCCTAGAGACAAATGGGAAGAACTGAGGATTTTTCAGCAGGAGAGTAGCATGGTCAAATTGGCATTTTAGAAGAGATGTGTAGAAGCTGAATTGGAGAGAGCAGGGGCCAGAGGGAGGGACATGAAAGATACATACATACATATATGCATATATATCACACACATATATACATATACACACATATAAATAATATATGTACGTGTGTATGTATGTATATAAAAACCCTATTTGATCCTCACAACAACCGTGTGAGATAGGTATTGTTTTGTTGTTGTTACCATTATTGTTGTTATTATTGCTAAGCATGAGGGGAGAGGAGACAAAAAAGTAAATGGCAGTCATTATTCTCAAAGAGTTTAAAATCCAGTATGTAGCACATACTGCTACGTTTTAATGACATGTTAACCAATGCTAAAGAGAAATAGAATTCCTGTGAAACTGACTTTAATATACCTGAAATCCTTCATTTGGCCATCTTATTCTAAATCTCTGAAGGGGACTACAATTTGCGTAGTTAACGGTTTATTCATTTTGAGGAAAAGGAGTGCACAAAGTAGCTTCTCTCAAACTTTTCAATTCATTGTTGTTCAGTCATTTCAGTTGGGTCTGACTCTTCATTACCCCATTTGGGATTTTCTTGGCAAAGACACTGGAGTGGTTTGTTCTTTCCTTCTCCAACACATTTTACAGATGAGGAAACTGAGGCAAACAGGGTTAAGTGACTTGCCCAGGGTCACACAGCTAGTAAGTGTCTGAGGCTGGATTTGAACTCAGGTCCTCCTGACTCCAGACTCAGCACTGTAACCACTGCACCACCAAAATGATGAATAGAAAAGCTCAGTCATTTCCCAGATCAACTCATATTTTCCTATTATTACACACTGCTCAATGGCACTGAAACTTAAATCCTGGAATATAACGTGAATTGGATTTGATAAGTGTCCACCTGCTGTTTACTATCTAGAATGAGATGGCCAAATGAAGGAATATTAAAGTCAGTTTCACCAGAATTCTATTTCTAATTAACATTGGTTAACATGCCATTAAAATGTGAAGTCATCCTAGAGCATCATAGTGGTTAACTAGGCTGATGGAACCAAAGACCAGTTTCTGGAATGATCTTAAATACAGGATGTTGTTAATTGATATGATCCCAGTTTTAAGGTAACCAGACTAGCCAAACAGCAGCTCTGAGTGCCTTTATCATCACAATACACTCCTTACAGGTAAAGCATCTAGGGTACCCAAAGCATGATATCAGAACATATTCTTCAGACATAGCTTTCGTTGGATTTGTACTAATACAAAGCCTCAGTCTGATTCTTCAGTTCTTTGTTGTATCTCTGCTTTGCTTAAACTTTGAATGACTCCCTGGAATGATTCTCTGTAGAACAAATGCAGATTAGGAGTTCACTTTAGTCCACTTTGGTGAGTAAGTGCTCTGTGACCCCAGGTAAATTGAGAACAAAGTTGTTTCTCTTTCCTTTGAGAGAGGACACTGATGACAGTACCAGAGTTCTTTACCTTTCTCAAACAAGCTCCTCTTAAACAACAGGAATTTTAAAGCCATCGGGGTGGGGGGAGGGCATGTTTTATACTTCCCAAAGCAATATCATATATATTTACCCAGATCCTCACAACAATTTTGTGAAGGAGGGTGGGTGGACAGTATTGGTTCAGTGAAAGAAGACTTGGATTTGAAATCAAAGTACCCAGATTCAAATAGGGACTTTGCCATTTACTACTGGTATGACCTTGGGTAAGTCAACTAACTTCTCCAGTTTCATAAAATAAGGTCCTGAATTAGGTGACTTTAACGGTCCCTTTCTTCTGACCTCTGTTTCATCACTGGTAAAACAGACACACAAAGAAGTTATTGGCTTGCCCTCTCTGGGTCTGAACTGTTAGGGGTTTAAAGTGAAAAAGGAAGTCATCTTGCCCCAACAGCCTCCCCAAATGCAATGTAGTAATCCAGAGGAAAGGAGGAAACAGAGAAGGTGCATTTAAGAGGAAGAAGAATATTTGGCAGGGGAGAAAATGGGTAGTCTTAGGAACAGGAGGTAAACTATAATCGATGCAGCATGTGAAATCAAAAGAACAAGAACAAATGAGAAGCATTTGGTAAAAAAACCATGAACAACAAAAACACCCCTCAAACCATTTGCTTCCAACTCTGCTTCAATGTCACAAGGAGCATTGAGCAGTAGCAGCGCCCCAAAGCCAGCAGGTGTTAAATATGGTACTGCCCTCACATCAATCAGGTGAGCTGCAAGGCACTTGGTCCCAGCATGAGTCCTTGAAATACTTTACGTGGCTGGGGGGGCTGATGCAGGAACTATAAAGATACCTGATTTCCAAAGTACACTAAGTCTCTCTGAGCAGCCATACACAGGGCACCTTGAAAATAATCTATAAACGCTTGCCAAACCAGTCAATCATTTTTATGAAATGCCTGCCATGCAGAAGGCACCATGCTAGAGGCTCCTGAAGAGTTTCTTAAAAAAAAAAAGATTGTCTCTTGTCCTTAAGTATACTAGGACAGCTGAAGTACAAATAACGAAGCATGACCCCTGTCCTGAAGATTATTAAGGCAGTAAGAGAATAGGTGACCAAACATGTCCCCTGTCATGAAGAGTATTAGGGCACGCTTCTCTCCTTACAGTAGAAAGGTGGATGCCCATGGGTGCAGAATGTTGCATATGCTATTAGACTGGGTTGTTCTTTCAGTATTTTTTGCTCTGATGATATTTTTTGTGACAAAGGACAGTTCAGTGGTGGCAGGAGGGAGGGGCATATTTGAAAATGATTATGACAGGAAAAAAAAATCTTTTATTTTGTTTTTTCCCCAGGAAAATTAAAGGCATTAGGAAAATTTAGATAGGGAAAGGGGTATATCACAGTGGCTGCCCAACCTTTTTAATAAATCACTCCAGCATGTGATTAGTATGCAAAACAACAGCAGCTGTCATGATGGGATTTCAGAAAGAGAAACATTTGTCTAGTTTTCTTCTCTTTCTAAACCTTTAGATAACTCATTTAATGACGTATGTGATTAACATGCAATAAAATGACTGGTTCAAAACACTGATTCTAGTTTAATTTGAGCTATTTTGTCTTCTCTCAAAAAAGATACTTTGTGGTCCATAAAGAGATGGTTGATTAATAGCCCTGGACAAGGTTGGACTATCTCCACAGAGCAGGCTAGGCAAATTCCCATGATGCCAGGCCAAAATGCACATCTTCCAGGGGCAATAGAATACTCTGATTATTTTGTCTGTTTTTTTCTTAGCAAATTCAATATCACAAAAGGCATAGAATTCTTTATTTTTTGGAGAAAAAAAGATTTGTGCCTTTAATAGCATCAATGCTGATTGAAAGGAGATAGAGAATGTCAGGAACATACAAAGCAAACCTCAACATTTAATATATGGGTCATCAGAAAAAATATAAAAGAAAAGTTGAATGTCTGTGTTTTTAGATGTCAGTCAAGACAAAAAGTCCATTGAAGCAAGATTACATTTAGGGCCCACAGCATAATACCCAATGATTTTTTTCCTTTATCTCAACTTAGAAAACAAAATCAAAAATGACAATTATCTCTTCTTGCTCTTATCTCAGAGATAGCTAAAAAGATGCAGCTTCAGGTTTGCTTATCCACCCTGGTCTAAAGAAAGACTAGGTTTTACAGAAGCTATGCTGCCTTATGTATCATCTTTACTTGAGATGGTGGTTAATACAGAGCAGCTGCCTTTCAGTCCCTGGACTGGAGAGATGCCCATGTGAGATTTGGCAAAGGTACGGGATGCCATATCATTCTTCTGGCTCAGTGATGCCACAAAGGTGATTCACTCAAGTCCTGAAAAATTGAAAGTGTCAAGCCAGATACATTAAGCAGTGAGTCATTTACCTAAAGGAGGTCAGGCTTAGACTTTACTGGATCCATTTACTTTTTCCTAAAGAATAGGGCCTGGGGAAATGTCTGCAATATTGTCCATCTGGGCTCTTTATGTCAGCCAATCAATCAACAAACATTTATCAATGGACAACAAAGTGTTAGGCCCTATTTAAGGTACTAGGAAGAGGTAGAGGAAATTAAAAAAGCTTTTGCCCTCAAATAGCTTCTATTCTATTGAACAGGCATTTTTTTTTTAAGTGAAGGGCTTCTTTGGCAATCTGGTGAAGTCCATGAACTCCTCAGAATAAATGCAGAAAATAAGATATATAGCCTTCTAAAGGAAACCCATTACACTGAAATATAGTTTTCAAAGAAAAAAAAGTTTAAGGCCACAGAATGCAGGTTAAGAAGCCCTGATATAAAAGATAACATACTACCAGTATAAATACATACAAAATTAATAATTGTTATTTGGGAAGGGAGGGAGGTCACTAGGGGCATAGAGAAAGGCCACATATAGAAAGCAGCATTTGAGTTGAGTCAGTTGGACACAACTGAAAACTATTGAACAGCAAAAACAAAAGAGAACATAACAAGCAAAGTTAAGAAAAGCATGCATTCCATCTTGTGCAAAGGAATAGGGGACAGGAAATAGAATGTCATGTGTGGAGGAGAAGAGAGTCATAGTCAAAACCTTTTCTCCCCCACATATGACATTCTATTTCCTGTCTTCCATGTGACTTGATTTCGTTTCTTTTTCTTTCTTTTCTTTTCTTCTTTTTTTTTTTTGGCTAGGCAATGGGGTTAAGTGACTTGCCCAAGGTCACACAGCTAGTAAGTGTCAAGTGTCTGAGGCCAGATTTGAACTCAGGTCTTCCTGAATCCCAGGCCGTGTTCTATCCACTGCGCCACCTAGCTGCCCCTCTAGCTTTCAGAGCACCTTGGAATAATCACCCACAAGATCAAACTTGTGAATAAGAGTTGGAGGGATAGCCCAAAAAGGAGCTATATTATAAAGTACCCAAAACATGTTCCAGAAAAGCCATCAGTTGTGCCATCACATGTGATATCACATTCCTCCATGTGTGGAATGGTCTTTCTAGTGTGAATAGTTCCACCAGGTCCTTTGAGCCTTTTCTGGTCAGAGAACATGGTTCTGTGCTTTTTTGTGATCTCCACTTTGGGCTCAACTGAATTAGTCACTGAAGGTTGGATTACTGTGGACTTCTAGGGGGAAAAAAAAACAGAACCAATGCTTCAGGACCAGTAGGACGCTCAGCTGTTAGGTCTGCATTGTTCTGAGCAGAATCTAGGATTAAGGTAGCCAACTCCAGTTATCTACCTTTCTATTTTTCTAACTATCTCAACTAGACTTTGCAGCTGGACTCCTACTCTATTAAATGCTGTCATGTGCTTTTGCTGTAAAATGTCATTACATTTGAGGGAATGAGGAGATAAAAATCTCCACCTTGCTGCACATTTTTATGAATTACAAGGAAGAAGATAAAGAGCTAATGTGAATTTAGCCAAGACTTCTTCTCAATTCTCCCTACCAAGGTCAGTCCATTATTTTTAAATTCTGAGATTGTCATCAGCAGGAACAAATCTATTGTCTCTGCCAAAACTTAGGCAAGTTTCCTAACCCTTTCACATTCAAATGGGCCAAAGTCTGAAGTACCTTACTAGCTATACATGGGTCCTCCCAAAATCTGAAAGGGCACACTATTGGTTTACATTTTCTCTGTTACCTAACCTTTACATATTGCAAATATGACCTCTCAATGTCTTGAGACTTTGATCTTGATCTTGGGTCCACTGATCAGTTCTGTCCCTTATATTTCAAATAAGATAATAGATGCAAAATATTTTGCAAATCTTAAAGTGCTATAACATGTCACTTGCTGTTATTTATAACATAAAAGAAATAAATAATAAAACTGATGAACTTGATAACAAGTCTAATGATGATAAAAATAATAATAGTATTCTCTTTGACTTGAGAGCAGTGAATGTGTTTCATCTTTGAATCCTTAGGTTCTAGCACAATACCATATGTGTGGTAGGTATTTGGTACATTCTTGTTTAATGAATGAATTTTTTCCTCATCATTTCATATAAATACTCCTGAGTTCTCAAAGGCTATAATAGTGACAAGTTTTAGCAGGTTCTATTGGTTTGGAAAATACAGACATAGGTACAGTTGGCTGACCACTAGATAATTTTTTTTCTGACTATTGATTTAAGATGGAAGAATTTAGACATGTAGGGAAGCTAAAGCTCCTATATCCTCATCTAACAGATGAGAAAACTGAAACATAGAAAGAAGAAATTTGCCCTCCCAAGTCACACAGGTAAGCAAATAACAGCCACGACTAACAACCTATGTCCTCTTTGTAAATACAGTACACTTTCTACCATACCAAAGCAATCATAGAAATTGTGTACCAAGGCATGAGAGGTTGTGAGCTACTCTTGTGGAATTCACACCAGAACTCACAGTAGCCCAAAGTATTAAAGGATAGGGTCAACTTTGAGAATATTAATTCCAAGAGTTACTAGTCAGTGTTCAATACAACCATACTGATCTTCTTGGGTTTTCAGAGTCTTTTCAATCACTTTAAATGCTCCACTGTCAAGATCTCTGCATTCTGCACAAACCCATAAGGAAAGGGAAATGGTCCCGGTAGGAAGTATCTGTCAGGCAGCAATTAGTTGTGACTGAAGACACTTATCTCCCTATCTAACACTTTTACTTTAATACTCTATTGTCTAACCCAGATAGAACCCCTATCTCAGTTGGCTGGAGGCATGGAAAACAATAGCTTGAAACCTCATGTATGGCCTAGTGGGTAGAGTATTAAACTCAAAATCAGGAAGACTTGGAAGATTTGAGTTTAAAGTCAGTAATATATATATATATATATATATATATATATATATATATATATATATATATATATATATGTATATATATATGTGTATATATATGTGTGTATATATATATATACACACAAACATATATATAATATATATATATATACACACACACACACACACACACATATACATATACATATGTGTGTGTGTGTGTGTGTGTGTGTAGATAGATATGGACATATATAGATATAGATATATAATATACTATACCATATTATATATAATGACTATGGGCAATTCTCACATCTTTGAGTCTCACTTTTCTATCAAATTAGGGGTAATAATTCTCCAAGTGCTTATGTCCTAGACCTTATCATGAAGCACATATGATATAAAGTATGTAAAATTCTTTCCAACCTTTAAAATTCTATAGTATGCAATTATAATTCATGACCCTATAGAATTTAAACTCCCTGACCATAGTGACTATTTTGTTTGTTCCTGACATAGTATCTTTTTTACGCAAATTAGATGTGTAATAAAACTGATATTTTAACAGTCTCTATTCAACCAAGTTGCTGTGACATGATGTACATAAAGTACTTGTACTTCTTAAATGTGAGAAATTAGTACTAATGAATGTTTGTTGAACTGAACATCAAGCAAGGCATGAGAAGTGGGGAGAGGACAAAGATAATCTATGCATAAATAAATGAATGAAATATATTTCTTAAGCACTTGCTGTGTGGCAAATAACATGCTAAGAGCTGATGATACAAATTAAAAAGCAAAAACAAGTCCTGTCCTCAAGAAGTTTGCATTCTAATGGTGGAAACAACATACAATTGACAATAGCGGTCAGATAGGGAGAGGCACTTTGTTCAGAACCTTGTACGGTATGATGAATGGGCCTAAATAGAAATAAATTGACAGATTCCATTCAGGAACAACGACAGAGCTGATATGATCATGGTTTATGGCTCCAGAACTGAAGACAGGGAAGGGAAGGAAACTAAAGCTATGCTAATGGTGGTAAGGTACAGTTAGCTCTAGTATAACTGGAATTACAAATATGTGAATTTTTCAATGAGATTGCTACATTAGGGAATATTTTTAGCATAACTAGAGTTTCAACTTGGCTTATGTTTGATTTCTTATGCAGAAAACTGCACCACTTCACAATAATTCAGAAGCTGCAATCTTTCCCACACCCACTTCCAGAAAAAATTTTCAATTTTTTTTTTCAAGATAAAGGGACATATTTATTGTATAGCTTCTGGTGCCTGGGCATTGTGAATGGAGGAGAGCTGAGCCTAACCACCTATCCCCCCACTCATCTCCATCCTCACCTTTACCCCTAGGTTCATCCCCTTTCCCCTTGGCCTTTGGCCCAGGGGCAAGAGTTACAGCATGACTAACTCTTTCAATGGTCTGAGGCACAGTCCAAGAAGTGAGTCTGCAGATGTGGTCACTATTTGTTGTAATATTTATGTATTTGTTAACCATTTAATATGTATAAAATTATGCTACCATTTTAATTCAATATCCATTTCTTTTAATGTGTGACTGATGAGGTGTTTGAACATTGTGGCCCTAACCCTATTTTCCCCATAAATTCTTGGATTTTTCTTACTTTATTTTACATATCTCAGAACTTTTGGGGACTCTATATATTACTTCACAGTTGAATTGCCTTAGTTAGTGAGAAGATGGACAAAGAAGAGGAAGTAAAGTAAAATATTTTGAGAACTTCCCTGAAACAGTGATCCAGGAGCCTCTGTGGCCAAACAGCAGACAAAGTGGGATCTTCAAGGCAGAAGTGCCTCCAGGAAATGGTGGTCAGACAGCTGAAGAAAGAGATTATGGAGCCAGTTGGCCAGAAGGGATGGAGTAAAAGAGAAGAGTTACTAGAACTCTGCCTATATTTTCTATAGAGCATTATTATGCATGATCTTCAGAGAGACACTGAGAGTGTGCTTGCATTGCTTCTTCTGACCCCCATGTGAGTGTTTGCCTTGTGTGAGTTCTCCATAAAATAGTCTTTTAGGCAAATGTACATTTGGCATTGAAATAGTTGGCCAGCCCATCATTTTCACTCTCTGCAATAGAGGTTGAATGCTTCGTACTTCAGCTTGAGAAAACACATCAGTGTTTGGTACCTTACACAAGGCAAATATTTACATGGTAGTCAGAAGAAGTGATACAAGGATACTCTCAAGGTCTCACTGACAAATTTTACAATCACTTGAGGGCCATGGGAGACACTGGCAAAGGACCACCTAGTATAGTGTGCCCACATCAAAGAAGGCACTGTGCTCTATGAGTGAAGCAGAACTGCAGTAGCTCAAAACGAATGTGAGATGCATAAATATAGAGACACCTCTGCTCCAAATGTTCGCATGGACTATTTGTGCCCAACCTGTGATAGAGTCTTCTGCAGTCATGTTGGTCTGATCAGCCATAGTCAGACACACTACACCTTGATTCCACCATAGAGATGTCATTTTGGTTCTTTTTGAGAACAAATAGCAACAACCAGTATGCACGATATGTTCTATAGCAGTTCTTTTTATTATGATTTTTATTATTTCAGAGTTGAAAAACGTCAACAAACATGATTTTTTTCCTATATACAAAGAAGAGGAAAAAAAAACATTATGGAACTGAAAAATCTCTATACTCTTCAGCTCAACTATAAACTAAAGAGGCTTTTGAGAATTCTTCTGTAGCCAGATCCACTATTTATAGCACCATATCTACGGGGAAATGTGTTCCAAGTTCCAAATAACTGATTTACAAATGAACTTATAAAACACAACAAATTCTGAGGTAATTCTTATGGAGATTTAATGCAATTGGCCATTGTCATCATGGAGGCTTCTAGGCAATTCAGATAGATAGATATGAATATACATACATACACATATATATATATATATATATATGTGTATGTGTATATATATATATATATATATATATGTGTATGTGTATATATATATATATATATATATATATATATATATATATATAAAATTCTTTATCTATCCGCCTCACTAGACTAGTTCTCATGAGGCCCAGTGCTTTTGGGAACATTCAGTTTAGATGCAATAGATGAAGTTTTGATGTTAAAAGTGATAATATCTCTAAGCTTTACCCCTTGGGATTTGGTCAGAACAATCTCTTTACCCCAGTTTATGACCAAGTACACTAGGAGAAAAGCAGTCAAAATACATTAGTCAAGCAGGACAATTAGAACAAACATAAGGGAGCCCAATCTGTATTGAGAAGTGCTGGCCCAAACACTCAGTGGAGAATTCCAAAGGATCTCGTATGTTTTCATCCCTAAAGTACATGACAAAATCTATTAGAAAGGCCAGGCAAAACATTGGAAAATACAGGTGATAGAAACCTAACTATTTAGCAACATTTGAGTGAGTTGGGAGGAGAAAGTGATGACTAAGTTTCTACCAAATACTTATTGGCAGGTAGAAATTGTTGGTAAAATCAGACTTGTGAGTAGCTGGATATACAAGAGAGTTGGGATGTCACGTGTACCACATACTGTTTTTCTCTTATTAAACTATATTTTAAAGTTTGAAGACATTTGCATCTAACAATATAACAAGTATAACCCACTGTGTTTGGTGCAGGAGATACAAGGACCAAGATTAAACAAAAATATATAAACAGTCCCTGCCTTCAAGGAGACTATATACTAAGTGAAGGATAAAGAGGAACAGAAAGAAAATACATAACATATACTCAGAGAATAAGAATTTAGGGAAAGGGAAAATACTATAGACTGGGAAAATCAGTAACGCTGTCCAGAAGAGAACTGGTACCTTAGCTACCTTTCACAAAAAAGAGCAATTCTGGGAGACAGAGGAAAGCAATAAGTACCAGGTATGGGTACAGCCTGAGTAAAGCCATGAAAGTAAACCTGGAAATAACAGAAAGGGCCAGTTTGGTTCTGTATTCCCATGTTGTTATTGTTGTTCAGTCTTGTCCAACTCTTTATGACTCTTCATATGGACCATAGCACAACAATACTGTCTAGTATCTTTTATAAGATACTGAAGTGGTTTGCCATTTCCTTCTCCAGTGGATTAAGGAAGTGGTGGTTAAGTGGCTTGCCCAAGGTTACACAACTAAGTAAGTGAAGCCACGTTTGAAATCAGGTCTTCCTAATTATAAGCCCAGCACTCTATCCACTACACTACCTAGCTACCTCCAAGGCAACAAAGTTTGAGTGACTTGCCCAGAGTCACACAGCTAGTAAGTGTCTGAAACTATACTTGAACTCAGGTCTTCCTTACTTGAGGCCTAGCACTCTACCCACTGAGCCACATAGCTGTTTGTTCTATATTCTCATAGCCTAACATCAAGCCACACAAAGAATACACTTAGTAAATATTTGTTGAATTGAATTGGATGCAGACGCTGCTACAGGCTATAGGCTAATGAAGATCATAGAATTATAGAGTTTTAGAGTTGGAGGGGACTACAGAAATCTTCTAGTCAGTTCTTAACCGACCCCATAATCTCAGTGCATCCGCTGTACAAAGAATACTGTGGGGAATTACTCAGATAGTATAATACAGAGGCTACCGAGATTCAGATACATGGTCTCAGACAAGCTGTAAGGAATGCACCTGATTTTCAAAAACGAGTAACAAATAAATAAGGAAACAACTAACTAAACTAATTTCTTGTGGAATTCCAGAGGACCCAGGTTCCAGAAGTATGAAAGGGAGGTATCTGAAGTTTCATCAGGTGCTACATTTTTGAGACTTGGTTTCCCTAGCTGGAAGTGTAGTGGCAAGTTGTTTGACGTTGTGAGAGATGAACTCTTAGAAGTGAAGCGTCCTCAAAAGGTCAATAATTCCTGATTATTACTTTCAAAATCCTCCCCCACTCAGACCCTGTTTTTAAGCACATAACAGAAAGAATAAGCCCTGCCCCACCCCCCAACCTGAGCCGTTTGTGCTTGGCTTCCCACCTCTTTTCTCCTCTTTGGGATAGGGGAGAAAGGGGGGTTAGGGAGGATTTCAGTTTCCTAGGAATTGCCTAGCTCTTGGGAATTCGGCCCTAAAACCCTCGCCCCGTCTTGATATGTCAGCATCACGTTTACTGAATGGGAGTATGTGTGCTTGGATTGGCTATACCCCATTTCCTTGTCTTTGAAGTTCATGCCTAGAATGTAAGCACACCTCCCAGTTAAGGGGATAGGAAGAAACCATTTTGCACTTAGAATGTAAGCCCACCCCCCAGTTAAGGGGAATAAGGGATAGTGGTGGGTGGGGACTTGTTTGCATTAAGGTTTATAAGGTGTGTCCTGTTGCATACCAGCCTCTCTGTCCCACGTGCATGAAGGAACAGACAGCCATCTCATGAGATTGTAATAAAGGTAACCTTTGCTTTCCACTTTGAGAAGTCTCTGAATTTAATTTGGGTTAGGGTCGCTGTCTCACACAACATGGAAGTTTTGAATTGCACCATTTCAAACCCGGGACAGTTTAACCTTACTTAGTCATCCTAGTGAACCCCCATCCCCATTCCTAGGTGCTCACCATAATGTTGATAATATAATATGGACAGTCAACTGACTTTAGCCCTATCCAAAATCTGAACTTCTGAGCCCAAGAGATTCACCAGTCTCCTTTGTAGCAGGGATCATAGGCATGTTCCACCACATCTGGCATCAGGTGCTATTTTAGGATTTATTAAAATCCCACATGAGGCTTATCTAGCATGGGCATATACCAGGATGTAACAGAGCCCCTGTGGACACATTAGATTTATAAAAGCAATTCAGGTCCATGATCTGTTGCTAGGACTGCCTTTTGTCACCAATCATAAACTTAACTAGTACAAAAGACTGATAAAAGAGCTCCTAAAGGGTCAAAGTTAGAAAGTATATGACACAGGAAGTATTTTATGCCCCAGGATATAGTGGTATTGACTTAATTCCATGTAGCATATAAGATGTTCACATATCTAGTGAGAACTAAATGTTCTGTCAGCGCTGAATTTGGGACCAGGAGAGACTTAGTTCATAGACTGCCTCTGACATTTACTAACCCTTTGATGATAGACAAATAATTAAGCACAATTCAACAAACATTTAAGAGCCCACTTGTGCAAAGTGAGACATGGATAGAGAGCTGGCCTTGGAGTCAATGAGATCTGGATTCAAGTCCTGCCTCTGACAAAGTACTGTACGTCTACTGGCAAGTTACCCAACATCTCAGTGTCAAGGTTAAGATTTAATTTTACTGTTGCCTGTCTGCATTGGTGGAAGGAATTTCCATACATAAAGTTCCACACATAGATGAAATCATAGAACTAGGTAGCCAACTATTTCCTCCTCTGTCCTCCCTAAAAGATAGTATGAGGTATTATACTGGGGGGGGAAAGATTTTTTTTCTCTTCTGAATCTGTTTCCCCACTTTAAAGGGGGGATAATACCTACAACACCTACCTCATACTGTTGTTGTGAGGATAAAATGTGATAATGCATAAATGATAACAACTGGTGTTATTATTAGCATCTTTGTTATGCTAGAGAGTCTCTCCCACGCATTCTTGCTAGGAATCAGCTGACACAGTAAGGCAGGCAGGCAGGGAAATTTCAGAAAATCTTTTTTTCCAATGAAATTTGCATTAGTTGTGCTGACATTTATCAAAGCCTTTTAATAACATCTATCATCTTCCACTGATTCTTATAACACTAGGCTAAGCATCTGCCTGCAGCAAATCCGTTCAGTTGGCACTCAAACATGAATTCCAATGAAAGCCTTAAAAACCAGAAGTAATTCAATCAGTCATAATTTTTTTTTCAGTTTCTTAGGTTGATTCTCTACATTCTTGTAGACATAGCAAAAATGTTCATTTGCATAAGAATTCTGAGTAAATCATTCAGTTAATAAACTAATAATAATAAGAAAAAAGAATTAGCATTCTATAGCATCTATTATATGCCTGGCACTGAGGAATATAGACAGTTGGAAAAGAAGAGCTGGCTGCCCTGGTCATCCTTCTTAATGGAGATTCTGGAAGGACCTCTCCACCTTCCAATCAGAGGGATAGGCCCTGGGGTCAAAAGGTACTGATGAGTAGTGAGTTTTAAGGCTGAAGGGATTTTGCAGGATGAAGAGGTCTCTGGAGTATGACAGAGGCATCCAAAGGAGTACAATTGGGTAGGAAGGAAGAGACCTGAACATATAAATCCCAGAGGCAGATATTTCTTTCCTCCAATCTGACTCATCTTTGGATTCCCCTACTCTATGGATTATGACCCAAAAAATCCCTAGTAGATTTATCTGCAGAGAAGCAGAGGTACACTGGCACATGGACTTTTGTCACTTCTTAGGGAAGAAGAAGGGGGCTATGATTAGAAATAGTTATGGCACCCTATATTTTTTTAATTTTAAAAAATCTGACATGTGCTTTATTAAAATTATTCTAATAAAAAGCCCATCCATTGCCGTCTCATATTTTCATCAAGAATGCCCATGATACTATGTGGAGATCTCTGTCCCCAATATTTTATAGAGGCAAAAAATAGACATATGGATGGTAGTTATTGATGGCTTCTGGATCTCCTTCCCCCCCATCTATCTGTTGATATATAGATTTAGAGACTAACCCAATTTAAAAAAAAAAGTAGAAATATGCCATAAGCTACCAATACACATATACAATTTGGAATTCTCTTTAAAATCAAATTAATTAAAAGGGTGACACACACAGGTGACAAATTTACAGAAGTAGATAAAGTTATTGATATAACATTGGTTCGTTTTTATAGGGAAGATTTTTAAACGGCCTACAATCACAATAATTCTTCATTTGGAAGTATAGTTATGAACTGACTCGTATTTATGCCCCCAGTTAAAGAGGAAAAAGAAATTCCCTAATGATGACCTGGGGATTGAAGTCCCAGCACTGTACTAAGAAAGGTTCCTCTGTCCTGGGTGACTCTCATTGAATCCTTATGCTTCAGACAAAGGGAAACCAGGCAGTATAAGAGCACAACATTAACATAAAGAAATAATATGGTTAAACTTTGCAATTCTATTCACTAACAATTAAAACAATTAAAAAAAACACATTTTAACCATAAGTGATATAGGGGCAGGGTAGGGGCTTCCCTTTCCACTCTGTTTGCTTGTTTCTTGCAGAGCTCGTAGTACTGGAGTGAGCATCCATGAGAAACATCTCTCAGCTTCTCTATTTAGAATTAATCTTTCATGCAGATATAGTAGAAACATTCTGCTGCCATGGTCATGGTTCCATAGGATGACCACTACTTCTCTCCTCACCTACTTATTCTAGAGAGTGCCCAAACTCATCTCACATCTAACCTCTGATCTCCCAAAATGAAAAAAGCTACAAACCCTAGGATTACTTGTGCCCAGACAATCCCTTGCCAAAGGTTGCTACACTGGAACCAGACACTGTATGTTAAGACGCAAAAACTGAGGGAGACAGAAATGGCAAAAAGCATATGAAAATATTCCTCCTTCTTTTCAAGAGCCTCTTGTGGCTTCCTCTTATCTATACAGGAAAAAACAACCAAACTATTCTGGCTTCACAGTTTGAGCCCAGCCAACCCATCCAGGCTTATTAAACATTAATCTGATTCATATATTCTGCATTCCACTCCAGCTGACCCTGCATTTTTGCACAAACTTATCATTCACATACTCCACTTCCTAGAATACTTAGATTTATCCAAAGTTCAGTTGAAGTTCCATATCCTCCCAGAATCAAATCCTGATCTTTGTTGCTAATGCCCCTTACCTTCCTAATTACTTTGTATCAACTTTGTTTTTAATGTACATATGTGTGTGTGTGTGTATGTATGTATTCTTCATTTCTAGGGGCCACGTTTTTTTGTTGTTCCATATAGGTCATTCAGTTATTCTAATTCTCTTCTAAGTAGTTATATTGTGTAATAGAAAACAAGCAAAATAAATTTATTCTTCTTAAGGGAAAATATTCTTTCTATATAGCTGTCATAACCCATCAGGGAAAGTATTATCCTGTCTGTTAACATTAGAGAAACAGATGAATACAGAAAGATAGTTTTACCCCAAAAGGGATATTAGAAAGCTAAGGATGTTTTTCCTAATGAACTGGAACATCTCTCTTCTAGAAATTAGGCTTACTTGGTCACTGTTTGGATTTTGATGGCTCAGAGTGAGTGTAAATAGTAATTGTTTCTGTTTTAGACAGAAACCCTGAGATCTTTCCCTCCTAGATTGAATTTTTTCTTTGACTATGTAAAAGAGGCTATTCTTTGCCTCATTTCTTACCTCGCCTTAATCGTTGAATATCCATTTTCTTAGATAAACTGAGACCTGGGAAAGACCTTAGCTTAAAAAGGACAAGGCTTCCTACTTCATCCAGAGCTATTTCCAGTAGTCCTGATCTATATCTTGCCACTGGAGCCAGCTGGCTCCAGAGGAGAGAGTGAGGCTGGTAACTTTGTACAGGCCTGCCTCACTTAAATCCAATTGACTTGCAAGTCATGGCATCTCCCTCCTGATGTCATTGTCCTCTTCAAGAACAAAGGATAAACAACAACAACAATCCATTGGATCATGAAGTGGGGCAAGACACTTCACAAGAGCAATCATTCTGACAATATAGGACCTTAGCTAACAATGTCATGTTTTTCTGGATCTCCTGCTACAGGGATTTAGGCAAAACATCCCAGATTTTCCTAGATATTCATTCTTAATTCCAAAATGGATTCACAGGATTAAGTGATATCCTGAGACTTGGTTTGAATAATATGGTTGCCATTAATGAAATGTTAAATGATCTAAGATTCTATTATACAATCGAATCCTATTTGTTTTAAATGAGGGAGCATCTAGTTCAAATTAATTAAGAGGAAGAATTAAAGGAATTCAGCTTTATTTACTCTCAAAAACATGCCACAGCCTCATCTCATTGTTTAGGAGATGTTGTCAAGGAGATGCCCTTCAGAATTTGCTTTAACAAATATACCAGAATAGCCTGTACATAGCACTGGGATTGCTTGTTACATACTGTAAGTGGTGCTTCTACAATGCTTAAAAACAGTGTGCACTCCACTTCAAAACTTTCCCCTGAGATCTTATTCACGGAAATAATTGGCTCAACTGACCTTGTCTTTCTAGATAGCGTAAAGGGCAACCTCAGCCCTTCTCCTGTATAAATTATCATAATTCTGAGTTACAGATTAGCATCCAAATTGACATGGGTTTATAATAATTGTTTCTTGAATCTGTTGTACACATTTCTTAGGACCCACAGACTTTTTCTATGCCTTATTTTGTTCTCTAAAAGGTTAACCTAAGTTTTAGTCTACTCATCTTTTTGAAAGATCTGTTGGGTAATTGTTTTAAAATCCTGCTATGCCCAATAAATGTATCTCCAATTATCCTGTGAATTATTTAACTTGAAATAGAATGTAAGCTCCCAGAGGGAAGACTTTTTTTTTTCTTTTTTGATGTTTATTCCTAGTGCTAAGCACAGTGTAGGAGCTAAATGAGTAATTGCTGGGTTAAATTCTTGTTTATTAGTTTTCTGGATTATGGCAAATCATTTTTGACTTCATCTAATAATTACCCTCTTCAGCTTGGAAAATGTATGGAGTGCTACTCTATCTTAGCAGTCCTTACTTCTTTCTTGCTCCAGTATACAAAGGCAAGAGCCCATAAAACACTGAACCATAGAAAATATATCCTGAGTTCCTCCCCCGTATTTTCCTTAAATTTAAATGAAGGGATGTAACAGAGAAGCTGCAGTATTGCCTCCACCTGATTCCATCCAACAAGGGAGGTATTGATGGTGATGAATCACTTGTCCCTGAATTCTCACACTTGTTCTATAACTTTATAAATTCAAGATGTTTACTTACATATCCATTTAACTGGCTGGCAATGGATTGTTGAGGTTCCAGTCTCTTGAATCATTTTGGATTTCTCTAGCCTGGTCCAAAAAGAATTGTTGAGATTCTAACCTCACTGTTCTCTAGCCTTTTCCAGAAAGGATTGTTGAGGTTCCAGTCTTTTGTCCCTAGCTCTTTTCTAGCCTTGCTTATTGATGACCTATATAGAGCTCACCTCCACTCGCATCTTTAACTCATGAAAGAAACATTCAACAATAAACAAAGGGAAATTTACTTTGTTACAGTAGAAGGATATTCAGTAGGAAGTGATTCAGCTGAACAAATTAACGAAGTCAACAGGCATTTATTATGTGTTTATTATGAATCTAGGCACTGTGCTAAGCCCTGAGTGTACAAACACAAATAGAAAGAAAGATAGTTCTTACCCTCAAAGAGCTTATATTCTAATAGGTGAAGATAACAGTCACACACACACACACACACACACACACACACACACACACACACACACACACACACACGAAGTTGGGAGAAATGAAGGTACCAGGAAAGTGGGCACCCTAGAGAAAGACTGGAATAGTAATGGGTCCAGCCTAGAGAGAAATGAAGCTGGTTTGCTTGAGTTGCCCAGCATCCCCCACCAGCCAAACATCAGAATGTGCCTGGAGTTTCTTGCGGATATTTTGTGCTCAGGTGTCCAGGAAGTTATCTCTGTCAGAAGCCTGAATCTTTTCAATTCCTGCTTGGCAAGAGGCCAGAAACCTTCTATTATTCATGCAAAACAGGTGTCAGTTGCCAGAGACAATGGTTGCTGAGCAGAGTGGCAGAAGGCAAGAGGGAGGGTCCGGATCAAGAGCATGTCAGTACCAGATGGAGTTCAAAAAGTGAGCAGAGATCAAGTTTAAGGGTCAGGCAGAAGTTTCAGATAGAGTGATGGAGTTCTGGGATTAATAAAGCATTAAAGGTAACAACACGCTTGGTATCTTGTAAATGCATTAATATTTTAATGGTCTGGTCTTGTATCTTGCTTACAGCTCCCCATACATGTCCCAATCAATTCTGAGTTTCTATATTACTTGCATTCAGTGTTAGGTATTCTAGAGGCAGCTGGAGCAGTGGATAGAGTCCGGGCCTGTAGTCATAAAGACCTGATTAGAAATCTTGCCTCAGAAACTTTTTTGGTGTGTGACCTTGGGTGAGTCATTTAATCTCCCACTGCTTTCTTTTCTTCAATTGTGAAATAGGCATGATAATAGCACCTACCTCAAAGGATTGTTGTGAGGATCAAATGAGATAATATTTGTAAAACACTTAGCACAATGTCTGCCACATGGTTAGGTGCTTAATAATTACTTGTTTCCTTGCTACTTTTGAAAACTGGTTCAATTCCTCAATCTAGAACCACTGGGATCCTTAAAGTCAGGTTCAAGTCTAAATAAGTAGAGCCCATAAATAGACCATAATATAGACCAATAGACTATAAATCAGTTAACAAATTAATCTGGAGAAAATTGGAAAGTGAATATCAGGGAATAGTCAAGCACTAGAAGTACTCTCAGTCCATATATATTCCAATACTCCAATACCTCAGTGCATCTGTGATCCTATTAATGTGTTATTCCTTCCGACAATGAAGACTGCAGTCTATTTATCCTTTGCTATACTTGTTCATGTATTCCCATAAGTTTGCCAGGGAAGGAGGACAGAGGTAGAGAAGTCCACTCAACATCCTGGGCACCTTCCTCCATTTCTGTTGGCATTGATAGAACACAAAATGAACATGTGGATTGTCCACTGGTTATACCTCGCTCTCAGTCAGAGCAGTGAAAGCAGTATCCTAATCCCTACACCTATAAAAATTAGGTTACTTTTCTTTAAAAGCTAATTTCCATCTTGAAAATTTAATTGGGTCTAAGGACTAAAGACTCAAACTATTAAATCACTTCCTAGACAACTAAATACAAAGCAACCATGACGAATTCTAGGCTCATCCTGATGTCTATGGGATGTGATTGACAATTATTGCAGGGAGCTTTGTTCAGCTAAACCAACTCAGAATGGCTTCAGTGCCTATCCTTATCAAATAGCCTCCTACCATAGCTAAATAAATATATTTTTATTAAATATGAAATGACCTGAGATTGCCATATCTCATTCCTATATCAAACATAAATTTCTGGAACACTGTGTAAACTGGCCCATCTTTTTTTTTTCAGTTATATATTTCTTTTATGACAACCTGATTCCACTTCTTTATATTACCTCATTTATGATGGACTAGAACCTATTGATTAGTACCACAAGTCTCTCTGTTACCCTTTCTGTGATTCCTAACTTGAGGTCTCCTGAGAAAGTAGAATTTCATTGTTTGTGGTCAAACACCATCACTGGAAAGGGATTGGCATTATATACATACATACATACATACATACACACATACATACATACATACATACATGTGTATGTATATATGTGCATGTGTACATATGTATATTGTGTGAGTATGTATATATACCTCCATTTCTGAGAAAAGCTTCAGATCTTTGAACAGAAGAGCTGCTCAATTTTCCAAAAGCCATCCAACTACTCTCTTTTTAGTTCTGGGACCAATTCATGATCTGTCTAGAGAGTCTGTCATATAGGCACACACATACATACATATACACATATGTATATGTGTATGTTTATATACATATTTGTGTATTCATATGGTATAGTGTAATATATCAATCATAGATAGCAATATATAATATTTTCATATTATTACCAAATATAGACATTATATGATATACTATATATATATATATGTATATATGTGTGCATATATATATTCATATACATATGTGTGTATACTGATAGAGAAATTCTGTCCATCTAATTGCATATCCAATTCTGGACAATAGAAATTTTTCAATTTGATTTTTCTCAATGCATAATTAGGTCAAACTCTATATTTATCGTGGATCTTATTTAATTAACTCTCCAGGCTCCTGGTGCTTTTGGCAAACTGGATAAGTCATACAGAAAAAGAAGCATCTAGAGGATCTCACCGTGTATCATCTACAGGAAATCCCTCTTTGACTTAAACTCTTTACTTGACCTCATGTCTTGAAGTCCCTGATAAACCAGAGATTTTCTCTTGATTTATCCATTGCCTGATATTCATAACCAGAGGGTCAAACACAGTTTTCTACATATATGCATGAGAACTCCCATACACAAGGAAAAAGAATTGCCTCCATTCATCTAGACTGATGGTTGGGGATAGATTTGTTTTTACAATGTCTGAAGCCTTAAGTACACCATGTGTCCATTTCCACCATTTCTGACATCATTCATCTTTTCTCATCAGCTCCCCCCAGCTTTGGCTGCTAATAAGAGTCTTGGATTGTCACAATCACTCTCCCTGACCTGGAAGCTTTGTAACTGCTGATTCTACTCAGCTCCTTTCTTCCTCTGTCTCTCTCTTTCTTCAAATCAAACAGCTATCTCTAAACAAAGGCAAACAGTAGGAATCCTGCTTAATTTATCTCTGCATCTCCTCAGCATCTAGCTGTGGCTCTTATATGTTAAATGTAGTGTTTGGTAAACATTTGTTGAATTATAGCTGACATATACATATTTATATAATATTACAGTTTACAAATATATTTCACGTACATAATCCCATTTGCTTTTTACCCAAACTCAGTGAGCTAAATAGTGCATGAAGCAGCTGGGTGACACAGTAGACAGAGTACTGGGTTTAAAATCAGGAAGACCACTGCCTGAGTTTACAGCTAGCCTCACATACTTCCTAGCTATCCTGGCTAGTTACATAACCTTGTTTGCCTCAGGTTCCTTATCTGTAAAATGAGCAGGAGGAGGAAATGGCAAACCACTCCAATATCTTTGCCAAGAAAATCCCAAAAGGGATCACAAAAAGTCAGAAATGACTGAAAAAAAACCCAGGAGATACTATATTATGCCTATTTTAAAGATGTGGACTAAGAAAGGTAAAGGTAACTACTTGAAATATATATAATCCTGTCCCCTAATATTAAGATCAGTACTCTTTAAAAATGCTGTTCTGTGTATCAGAACTCATGACTTTTGAAACGAGAATATTCCTAAAGACAAGAATTATCAAGCACAAGAACTGACCTTACCCAGAGCAGCTAGCTATATCCTAGGCTCTCCTTTTGTACCAAAATGTCTCTACTTTTGTGCCCAAGCATTCTTCACTAAAAGAAAACATAATCAAACAATCTTTGAGGGCGAGCAAATCTTTGGTCTATGCAGAAATAGTTGACTGGATATGGATCATGCTTTTCAAAAAGTTGTCCCTGACCTACTCCCTAATATTCTAATTCCTTTCATAGAGCAAAGCCTTTCATTCCACAGCAGAAGACAACACTTAAAATATAAATATTCCAGAGACAGATAACACCTTTTGCACAAATTTTTTCTGTTCTTCAAAGTCGTTGTTGTTGTTGTGGTGGTTGTTCAGTTGTTTAGGCCATCATTGATTCTTCCTGACCCTATTTGAAGTCTTCTTGGCAAAGATACTGGAGTGGTTTGCTGTTTCCTTCTCCAACTCATTTTACAGATAAGGAAACCAAGGCAAACAGAGTTAAGTGACTTGCTCAGAGTCACATAGCTAGTTAAGTGTCTGAGGCCAGATTTAAATACATGATGATGAGTCTTCATGATTCCAAGCTCAGTGTTCTATCTATTGTGCCAGCTAGCTACCCCTATTCTACAATACGTGCACATTAATACCAAAAGCACTAGTATGTGCCTCTACACACAAAACATTTCCCTCCAATTCCCTCATCTCTCCCAAGAACCAGACGTGTCAGGTCCTATTCCCTTCAGAAAAGGAAGCTACTGATTGAGGTTTGACATGACACATATGTGTGGCCTTGAGGAAATCACAACTTTCCAGGGCATCAGTGTCCTCATCTGTAAAATAGGAGAGTTGAACTACATAAATTCTGAGAGCCCTTTCAATTCCAAATACGTTATTCTTTTGTCCTATGTCTACCTGGGTACATTCATCTCAAAGATGACACTGAATATCCTCCTGACTACTGTGGTCACTGCTACTAACTCCAATGAATTCTGCTACTGTCATTTGTCACTGGTGGTATCCTGGTGGTACCTCTGGGTCTCTAAAATACCAGCTTGTTTAAGTACTCCCAGCTAAAGATATTTATTAACCTGAGATCAGGAAGGAAGAAGCAGAAAGAAACAGAGACACCTTATGCTCATGGACAAATGGTGTCTGAGTGGAGGAATGTGCACATCTCCTCCCTTTCCCTAACCTAGCAGCTCAAAGTAGTCCTCTTCACTTGAAAATCCCAAGAAAAGAGATTGAGAGATGGGTGGATTGTCCCATTCATTTGTATGCTCAGTCCCATGTCAGTATACCTAGGCATTAGTTATTCAAGCTCTGCAGCCAATTGGAAGAGTTTTCATCATTACTTGGTACTGACAATGGAGTCCCTTACAGCTGAAAATTAGATTCACTGACATTTTCATGTGGTTGTTTTGTTGTTGTTATTATTTTTCATTCTGGAAGAGATTATGACATCATAGAGGTAATGCCATGATATGCAAGTGAGCTGGATTTAAGGGAGGGAGGGAGATGGATTTAAGCAAAGTCACCAGCCTCTTATTATTTCTTATAATCTATCCAATAGTTTGCTAATGTTCAGACTCCTTAAGAGTCTGCCCGATATGACAGATGTTCTAATTAACCTTGTCTTTGGCTGAAAAAATAAGTAGCTAATTTTTAAGACCCTTCAGAGAAAGTTTCATCTTTAAGAAATCATTATGGGAAAAGGGCCCATCATCATCACCACCAGCAGTAACTGATGACCAATTGTAATCAACAGCAGATCAACCCAGGAGGCCTAGGAGTGGCAGAACTACCCAGATCCCCATTCTGATTTCAACCTAGCCCTCACAGTCATCATCCAGGAAGTATATCATAGGAAGAGAGGACCAACTATTCCCACCAAATGTCAAACAACTGCCACTTACAGGACAAGTGAGCCAGTTTAGCTGAAGCAACATGACACCTTGAAGAAGAAGCAGGAAGTAGCAAGTGCCAGCCAAATCAAACTACCACAATTACCTCGACAACCATTTCTCCTCATGAATAGATGGAGACAGTTCAGGACCCTCAACCCAAGAGCCTTTGGACTAGCAATACTTGCAGCCTACCGACCAGTGTTATCAGTAGCTTTGCAACTACTCTTGCACATGCTACAGCCATAGATTTTAAAGACCCAGGAAAGTCCTCACCACCAAAGTCATTGGCAATGTCAAATGGTTCAACGTCACAAGTCGATATGATTTTATCAATGGAAATTACATTAAAGAAGAGGTCTTAGCATCTGCTTTACTGGTGCATGCTAAAGATCCTTTCATTCGACTTTCAAACTTTTCATATGCATTTTCTTACCCATTAAAATATGAGTTCTCTGAAAGAAGGGACTTTTTTACTTTTCTCCTTGTATCCCCAGTACTCTGCACATTGTTGTTGTTCAGTTGTTCAATTATGTCCACTTCTTTGTGACCCCATGAACCATAGCGTGCCATGCCTTTTGGTCCTTCACTATCTCCCAAAGTCTGTCCAAGTTAATGTTAATACTGGCCAAGAGGTTTTCTTGGCAAAGAACCTGGAATGGTTTGTAATTTCCTTCTCCAGTGGTTCACCTTTTGGCAGAACTCTTCACTATGACCTGTCCATCTTGGGTAACCCTGCACAACATAACTCATAGTTTCACTGAGCTATGCAAGCCTCAATGCCACAATGAGGCAATGATACAGGAGGGCTTTTCATACATAGAATGCCCTTAATAATTCTTTCATTTATTCAGTCATTTGTTTATTCATTCATAAAGGCATTGACCTTTAAACTCTACTCACAATACTATGCTGAGTGGTGACTTAGAGGGGGAAAGAGACTTTTTTTTTGAATGATAACACACACATAAGATTTGATGAAAATTCACCTCTCAGAGGCAAAGTGGCACAACAGATAAATGTTTGAGATGGAGACTTAGGTATGAGTTTCAGATTTCCTACTTATTATGTGAATTTGGACAGGATAATGAAGAGATGGGAATATGCATTTATATAACACATTACCAAAGACAGGCCACACACTGTGCTGAATGCTTTACAAACATTCCATCCTCACAACAAGCCAATGAAGTAGGTACTTTTATTACCTTTCATACAGCTAAGGAAGCTGAAGCAAACAGAGGTTAAAAAATAATAATAGCTAACGTTTATATAGCACTTAAGCCAGCCACTGTGCTAAGTACTTTGCAATCGTTATCTGATTTGATCATCTCACCAACCCTGTTTATATTCATTTTACAAGTGAGGAAAATAAGGCAACTAGACTTGCCCAGGGTCACATAAATAATAAGTGTCAGAGACTAAATTTGTACTTAGGTCTTCCTGACTTCAGACTTAGTGCTCTATCTACCAAGCCAGCAGCTGCTTCTGACAAATCGTTTAACCTCTAAGCATCAGTTCCCTCATCTGTAAAATGGAACTGATAACATTTTTTTACTACGTAACCCACAAGTCGTCATGTGGAAAATATAAATTAGAGAGTTATATACTGTAACTACAAGTTATTCTTCTTCATTTACCAACACTTATTAAGCACCTACTATTTACAAACACTTTGGTAGTTGCTTAGGGAGATATAGAGTTTAGTTAAGAAACAGCCCTTACCCTTCTGGAGTTTACAATCTAGTTTTATTAAGTTGTCCAAGGATCTAAAACTATACAGAAACACAAGAATTTTATTTTTTTTTAATCTGAAGTTCATCTAGGTTATTTGTAGAAACTTGGTCCCTGCCCTGTCAAATTTCCACCATCATTCAAATATATGGGCCCCGTACCTTATTACTGAGCAGTGCCCTTTGAAAGGCTGCTCACCATCAGGTCGAGTCTTGCGGAGAAGTTATTTTTAGCTTTCTCCTTACACCTGGCAAGTACTGTAGCAAAAAAAAAAATGCCACCATCTGGAGCTGTTAATGGCATGCTGATGGATACCTAATCTCTGCACAGCTCTGTTCAGCATCTCCCCAGGGGGCAAAAACGGTGATACGCATTCCATTTATGTGATTTTGCTCTTGCAGCTGCTTGATATCAAATACAATAATGTATACAATTTGGTGGCTCATTTCAGCATCCAGGCATCAAAGCATTCTGCTTCAGGCACCAGCAACCAGCTGCATCAGCAAAACATAGCAACAGATGCAGCAAGGGTGATTCAACCAATCCCATCGTTTAACTTTTATTTTTATTCCATAATGTTTGTATATATGGGACACTCAATGCAATTAGTTTGGAGGCTTATTATTCAGAGACAGTGAGGGAACCCTCGTTGGATCTCCCAGACACAAGCAAAGGCATTCTCCAAAAGAATGGCTATGATTACATTCCTAACTGAGGAGAGGATTTGACTGGAGACCTCTTACTTGCCCAGAATGTTGACTCTTTCTCATGAAACAGTGAAAGAGCTACTGTTAGACTCAAGACTGCCATATTTCAACAAAACCATTCTTCTCTCTCACAGACTTCTGTCTCTGAAAGATTTTCCTAAGTCAGTGTATCGTGAATTGAAAATCATATTAATAGGAAAAACAGGAGAGTACATGCATCCTATGCTTGTTATTTTTGAATTCATCCTTTGTCCAAATTATTTTTGTCAAGGAGAAAAAATAGGTGGTTTGACTTCATAAAGGAGGGATTCAAGAACCCTCTTCACCTTGACTAGAGTCAGGGATTATGGAGATACAGATGATTAATGGAAAACAAATGGCCTAAGCAAAAGAGAAGTCAGTGGAGGACACTCTGAAGAGGGAAGGTTCTTATTAGAGAATATTTCCTTAAGGATTAAGTGTCTCCGGATGTCTGATCATTTTCTGAGAATTAAAAAGTGGTATTAGACTTACTCCTAGCATTCATAAAGATATATGGTTTGGATTTCCAATCCCTAAAGAAACCAAGTTTCTTCAAGAGATTGAAAGAATCTGGATTGTATTCACTCATGATATCCAGTTTTTATGGTAGACTATATCAGGATATCAGCAGTTAGTTTATTTTCCTTTATTTATCTGGTACCTAACTCAGTGCCTGGCCCATAATAGGTACTTAATAAATTTTTGTTTTAATAAATTGACAGAAACTATAACAGGAAAAGGAACAAAAATCAGAGTGGCCTATCATCCCTAGACTTAAGTTCTACCTTGAGCTCAGATAACATCTAGAATTTATATAGAACTCTAAGGTCTGTAAAGTACTTTACAAATGTTATCTCATTTGGTCTTTACAAGCCTATGAGGAAGATCCTGCAGTTATTTCTATTATGCAGGTGAGGATACTGATGCAAACAAAAGCTTAATGACTTGTGCCTGGCGTGACACAACCAGAAAGAGTCTGAGGAAGGATTTGAACTCAGATCTTCATGACTCCATGTCCAGCTTGCTATCCACTGGGCCAGCTAGCTGCATCAAATATGCATAATTGAGCTTTTTATATTGTTCTCTCCTCAAGCTCTAAAATACTTGATGAGGGGTTTTAGTGCCTATCACAAATTATCTTAATTTAAATTCATTAATCTTATCTTCTGGTGCACAGACATCTATAGTATTTCCATTCAAGCCTGGACAAATTCTCTCATTAATGTTCTGCCCATCATTATCCCTTTCAGTGTCAGACCATCATCCAAGAAATCCTGAAATTCCACCATGGAAGTTCCCAACTTCCATTCCTATCCTAACAGAATTTTCAAGTGGCCTTCAAAACCTTGTTTCCTCTACCAGGCTTTTTCCAAAAAGCAAACTATTTCTCAGTACCACACTCTTACTAACCGTAGATGCTTATCTATCTTTCTTTTTAATTTCGTCCTTTACATTTTAATCCCTTTGAGAAAACTCGGTATCTTTTCTGAACATTCTTTGGGTTTTTTATTTTTGTTTTTTGTTTCACGGGTGTGTGTGTGTGTGTGTGTGTGTGTGTGTGTGTGTGTGATAACTTAATCACAGAATGTTAGAGCTGTTTCAGACTTTAGAGATCAATGATTTTAGTGCTTTGATTTGACAAACTGAGAAACTGAGGCCCAGAGAAGTTAACAAGATACTCCCATAGTTAAAAATGAAGAGAATAATTTCCAAATTACAATATCTGAGAGATATAAAGGGTTGGGTTAAAAATAATATTAAAAGTACAAGGATTTTTGAGAATGGATATTTAGTACTTTTGTCAACATTTCAAATTATAGAACTTACACCTCTTCTGAACTCTTGTAACCCTTAGAGGCTGTATTAAACAATTTAGCTCTGTCATGTGTTTTAAAAAAGCTCACATATTTATGAAAATTTTGTTCATTTATATTTTTGTTCCAGACTTGTGACTTTATCAACATTGGGAACATCCAATGAGAAGCCTCCCATTATTGATACAGATCAGCAACTATGCCTAAACTCATTATTTGTTTATATTAGCAAAGTAATGACTATGTAACATTCCCTTATTTACAATTTGCTATCCATTTTCCTTACAATAATCATATGAGGTAGATTGTGTTATATCTATTTTTCAAAAATGAAACTAAGGTTCATAGAGGTGTTATGTTGTTATTGTTGTTCAGTCATTTTTCAGTCGTGTCTGACTCTTCATGACCCCATTGGGGGTTTTCTTGGCAAAGATACAGGAGTGGCTTAACATTTCCTTTTCTGGTTCATTTTACAGAGGTATTATGGTATATTCATAATAGCCAGACATTCCAAACATTGGAAGAACCTCTATCCCTGTGGCCTTGCCCTCTGATTGAATCATTCCTCCTAGAACTTCCAATTTAAGGAGATTGCCTGGGCCATCCATGTCTTCATTTCTTGCCAGTATGCACTGCTGACTCTCTGGACTTTCTCTACCGTGTCCCCTGACCTGGTACCTTCATTTTCCCCTCCCCCACTTCCTGCCTTTCATTTTCCTTTTATGTGTTGTCTTATCTCATGAAAAGATAAGCTCCTACAAGGCAGAGACTGTTCAGCTTCCTGCTTTTATTTGTAATCCTCAGGACTTGCACAATGCTAGGCACATGACAAAGGCTTAATAAATGCTTGTTGACTGACTATTGTCTGACATTCAGTATTTTCTGAGTGACTAATAATAGAGCTTTCAGCAGACTTTGAGCTAAATTTTGTAAGGGCACACTCTTCTTTTTGTTAGGCACAATTCAATTATCTTTTGGAAAGTGATAGATTTCAAGTTTGTACACAATTTAATTACTTTCACATGTGGACACTTGTCCTTCACTTGAGAATTCAAAAATGGCAATTTTTAGTGCAATGGAATTGGGCTAAACAGAAATTCAGGCAAAATTTCAAAATATGCAAACATTTTAAAGTTATCTCACATCTCCAAGTATACATATGAGATGTGTTAAACTCCATTGAACAAAAAAAGTTCACTAACACAAATGGAAGATCCAATGTGTTATTTTTTAATAAATAAAATATGTGTAATAGTCCCACGTGTTATCTATAATACAAGGATATCATTTTCTGACATTCCTTTTTTTAATATGTTATAATCAGTAGAGGTTAATAATGACAATGATCCTCCATTGGCAATACATTTATATCTATTTGTCTTCTGGTGAGGTGGTTCAGCTTTCTACTGATCTATCCATTTTCTTTTATTTTATATACCTTATGACCCCAAAGTATGCATTACCCAGAACACTGGCTGGGGTCAGGAGTGCAGTATTTGTTAAGTTTGGACTTAGGAATTAATGATAAGCTCTCCATCATCCATTGTTTTAGCTCTCTGTAGAGTCTTTTATTTTTGTTTTTAGTAGCATGTTCTATTTGCAGTTTAGGTAAGTTGATGCTGTTATGATGACTGGCATATGCTGCAAACAAATAGGTCAAGAACCAGCCCCTTATAATATATGTCAGGAGCCTATTTTATCCAGGGACATGGTTTATCTGCCTTCAAAATCCATTTTCAAGGGAAGCCTACAGGCTAAATCACAGCATCATCCCAGTTATAAAGAGAAAATACCTTCAGCAGCCTCCCTCCTAATGGCATGCAAAGCACATACAAGCCTGCAGCTTAGCATTTCCCCAAGATTACGTACATTTCCAGACTCTGCCTGAGGAAAAGAAATGTGAGATTTCCCCTCTGCTCATTTGCTGGATTTATAGCCTAACTTGAGACAGTATTAACGAAATCTCAAGTTTGAAGATTTCAATATGCAACAAAAAATGAGGAGTTTTTATTCAGATTTATTTTAACAAGGAAAGAAGAGCTTGAAGATAGGCTGTGATGCTTGAAAATATTCAGAAAAATTCCAGGTGTAATTAATACAGACAATTATTGTCAGCAGAATCCATATGCAAAAGATAATTACTTATAAGGGGAGGAAATGGCTGAAAAGAATTGTAATGCAAGAATTTTAATTAATAATTTTAAAAATTAATGGTAACAATTACTCTGATTATAGAGCAGCAACAAGATGTAGTCCTTTATGTCATTGGCCTTATATCTGCTCTACAAAGTCATAAAATGTTAGAGTAAGTGAGGCCCAGAGTGATCGATCACAAAGTGCGTTTTAGGGAGGCAATTTGGGAAAAACACTGGAATTAGACTTGGAGACAGAAAGCCTTGGGTTCAAATTGACCTTCTGAAATTTATTAGATGCATAACTACAGGAAGGAAGAATGGCAGTTAGGTGGTACAATGGATATAGTGCCATGCCTGCAGTCAGAAAGATTCATCTCCCTGAGTTCAAATCTGGCCTCAGACACTTCCTAGCTGTGTGACCCTGGACAAGTCACTTAACCCTGTTTGTGTCAGTTTCCTCATTTGTAAAGTGAGCTGGAGAAGGAAATAGCAAACCATTTTGCCATTATTTGCCTGAGGAAAAGAAATGTGAGATTTCACCTCTGCTCAGTTGCTGGATTTATAGTCTAGTAAACTAGACTCTAGTATCTTTGTCATGAAAACCCCAAATGGGGTCACAGGGAGTCAGACATGACTGAAAATTGACTAAACAGCAACAGGAAATAAGGAAACAAGTATTTGTTATGTGTCTACTATGTATTGGACACTGTGCATTGGACACTGGACACTTTACAAGTATTTCCTTTCATCCTTACGACAACCCTGAGAAGTAGGTTTTTTATATAGCTTTTTTATGTTAAATTTATTTTTTTTTATTATAGCTATTTCTTTTTTTTACAGTTGAGGAAACAAAAGCAGATAGGTTAAGTGAATTGTCTAGCGTCATACACCCAATTGAGTAGATTTGAACCCAAGTATTCCTGACTCCAGGTCCAGCACTCTATCCACTGTACCACTCAGTTGCCTAGACAAGTCACTTCATCTTTATTATTCTCACTTCTGTCATCTGTAAAATGGGTACAATAATCCCTACGGTACCTACCTGTTAGGTTTGTTTTGTCCTCAAATGCCCTCAGACACATAAAGTGCTTTAGATACTTTAAAGTACTCATTAAAATGCCAGCTATTAGTATAGAAGAAGAAATTAAGTTCCAAAAAGTCTAAATGACTTCCCCTATTTAGGTCACACAGCTAGGGAGGGATTGAGGCTGGACTAGAAGACAAATCTCACCCCAGTTGTCTTTTAACTCCACCACATCATTTCATACAATATATCTGAATTGGAAAAAAAAATGGGTGTGATACACTTCTATACAAATCTAGATAATCTTGAAAGTTGTGTGTGTCAATGAGAGAAGGGTCTGACTAGACGTGTGAGTGGGACATGGACCTGAAGTCCTTTACTGTTAAACAAGTAATTGCTCACCATCTGAAATACATTAACAAAGCCTATAAGTGTGTGTGTGTGTGTGTGTGTGTGTGTGTGTGTGTGTGTGTGTGTGTAGTAGTGGTGGTAGTAGTAGTAGTAGTGGTAGTAGTAGTAGTAGTAGTAGTAGTAGTAGTAGTAGAAGAAATTAAAGGTGGGTTAAAGGACCAAGGGTCTCAGTAGCAGTTAAGAGAAACAATGGACAGAGCACTGAGCTTGGAGACAGGACGACCTGAGTTCAAATCTCACCTCAGACACACAAATAGATGAGCCAGGGCAAGTCACTTAAACTTTGTCTGCCTATATTTCCTCAAATAAAAAAATGGAGATGATAATAGAGTCTACCTCGTAGGATTGTTTTGAGGACCAAATGTAAAGTGCTTGGCCCAGTGCCTAGCTCATAATTGGCACTAAATCCTTCCTACCTTTCTTTATACTTTCCTTCCTTCCTTCCTTCCTTCCTTCCTTCCTTCCTTCCTTCCTTCCTTCCTTCCTTCCTTCCTTCCTTCCTTCCTTCCTTCCTTCCTTCCTTCCTTCCTTCCTTCCTTCCTTCCTTCCTTCCTCCTTCCCTTGCTGCCCCCTTCCCTTCTTTTCTTCCTTCCTTCTGTTCTTCCTTCCTTCCTAGGTGCCTTGGTGATACTTGAGTGGGAAAAAAGGTGCATGTATTACTTGTGATTGGAGTAAGGGCTCCTAAAGGACAAAGACACTTCCCCTGTGAGTTTCATTCACAAGTATATAGTATGTGATGCTTCAGTATTCCACTGAGGTAGGCAATTTACAGATGAGTTTTAATGATGAGTCCCAGAAGATATGGTTACCTTATGAGGATTGGAATCTAGGGAATCAAGATCGGCACGAACACAAAACTGTTCCCAGTTGAGATGCATTTCTCTGTTGCTAATTCTCTTCTAATCATCTCATATGTTTTAAAAATTGTATACCATAAAATATTAGACTGTAAGAAATAGATCTTAAATATCTTACCCAACTCTCTCATTTTGCCAAAAAAAAAAAAAAGAAAAGAAATCAAGACTGAATGACTTGCCCAAGATGTATAGTAGTACACTGAGGTCTGTTCCCTGCCCCACATTTACCAGTGCCCTATATGCCTCTCTGTTAGAGGTGTGGCTTTCATGCCAGCATTCTTTTTTTTTTCTTTTTTAAAAATTTATTTTATTTTATTTATTTTATTTTTTATTTGTTTTTTAATTTATTTAATTTTGGTTTTCAACATTTACTTCCACAAGATTTTGAGTTCCAGATTTTCACTCCATCTCTCCCCTCCCCCACCCCAAGATAGCATGTATTCTGAATATCCCTTCCCCTAGTCTGCCCTCCATTCTATCTCTCCCATACTTCTCTTATCCCCTTCCCCTTTTATTTTCCTGTAGGACAGGACAGATTTCTGTACCTCATTTCCTGTATTTCTTATTTCCCAGTTGCATGTAAAAACACTTTTTTAAACACATGTTTTTAAAACTTTGGGTTCCAAATTTTCTCCCTTTGTCCCTCCCCACCCATCCTCATTGAAAAAGCAAGCAACTCAATATAGGTTATACATGTGCAGTTATGCAAAACATTTCCATAGTCATGTTGTGAAAAACGAATTCTATTTCCCTTAATCCTATCCTGCCCCCCCATTTATTCTATTCTTTCTTTTGATTTTGTCCCTCCTCAGAAGTGTTTACTTCTGACTATCCTCTTTCCCAATCTTCCCTCCTCTCTATCATTCCCCTGCTTTCTTGTCCCCTTCTCCCTCTATTTTCCTGTAGGGTAAGACAGATTTCCATATCCAATTGAGTGTGTATGTTATTCCCTCGTTAAGCCAAATCCTACGATAATAAGATTCACTCATTCCCTCTCACCTTCCCCTGTTTCTCCTCCACTGTAAGAGCCTTTTCTTTTCTGTTTTTTGTGAGATAATTTACCCTGTTCTACCTCTCCCTTTCTCCTTCTCCCAGTATAATCTTCTCTCACCCCTTAATTTTATCCTTCAGTTGACCCCTTCATCTTCAACTCACCCTGTGCCATCTATCTGTCTATATCTATATCTACATACATATACATACATATCTATATACATACATACACGTATTTTTTTCCTTCCAACTACCCTAATACTGACAAAGGTCTCATGAGTTATAAATATTATCTTTCCATGCAGGAATGTAAACAGTTCAACCTTAATAAGTCTCTTATGATTTCTCTTTCCTATTTACCTCTTCATGTTCCACTTGAGTCTTGTATTTGAATGTCAAATTCTCTATTGCACCCATGTTGAACTGCACTCCTCTACCAGCCTTGCACAATATACCTTTCTGATCAACCATCCAGGTTGTTTTGGGTGAAAAATTTGTCTCACTCTGTCTTTTTGTGGGTTCTGCTGCTTTAGAATTTGTTTAAAGCCATTTTTTTTACAGGTATTTGGAGGGGTTTGCAAAAGAGCTCAAGCAAGTCACTGCTTTCACTCTGCCATCTTGGCTCTGCCCCCCCCCATCACTGTCTTTATTCAGTGATTTGTGGATGAAATGAGACACTTACAAGTCATTGAATATACACTCTTTTGGTCCTAACTTTGCCCCAACACAACAAATGATGCAGTGGTATTTAATTTCTTTGGATATGCCTCTCCACCTTTTTTTTTCCATCTGGAAACATCTGGTCAGTAGGTCATTTGGATAGTGAGAATTTTGGTCTTAGGCACCAACCAAGTCTAAGAGGCCAAAACTCCTCATGGCTGGGACTGTTTATGACCTTACATGACCAGGAAGCTGAGTCAGGAAAATCAAGGCCAATCAGGACCTATGGCAGTTTTGTCTTCCTCTAAGTAAACTTTCCCTTGTTGTAGTGGGATGAAAGAAGCTGCAGCATAGGTGTGATCCTATCATACCACCCTATCTGAAATAATCAAAGAATCCTCTCCTAGCACTTCTTCCCAATCAGGGATCTGAATCTATATAGCCAATGCTACCACATTTGAACTGCTTTTTTTTCCCCAGAGAATCTGATTATTCAAAAGATCTAAAGTTCAAGCTTATCATAAGAAAATAAAACTCTTCAAGAGGTACTTTGTGGTGGCTCCAAATTACAGGAAACATCTTTTTAGACATTGCATGTCCAAGATAGACTAACACCTCTTAAAATATGTTTCATCATCAAATGGTATGAGAACATTCCTTTCTTCCTGACCCCAAGAAAAGAGTGCTAGGATAAGTGATATCTATTTTTATGGTTCTCATTGGATAAAGATATTGACACAAAAGTTCTGTTCTCTGATCTGTCCTCCATGGCTCTGTAGTAGAGTCTATGTTCTGAGATTTCATTAAACAAGTGCAGGAGGCTAAAGAAAACCACAGAGGAGATCAGAAGACAATTTTGCCTTCCTTTGGAGAGGAGGAATAGAGGAAGGAAACTAATTTTTAAAATGGAGGATACTTTGTTATTTTTCTTTTTAAAATAGCAACTAGCTGAGCCAAACTGCTGCAGTTTTAATATGTGTACTGAGTAAGAGACTGCCCCATTATATTTGATTGTTGGGAAATGTATTACCTATGGATCCTAAGGTTTGAGCCTTGGCAATGGGATAAATTAGATTAGATGTAATGAATTTAGCCTCCTACGTCACCACAGAAAAAACAAAACAAAACAAAACAAAAACTCTCGAACTGAACTTTTTAGACATATAGCCCTGTAACTTCCTATGATTTTTTTTTTGAGATTAAGGTTGGCAAGGGGGAGGAATGACATATTCTTTATAGGCTTTGAAACATTTTACAATTGTCTGCAACCTGAGGCTATCTGAGGTGGCTGTGATGTATTCTTGAGCAATAATTGACCTTCAGGCTAAAGACTGGCAGGTGAAAATGGACAACATGCTCAGACCTTGACCTCCAGACAAAGCCTATCCAAGGACAATGACAGTGTCTATCCTTTTTGAAGACACCACTAGATTTGCCTTTGAAGACTGAGCATTTATTTGTCAGTGCTGTGAAAAGAAAACCAAGAGGCCAATCAGCCAACATTCATGATGATAGCCTATTTTATTAAGGGGTTTCTGTTTCAAAATAGTTACTGATTTTCCCAAATTTATCACTGAGGTTAATGATTAGCAAATAGAATTACTGTTTTGTAGATGACAAAAATGAAGCATTGTGATGTAAAGGGCGAAAGGAAAGAAAGACAGCAACTCAGGATGAGGTTCAGAAAAGCTGTACTTCTTTTATTTTCTTGGTTAACAAAGTTGGTCCCTTTTTATTTATTACTCACTTAGGCTAGTGGTATACAACTAACCTAAATTTTTGGAATGGAAATAGATTCATTTATTTTATGATTATGACTATGAATGGTGACATTGGAGTTTAGAACTGTGATTTCATTGGTGATACTTTTTGTGATGCTTATAGAAAGGATGGTTTTATGAGACACCCCTCCCCCAACACCTAGGAAAAGAAAACTATTGTGTTTGTGGCCTTGTAAGCTTAAGTCCTCCTATGGGAAATAAAAGATAATGCCTTGAGGAGTGGCAGACACTGACTTCAGGTTCTGCTTGGGTGGAAACAATGACTAGAAAAAGTGAGAAGTGCCAAAAGTGTATGTGGGCTCTTTGTACATGATTGGTGGGGAGATGATTAGAGAGGGAAACATCTAACATGAGTTACATAAAGAATTTAGAACTTACATTATTGGTATGTTAGATAACCATTTCATCTTATATAAAGAGAAACCTTAAGATTATTTCTTTTCAGATTGAGAAATATTACATAGCAGCTTAAGAGTGATATTGTAGTCGAAGTATATTAAACATTGAACAATCACATATTAAAGGAAAGAAAGTGATGTTTCAGACTTATGAATAATGGATAGAATCCATGGATTTGGGGAAAATTGCAAATTAACCATTTGTGGTGGGCAAATTCCAGTTAGGAAGGTTTCATAAAGTGGTGAAGTTTCATAAACCAAAAAAAAAAAAGTTGCTTAGATGAGGTCTATACAGCCCAAAATACCCTGGGGATCATTATCTTAATCATTTCCTCATCAAATTTTTTTCAACTTAGCCCAATAAAATATTTTCCTCTGAGAATTCATGATATAATGAAATTAAACATAAGAATAGGGTTTTTAAATGACAAAAAAAAATTCCTGGAAAACATATTAGTTTTATTTTCCAAAGGAAAGAAGGTGGTTGAAAATAAGGTAGTTTATCTTAATGAATGGTGGAGCTTGCTATAGAGTTTAAAGGGTTCATTTGAATGTCAAGCTAAAGCTTTTGCTTAAAGTACAAAGAGAGTGTTAGGCCAATAAAATATATATTTGCTTTTATATAATTATTAAATTAGAGTTTGTGGACGGGTTTGCTTAAGCTGATTCTATTAGGTATCAAACTAACGTTTATAAGGTATTACGTATTATGTTAATATGATATTTTATATTGAGCTAATTTTATGCTACTCTGTGTTCATTTAATTGCTATGACATTTTATTAAGCCTATTTACACGTGTATATATGCATATATATATATATACCTATGTGCATATATACATACATGTGTTTATATATTCATTATGCATATCTATGCTATATTGATTGGGAAAGAATTAGCAAACTATTGAGGTTAATTGGATACACTTGTTCTTATAGAAAGAATGCATATCAATCAATTTAATCGTGGAACCATTTATAAGCAATAACTATTATGGGCTATTGGTAGTGAGTGAAAGGATTGTGTCATAATGGGAAAGATTTTTTTTTTTCAGTGCATGTGGGTAGGAGAAGGAATTAGACCAGTGATTTTTTTTTTTAGGTATGGAAAAGTCCCAGTGCAGAAACTCCTTCCACTGACATAGACTTAACAACTCATCAAAATTGTGGCCTTAGAGAGGTGCCTGGGTGCTCTGTGAAGTTAAAGGTCTTGCCCATGGCCACATAGTCAATATGTCAAAATCAGAACTTGAACCCAGATCTTTCTGATTCCTAGGTAGACCTCTATCAATGTTGTTGTGTTAATACATATTAATTATACTAGTTATTGCACATGTTAATTATAATATATTGATAATATAGAATTATATATTATATGTTTATATAACACACAATGTTATATAATCCCTACTATATAAATTATTATTGCACTCTAATATTTATATTAACATTATATAATATGTAACATTTCAATGTAAATATAATTAATATATTAGTCTAGCATAATAGAAGTCTACCTAGGAGTCAGAAAGAGATAATTTATTACATGCACATATATAATACACTCAAAGGTGTGTATATGCATGCATACACACACATATAACTTTTTGGTTTATCTGGTAGTACTTGTGGGATAGGGAGGCTTTACCAAATACTTGGCACTAACCATTGATGTTTTCTTCAACACTCTCTTTTAAAATTTGTGTTAGAAATAAGGTCTGAGGTTTTTATCTGTCCCTTTGGCATCTTCCACTGCTCTTTGCACCCTGAGCTTAGATCTTTCTTCACTTTCTTAACTGGGTGACCTCTGGCACAGACCTCTTCTCTATAGCCTTGGCCTAGTTCAGCTGTTTTGCCCATCTTTGACTTCTCTGCCATTTGAACTTCCTCAAGAGGCTCATCCAGGACTTTGATTCCTGAGCCCACATATGGTGGTTACGTTATGACTGATGTTGAAAAGAATTTGCAACGCAAACCTTTGCAGACATTTCCATCTTTCATTTATTGTCCTTCTTCTAATTTCATCCTCCTCTCAGTTTGACTTTGCTTAGTTGGATCCCTTGTGATATTTTTTTGAACTGTTTTATTCCCTCAACTGCTTTTTGCTTTTTTATGAAGACTACTCAGAATCTTCCATCACCTTCCATAAGAGTTTACATATGAATTTATATTCTACAACAGTGTTCCTCTCAGCTGACCCTATATATCTCGCTACTTAGCAAATAGATCATGTTTGCTGACGAGTGTGATTTTCTCCCTTCTTTGGCTCTTCTGTTTTTCTTGTTAGGATGATTGGTTTATATCAGTCCAACTTCTATATGAATTGTTATTATTCACTGGTGACAATGTCCTTTATTCTATGTTAAACATTTCTGATAATAACTTCTTTAAATAGGTTAGGTTGTAGTTGTCTTTATTGAATGTTATATCTTTTTTTCCCCTCATTTTTCCCTTTATTTAAGATTTTATCTTTTCCCAGACTCTCTCCTGATTTCTACTCTCAACATCTTCAACTGCCTATTAGACATCTCAAAATGGATGTCTTATAGAAATCTTAAGCTCAATATGTCCAAACCAAACTCAACATCTTTCCCCCAAAATCCTCCCCTCTTCCAACCTCCCCTGTTAGTGACAAGCATACCATCATTCTTCCAATTAGCCTGAATCATTGCATCACCTTGTTTAGGTAAAGGGAAAGGAATTAAAGATTCTCCAAAAAGTTTGACATTGTGGTGAGTCCTACTTCTCCATTCTGGAATGTATATAGAACCCTGGTATTGGCTTCACCTTCAGGGAAAAAAGCACACCAGGAGTTCCTGAAGAACTGTTCTACAGCTGAAACCAGGAACTCCGAGTCCAAGAACTCTTCTCTCAGACCTTATAGGTGAAAGTGTATGCAACTTCAAAGTGCCTACACCTTGAGGTAACTTAAAATAACTCCCAGTGAGCCAACATGAAAGGACTGTTTCAACTTACAAAAGGATGAGGAAAGATATTCTTCAACTGATTGCCAACAGGCCAAGTCAATAAGATCATCCCAAACTGGAGAGAATTTAAGGAGAAATCCTTATCCTCCATGAGGTGTTGCTTTATTTAGGGCATATTCTAATAGATGTCCTCTAATCCTCTCAAAAAAAGATTTTCAATGGGCATATCAAACTTTTCATGCAAAGGATAATCACTGTCCCCAAAAGGCTTACCTTCCTAATGAGGGACACCATCAAATTGATCAGGAAATTTTCCTGATGGGGATGTGGAGATATGTACAGAAAAATGGAAATAAATAATAACATATCTGAATGTACTAAACTGACAATAAGAAAAACACGAATTATAACAGTTCAGATTGATCAAATTGTCAATTTAATAAAAGATGGCAATGGTTAATGTAGGCGATGGTTCAGGGAGACATAAACACATATATTGTTGATGGAGTTGATAATTGGTCTAACCCAGAAGTTCCTAACCTGGGGATGATGATATATGATACACACATGTAAATATATACCACATAAACACACACATGTGTACGTGTATATATGTATATACATATGCATATATATACATATATATACATAATTGCTGATTGTATTTCAACATAATTCATTTCCTTGACAATCCTGTGTATTTTATTTTATATGTTTAAAAATTTTATTCTGAGAGGTTAGGTATAACCAGACTGCCAAAAGTATCCATGACACATGATAGATTTAAGAAAATATTCTGTAAAATAATGTGAAATTATGACAAAACATTGACTAAACTGTTTGTGACCTTTTGTCTGGTAATACCAGTATTAGTCACATATCGTAAGGTCAAAGACAAAACCAATGTTTCATGCATGCAAATATAACTATAGTAGCTTTTTTTTTAGTTATCAAATAAATGGTGAAAAAAGTGAGCACTTATCATTTGAGAAGTGGCTCAAAAATTGTGTGATATGGATATAATTGAATATTATTAAGACATAAAACAATGAATATGGAGCACTTAAAGAAAAATAGGGAAATGTGATATAGAACAAAGAAAATAGGTTCAGGAAATCAATACATAATGACTTTAATAGTACAAATGAAAACATGAGAAGTCAGTTGAACTCAGATTTCATCAAACATATTAATCCCAAAGAATACTTAACTCATTTTGGCAAATAAGTGAGTTGTTATGATTATATAATAACACATATGTTTCCAGACACAGCAGATGTGTCAGTTAGTTTTGATTATTCCACAGATACATACATACATGGGCATGCACATGCACACACACACATACACATACACCGCTTTGTTATAAGGAAGACTGACTCATTTCTGGAAATGATCCAGCTGTAAAAATCAAAAGGCATAAATAAAGTACCAAAAATGAAAATAAAAGATGCAATTACAGATACGTAGGGATTTTCTCTATACAGAGTCCATTTCATTTTTCTTTGTCTCCTGTTGGTTCAGGGTAGCTAGGTGGCATGATGGATAAAACACTGGGCTTGGAATCAGGAAGACTTACATTTTTTATATTTAGCATTTTATTTTTCCCCAGTTACATGTAAAAACAATATTTAACATCCATTTTTAAAACTTTGAGTTCCATATTCTCTCCCTTCCTACCTCCCTATAACCCTCCCCATCAAGAAGGCAAGCAATTCCACATAGGTTATACATGTGTAGTCATGCAAAACATATCCATAACAGTCATGTTGTGAAAGAAAATATAGACAAAAAAAAAACTCAAGAAAAATAAAGAAGGTAAAAAAAGGTATGCTTCAATTTGTATTCAGACACCACTAATTTTTTGTCTATGGATAGATAGCATTTTTCATCATAAGTCCTTTAGAGTCGTCTTGGATCACTGTATTGCTGAGAATAGCGAAGTCATTCACAGCTAATCATTTTACAATATTGCTTCTACTTTGCACACAGTACATTTCACTTTGCATCAGCCCAGGCAAGTCTTTCTAGGCTTTTCTGAAAGCATCCTGCTCATCATTTCTTATAGTACAGTAGTATTCTATCTTAATCACATACCACAACTTGTTTTCCCCTATTGAGGGGTAATCCCTCAATTTCTAATTCTTTGCTCCCAGAAAACAGCTGCTATATTTTTTGTTTTGTTCTTTACACATAGGTCCTTTTCCTTTTTATTTTTTATCTCTTTTGGAATACAGACCTAGTAATGGTATTGCTAGGTCAAAGGGTATGAATGGTTTTATAGCCCTTTGGGCATAGTTCCAAATTGCCCTACAGAGCGGCTAAATCAGTTCACAACTCTCCAACAACACATTAATGTCTCATTTTTCCCACATCCCTGCCAACACTTATTACTTACCTTTTTCTATCATGTTAGCCAGTCTAATGAGCATGAGGTAGTACCTCAGAATCACTCTAATTTGCATTTCTGCAATCAATAGTGAGTTACAGTATTTTTGTTATATAGCTATAGACAGCTTTGGTTAGTTCATCTGAAAACTGATCATATCTTTTGATTATTTATCAATTGGGGAATGACACTTACTTTTATAAATCTGACTCAGTTCTCTATATGTTTGGGAAATGAAGTCTTTATCAGAGAAACTTGCTTCAATTTTTTTTCACTGTTACTATTGTTAACTGTATTTCCCTCCATCCTATTCTCCCATTTATTCTATTCTTTTTCTCCTTTCACCCTGTCCTTTCTCAAAAGTGTTTTGCTTCTGACTATTCCCTCCCCAATCTGCCTTCTCTTTTATCACTCACCTCTTCTCTTATCTCCTTCCCCTCCTACTTTTCTGTAGGGTAAGATAGATTTCTATATCCAATTGAATGTGTATGTTATTCCCTCTTTGAGCAAATTCTGATGAGAGTAAGGTTTACTCATTCCCTCTCACCTCCCCTTCTTCCCTTCCACTGTAAAAGCTTTTTCTTGCCTCTTTTATGTGAGATAATTTACCCCGTTCTATATCCCTCTTTCTCTCTCCCAGTACATTCCTCTCTCAATCCTTAATTTTATGTTTTAGATATTATCCCTTCATATTCAGCTCACATCTGTGCTCTCAGTAAATAAATACTACTTCTAACTATGCTAATAATGAGAAAGGTCTTATGAGTTACAGATATCATCTTCCCATGTCAGAATGTAAACAGTTTAACTTTATTAGGTCCCTTATGATTTCTCTTTCCTGTTTACCTTTTTATGCTTCTCTTGATCCTTGTATTTGAAAATCAAAATTTCTATTGAGCTCTAGTCTTTTCATTAAGAATGCTTAAGAGTCCTATCTCATTGAATACTCATTTTTTCCTCTGAAGGATTACACTTAATTTTTCTGGGTAGGCAATTCTGGGTTGTAATGCTAGCTCCTTTGCCCTCCAGAATATCATATCCCAAGTCCTCTGATTCTTTAACATAGAAGTTGCCAAATATTGTGTTATACTGATTGTGGCTCTACCATGCTTGAATTGTTTCTTTCTGGCTGCTTGCAATATTTTCTCCTTGACCTAGGAACTCTGGGATTTGGCTAGAAGATTCCTGGTCATTTTCATTTTGGGATGTCTTTCAGGAGATGATAGATTCTTTCAATTTTCATTTTACCATCTGGTTCTAGAATATCAGGGCAGTTTTCCTTGATAATTTCTTGAAAGATGATGTCTAGACTCTTTTTTTGATCATGGCTTTCAGATAGTCCAATAATTTTTAAATTGTCTCTCCTGGATCTATATTCTAGATCAGTTGTTTTTCCAATGAGATATTTCACACTGTCTTCTTTTTTTTTTCATTCTTCTGAGTTTTTTTTAATTGTTTCTTGATTTCTCATAAAGTCATTAGCTTCCATTTGCTCCATTCTAATTTTTAAAGAATTATTTTCTTCAATGAGCTTTTGGACCTCTTTTTCTATTTGGAAAATTTGGCTTTTTATGGCATTCTTCTCCCCACTGACTTTTTGGACCTCTTTTACCATTGACCTAGTATGTCTTTAAGGTGTTATTTTTTTCAGAATTTTTTTGTCTCCTTTAACAAGTTGTTGGCTCATTTTTCATGATGTTTTTGCAACACTCTCATTTCTCTTTCCAATTTTTCCTCTATTTCTCTTACTTGATTTTTAAAATCTTTTTTGAGGTCTTCCATGGCCTGAGACCAATTCTTATTTTTCTTGGGGACTCTGGATGTAGGATCTTTGATTTTGTTGTCTTCTTCTAAGTGTGTGTATTGATCTTCCTTGTTACCATACTAAATTTCTATAGTAGGAGTTTTATTTTTCTGTTGTTTGCTCATTTTCCCAGACTCTTACTTGACTCTTAACTCATTGTTAAAGTAGGGCTCTGCTTCCAGGGTGGAGGGCACACTGTCCAAACTTCAGGAGTTTTGTGCAGCTGTTTTCAGAGTTACTTCCAAGGACCTGTATGTTTTCAGTTCTTCCAAGGTGGTATGATCTAAAGAGAAGTGTGTTTAGTACTCTCCTGGCCTGTGCTCTGGTCTGTGATCAACTACAAACATGTTTTCTCTGCCCTGGAACCCTAAGGAGAGCAACCCCTCCACTGCTGCTATAAGCTCTGTTATGCTAATGCTGCTCCTTGCCCTAAGACTGCCACCCAGGACTGTGAGCTGAATGGGCAAAGCAATAGAGTCCTGCCTCAGTGCTAGCAAAGAGACTCTTGTAATCTCCTTCTGACCCAGTTTTTGAACCCCTTACTGTCTGTCAACTGAAAGCTAGGTAAACAGCCCTTGCCACTGCTGCTGCCACTGCTGATTCATTCATTTCCAAGGACTGCTCCAGGTCTGCTGTAGCTAGGGCTGTGCTGACATGGCCTGTGCTGGACTACCAGATGTGATAGACCTTTCCTGTTGGCCTTCTAAGTTGCTCTTGGCATCCGTGGGCAAAGAGATCTGGAAACTTCTGCTGCTGCCAGTGATTTAGTCACCCCAAGGCCTGCTCTGCCTTTTTGGGGGCCTGGCCTGCATGGGGCCTGTGCCATGTGGCCTGTTCTGGACTGCACTCCTCTCTCACCCTGGTACAACAAGGTCCTGCTGACCTTCCAAGTTGTATTAGGCTGGAAATTCGTTTCACTCCATCTTTTCGCCAGTTCTGTTTCTCTAGAATTTGTTTAGAGTCATTTTCAAAAGTATTTGGAGGGGTTGGGGGAGAGCTCCCTGCCTTGACTCTGTCATCTTGGCTCTGCCTCCACACAGGAAGACTCATCTTCATGACTTCTAATCTGACCTCAGACATTTACTAGCTGTGTGACCCTGGCCAAGTCATTTAACCCTGTTTGTCTCAGTTCCTCATCTGTAAAATGAGTTGGACAAGGAAATAGCAAAGTCTTCCAAAATCTTTGCCAAGAAAACTGACTGAAACTACTGAAGAACAACAAAAAATTATTCAAATATTGTGTTCCTATATGATTTAAAATGGTTTAGATTTTTCTTCTGAGATATGTTAGAAACTGTATTATTTTTCTCTAGATGCAGAGATAACCTTAGATAGCACATGTGCCTTTCGAAACCTGTCATCCTGGATAAGGGAACCCTTTGCCACCTATTCATGCTGGGAAAATCCCTTTTTGACACCCGCTCTTCTTTTGCATCCTCACTGGGGATTGCCCAGTGCATGTGCATGGAAGGAATGATTTATTTCCTTACATTTTGCCTTACAAAGCCCCATAGGGATTATCTTGGATGTTACCTTCTGTGTGTACACAGTGGCACATATTACCATAAGCCTCTGCAGATTCCTTTGATGTTTGGTTCTGTCTCTTAACTTAAAATACACAGTTCTCTTCCTTTTAAAATTCAAGATTGAGTAGTACATTCATGTCCTGCCAATCTTACAAGTCTGAAAAATCCATAGAATCATAGAATTAGAAAGGATCTTACCTGGACATGGTGCCTGTTCTTAATATTCTGGCCAGCAGCATTTATTTTCTCTGCTTATCACCTGCTGCATTCTAAGGACACATTCAACTGGAAATCAACTTTAGTATTCATGTTCCCTCAAATGTGGAGGTCAGGAACAAGGGGACCTAAATTAATAGTTATATAGAAGCAAATATATACCATTGACCTAACCCTCTCTTTGTCCTTTGTCACTAAGCATGAATTTTAGCTTGACACCCAACAGAACTCTTTCAAGACAATGTATGTGACTAAAAGGGAGATTTTTAATGTTCACCCTGTAGATCAGGGGCTCTTCACCCTTCTGTGTGTCATGGACTCTTTTTGTAAGCTGCCGAAGCCTATGGACCCCTTCTCAGGATAGTGTCTTATTAATTACAATCATAACTTAAAAAACATTCTAAATTTCAGTTAAAAGTCAATGAAAATAAAGATGTCAGTTTTTTTTTATTCCCATTAAAGTTCACAAACCCCTTATAATCTGTCTACGGATACCAGGTTAAGAAAAATAGGTATATATTCATGGAGCCTGACCTCAAAAGACAGACCTTGAAATATTATGTAATTCTTAGTTCTCCGAGATCTATTGTCAAGTCTCACAGGTTCAGAAGGTCACAGAGGCCCTGGTGGGAATGGGCAGTAGTTAATTAAAAACAACTCTAAGGTCTTTGCATGTTGAGTATGTAAACAGAGCCACCATAAACTACTAACATGATTGTCCTTCAACACAAGACTCTGCCAGGCCTTAATTCCTGGTCTTCAGTTTTTGTTCTTCCTCTCTGGATTTTTCTTTGTCAGATACTCTGATATGTGCCTCCTGAGAAGCCCCAAGACTGGTGATATTCAGATAAAATGCAGCCTCTAGAAAGAATCTTACTTGATCGGTAAGATCACAGCTTCTTCATTTACATTAGTCTGCAACCTATTCCCTAAAACATTAATTCAATGCCTACTGTGTACAAAGCCTAGTCAATACTCTTTTGTTTTCCACCATACAGTGCTTTGCACATACTAAGTGCATATTAAATGTTTGTTAAATTGAATTGAATGCTAGGTCCTGGGAACATTTCAAAGATAAATAGGACATGGTTGCTGTTTGCAATCTAATAGCTTATGAGGAACTAAAGCACTTAGATTGCAGACTGTGAAGCATTTGTCATCACTTGGGATATAGCTAATTCATGTCTCAGCAGTATTCACTTCACTTCAAAATTACCAGTGATTCCACAGAAAACAGTTTCCTTTTGAAAAATTTTAGAGCAAGGAAGGCCTTTTTAAAAAGAAAAGAAAATCTCTAATGCTACATATGGCAATGTAGTATATAAATAATTAAAAAAAAACAGGGAACAACAAATTTCAGAGCATCTGGAGTGTAGATATATTTCGGCTTCTCACTAACTGGGAAATGGGCCAATCATGTCCATATTCTGAACAGCAATGGTTTAACTTTGCTTAGATTTGATTTATATTTTGTAAAGTATTGCATAGAATTGAAAACAAAAATAATTAAAGCTATAAGATTTGAAAATCTAACACTGAATCTAGGCTTTTATGCTTCATGCTCTGGTTCTTGTTGATATTTCACAGAGTTATAAAAGCAGGCATCATGATTCAGTGATGTTCAGCTCCTATATGAAGGAGCCCAACCTTATCATTAACCAACAAGCATTTTTAAGTGTTCATTGCATACTTAGAGATTAAAAAAAAATTAGATAAATTATGGCCCCTGCCCTCATAGAACTTACAGTTAGGAGGGACATAAGACATCACAGATATCTATAATACACAATACTACATAATAAGTACATTAGAACAATGGTTTCCAAAGCAGAGGCTTGGGTACCCAGGGATGAGGGAATATTGAGCTAACCCCAAAGACTGTGTGAGGAGGGTCAGAAGATGAGTTCTATTCAACCCTCCCTGAAATAACCAATTATGATACTCATCTCCAACAGGACCACATATACCCTTGGAAATCAGAACTTCTGACATCTGACCTTTATCTTCCACCAACTGTCCTTCCGGTCACTCAGGTACAAAACCTCAATATTATCTTTTGCTCCCTACTCTATTTCAAACCATATATCAATTCAGTTGCCAAATCTTGATTTTTTTACCTCCATAGCTATAATATCTATTTCCTCTCCATTTACATAGTCACTGCTTTATTCTAGGCCATCACTACCTCTTATCAAGACTATTGCAATAGACTGCTAATGCTCTCCCTCCTTCAAGTCTCCTCTCCAATTCATCCTCTATTCAGCTTCCAAAGAACTTTTCCTTAAGTGCAGGTCTAATGGTGTCATGTTGCCCTTTCTCCAATTCTAGCAGTTATTTTGTTATTAAGTAGTTTTAGTCATGTCTGACTCTTCTTTGGGGTTTTCTTGGCAAAGGTACTGGAATTGTTTGCTATCTCCTTCTCCAGTTTCTTGTTAACCCCAGGATAATTAGAATGCAATATCCTTGAGGGCAGGGACCGTTTGGCTTTTGTATTAGTATACTCAGTGTTAGGCACTGTGCTTGGCATGTAGTTTTCCATTCATTTATTAAATCATTGTAGCTTCAAAAACTATCACATTCTTTTCAAATAAAAAACAGTTTCATAAAGTTCACAGTTATTAATATAGTAGTATATACTGTATAATTTATTTAAAGGTACATATTCACAAATGTTTGGTGATTGCAGTGCTCAGCCAATGAAATTTGGAGGCCACTGTGCTAGAAAAATTGTATAAGACAGAGCCTTTTCGAGATCTAAGGGGGAAAGTTTTAATAATATGGGAATAGGCAAAGCTTTGAAGAAAGGTCGCATTTGAGATAAGCCTTAAAAGACACACAGGAATTTAACAAGCAAAGAAATGGCAGCACCCACAATTCACACATTCTGACAATTTGCCCAGATTTATTTTTTTTTAAATTTCTGTGGCGTTAGTAAGGAATCTTTAAAAAGGCAAAAAAAAAAAAGGTGTGTACTTCCTAATTTGACTAATTTGGTCAGTTATTACCCTCTAGCTTCCCTATGTCTTTTTGTTTTCTAGTAATACTAGCTCCTCTTAATTTGTTCTGGGAATGCCACCCCACACTGATCTCTTCTCTCTATATTTTATTGCTCAATCACATCTCATGTGTGCTGTCCCTCCATTCCTAGCTAGACTTCTGGAGTGGGCCATGCCATTTACTTCTAATCTATCCCCATGACCTTTAGCAGAGTGCTAAACAGGGAAGAGGAAATTTGATTAGAAACTGCAACAACAAACCAAAACAAAAACAAAACAATAACCAAAAAACACACCTAAAACATCCAAGCCAGCCTTCTCTTCATTTCTCCTCTGAATGTACTCCTTTGAACTTCTCCAGAGTCCAGTACAGACTGTGTCTACACGGGTTGCCATATTCACTGCCCTTCTAATTTTCAGCTTACTCTTTTTCTGTGTTGTCTTTCTGATTACATTTTAAGGTCCTTTGTGGGATTCAAGTTGGGGAGAAGAAGATGGTATTTTTTTTAAATTTGTAACCCAAGTATTTAGCACAGTGCTTGACACATAGTAGATAATTAATTAATGCATGTTATAAATGAACTACACAATATAATGAATATAGATGTGTATTGTGTATGTTTATGCAAATCAATGAACCAAACTTCATTGCAATATCTCTAAACAATGATCTCTAACTAATCATAGTAGCCTTTGATATTTTAATGCCACTTTTTTTAAGGCTTGTCTCATATCACTTCCTTGAACAAAGTCTATTATCCAGCTAACCTAGACTCCACTTTGTCTTTTCAGCATACTCTGAACTTTCCTGATTCTATACCTTTCCCCATACTGCTCTGTATGCCTATGTATCATCTGGGTCACTACATTTCAAGCTTGGGGATTATAGAAAAGCTACTCCAGGTTTAAAGTACTCTGTGGGTTCACATCTACTCAAAAAGAAATAACTCAAAACCTTAGAAAGGTTTGTTTCCTTTGTTAGTTGCTTAGAACAAAATCAGTTCTAAACAAAGGCATTTAAGGAAATAGCACAGTTAGACAATTAGCTTAAAAATAGTCCCCTTCCCCAAGAAACCTGAGGCATTCTCTCCTAAAAATTATATCCAATATATATAGGGAAAGGACACAGGTAACACACATCGAGTGATCCTGACAGAGAACATGCATAGGGAACACATGTGGCCAAGGCACATATTTGACAATAGAGCACATGAATAGAGAACATGTATGTCCAGGGCACTTGTAAGAATTGGACAGCTTGTGCCTTTTGAATGAAAAGGAGATATATCTTCTAATGACATTTTGCTGATCCTACAAAGCCTGCCTCTCTGTGGTTGTTACTAAACACTGCTCTCTTGGCTCTGCTGGTCTCATGGCTGCTGAGTATCTCTATACTACTACCTTCTGGGTGTCATCTCTTCTTACCCGCCATCTTAGCTCCTGCCTGCTAGGATACAGGGCCTAGAAAGCTTCTCTATGGTAATGGAGGCAGATAAGTAACTCAGTGTATAGGAGGCTGGGCCAGGTGTCAGGAAGATCTAAGTTCAAATTTCACCTCAGACACTCAGAAGCTGTGTGACCCTGGGCAAGTCACTTAACCTCTATTTTCCTTAATCCACTGGAGAAGGAAACGTAAAATCACTCCAGTATCTTTGCCAAGAAGATGATGCTCACCCCTCCACACAGGATCATGAAAACTCAGAGGCAATTGCAACAACAATTAGGGTGTGTTGACAGCTTTTTAATAATAGGGAAGATTACAAGCCAATATTTCCAACTGAGTGCCAGTAGCCAAGCGGAAAATTTCTCAACCTAAGCTAATGTCTGATTTTTGAACTCTTCATGTTTGGGATTGAATCCCATTCCATTGTATGAATCTACTATTGAGTTATGAATGTAAACTCTCAATATATTTTGTTCAACCTTGACGATTAAAACTAAGACAGGGATGGGGCGGAAGGGAGGGGCGTGGAGGGCCCACTAGCATAAGAACAAATACTCTCTTGGGTAAGGCATCAGATTGCTCTCCATTTCAATTCTTTATTCCAAATTCTCACCTTTATCATGTATATGTGGCTAGCAATGAGTTTCTAGACTTTTAGGGCTCCTATACATGTTCTCTTCACCTATTAAGTATTACATTTACCCCTTAAACACAAATACTACTTTTTTCCATGAAGTATTCCTTGATCCTCCCTTTCAATATAAATCTTTCCCCTCATACCTCATGTTAACAATTGATTTTGCTTCTTTCCAATGTTTTAGAAGCAAAAATAGAACTGACATCATTCAACTAGCAGAGATGGGTGCCCCAGCCCTGATCCTTCCCAAACTTCTTTAATTAGATATTAAAACATTTTCAGGCTGAACTTATTCTCATTGGTATCACAAGAATCTCCAAGAAACTACCACCTCAGCCAATCAATATTGATTATTAAGTAGGTTGGGGCAGGGGGGTTACTGCTGACCTCAGGGTCTCTGTATAAAAACCTACTTTTCTCTTTTCCTGACTGGACCTGGAAGGATAGGGCTGTCTTTGAGAATGAATTTGGAGACTTTTTGATCTGGGAACCTTCAGCATCAGGATGTATTCTACCTCATTCACTGAACTGTTTGAAAACAATAGTACCTTAGCCCTCTAAAGTACAGCAATCAACTGCTCAGACATCAGGCCTCCCAAATTAGAATTTAGGAATGACTAAAGCCTCAGGCAGGAGGTCTAACCTGTAGACAATGATTCTATCTCCATGCCAGACATCTTGGTATGTGCCATTACTCTTCATCTTGTGATGAGACAAAGGTATAGGTACCAAATTTGGTTCAGTCATGCCCCCTGGGGACCTAACCTATTACCCAGATTCCTCACCCGATCTTCCTGCTGCAACCCTCTTCTCCTTGCACAACTCCTCACTTTCATCCCCATTCTGATCAACCTTACCCCTCTATATTTTTTAATTTCAGATCTTCTCCTTTTATCATGCCCTTTAGAATCCCATCAACAAATTTTCCTTCTCCCTAGATTTCGTCTTCTCACACTCTACAAGTACTTGTGCTCAAGGACATCTGGCTTCCCATGGAAGATATAGTATGCCTGTACTCCCTCTCCAGTGCTGGTTTCTCTTCTTACACCACCCTCCTCCCCAGAAATATCCCACCAAGAGGATAAATAGACATATTCCTTGTTTTTCACAGTACCTTCCAGACCTTTTTTTTTTTCAGCTCCTACATTAAGAAACCACATTCTTTGAGGTTTATTCTATCAGTTTGTAGCAGATAGTCCAGATCTTTATTATAGTCATCTACCAGCCACCAAGCCACTCTCTATCCTTTCTTAAGCAGTTCGATACCTGAGTCATACATTTTATCTCTACTTTAATCTGTCTATTCTGATATGGAGGAGTCAATATTTAGGCTGTTGTCTTCTCCAGTTCTCTGGCCTTCAGGGTCATCAGCCTGCTAAACTCCTATGCCCCATATCTTCATTCATTTCAGTAATCACATTGCCTATAACTATTCCATTTCCATGAGGTACTGGAATTTATATTTCTACTTTTTGACCATAACTTTCTTTCCTTCCAGCTCTTCTTCTGCCTCACTATTGCTAAACCTTTATCCATCCCTGTTCTTCCAGTTCATCACCCATGCTCTCACATCACTTTCTTCTTTTTGTAGTCTTGAGCTTGTATATGGCCTCTTGAACCATACAATATCTTAAACCCTTGTATCTCTTGTTCCATTCACACTTTGACAAATCTCAAAGCTAATTCCCCTGCCCCGCTGGCACACAGCATCCCATTTCTTTACTCTTATTCATGTTCTACTTTACGCTGTAGGAAGAAGCTATAGAACTTTCCCAACTAGTTTTACAAAAAATTTCCTTTCAAGAATTTCATGGGAATTATTTTCTCTTTCCCTAACTTACTATATCATACTTCCAACAGTCACCATCCCAAACTTACTCTTCTTTCTTCAAGTCTTCTGTGATCCCCCTCCCACTTTTTATCTCAGCAGAGAACCTTGCCTCACAACATGCCCTCTCCCTCTCTCTTTCACTCTTGGTCATCTTCAATCTCTCCTAATATTTCAGTCCTATTCCACAATATCAAAACTTATGCCCATCTCTTCTTATATTTAAGATCCTTCAGATAAAGGGCTGTTTCTTTTTGGTTTGTTTGTTTTAATGTCCAGCATCCAGTTAATAGTAGGTGCTTAATAAATACTTGTTGAAGAATAGATTTTTTTTTCAGATAAGCATACTAATGCACTGTTGGTAAAGGTATAAATTAGTTTAACTATTTTGGAAAACCATTTGGAATTATTCTAAGAAGCTGAGTAATCTCTCCATAATATTTAACTCAAAGATCTCATAGCTAGGCATATATCCCAGAGGTCAGAAGACATAAAAAAAGGTCTTATCTACAATTCAAAGACTATCTATTTCTCTCTGTGTGTTTGTGTTTTTGGTATATTCATCATTAACTGATAAAATATTTTAAAAAGTATCAACATTTATTTTAATTGAAAAAAAATCCCTTCTTTTTACTTTATCTTGAAGTGACACACTCTTTTGACAACATTGAAGAATTAATTTTCAGGGCATTTAAAGAGTGGAAGATAAATTAGTGTGGAAAAATTCCCTGTTTTAATTATTAACAAAAACAAAGTGACCAAGAGATCATCAACAATTATCAATCAATAAGGCTAATTTCCCACCTACGCACATTTTTATGAGAAGAATCTACATATTTATCAAGGGCATCCTTGATGAGTCCATTAGTAGGGAACATTCAGACTAATGAAATAGAAATCCTGCAGTATGACACATAATTTTAAGAGATTTGGAAAATACAAGATTCCACTATGCTTTTTGTTTGTTAATTTTAAGGAAACATTTCATGCAATAAAGCAAAATGCCAACTTTAGTGCTCTCTTCCCCCCAAGGTGTCCCCCTGCCTTTATCAAAATTATGAAAGATATCTTGAAAAAAAAGAGATAACCTTTTAAAAATCCATTAATGTTTAGAATAAGAAAAACCATGAAACAGGGAGATAGACATATGCTCACCAAAGGCATTTGCCACTGCCATGGCAATATTTTTGTATGTTATCTCCCTCATTAGAATATAAGTTCCTTGAGGGAAAGTACTGTGTTTTAGCCTTACTTTGTAGCTCCAATCTTAGCACAGTTCTTGGTTTAGTAAAGAGTAAACACTTAATAATTGGTTATTGACTGAATTATTGACTTATAGGAGAGGTCCAGCACAGAGTTCAGTTTGCAGAGGGATTCCCTAAAGATAGTGAAGTTTTCCAAATGTTTCTGTTTGTAAGTAACATTGTGCTATTTGAATGCAGGCCCAGAATGTTGCAGAACCTGCTTTGTACTCTTTCAATAGGCTGGTTTCTGTGACCATGTTCTTTTTTTGTTCCCCTCTTGCTAGTTTGACTACTCCTCAATGTTCTTTGCTGCATCTCTACCTTCTCCCCATTAATCATGGAGTATTCTCTAGGCCTCAGTCTTTGGCCCTCATATTTTGTTTTTGCACTCTCTCCCTTCTCTCCTTTAGCAATCTCATCTCCTAAATTCAGTCATCCTATTGTCTCTGCACAGATGACTCCCCAAACTAAATATCTACTCTGACTCTCTCCCAAAATTCAAGTTCTGAGTCACCAATTTCCTGCTTATTCATCTCCATCTGGATTCTTTCTCTCTCTTGAGCTCTAGTTCCACATCAATTGTCTATTGGACATTTTCCATTGGATATCCCATAGACATCTTAAACAACATTCCCCAAATGGAAAATATGATCTCTCTACCACATTTCAGGTCCCATAAACCCAAACCTCCTCAAACTTACCTGCTTCTGTAGAGGGTACCATTATCATTCCAGTCATCTAGAATCATGCCTTCAGACATGGCCTCCACATTTCTTTCTTACTATTTATATATCCAGCTTTAGTCTCTCTTAAGCTCTAGTCCAACATCATTTGCTTATTGGACAGTTCCCATTGAATAGCTTAAAGATATCTCAAATTCAACATGTCCAAAATAGAATTCCGTATCTTTTCTACAAAACTCATCCTTCTTTTCAACTTGTCTATTCACATCAAGAGCAACACCAACCTTCCAGCTACTTATATTCACAACTTTTGAGTCATCTTCTCTCATAGCCCACTTAACCAATCAATGGTCAGTTTCTACTTATTCTACATATACAACATCCATTGCTTATTTCCCTTTTTCTCCATCTACACAAAAATCTCTCTGATACAGAGCTTCATTATCACTCACCTGGCCTGTTGCAATAGCCTCCTAATTCTTTTTTCAAGTCGTTTTCTTCTTTAACCCATAATCCACTCAGCAATCAAAATTAAATTCTTAATGTCTGAAAAGACTGTCACTCCCCTGCTTATAAAGCTCCAGTGGTTCCTTATTACCTGCAGGATAATATTCAGAATCTTCTATTAGTCATTAAAAGACCTTTATAATCTGGTTCCAGCTACTTTTCCAGGCTTTACTTTTCTTTATACACTCTGTGGTCCAGTCAAAGTTGTTATTATACACAGACACAGACACATACACATACATATAGATGTGTATGTGTATGTATATGTGTATATATGTTTATATGTATGTGTGTGTGTGTGTGTGTGTGTGTGTGTGTGTGTGTAACATTTCATCTCTTATCTTCTCCCCTTGCATAGTCTTCCTTCTTTGCTTGGAATGCATTCACTTGGTCCATTCAAAGCTCATTTCAAGTGCTTTCTTCTTCTTCTGTGTAGTTCATGGCCATTATTAATCTCCTCAGCTACTATCCCCCCCAAAAATCATTCACCTTTTATTAATATGTATATGCATCTATGTGTATATGTTTGTGTTGCTTCCCCCTAATAGAATATAAGCTTCTTACTATCAGGAAATGTTTCATTTTCTTTATTCTTTTTATACCCAGTACTTAGCACATTGCTTGGTACATAAATAAGTGCCTAATAAATGCTTACTGATTGATTTTCACTTGGCCACCTTATCTAATTAGTTGCTGAATTTTATTAATTTTACCATTACATCACTGCATGACATGAATCCTGTTCTTTTCACTAGCCTATCCACTACCATAGATCAGGCCTTTGACACCTCTCATTTAGAATTCTAGAACGGTCCTCGCTTTAGCTTCCATGATTTCAGTCTCTCCTGTCTTGAATCCATTCCTTATACCATTACTAAAATATCTTCCCAAGATACACGTCTTTTAATAATATTGCATGTTCAAACATGTTCATTAGCTCTTACTTGTTTCCAGTTTAAAATGCAAATTTATCAGCATATCATTTAAAGATTTCTATAACCTGGCTCCCACCTAATTTTTAAGACACTTTTCTCTCCTTCACATGACCTAGATAAAGTACCTACTAGTTGTTCTTCAAATTTTATATTCCACCTCCCATCTATCTTTCTACAGGCTGTCCCTATGCCTAGAATAATTAATTCTTCACCTCCACTAGTTAGCATATTTCTTTTCCTTTAAAGTTGTCAGGTGGGGTGCCACTTGCTATTTAAAGGCTTTTCTGATCTTTCTAGGTTTGAATAATCTCTATTTCTTTAAATAGTCATATATTTACCTATCTGCATTCATGCTATATTCTTCTTTACTCCACTCATGAGATTAATGCAAACTTCTTAATAACAGGGATGATTGTGTTGCCATTTTTATGTTCCTAGGATGGAGAACAATGCTTTGCAAAAAGTGCTTGTAGAATTAAATCTATTCATATAATTGTCTTATGCTTGTCCTAAAATATGTGACAAATGACATTGAAACTTCATAGCTTCTTCAGTAACATTGCAACGCTTTGTGCATGGCAGATGTCCAATAAACATTTGATAAAAAATTAATAGTCAATGGTAACATAATTTGTCAATGGCCCACAGTCCACTTGGGCTTCTGTGACACCTCTCAATGTCCCTTAAAAGGCACAATGGCTTTAAATTCAGCAGTTTCACATCTTCTGGTGTCACGTTCATTTCTGGTTTTGACTTCAGACCCAGATTTACTTTAGGTCAAAGAAATTTGCTCTTCATTGATAAAATAGAAAATAGGAAGGGTGTTATTCCTTGGCATGGGAGGAAGGAGGAGGCAAGCACCTTAGTCAGGTATTGTAATGGATAAACCCATATACATAATGCAAAACCAAGGTATATGGGTTGACAAGGGTACAATTATCTTCTTGTCTTATCTGAGGCACTGAGGAGAAAAGTATGAAGGGTGAATGTGAATGTTATTTAAGGCATGATTACTTGAAAAGTTCGCCTAATTCTATATTTTTTTTTGTTTTAAAACCCCATCATGCATCTCTTTAAAACCATACGTCAGGGGCAGCTAGGTGGCGCAGTGGATAGAGCACTGGCCCTGAAGTCAGGCGGACCTAAGTTCAAATCTGGCCTCAGTCCAAGCACTTGACACTTACTAGCTGTGTGACCCTGGGCAAGTCACTTAATCCCAATAGCCTAAAAAAAAATCAATACTTAAAGATATAATTTTGAAAATAGATTATAGAGAAAGAGAATATTTAAAGTTCTGCTGTGCCACCTATTTGGAGTGATAAGTAGGGATGTCAAACACTTTCTTTTCTGCCTTTTCACTCTGATGAATAGAGATGGAGTTGTTTTGTTTTTTAAAAAAACAATAAAAGGGCTGGTGAAGAAGAGATAGTACCAATGGGATGCAGCTTATACTTGACCTGCTCTCTCCAATTCTTCAAAGTTAATGTATGTCTCTAGTGAATCTATAATCAAGAGTTCTAAATCTGGACTCTGTGAATCTTTTTTGATATTTGATTACTGTATTTTAATATAATTGATTTCCTTTCTGTTCTTATATATTTTATTTTATTCATTTAAAAAAATATTTTGAAATAATCTTCACCAGACTGCTAAAGAGGTCCATGCCATGAAAGTTAAAAAACCCTTAGAGTATTGCATGTGGCATTAAGAGGTTAGGTGACATGTTCAAGTTCAGAACCCCTAATCCACAAATGCAATTTTGACATTTGCTAAGTATCCATAGGACACATGTTACTAGATATATTTTAGCTATATAGCACATAGCAGAGAAGATAGTCTATCTAACATACCTGAAAATATTCAAGATGAAGTTCAGACTGATCAGGAAATGTAAGTGAAAAAAAATCAGTGTCCTTCTTGACTGATAATGCTTATTGGAGACATTTTAGCCAAAGTTGAACATTGAATGATGAGAGGAATGTTGCACGGCAAATGTAGGGAAAGATGTTCATCTAAAAATAGAACATGCAATAAAATAGAGAGAAAGGCCATTGAGGATTTGAGAGAGCATATGAAGAAACAGGGGGAATATAACATCCTAAAGAGAAAGAGACAGAGATGGGGTTCAAAACATCACAAAATTTTCTTCTTTGTGATCAACACTTTCCTTTCTGGCTTTTCACTCTGATGAATAGAGATGGAGTTGTTTTTTATTTTTTTAATCAACAAAAGGGCTGATGGAGAAGAGATAGTACCAATGGGATGCAGCTTATACTTGACCTGCTCTCTCCAATTCTTCAAAGTTAATGTATGTCTCTAGTGAATCTATAATCAGGAGTTCTAAATGTGGACTCTGTGAACCTTTTTTGATATCTGATTATTTTAGACATAGACATAGACATAAATTGTTGTGTTTTTCCCCCCCAACAGAGTAAGAGAAGTTTGGAAATAAGGAAAAATGTGGAATAGAATACCCAAATGGCATGAATAAGACTTCACCCAAATAATTAAATATGAAGTAAAAGAAATGGGGAGTCCAAGAAAGAGTGTGGGAATAGAAAATGCTTTCTATTGGTCTCCCTGTGATGATGGATGAGTTGGTAAGACTGGAGGAAAAGGGAGACTGCTAAAGCAGTTTGAATGTAAGGTGTGATTTGCAAACCAAGTTTAGAAGGTAAATTTCAAGGAGCAGTCAATAGTGGCAAAAGTAATAGAGGTAAACAGAGATTGATAAAGGAAATGATATAGTAATTCCCAGTTTTATAGTGCAGAGTTGTGTTATTTTTTTCTATTTTGCACAATGATGAAGCTGAGGGTCAGAAAGGTTGTGTAATTTACTAAGGATAAAACAACTAGTAAATATCTTAGCAAGTACATGAATGCAAGTTTCTCAAATATTAGATATATTTCCACATTTATCAGAGTAATTTCAATCAAGTGGTTAACATATTAACTGGTGGAACTTAGAGGTCATAAGAAATTTGGAAAAGAGTCAATAATCAAAGATAGTAGCTGGGAGGGGGAAAATAAGTTTTGTGCCAAGTCTCTTCAGGTAAGCAAGTTTAAGAAGCATGAGGACAAGGGAAGCTCTCCCTTGCAGAGCTGGTATGAAAGTCACTGTGCTGCAAATTGAGCATGATCTTCCCTGTTATATTAGTTATTAAAAAATCAGGCAACTCTGGAAAGAATGTGGTAGATTCATAGTCAAAGAATCTAAGTTCATCTCACAACTGTGTTTACTGTGACCTTGGGTGGGTGTGATCTTAGGCAAGTCATTTACCTACTCAGAGTGTCATTTTTCTGATCTGCAAAATAAGGGAAGTCATACTTGATAAACTTTAAAACCTCTCCAAGTTTTAAATTTATGATCAAATGAGGTACTATAATACTTCTACAAATGACTGAAGGAAGAGGTGAGGTATTTGGTTTCAGTCACAAAATGTCATTCTAAGAAGAACAGGTAATGAAATTTAATTTTTTATTTCCAATATTTATTTAACAAAATATATTTAATATTCCAATAGTTATTTATTTCATTTAATATATTGAATATAAACATTATGTATTAAATATATTTTCTACAATAAATATATTTAATGTTCCAAAATTTATTTTTATTTAATTTTTATTTACCTTGTATATCTTCCACATTACTGACCTTTCCTCTTTAAGCATGTTAAGAACAAAACCAAGACTACAAAAGACATCCTAAATTATTTGACTTCTGTTCTTTAATAAGAGTAATAACTCATTTTACACTCAATTCACCTGAAAAAAGGGGCTATCAACCATAATCTGATTGTTTCAAAAAACATATTTCTCGCCAAAACAAATGAGCAACAACAATGTATGGGCTCTAGCTGTGATCACTGTCCTTCATGTGTTATATATGTCTAATAATTTATATCTTGTCTTCCCATTAGAATAAAACCTCCTTGGTGACAAAGTTTATATTTGCCTTCCTTTGTATCTCCAGTGCCTGACATACAATAAATACCTAATACACACTTCTCAATTGACATTTGCCAAGTATCCATAGGACACACTTCTCAATTGATTCATTATCTTTGCATCTGGAGAACTCCTATGGTTGAGATTCAAAAACAGAGTCCCTTCTGTTTTTCAAATTGGCCGTGGAACCTCAAGAAAGAGGGAATTACAGTCTCCCACAACAGCATGCACATGATTTCCAGCTGGAATGTTTTGTGATCAGAGCAGGCAAAATATTCTACTGGGCAATCGGCCTGAAATGATACTAAGAGACAGATGATTATAAGTAGAAAAGGACAGTGACACTATCAGATGAAAGAACAAAGTATAGAGTTTGGATAGAAGATGTTATATACTGCCTGTGTCAAGACCAACACTTTTGGGATACTAGGCCAACACCCTGTTGGAACATGATAATCTCTCTTTAGGTATGAAGGGGATAGCAACTGAATTGGGAGAAAACAAGTATAAAATAAAAAAACAAGACCAGGTTGATGTCAGGATATCTTTGAAATGCAGCAATCCAAGGGCCTGAGATAAACAGAAAAGCATTATATTATATGAGCAGGAATTCATACTATTTATTCAGACACATGAGCTAAATGAGAACGCAAAATATAGAAGTATTTGGTTCAACCTATGCCCCCTAAACAGCCTCGGCACTTTTATCATAGCTAATGACATTCTACTCCACTTTTGTGAATATATGCCAGTGTGATCAGCAATGGAGTTCAGATGCTTCCTCATGACTCAGAACTTTTAGACTATGAGATATTAGAGAAAGGACGTCTCTTTGAAATTATAATTGCTTATGCACTCCCAGCCAGTATCAAGTGTTTCATAAATCCTCAAGTCAGGAATCTACATCTATAAAACATAGAAAATGCCTTAGTCACAATAGCACATTCACTGTCCATTTCCATTTGGAATGACTACAACTTCTATACCTGTCTGGAAGAGAGGAAGAGATTGGACTTTTAGCCAACAAAATACCAGAATTGATTTAAATTCTACATTGAAAAGTTAAAATCGGCTGTCTTAAAAATAGACCAGATTTGGTATTTGTACCCCTTAGGGCTCATTTGAAAATTATGAATTAGGGATCTCTAATAATTAAATCAACTGATAGCTTGGTGTAGTGCAAAGAGCTCTGTATCTGGGTCTTTTTGACCTAGAACTCACACATCCTAGGTGTGGGAGCCTAGCTAGGTCACTTAACTTCTCTGAGACTCATTTTTCTCATATATAAAGTGGGGATGATGATACTCCAACTACTTTCCCCATAGTGTTGTTGTGAGAGAAGTAATATATAAATATTCAAGTGTTAAAGGATGTGAGATGCTATATGTGCTGTCAAATGTGATAGCTACACTGATTGGTTTTATTTAAATGTTTTCCTTTTGTTGCAGGAATGAATAGAGCAAATTGGGATGGTGGTTAAGGGGAAGTGATTTATTAAATGCTCTGTAAATCTCTTATTATCAATTCATTTTCATCCTTCTGTTTGATTGAACTCAAAAAGAAATAGTATTATCATTTCCTTCTCATCTTTTTTGAGTTTGGAAAGAAATGGTTCTTAGACAAATTCTCATCCATTATTATTTTCCTAGTAGGAAGAGGAACATGACTAATGGCTACTTTCATATCCCTCCCCTACAGCTTCCTAAAAGTAAACACTATCAATCAACTTTTCTACCTATGTAACTTACAGTGTCCATTTTGACCACCCCCAGTTATTCATATTGCCAACCACCATTCCTATAACTTAGATTTTCAATAAAAGCATAGTTCTACATTAATAAATTATTTTCATCATCTATAACCATTCCCATACTTCCTTGTGACTGTCATCCATGACCATAGTTTTGGGGAAAAAAATGGAAAGGTTTTTCTTTGTAAAATAGATTGTATACCAGAGAAGAAAAGTTTAAAGCAACTATAAAAGCCTTATCATACCTATGAACCATTACTTTTCTAACCAGTGTATAAAAATAAGTCATTTGATAATCACTTCATAAAAACGATAATTACCTATAAAAACAGCATAGCCTCAGCCCCTAAAAACATCCTAAATGCATCCCTGGATCCATGGAGACCTGCATCTTACATTTATGGACTTGACCACTCCAATTCCCTTTAGAGCAGATGATTCTAAGCCATTTAACACATTAATAACATTAATCATGCACCAATTTTACTTCCTTTGTAGGATATAATCCAGAAAAATCAAATTAAAACCCAATACCTTTTTACCCAGAAAGAAATCTTTCATTTCTGGGAGCAAAAGATCAGTCATTATTTTTTTTTAAATTCACTCCTTTCTGATTTAAGGTAAAGGAATCTTTCCAAATGCTATGAGGAGTACTAATAGTGACACCTTTACCTGGTCTCTTTAGAAGCAAGGATCTTCATAATTAATTACATACTCATTTTAGCTGTCAACCATATGACATATTCATTCTAGGGTTAGTATTATGTGTAGTATTATGTGTCATTATTGGTTCAAGAGTAGATGGAATTGCCTCTTAAAAATATTTTAAGTCCTAAATATGGGAACCCATGCATTAACAAATCGGGATACTCATTGATAGGGGAATTCCTTAGCAAAATTCTAAGTTAAGGGGGAAAAAATCACTTTTTAAAGAACTTCTCTCCATTGCTTTCTACAGCTGCACCCATGAATTCATTGTTCTTGAGCTTTCCTTGATAACATGAGACCCCTAAGTTTAGAAACCCAGCAGGCCTTGCTGAACAGAGCCTCATGTCTGACATAACATATACTTCCTTTTTCAACAGCAAATCACTGCCTTATTTTCTTACATCTTCACTAAGTAACTTGTTAATTAAACTCATCTAAATTTAGGTATTAATAACTGATAGAGTTTTGTATTTTGATGCCACTCCCTCCACAGTGCAAAAACAGCACAGACCACAGATACAGACACAAATGCAACTACACACATGCATACACATGCACACACACACACACACACACACACACACCCCTTTCAAATTTGTAGCAGAGTATACACAGGGGCTCTACATTGAAAGTATCTGAATGCTGTCCATGGTTCTAATCCACCACAGTTTAGAAAATCGCTGACCAGTACTGATAACTACCCATGCTTGTAATAATCACATTTACTTCATACACACTCAAGCCCAGCTATTGTAGGCAAGACCTTAGCCCTCCAGTAACCCTTGTAAGTCACCACAAAAGCTCAAGGAAGATGCCATATATAGTATCAGTTATATTTACAATACTTGCTCTCACAGTCATTGGTGAGAGCATTATTAAAAGTTTAAGTGTTCATAAAAATGAACAAATAAACAAAAAGCCTCAAATACATACAGAATCACAGCTTTGTTCCTTTTTTTCCCTTCTGATATATGAGCCACTTTATTCTACATTTCTTATGTTCAAGGGAGAATTGATTTCTTGTGTAGATCTACTTGTCTGCTTCTCTCTATGCCGACAGTAGGTATTAAAGGGAGGAGGGGTTGGTGGGGAAGATAGATCAATTAAACACTTCTGAATAAATTAATTTACCAGATTACAAGGCTTATTATACTGATTATCCTCATCCTAGCAAATCACCAGATACTGGAGTGAATGTTTCTACCCCGAGCCAAGCTCCTAGCCACAATTAGAGAGAAAAGCCTGACCAAGAAGCAGGATATTTCATAAAACTAAATATACCCAGAAGAAAAATATGTTGGCCAAAACCATACTTACCACACAAATATTGTAAACAAAGTGTGCAATCATTGCAAAAACTACATAAGAACAAAGACAATGATGGAGCAAAGAGAATAGCAGCCCACAATCTATTCAGCTAAAAGTGTGTTTACAAAATGTCATTTGAAAGGAAGCTCATAGAACATCTAATTTATTCCATATTTAAACAAGATTCCTTTCTATAACATGGCTGACAAATAGCCATCTAGTTTTCACTTAAAGGCCTGTAGTGAGGGGAGAAAAACTACTTTCTTAATGCATCTTGTCACACTAGTTTAACCTCTAATTTTAAGGAAGTTCTCCTTTTTCATTGTCTGATTTTGCTTCATTGCAATTTCTATATTTTACTCCCAATCCCATCCTTTACAACAAAGTAGAATAGATATAATCCTTCATAGATGCAAAAGTTTCTTTAAATACCAGTCCATCATTCCTGCAGAAGTTTTCTATTCTAATGGATGAAAATAAATAGGCCCTTCTAATTATACTTGGATGAGCAGAAATATTAAATGCATATTTTCTAGATAATAATGTAATAAAAATTACATTCAATAATGGACAATCGAAAGATAAATTGAAAGATTTTAAAAATGGAAACTAAATAGCATAATCTTAAAAAGTGGGTCAAAGAACAAATCATAGAAGCAATTGATAATTTCATTAAAGAAAATGAAAAAAAATGAGACAACATGCCAACATTTATGGGATACAGCCAAAGCAGTACTTACGGGAAATTTTGTTTGTCTAATTGCTTACCTTAATAAAATATAGTAAGATCAAATCAATGAATTGGATTTGCAACTAAAAAAATCAAGAAAAAGAACAAATTAAAGATCAAGTAAACACCAAACTGAAACTCAAAGGAGAGATTAATAAAATTGAAAGTAAAAAAAAAAACTCCTAACTAATAAATAAAACTAGAAACTGGCTTTATAAAAAAAACAACAACAATGAACTACATAAGCCATTGGTTAATTTGATTTTAAAAAGGAAAGAAGAAAACCAAATTGCTAGTATCAAAACTAAATTTACCACCAATAGAGGAAATTAAAACAATTATTAGGAGGTATTTTGCTTAATTATATTCCAATAAATTGATAATCTAAATGAATTGATGAATAGCTATAAAAATATAAATTGACCAGATTAAGAAAATAAGAAATAAAATACTTAAATAACCTAATCTTTTAAAAATAAATTATATAAGTCATCAATGAACTCCCTAAAAAAAAATTCCCCAGGGACAGATGGATGGACAAGTGAATTCTACCAAATATTTAAAGAATAATTCATCCCAATACTATACAAACTATTTGGGGAAATAGGCAAAGAAGAAATCCTACCAAACTCTTTTTTAATTGAAAATATATTATGTACAAGTTGCTATTTCATTTACATATGTTACATATATGTATATGAAATTTATGTATAATACATTTCTCTTCTGCTTTTGCTTTTTTCCTCCTTTTTCTCCTTCTCTCCTTAGTCTTTTTAGTTTTCAGTCTTCACTTCCATAAGCTTTTGAGTTTTAAATATTCTCTCCCTCTCTCCCAACCTCTGTCCCCAAGACAGCATGCAATCTGAGATAAGCTCTATATATACATTCTTATTAAATATGTTTTCATGTTAGTCGTGTTTTAAAGAAGAATTACAAGGGGCATCTGGGTGCACAGTGGATAGAGCACCAGCCCTGAAGTCAGGAGGACCTGAGTTCAAATCCAGCCTCAGACCAAACACTTGACGCTTACTAGCTGTGTGACCTTGGGCAAGTCGCTTAACCCTGATTGCCTCACTAAAAAAAAACCAAAACATTACAACCAATAGGAGGACCCATAAGAAAGAAGAAACAAAACAGAAGAAGCAAAAGAGCAAATAGTATGTTTCAATCTGGAACCAAACTCCATAGTTCTTTCTCTGGATGTCTCATCATGCATCTTTTGGAGATGTCTTAGATCCTTGCATTGCTGAGAAGAGTTGAGTCTATCACAGTTAGTCATCACACATTGTGTACAACATTCTCCTGGTACTTCACTCAGCACCAGTCCATATAAGTCTTTCTAGGTTTTCCTGAAGTCCCCTTGCTCATCATTTCTTAGAGCACAATAGTATTCCATTACATTCATATACCAAAACCATCCAGGTTGTCTTGGACTGGAAATTTGTTTCATTTTGTCTTTTTGTGGGTTCTGCTGCCTTAGAATTTGTTCAGAGCCATTTTTACAGGTATTTGGAGGGATTTGGGGGACAGCTCAAGCAAGTCACTGCTTTTACCCCACCATCTTGGCTCCAGCATCCTTCAGAGTTGTTTTGATTTGCATTTCTCTAATCAATGGTGATTTAGAGATTTTTTTTTCATATATCTATAGATAGCTTTAATTTCTTCATCCAAAAACTGCCTGTTCATATCCTTTAACCATTTACCAATTGGGAATGATTTGTATTCTTAGAAATTTAACTTAGTTCTCTATATATTTTACAAATGATGCCCTTATCAGAGACACTGCATGTAAAAATTCTTTCCCACTTTTCTGTTTCCCTCCTAATCTTGGTTGCATGCATTGGCTTTGTTTGTAGGAAAACTTTTAAATTTAATGTAATCAAAATTATCCATTTTGCATTTCATAATGTTCTCTATCTCCTGTTTGATCATAAATTCTTCTGTTCTCCAGAAATGTGACAGGTAAACTATTCCTTGCTCTCCCAGTTTACTTATACCATCAGCCTTTATATCTAAATTGTGTACCCATTTGGACTTTATTTTGTTATATGGTGTAACGTTTTGGTCTATGCCTAGTTTCTGCCATGTTCTTTTCCAGTTTTCCCAGCAGTTTTTTCTAAACAGAAGTTCTTATCCCAGAAGCTGGGGTCTTTGGGTTTATCAAATAGTAGGTTACTATAGTCATTGATTACTGTGTCTTGTGTACCTAACCTATTCCACTGATCCACCACTCTATTTCTTAGCCAGTACCAAGTAGTTTTGATGATTATTGCTTTATAATATAATTTAAGAACTGATATGACTAGGCAACCTTCCCTAGCATTTCTTTTATTAGTTCTCTACCAAATTCTTTTTGTGACACAAATATGGTGTTGATGCCTAAATCAAGAAGAACCAAAACAGAGAAAGAAAATAACAGACCAATTTCCCTAATGAATATTGATCCATATTTGTTAAATAAAATACTATCAAGGAGATAACAGCAATATATCACAAGGATTATAGCACTATGATCTGTTGCCATTTATACCAGGAATTCAGGGCTGGTCCAATATTAGCAATAGTGTCCATGTAATTGACCATATCAATAATAAAACCAAGATAAATCATATGATTATTTCAATAGATGCAGAAAAAGCCTTTGACAAAATACAGCACCCATTCCTATTAAAAATGGTAAAGGGCATAGAAATAAACGGAGTTTACCTTAAAATGGCAAATAATATTTATCTAAAACTGTTGGCATGTGTTATCTGTAATGGGGATAAGCTAGAAGTTTTCGCAGTATGACCAAAGGTGAATCAAAGATGCCCATTATCATCTTTATTATTCAATATTGTTATAGATAGATAGATAGATAGATAGATAGATAGATAGATAGATAGATATAGTGTGTGTGTGTGTGTGTGTGCGTGTGTGTGTGTATACATATACATATGTATGTATGAATGTATTAGTTATAGCAATAAGAGAAGAAAAAAATTGGAAGAATTAGGATAAACAATGAGGAAACAAAACTATCATTCTTTGCAGATGATATGAATCATACTTATAGAATCCTAAAGAATCAACCAAAAAACTATTTGAAATAATTAACAACTTTAGCAAAGTTGCAAGATACAAAATAAACTCACATAAATCATCAGCATTTCTATATATTACCAACAAAGCAAGAGAGAGAAAGAGTAATTCTTTTTAAAATAAATGTAGAAAATGTAAAATACTTCAGAGTCTAGGTGTGAGACAAATCTGGAAACTATATGAATGCAACTCTAAAACACTTTTGGGTTTTTTTTGGCAAAGCAGTTGGGGTTAAGTGACTTGCCCAGAGTCACATAGCTAGTAAGCATCAAGTGATCAAGTCTCTGAGGCTGGATTTGAACTCAGGCTTTCCTGACTCCAGAGCCAGTGCTCTATTCACTGTGCCATCTACCTGCCCCTATAAAACACTTTTAACACAAATAAAATCAGATCCAAACAACTGTAAAAATATTAAATGCTCATGGCTGAGCCAATATAATAAAAATTACAATTTAACCTAAATTAATCTATTCAGTGCCATATCAGTCAAACTATTAAAAATTATTTTATAGAGCTAAGAAACAAATAGTAAGATTCATCTGGAAGAACAAAAGTGGAGGATATCAAGGGACTCAATGGAAAAAAAAAAGCAAATGTGAAGAAATGTGGTCTAGCTAAACCAGATCTCAAGCTATATTTATAAAGTGGCAATTATCGAAACAATCTTGTACTGAATAGCAAATAGAGTGGTAGATCAGTGAACAAGAGTAGGTACAAATTACATGAGAGTAAATGACCATAGTAATCTAGTACATAATAAACTCAAAGATCCAGTCTTTCGGAACAACAACTCATCTGCCAAAAAAAAAGGAAAACTGCTGAGAAAACTGAAAAACAGTATGGCAAAAACTTGATGTAGACCAATACCTCACACCATAAACCAAGATAAGATCAAAATGGATACATGATTTCCACATAAAGGGTGATACAATGAGCAAATTAAAAAGCATAGCTTGGAATGGTTCATTTATCAGATGTATGGATGAGAAGAATTTAGTACCAAAGGAAATATAAAAAGCACTGAAAAATGTAAAAAATAATTTTGATTCTATGAAATTGAAACTTTTTTTCACAAAAACCAATGCAACCAAAATTAAAAGGAAAGTAGAAAACTGAGGGAAACTTTTTTGCAATAGATATCTCTGATAAAGGCCTCATTTCTCAAATATATAGGGAATGGAGTCAAATTTATAAAAATGCAAGTCATTCCCCAATAGATAAATGGTCAAGGGATATAAACAGGGAGTTTTCAGACAAAGAAATCAAAGCTATCTATAGGTATACAAAAATGCTCTGAATCACTATCGATAAGAGAAATGCAAATTAAAACAACTCTGAAGTATCTATCAGATTGACTAATATAATAGAAAAGGGGAAATGATATATGTTGGAGGAGAAGTGGGGTAACTGTGTCACTGCACTGTTGAAGAATGGGACAATGCACTATTTGTGGAGCTGTGAACTGACCCAATCAGTCCAGAGAACAATTTTGAAGTTATTCTCAAATTTTGAAGCACACAACTTTGATCCAGCAATGCCATTGCTGGTCAATATAAAAAAAAAAATAATAAAACAAGGGGAGGGGGTAAGGACCTATTTGTACAAAAATATTTATAGCAGCTTTTTGTGTTGGCTATGAATTGCAAATCAAAGGGAAGTCCATCAAATAGGGAATGGCTAAACAAGATTGTGGTACATGATTGTGATGGAATAATATTGTGCTGTAAGAAATGAGAAGCAGGAGGATTTGAGAAAAACCTGGTAAGGCTCATATGAACTGGTGCAAAGTGAAGTGAACAGAAGCAAGAAAACATTGCACACAGTAATAACAATATTGTACAGTGAAGAGGTGTCAATGATAGCTATTCTCAGCAATATAATCATCCAAGACAATCCCAAAGGATTAGGGATGAAATATACTACTTGCCTCCAGAGAAGGAACTGATATTGTTTGAATACAGACTGAAACATGCTCTTTTCACTTTCTTTCTTTCATTCTTTTTCTTTTGAGTCTTCTTGCACAAAATCACTAATACCAAAATGTTTTACATGTCTGTACATGTATAACCTCTATCTGATTGTTTACCATCTCAGGGAGGGTGGGAGGAGGGAGTAATTGCAGAAGATAGGTAGATAGATAGATAGATAGATAGATAGATAGATAGATAGATAGATAGATAGATAGATAGATAGATTTAAAAAATTATCTTTGGATGGCATGATTGTGACACCCTTCAGCATATTGGTTTCCTTGCTCTGGATTCACTCCAGCTTATCACTCCACCTTATCCATCCTAATACATGATGCCTAGAACTGACCATAATTTTCTACCACAGTAGAATACAGCAGGACTATCACCTTATAAGAATTAACTACCAGCCTGATTGCAAATCACTAGATTGGCCATAAAATACTTAAGTCAATATTATATTTGTTGGTGGTAATCTAATATGCTGTGTGTCTCAGCTCTTTGCAGAAAGTGTAATTTCACAGAAAGAATGTTCTCATAAAACCATGGGCTCAAGGGAATTCCTCTAATTGAATATAAGGATGATCTCACCTTCAACTGATATTTTGCATGAGTTTATGGTATCTTCATAGTTCAATTCATTTGGAGCTCGTGCACAGGCAAAAGGAATATATTTCTTGTCCTTGTGTTCCTGGATAAGCTGAAGTTTCTGGCAAGGGCCCCACCAATCTATATCAATCCTAAGGTAGAAGGAGGAATTCAGGTAACTAGGTTCACAACTGATGAATATTGGTTTGAGACAAGTTAATTAGGGTCTCATCTAGAATGGTTATGAGGCTTTCTCCTTGTCTTTACTCTCAAGGCATAGTACCTAGTGGAGGAGACAGTACAGTACTCACTCAAAAGTCATAGCTTTGGGGGCAGGTCCTTTTTATCTTGAAATGCCCAGGCAGGGTCTGCCCAAGTTCTAAGAAGGATTTAATATCATTCAGCAACCAAATTGTGTCAACATACTTGGAAAAGGGGCTTAGAATAAGGTAAATATTTTTACCTCTGATTTGAGCTAGGCTGTGAGGGGATTTTTCTCTCCCCTGGACACACATTTCAAAAGAGGAGACAGGTGGAGGCTCAGAAAGCATGTTATCAGCTGAACACTCACCAGCAGCGTCTATAACTTGTTTCATTATCACCTTTGCCTGAAGGAATCATGGCCAGCTCAAGCCAATCCCTAAGGTACCTCTCTTGCCTATATACAAACACAAACCCACAGAACCTTAAATAGAAGGAAATTTGTTCTCTCTCTCTCTCTCTCTCTCTCTCTCTCTCTCTCTCTCTCTCTCTCTCTTCTCTTTTTCTTTTTATAGATAGTATATATACATATATATATACACATACATATGTGAATACACGCATATGTATGTGTATATATAAATTACATATAAATCATACATATGTATATATGGTGATATGATATCATATGACATAATGATATGGTATGATATGATATGATATGATGATATGATATGATATGATATGATACAATATGATTCTTCTGAGATCAGGACCAGTTAGCAAAAGTCCCAGAAAGATCAGCAAAGAAAGTTGTACCCGGATTGCTGTAATTGAAAGAGATCCCCTGGGGTCTTGTCTACAAAGGGCTTCCATATCTACTGAACACATATATAAAGCATGCTGCATAATAAATTTGGAATGACAATAGGAGCAGCCCATCTATCCAGAATCAACTGCTAGGACTATGTGGGGCAAGCTCTTTTTATGACAAGACTTGTGCTTGCATCTGAGAGAGACAGAGAGACAAAGAGAGAAAGAGAGAACATTGGATTGTTACAGAAAACTACAACCTGTAGCACCTCTATCTGTAATTACTCATTCTGCCCTCTACAATTACCTCCTACATTGTCTCATTAAGATTTCTGTACATTCCTTTCTGCCTTGTAGTGGCACTTCTGTATCTGTGGCTATGCTGTTCTTTTTTAAATAATATTTTTTCCCTCCACCCAGTTATATGTAAAGACAATTTTAACATTATTTTTTCTAAAAGTTTTAGGTTCCAAATTTTCTCTCTGCCTCCCTCACCTTTTCTCTCCCTAACACAGTAAACAATTTGATATAGGTTATATACATTCAATCATGTAAAATACACTGCCATATTAGTCATGTTATGAAAGAAGATACAGACCCAAAGGGAAAAACATTAAAAAAACCAAAAACACATAAAATGAAAATAGTATGCTTTGATCTGCATTCAGACTCCCATCAGTTCTTTCTCTGGAGGTAGAGTTCTGTTGGTTTTGTTACTGACATGGTCAATTAGACTGATAGTTTTCCCAATATTGAACCAGCCTTGCATCCCTGGTGTAAATCCCACCTGGTCATAGTGTGTGATCCTTGTGATATATTTCTGTACTCTTCTTGCTAGTATTTTATTTAAAAAATTTTCTTCAATATTAATTAGAAAAATTGGTATATAGTTTTCTTTCTCTGTTTTGTCTTTTCCTGATTTATATATCAGCACCATATTTGTATTGTGAAAGGAATTTGGTAGGACTGCATCTATTTTTCCAAATAACTTGTATAGTATTAGGATGAATTGTCCTTTAAATGTTTGGTAGAGGAGGCAGAGCCAAGATGGAGGAACGGAAGCATTGACTTGCTTGAGCTGTCCCCCAAACGCCTCCAAATACCTGTAAAAAAATGTCTCTAAACAAATTCTAAGGCAGCAGAACCCACAAAAAGACAGAGTGAAACAAATTTCCAGCCCAAGACAACCTGGATGGTTGATCAGAAAGGTATAGCTCACCAAGCTGGTAGAAGACTACAGTTTGGCTTGGGTGCTGCAGGCCACAGCAAACCTGGAACAGGCCTCAGAGAACTGAAACGTGGGCAGCTATGGTGGTTTCCAGACTTCTCAACCCACAAACACCAAATACAACTTAGAAGGTCAGTGGGAAAAGTCTGTTTCTGTGGTAAGAGAGAGCAACAGCTGCTTCCCGAGCTTCTGACTCACAGACTGAGGGGGGAATTGGGTGGCTGATCAGAGGGGGATTTCAGGGATCTCTTTGCCAGTGCTAAGGCAAGAATCTCTTGCTTTCCCATACTTGGATCTGGGTCACAATTCTGTGTGGCAATCCTGGGGCAAGGAGGAGTGCTAGCGTGGAGCTTGTAGTGTTGGTGGAGAGGAAATTCTCCTCACAGTTCACTCATAGACTAGAGCACAGGCCAGGAAAGGAATAAACACCTTGCCCCTTATCATACCACCTTGCAAGAACTGAAAATTTACAGGTCCCTACAAGTATCTCTGAAAACAGCTGTACAAACCCCTGAAGCTTGGGACAGTACATTCTCCATATTGGAAGCAGACTCTTACCTTAACAAAGAGTTTAAAACTCAAGTAATTGGCTGGGATCATGAGCAAACCTCACAAAAAGAGTCAGATTGTATTATCTTACTTTGCTGACAAAGAAGATCAAAATATACAACCAGAAGAACATAACAAAGTCAAAGCTCCTACATCCAGAGCCTCCAAGAAAAAATAAGAACAAGTCCCAGGCCTTGGAAGAGCTCAAAAGGGATTTTTGAGAAGCAAGTAAGAGAAGTAGAGGAAAAACTGGAAAGAGAAATGAGAGTGATGCAAGAAAACCATGAAAAACAAGTCAATAGCTTGCTAAAAGAGGCCCCCAAAAATGCTGAAGAAAATAACACCTTAAAAAATAGCCCAACCGAAATGGCAAAAGAGATCCAAAAAGCCAACAAGGAGAAGAATGCCCTAAAAAGCAAAATTAGCCAAATGGAAAAGGAAGTCCAAAAGTTTACTGAAGAAAATACTTCCTTAAAAATTAGAAGAGAACAATTGGAAGCTAGTGACTTTATGAGAAATCAAGACACTGTAAAACAAATCCAAAAGAATGAAAAATTAGAAAACGATGCAAAATATCTCAGTGGAAAAACAACTGACCTGGAAAATAGGCCCAGGAAAGATAATTTAAAAATTGTTGGATTATCTGGAAGCCATGATCAAAAAAAGAGCCTAGACATCATCTTTCAAGAAATTATCAAGGAAAACTGCCCTGGTATTTTAGAAACAGAGGGCAAAATAGAAATTGAAAGAATCCACAGATCTCCTCCTAAAAGAGATCCCCAAAAGAAAACTCCTAGGTATATTATAGCCAAATTCCAGAGTTCTCAGGTCAAGGAGACAATATTACAAGCTGCCAGAAAGAAACAATTCAAGTACTGTGGAAACACAATCAAGATAACACAAGATTTAGCAGCTTCTACATTAAAGGACCACAGGGCATGGAATATAATATTCTGGAGAGCAAAGGAGACAGGATTACAACCAAGAATCACCTACCCAGCAAAACTGAGTATAATCCTTCAGTGGTAAAAATGGTCATTCAGTGAAATACAGGACTTTCAAGCATTCTTGATGAAAAGACCAGAGCTGAATAGAAAATTTGATTTTCAAATAAAGACTGAAGTGCCATATGAAGAGGTAAACAGGAAAGAGAAATCATAAGAGACTTATTAAGGTTTAACTGTTTACATTCCTGCATGGAAAGACGATATTTAAAACCTATGAGACCTTTATCAGTATTAGGGTAGTTTGAGGGAAAAAATTATATGTATGTATATATGTAGATAGATAGATAGATAGATAGATAGATAGATAGATAGATAGATAGAGAGATAGATAGATAGATATATGGAGGGCACGGGGTGAGTTGAAGATGAACGAGTCATATCCGGAGAATAAAATTAAGGGGTGAGAGAGGATTATAGTAGGAGAAGGAGAAAGGGAGAATTAGAACGGGGTAAATTATCTCACATAAAAGAGAAAAGAGAAGGCTCTCACAGTGGAGGGGAAAGGGAGAAGGTGAGAGGGAATGAGTGAATCTTATTCTCATTGAATTTGACTTAAAGAGGGAATAACATACACACTCAATTGGACATGTAAATCTGTCTTACCCTACAGGAAAATAGGGGGAGAAGTGGACAAAAGAGAAGGGGGATGATAGAGAGGAGGGCAGATTGGAAAAAGGGGTAATGAGAAGCAAATACTTCTGAGGAGGGACAGGGTCAAAAGAAAGAATAGAATAAATGGGGGGCAGAATAGGATTAAGGGAAATAGAGTTAGTTTTTCACAACATGTCTACTATGGAAGTATTTTGCATAACTGCACATGTATAACCTATATTGAATTGCTTGCCTTTTCAATGAGGGTGGGTGGAGAGGGAGGAAGGGAGAAAATTTGGAACCCAAAGTTTTAAAAACACATGTTTAAAAAAATGTTTTCACGTGCAACTGGGAAATAAGAAATACAGGAAATGGGGTACATATATTTACCAACCTATATTTCATGTATCCAATCATATCTATTCCCTCTGTAATCAATAAAATCAAATTCAGTAATAGCAAAGCAAAAAAAAAAAAACAACTTGTAAGTTGTTCCCCATGTGGCAAACTTGGAGTTTTCTCTCAAGGCTTCAATTTTAATGAAGCTCATGGCTGTCACTTTAATTTTTATCTGCTCTAGAACACAAATGACCTTTTAAACTTAGTGCCAAACTTCTAGTATAACTTGGCCTACTCCCCACTGACACTCACGCAAGATGACAAGGAGGTGTTTTCTTCCTTTGTTTAAAAAAATCAAACTGTCAGAGATAGCATCATTGAGTTAGGAAAAAAAAAACTAATTCAATTCAGTTTAACAAATATTTGAGTGCCTACCATGTACAATACCCTATGTTTTTTGCTAAAAAACAAGCAAACAAACAAAAAACAAACAAACAAAACAATGTGAAATAGCCCCTAACTTCAAGGAAATTAATTTAATGGCAATGTAAAACATACAAACACATAGAAAACGCAAACTATATAAGAATGATTATACAATAATTTCACAGCTGGAGAATTAAGGAAAGGCCCTATGTAAGAGGTAATGACTGCATTGTGTTTTGAAGGAAGTTATAAAATTTTATAAAGTGTAGGTTAAAAAGGACTCTATTCTAAAAAAAAATAATGGAATGATCTACAGTAAGGCACAGATGGGGTATGTGAAATGTCAATTATAGGCAGTGGCTAGTAGGGGAGCTTGACTGGAGAAAACGTATTTCTTTTTTTTTTTTGGGATAATGAGGCAATGCCAAGGTGAAGTGAATTTTTTTTTTTGGATGAAGCAGTTCTTGATTTTTTTTTTCTTTTTTGAATATTTTCAGTATTTTGTTTTTATATTATCTTTATTTCCCGTTGTAATCCTCCCCCACTTAGATAATTATCCCTTATAACAAAGAATAAAAATAAAGGAAGGAAGAAGCATTTTGGCTAAAGTAACCACACCATTAAGTATATGTGTTGTACCATGCTCCACCCTGGGAAAAAAAAAAAGGTGCACTCTAATAACTCTTCCTTGGGCCAAAATCAGTCAGTATAATTACAGAGCATTTACTTTTAAATTTGTATTGCTGTTCTTTCCATTTACATTGTTGTAATCATTACACACACATGTGTGTGTGTGTGTCTGTGTGTGTCTGTGTGTGTGTGCACATGTGTCCTGGTTCTCCTTATCTCACTTTGTATTGGCTCATATAAGTCTTTCTATGCTTTCTTGTATTCTTATTTTTCATTCTTTCTTACAATTCAATAATATTCTCTTGCAGTAATGTGTCCTAATGTTTTTAGTCATTCCCCAATCAAAGAAAATATGTTTTATTCCTGATTGTTTCCTAAATATATTTGTTAATGGCAGGAAAGAAACCAATAAAGAAGAAATTGAAGAAGAGCGAAAAAAGAGGAATGAAGGAGTAGCAAAAATCTTGGTTTAAAAAGAAGGGAGTGAGGTTTTTAAAATAACATAAGTGGATGTATTTGCTTTGTCACAGCAAAAGGCTACTTCCTCATTAGGAAGCTGGGTAAAGGAAAATAATGAAAAAGAATTTTAAGTTGTAGACTAGGGGAGAAAAGGAAGTTAATTACAGATAGTATTTACATTCCCACTCTGCTGCTAAGAAGGGGGAAATAGTAATGTATGATTTTTGAGGAAAGGAATTTTGGAGTAGCCACTTTGGAAGGAAATAAGCATTTATTAAGCACCTATTATATGCCTGGCATTATTCTATGCATTTTACAAATATTATATCATTTGATCCTCTCACAACCCTGAGAAATAGGTGCTACTGTTATCTCCATTTTACAGTTGAAGAATGTAGAAAATATGATAGAGAATTAATCAGGAAAAAAATAAAGAATTTCTTTGTGTGATGAGGTGAAGTGCAAATTGAAATAAGATAACATAAATTTGTAGTGAACTCACTTTGATGACTTTCTCTAGGAACTTTTATTAGCATGGATTAAAAAAAATAAGGAAGGCAAATGGTAGCTAAAACACAGGGTTAAGATTTACAAAGTTAGTGTTGGAGAAAGGAATTTGAGAGTCCTGGGTCATAGGTATTGAGCAGTTATAGGTGATGGTCATATGAAGGGTATGACCACACCTGTGTATGGTTGTGTTATAGTGAGGATGGACAGTGTGGGACCTTAGGAGTCTGATGAACTGGAAGACTAAGATATGAAAAGAAAGATATAGATAAATAGATAGATAAATAGATAGATAGATAGATAGATAGATAGATAGATAGATAGATAGATATAAAGATATAGATAGATATACACAAATTCCTAAGCATAAGAGCAGGGACTATAGTGGAAAAACCATGAGTAGTGTAATGAACTCTTGAAAAAAAAAAGAATATCCTGGAATTTAGTATAGGACTCTGGCAAGCAGTTGGATGAGGACTGTGACAAATATGGCTCGAATGGACTTGAAAGAAAGAGAGATTTTTGAGCATAACATTAAAAGGACAACCCAAGAATATGTCTACTTTTTTCCTCCTGGCCTACTCACTATTAGACCATGTATTTAGGAATGCAATGTCTCTGGTAAATTCCAAGCTTCCATTAATGTAAGACGATGGAAGGAGTGTAAAGTGAAGAGATCTAAAATGAGGATTTTTGATGGATAGGGCTGAGATGGATAGAAGTAAAAATACAGAGAGAGATTGGTGGGGAAGAGGAGTTTTACTTCATTAGATATTGAATGTGAATCACAGAGATGAGGGTAAAAAGAGTCAAGAATTTCCCTGTCACATTATGGGAAGTTACCAGTTGAAAGGGACCCTATGGTCCTGTGATGACTTAGTGCAGATTCTCACTGCATCCAATTCACAGAAGTCTATGGAGAATGTCTTAGTGGCAAAGAGAGAACAAATTAATGACTAGGTTCCTAGGTGGTGAGATCAAATCATACCTACATCCACATTCTGCACCTACATCCCCATTCTTGAGCATCATCTCAAAATAATTAAAGATTAGACACTCATTAGATACTTTGCTCATTGTATGGCCCCTAAATTCCTGATTTTTGAGAGCCACCAAAATGAAATCCCGCCTGGTACAATGAGGCTCAGGATTTGTGTTCACTTAGAGTTACCTTTATTGCCACTTAGAGTTACCTCCCTTATCTATTGCCCCTGGGGCCCAGAGGCTGAGACCTTATATGGAAATGAAGCTTTTTTGATTCTGGCCCTCTATTTCCTCAGTTTGCCAGAGGCCAAGGCGTCTTATAGTTCAGAGATGAAAGCAGTAGAGAAAGAATGAAGTAGTGGTTGGTTATGTCTCTCTGTCACTAAGTTTAATTCCCTCTCTATCCATTTAGAGACCTCATCTCAAATTGGCAGAGAATGAAGAACAGCCAGAGGTGAAAGAAGCTGCCCATAACTACTATTTATTTTCATAGTCAATAAATGGAAATGCATTGAAATCATTAAATTATTGGATTATGTCCAAGGAGACTCCTCTGAAAGAGAATAGAGCAGGGAAAAGAGGACAGATATTTAAGCTTCTCCAAGAATACTCTGCACGCTAAAATGTACATGTAGAAAGATATCAAGGAGAACGAAACTATAACACAACTATACTACTCTACTGATGAGCTATGAAATAACTTGACTATTCTCAGAAATACAATGATCCAAGATAGCTCTGAAGGACTATGATGAAAAATGCTATCCATCCTCAGAGAAAAAACTAATGATGTCTGAATACAGATTGAAGAATACATTTTTTTTACTTTATTTATTTTTCTTGAGTTTTTTCTTGTCTTTGTTTTCTTTCACAACATGGCTATTCTGAACATATTTTGCATGACCACACATATATAACCTACATGGAATTGCTTGCCTTATCAATGGGGAGGGGTAGTTAGGGAGGGAGGAAGGAAGATAATTTGGAACTCAAGGTTTCAAAAACAAATGTTAAAAATTGTTTTTACATATGACTGGGTGAAGATAAAGTACTAAGTAAAAGTTTTTTAAAAATTAAGAATTATTTTGAAAAAACTATATAGCTATATACATAGAAACTCATATGTGTGCATATTTATATGTGACTCACATACTTGTGTATTTATAGATTTACAATAGTAATGCCTCAAGGGATTACTGATCTTACTCATGTGGACATTTCTTCTAATATGAGTATCACAGTCCATCCACACATTTCATACTATGAAATTCTTTTCCATATACTCAATATATTTTTCTACTTTTAAAATATATTTTATTGATTTCATTAAATATTTTCCAATTACATGCAAAAATTTTAATAATCTTTTAAAAGTTTTGAGTCCTGATTTACCTCCCTTATTCTCCATCTTCCTTTTACTTGAGAAAGCCATTTGATATATACATGTGAAGTCATGCAAAACATTTCCATATTACCCATGTTGAAAAAAACAGGCAAAGAATAAAGAAAGTTTAAAAAAATGTATACTTCTACTATTTGCTATTTTTTTCTTCTCTTGTGTTTTGTTTCCTCTTTCTGGTGGTTCCTCCTATTGGTTCTAATTCTTACTATAACATCACTAATATGAAAATATATTTTCAGAACATATACATGTATAGCCTGTATCAGATTGCACACCATCTTGGTAAGGGAGGTGGGGAGGGAGGGGGAGAAAAATTTAAAACTCAAAAGCGTATGGAAGTGATTGTTGATAATTCAAAATACATTAATTAAAATTTTCACAAGAATGTATGCTTCAATCTGCATTCAGAGCTCATTAGTTGTCTCTATGGAGGTGGATAGGATTTTTCATTACAGTCTCTTTAGAATTGCCTGAGATTGTTATCTTGATCAGAATAACTGTCTTTCACAGTTGATCATCCTCACAACATTGTGTTTATTATGTCTGTTTCCTGATTTTGTTCACTTCACTTTCTTTTTCTTAATTAATAAATTTATTTATTTTTAGTTTTCAAAAATCACTTCCATAAGATTTTGAGTTCTAAATTTTCTCCCTCTATCTCTCTCCTTCCCAACCCCAAGATGGCATGTAAAGTGATATAGGCTTAACATATACATTCATATTAAATTTTTTTTACATTTGTCATGTTGTATAGAAGAATTAGAACCAATAGAACCACGAGAAAGAAGAAACAAAAAAAATAATGAGAGCAAATAATATGCTTCAATCTGCATTCAGACTCCATAATTCTTTTTCTGGATGTGAACAGCACCTTTTTCCATCATGAGTTCTTTGGAGTTGTCTTAGATCCTTGCATTGCTAAGAAGAGATAAGTTTATCAAAGTTAGTCAGCACACAATGTGACTGTTTCTGTGTACAGTGTTCTGCTTCTGCTCACTTCACTCAGCATTAGTCCATACAAGCCTTTCCAGGTTTCTCTGAAGTTCTTCTGCTCATTATTTCTTGTAGTCCAATAATATTCCATTACATTCATATACCACAACTTGTTCATCCATTCCCCAACTGATGGGCAATCCCTCAATTTCCAATTCTTTGCCACTACAAAAAGAGCTATAGATATTTTGGTACGTGTGGGTCCTTTTCCCATTTGTACGATGTCTTTGGGATACAGTCCTAGAAATGGTATTGCTGGGTTAAAGGGTATGTACAGTTTTATAGCCCTATGTGCATAGTTCTAAATTGCTCATCAGAATGGTTGCATCAGTTCACAACTCCACCAACAATGCATTAGTGTTCCAATTTTCCCACATCTTTTCCAGCATTTATAATTTTCCTGTTTTTTTCATATTAGCCAATCTGATGGCTGTGATGTGGCACTTCAGAGTACTTTTGATTTGCATTTGTCTAATCAATAGTGATTTAAAGTGTTTTTTTTATATGACTATAGATAGCTTTAATTTATTCATCTGAAAACTGCCTGTTCATATCCTTTGACCATTTATCAATTGGAGAATGACTTGTCTTCTTATAAATTTGACTCAATTCTCTATATATTTTAAAAATGAGGCCTTTATAAGAGACACTGGTTGTAAAAATTCCCAGTTTTCTGTTTCCCTCTTAATCTTGGTTGCACTGGCTTTGTTTGTACAAAAACCTTTCAACTGAATGTAATCAAGATTACCCATTTTGCATTTCATAATGTTCTCTATCTCATATTTGGTCATAAACTTCTGTTCTCCCTAAATCTGACAGGTAAGGTATTCCTTGCTCTCTCAGTTTACTTTTTTTTAAATTAATTTATTTATTTTTAGTTTTCAACATTCACTTCCACAAGATTTTGAGTTCCAAATTTTCTCCCCACCTCAACACTCCTCCCACCCCAAGATGGCATACATTCTGAATACTCTCTCTTTTAATCTGCCCTCCTTTCTATCTCCAGCCCCCTTCTCATTACCTTCCCCTTCTACTTTCCTGTAGGGCAGGATATATTTCTGTATCTCATTGCCTGTATATCTTATTTCCCAGTTGCATGTGAAAACAATTTTAAACATGTGTTTTTAAAACTTTGGGTTCCAAATTTTTTCCCTTCCTTCCTCCCTACCCACCCTTATTGAGAAGGCAAGCAGCTCCATACAGTTTATATATGTGTAGTCATATAAAACACTTCCATAGTAGTCATGTTGTGGAAAACTAACTATATTTCCCTTCATCCTATCCCCCACCCCTGTTATTCTATTCTCTCTTTTGACCCTGACCCTCCTCAGAAGTGTTTGCTTCTGATTACTCCCTCCCCCAGTTTGCCCTCCCCTGTATCATCTCCCCACTCTCTTATTCCCTTCCTCCCTATATTTCTATAGGACAAGATAGATTTCCATACCCAATTGGGTGTGTATGTTATTCCCTCCTTAAGCCAAATCCAATGAGAATAAGATTTACTCATTCCCTCTCACCTTCTCCCTTTCCCCTCCACTGTGAGAGCCTTTTCTTTTCTGTTTTATGAGATAATTTACCCCATTCTACCTCTCCTTTTCTCCTTCTCCTAGTTTAATCCTCTCTCACCCCTTAATTTTATTCTCCACATATGACTCCTTCATCTTTAACTCACCCTGGGCCTTCTATCTATCTATCTATCTATCTATCTATCTATCTATCTATCTATCTATCTATCCATATAATTTTCCCTCCAACTACCCTAATACCGACAAAGATCTCATGAGTTACAAATATCATCTTTCCATGCATGAATATAAACAGTTCAACCTTAATAGGTCCCTTATGATTTCTCTTTCCTGTTTACCTTTTTATGCTTCTCTTGAGTCTTGCATTTGAAAGTCGAGTTTTCTATTCTGTGCTTGAGGGGTGGGGCCAAGATGGTAGAGTAAAAGAAGTGACTTGCTTAAGCTCTCCCCCAAACCCCTCCAAATACCTGTAAAAATGGCTCTAAACAAATTCTAGAGCAGCAAAACCCATAAAAAGACAGAGTGAAGCAAATTTGCAGCCCAAGACAATGTGGATGGTTGATTAGAAAGCTGTCACGCCAGGTTGGGAGAGAAATGCAGGTCAGCGTGGGTGAGTATAACTGCAACTCAGATCCAAACACAGGCAAAGCAAGAGATTCCTGTCTCAGCACAGCAAAGAGATCCCTGCTATCCCCTTCTAATCAGTTACTTGATTCCTCCTTAGTCTGTTGGCAAAGAGCTATGGAAGCAGCTACCGCCCTGGGGCTACACCAGGACTGGGGCTGGGACCAAGCTTCTCTCTCACCATGGTCCTAGACCTTTCCCACTTACCTTCTAAGTTGTCTTTGGCATTTGTGGGTTGACAAATCTGGAAACTTCCACAACTGCCTGTGATTCAGTCCCCTGAGGCCTGCTCCAGATTCTCTGAGGCCTTGTCTTTGCCTGCACACCCACTGCGTTCCTCTCCTTGTCTGGTTCAATAGGCTTTTCCAATCAACCATCTGGTTTGTCATGTGCTGGAAATTTGTTTCACTCTGTCTTTTAGTGGGTTCTGCTTCTCTAGAATTTGTTTAGAGCTATTTTTTATAGGTATTTGGAGGGGTTTGGGGGAGAGCTCAAGCAAGTCATTGCTTTTACTTCCCCATTTATTTCTCACTTCAGTTTCTACAGCTTCATATGTCTTCCCAGTTTTTTTTCCCCTGAAATCACCCTGCTCATCATTTCTTATAGCACAGTAGTATTCCATCACAATCATATACCACAACTTGTTCAGCCATTCTCTAATTGATGGGCATCCCCTCAATTTCCAATTCTTTGCCATCATGAAAATATTGCTATAAATATTTTGTAGAAAATGATCCCTTACCTTTTTTTTTTATTATTTCTGGGGTACAGACCTAGTATTTGTAGTGCTGGGTCAAAGGGTATACACAATTTTATAGGTCTTTGGCTGCAGTTCCAAATTGTTCTTCAGAATGGTTAGACTAATTCACAACTCCACTAATATTGCATTAATGTCCAAATTTTTCCAAGTCCTCTCCAACATTTGTCATTTTCCTTTTCTGTCATATAAGCCAAGTATGATATAGTATCTCAGACTTTTAATTTACATCTTTCTAATCAGTAGTGATTTGAAGCATTTTTTCATAATACTTTGATAGCTTTGATTTCTTCTTCTGAAAACTGCCTATTCATATACTTTGGCCATTTATCAACTGAGAACTGGTTCTTATTTCTTCAAAATAAATTTAACTCTTCAGGTCATGATGCAATAAAAATTATATGTGATAAAAGGCCACAGAAAAAATAGACTAAAATATAATTGGACACTAAATAATCTCATCCTAAAAAATGAATGGGTCAAACAACACATCATAGAAACAATCAATAACTTCATTCAAGAGAATGACAGTGAGACAAGATATCAAAATTTTGGGGTACAGCAAAAGTAGTTCTTAGGGGAAGTTTTATATCTCTACATGCTTACATGAATAAAATAGAGAGAGAGGAGATCAATGAATTCTTCATACAACTAAAAAAAGAAACTAGAAAAAGGAAAAATTAAAAATTTTCAATTATACACCAAATTAGAAGTATTAAAAACCAAAGGGAAATTAAGAAAATTGAAATTAAGAAAATATTGAACTAATAAATAAAACTAAGACCTGGTTTTATGGGAAAAAAACAATAAAATAGATAAACCTTTGGTTAATTAAAAAAAAAGAAAGAACAAAACCAAATTACCAGTATCAAAAGTGAAAAGGGTGAATCCACCACCAAGGAAGAGGAAATTAAAACAATAATTAGGAATATTTTGCCCAACTGTATGCCAATAAATTGACAATCTTAGTGAAATGGATGAATATTTACAAAAACATAAATTGCCCAGCTTAACAGAAGAAGAAATAAAATACTTAAATAACCCCATCTCAGAAAAAGAAATTGAACAAGCCATTGATGAACTCCCTAGGAAAAAATCTCCAGGGCCAGATGGATTTACATGCAATTCTATCAAATTTAAAGAACAATTAATGCCTATACTATATAGACTATTTGGAAAAATAGGCAAGGAAGGAGTCTTACCAAAATCTTTTTATGATACAAATATGGTGCTGATACCTGGAAGAATCAAAACAGAGAAAGAAAATTATAGACCAATTTCTCTGATGAATATAGATGCAAACATTTTAAATAAAATATTAGCAAATAGATTACAACAACTTACCCTAACAATAATACACTATGACCAGGTAAGATTTATACCAGGAATGCAGGGCTGGCTCAATATTAGCAAAACTATCAGCATAATTGATCTATCAACAACAAAACCAACAGAAGATCATCTCAATAGATGCAGAAAAAGCTTTTGACAAAATACAACACACTTTCCTATTAAAAAACACAATAGAGAGCATAGTAATAAGTTAAGTCTTCCTTAAAATAATAAGTAGCATCTACCTAAAAGCTTCAGCAAGTATCATATGTAACGGGGACAAGCTAAAAGCATTTCCAATAAGATCAGGGGTGAAACCAGGATGTCTATTATCACCACTGTTGTTCAATATCATACTGGAAACATTAGCTTTAGCAATAAGAGAAGAAAAGAAATTGAAGATATTAGAATAGCCAAAGAATAAACAAAGTTATCACTCTTTGCAGATTATATGAAGATATACATAGAAAATCCTAGAGAATCAAGTAAAAAATTACTTGAAATAATAAACAACTTTAGCAAATTGCAGGCTATAAAATAAACCCACATAATTCATTGGCATTTCTATATATTACCAACAAAACCCAACAGCAAGAGATAGAGAAATTCCATTTAAAGTTATTGTAGACATTATAAAATATTTAGGAGTCTACCTGCTGAAACAGACCCAGGAACTCTATGAATACAATTACAAAACACTTTTCACATAAATAAAGTCAGATCTAAATAATTGGAAAAACATCAGTTGCTTATGGGTAGGCTGAGCTAATATGAAAATGACAATTCTACCTAAGCTAATTTATTTATTCTGTGCCACAACAATCAAACTACCAAAAAATTATTTTATAGAGCTAGAAAAAAATAATAACAAGATTAATTTGGAATAGCAAAGGTCCAGAATATTAAGGGAAATAATGAAAATAAATGCAAGGGAAGGTGGCCCTAGCCATGCCAGATCTTAAATTTTATTATAAAGCAGCAATCATCAAAATTGCTTGGTACTGGCTAAGAAATAGAATGGTGAATCAGTGGAATAGGTTAAGTATACAAGGCACAGTAGTCAATGACTATAGTGATCCACTGTTTGATAAACCCAAAGACCCCAACTTCTGGGATAATAACTCACTATTTGAAAAAAAAATCTGCTGGGAAAACTGGAAAAGGATATGGAAAAGAGTAAAACTAGGCACAGACCAAAATCTTGCACCGTATACCAAAATAAAGTCAAAATGGATTCATGAGTTAGATATAAAGGCTGATGCTATAAGCAAACTGGGAAAGCAAGGAGTAGTTTACCTGTCAGATTTCACAAAGAACGGAAGAATTCACGATCAAACAGGAGATAGAGAACATTACAAAATGCAAAAGAATAATTTTGATTACATTAAATTGAAAATTTTTTGCACAAACAAAGCCTATGCAACCAAGATCACAAGGAAAATAGAAAATTGGGAAAGAATTTTTACAACCAGTGTCTCTGATAAGGGCCTCATTTCTAAAATACATAGAGAATTAAGTCAAATTTGTAAGAATACAAGTTGTCCCCCAATTGATAAATGGTCAAAGGATGTGAACAGGCAGTTTTCAGATGAGTAAATTAAAGCCATCCATAGTCATATGAAAAAATTCTCTAAATCACTATTGATTAGATAAATGGAAATCAAAACAATTCTGAGGCACCATATCACACCTGTTAGATTGGCCAACATGATAAAACATGAAAATGATAAATGTTGGAGAAGATGTGGGAAAATTGCAACACTAATGCATTGTTGGTGGAGTTGTGAAATGATCCAACCATTTTGGAGAGCAATTTGGAACTATGCCCAAGGGGCTATAAAACAGTGCATACCCTTTGACCTTGCAATAGCATTTCTAGGGCTATATCCCAAACAGATCATACAAATGGGAAAAGGACCCATATGTACCAAAATATTTATAGCAGCTCTTTTTGTAGTGACAAAGAATTGGAAATTGAGGGGATGCCCATCAATTAGGAAATGGCTGAACAAGTTGTAGTGTATTAATGTAATGGGATACTATTGTGCTATAAGAAATGATGAATAGGTGGACTTCAGAAAAACCTAGAAAGGCTTGTATGGACTGATGCTGAGTGAAGTGAGCAGAACCAGGATAACATTGTACACAGTAACAGCCATGTTGTGTGATGACTAATATTGAGAGTCTTAGCCCTTCTCAGCAATGCAAGGATCAAAGATATCTCCAAAGGTCTCACGATGGAAAATGTTATCCACATCCAAAGAAAGAACTATGGACCTTGAATGCAGATTGCAGCATACTATTTGCTATTTTTTTTCCTTCTGTTTTGTTTTGTTTTCTCTTTCTTGTGGTTCCTCCTGTTGGTTCTAATTCTTCCTACAACATCATTAATGTGAAAACATTTAATTGGAATGTATATGTATAGCCTATATCAGATCGTGTGCCATCATTGGAAGGGAGGTGGGAAAAAAGCGGAAGAAAAATTTAAAACTCAAAAGCTTATGGAAGTGATTGTTGATAAATCAAAATAAATTAATTTTAAAAAATAAATAAATAAATTTGGCTCAATTCCATATATATTTGAGAAATGAGGCCTTTATCCAAGAAATTTTCTATATTTTCCCCAGTTTTCTGTTTTTATTCTAATTTTGGTCCATTAGTTTTGTTTGTGCAAAAACCTTTTCATACAATCAAAGTTACTTATTTTATAATCCATGTTCCTCTGTATCTTTTGTTTTGTCATAAAACGTTCACTTATCCAATATATCTACATAGGAATATTTGCTGTTGTTATTTGCCCTTCACTTTTGAAGAGGACCATTACATCAGGAAGGTGATACCATTACTTGCAAGTGAATTGGATTTAAGTGAAAAAGGGCTGCGCAAAGTCACCAGCCTCACATTCTCCTCTGGGTCCATCTGTGTCCAGAGGCAAGATATAGATCTGGATGATTGGAGATGGCCCCAAAAGGGAGATTTACCAACATGTTGAAGTCCATCTTCTTGAGATTTTAAATGTATTTCAATGATTGGGCTGTCCATCTGTAATCATTTACACTCTCTGCTTGACTGGTCCACCTCCCTTTCTGACTACACACTGTATGCATAATACATTTCACACTACTTCTTCTACTCAAATTGTTTTTGGTAATATACATCTCCCATATGTATCTCTTCCTCTTTTTAGATGCCCCACAATTTTGATTCCCTGGAGAATATGGTACTCTCTGATTTGTAGTAATATAGTATGTAATTTGAAGAAAACTGTTTGGTAGAACAAAAGGTCAAGAATAGCAAGGGAATTAATAAAAAAAGATGCAAAGGAAGAGGGCCTAGCCATACAAGATCTAAAACTATATTATCAAGTGGCAATCAAAAAATCTGATCCTGGTTAAGAAACAGAGTGACAGATCAGTGGAATGTGTTAGGTACACAGGACACAGTAGTCAATGATTATAGTAATCTACTATTTGGTAGACCCAAAGACTCCAGCTTTTGGGATAAGAACTCACTGTTTGACAAAAGTTGTTGGAGAAACTGGTAAACAGTATGGCAGAAACTAAGCACAGACCCACATCTTATACTGTGTACCAAGATAAAGCCAAAATGGGTACATGATTTATACCTAAAAGGTGCTACCATAAGCAAATTAGGAAAGCAAGGATTAGTTTCTCAGATCTATGGAGAAGGGAGACATTTATGACCAAACAAGAGATATAGAACATTATGAAATGAGAAATGGATAATTTTGATTACATTAAATTGAAAAGTTTGTGCACAAGCAAAACCAATAGAAACAAGATTAGGAGGAAAACAGAAAGCTGAGAATAATTTTTACAGCCAGTGCCTTTGATATAGGCCTTATTTCCAAAATATACAGAGAACTGGGGCAAATTTATAAGAATACAAATCATTCTCTGATAAATGGTCAACAGATATGAACAAACAGTTTTCAGATGAATAAATTAAAGCCATCTATAGACATATGAAAAAATGCCCTAAATCACTACTGATTAAAGAAACATAAATTAAAAGAAATGTGAGGTACCACTTCACATCTACCAGATGGGCTAATATGACAGAAAAGGGAAATGATAAATGTTGGAGAAGATGTGGGAAAATTGGAAGACTAATGTATTGTTGGTGGAGTTGTGAACTGATCCAACTATTCTGGAGAGCAATTTGGAATTATGCCCACAGGGCTATAAACCTGTGCATACTCTTTGTTCTAGCAAGACCATGACTTGGGCTGTATCCCAAAGAGATAACAAAAAAATGGAAAATGACCCATATGTACAAAAATATTTATAGCAATATTTATAGCAGCTCTTTTCATGATGGCAAAGAAGTGGAAATGTGAGGGGACGTCCATCAATTGGGGAATGGCTGAACAAGTCGTGGCATATGAATGTATTTGTGCTATAAGAAATGATGAGTAGGCATATTTCAGAAAAACTCGGAAAGATTTACGTGAATTGATGCTTAGTGAAGCAAGCCAAACCAGGAAAACATCATACACAGCAATATTATGAGATGATCAACTTTAATAATTTTGGCTCTTTGCAGCAATACAATGATCTAAGAAAATTCCAAAAGACTCATGATAGAAAATGCTAAACTATAGAGTCTGAATGCAGATGAAAGCATATTATTTTCACTTTTTTTCTTTCTCGTGGTTTATCCCTCTTGTTCTGATTCTTCTTTTATAACATGACTAATGTGGAAATATGTTTAATGTAATTATACATGTATAGCCTTGTATCAGATTGTTTGCCATCTTGGAGAAAGGGGAGGGAAGGGAGAAAAAAATATTTGGACCTACCTCAACATCTCATAAAAGTGAATGTTTGAAACTAAATAAATGCCTGTTACTTAAAAAAGAAGAATACTAGAGCTGAAAAGACAGATTTTTTCTTCTAGTAGTACCTTGAAAGTCTATGGTAGCAATACATAATTCCTCCAAAGTAATCTAACCTGCTTCTTTTCTCATATTTATAGGATTTAGCTCATTATCCATCTGTATTGTTTTTACAAAATATATTTCATTGTCCATATGTTTTGCATTAATATCTTGTTTGAACAGGTAAGGTGCAGCTGTTAAAATACACACTGTATTTTTTCTCATCTTGGTACTTCCTTCTAATTTGGCAACTTTGCTCTAACAAGTTGAAAGCCTGACTGCACACAGAGAGCTGATTGAATTACACATTTCAAAGTGAATGTACTGGAGACATCTTAAACTCAACATGTCTAAAACTGAACTTGTCTTTCTTCCTACACCCTATCCTTCCAAGCTTCTCTGATTCTGTTAAAGACACCACCATCCTTCAAATCTCAGATTTGTAACTTTGACAGTACCCTGTGCTTCTCATTCTTCATCACCAGTCACTTCCAGTCTCTTAACAACTGCATTTTGCAGTGGCATCATTAAGTGCTCACAAAGGGACAATTAGGAGGCACAGTGAATAGAGTCCAGGACATGAAGGCAAGAAGAAATGAGTTTAAATCCTACTTCAGACATTTCCTAGCTGTGTGTCCCATACAAAGTCACTTAGCATCTGTCTTCCTCAGTTTCCTCATCTGAAAAGTGAGGAGAATAACAGCACCTACCTCCCAATGTTGTTGTGAGGGAAAATTGATAATATTTATAAGGCACTTTGTGAACCTTAATACTCAATATAAATTCTAAGCATTATTATAATTACCATTGTTATTTTTGTTGTTGTTGCTGCTGCTGTTACTATTATTCTGCTTCTGTACTTAAAGAAATTATTCATGATAAATAGGCTAAGCATTTCTGGGCAAAAGAAGAGCCACTGGCCATTTCAATTCCTTAATCCTGAACTCTAGCTTTTCATTCTGCCTTACATCTAGCTTGACAATGAAGTCTCTAAGTATTACAATAGACACTGATCTAGTTTTGGACATCTTATCAAGAATTTCATAGAATCTTTATCTCCTCATCTTCTGCAAAGGCTATTGGGGCTTAAGCTATATTAATCATAATAATGATCCCCTTTTGTCTTGAAATAATGAACTCACCACGGTAAAGAGAAAATTTCCAAATTATATGTTTCCAGCTGAATTGGGACATGAGATAGAATAAATTGCATCAGCTCCTCCGTTTGCTTCTCTAAGGAGTACTTATGGATTGTCTTCCATTTAGCTCTAACTTCCACATATCTTCTGATTTCATTTTTTGTGAGAATTCTAATATTGATATGTTTTAGTTCCTCCAAATAAAGTGGCAGGTTCGTTTTTCTGTTTGTTTGTTTGTTTTAGACTCTGAGCTCCTTGAGTGGGACCATGTTTTGTCTTTCTTTGTATCTTAAGTATTTAGCATACATAAAGTACTTAATAAATATGTTTATTGACTGAATGATATCAGGTAAAGATCTCGTATTTAAAATGCCAACAACATTGATAAAGTTTTATCAAATACATATTCAATAATAATAATAATAATAGTTTTAAAATATTCTTTTTGTCTTCCTGTAAAAGATAAGAAATATAAACATTCTCCACTCAAATACTTTTCACAATTGTTAAGTGGAACCACTAATTTCTAATTTTATAACTCTTGGTTTCAAAGAAAATAATGTTTGGCCAAGGACAATGTTATTACAGTATTGAGAATGTCTTTCTATTTTAATTTTAGTCAGCATTTTTCCTACCATTATTTACCTGGTTACAAAGAAGCCAGCAGCATCTCTCTATGTCTTTATGCCATATCTACAAACACATGAACTCACAAAGTCATTATTTGATTGATGTATCTTTATTTGGGAAGATTTTCTAATACGTTGTTAGCAAAGAGGAAAATATTCATGTCATATAAGTAATAATAATTCACATTAATATACTATTTTATAGTTTGCAAACTACTCTCCTTAACATAGCAATTGAGTGTCCATCCAGATTTTACAGGTAAGCAAGAGAGATTGTAAGTTTCCCACAGTCACATAAATATTGAAGTGGCATTTAGAAAAGGGTCTTCTCTCTCCCTCTCCATTACTCTTTTCATTAAGTGACCTAGTCTTCCAACAAGGCTTTCCTCCTGAGGGAGAGTGGCACAATAAACAGAATCAAAAATGGAGGAAGGATAAAAACTAGGTATAGACTAACATCTCACATGCTATACAAAGACAAGGTCAAATAGGTACATGATTTAGACATAAAGGCTGATACCATAAGAAAATTATTGAAGCATCAAATAGTTTACCTGCCGGACTATAAAGATGGGAAGAATTTAGGACCAAATAAGAAATAGAGAACATTACAAAACATAAAATGGATAATTTTGATTATATTAAATTTAAAAGTTTTTGCAGTGAAACCAATGCAACAAAAATTAGAAGGGAAGCAGAAAACTGGAGGGAAATTTTATAGCAAGCATCTGTAATAAAGGATTCATTTCTCAAATATATAGAGAAATGATGTAAATTCATAAGAATATGTTATTCCACAGATGAAAAATGTTCAAAGCATATGAACAGGCAATTTTCAGTTTAAGAAATTAAAGCTATCTATAGTCATATGGAAAAATGCTCTAACTCACTATTGATTAGAGAAATTCAAATTAAAACAACTTTGGAGTACTACCTCACACCTATCAGATTGGCTAATATGACAGAAAAAGAAAATGATAGATGTTGGAGGGATGTGGGAAAACTGGGACACTAATGAACTGTTGGTGGAGTCATGAACTGATCCAACCATTCTGGAGAGCTCTTAGGGACTATGGTCAGTGGGCTATAAAAATGTGCATACCCTTTGATATAGCAATACCACTACTAGACCCTTATCCTAAAGAGATTTTTAAAGAGCAAAGAGGTCCTATTGGTATAAAAATATTTATAGCAGCACAAAAAAATTGTGGTGTCAAAGAATTGGGAATTGATGGGATGCCTGTCAATCAGGGAATGTCTGAACAAGTGTATGTTTGTATATGATGGTGAAGAGATATTACTCTGCTATAAGAAATAATGAGTAAGGTAGTTTCAGAAAAATGTATAAAGACTTATATGAAGTGGTACAAAGTGAAATGAGCAGAATCAGGAGAATATTGTGCACAGTAATAGGCTGTTCAATGATAACCTGTGAATGATGTAGCTATTTTCAGCAATACAATGATCCAAGACAATTCCAAAGTACTTATGATGAAAAATTCTATCTGCATCCAGAGAAAGAAATGGCAGAGTGGGAATACAGATTGAAGCATACAATTTTCCTCCTTTCATTTTGTTTTGATCTGTGTTTTCTTCCATAATATAACTAATATGGAAATATGTTTTACATGATTATACATTTATAACCTTTATTAGATGGAAAGGAGGTAAGGATAGAATTTGAACTCAAAACATTAAAAAACTGAATATTAAAAATTGTTTTTAGATGTAACTAGGGAAAAAATAAAATATATGTTTTTCTTTTCAAATGGAGTCAGGAAGTTTATTTCCCTAGTCAATCTAGCTATGTGACTTTGGGGAACATACTTAAGCTCTTTAAACTTCAATTTTCCCATCTGTAAAATAAGACTAAAAAATCTTGAAAGTCCTTCAAAGGCTTTTCATATCTATGATTCCATCTTTCATGTTCTATGAGTCAAAAGAGAAGGCTTTTTAGGGAAGAAAGTAATGTGCAAGTCAATAATTTGCTCTGAGTTACAGATACTCAACAGATACCAGAGATCACTAAATAACACTGAGAATTAAAATGTAAGCACTGAATACAATTTTCCGTTATCAGTCTCTCTAGGTTTACATTTGCAGGAATAACCATTTCTTCCCCTTGAATAAAACTCATTCAAAAGATGTTCTAATATTTAAGAACAAATAAGACAGCTAGAAAACATTGGACGGAAGAGCCATCCATACTGTCCAAAGGACAGTACCTTTGTCTATACAATCAAAAGATCAGTACAATTTCTAAAATAGAACAAATTATAGACAATCCCTTACAAAATTGAGAGAGACAGACAGACAGACAGATAGACAGACAGAGACAGAGGGAGACAGAGAGACACAGAGAAAGAGGGAGATACAGAAACACAGAGAAACACAGAGACACAGAGAGAGAGGAGTTGAAGGATAACTCCTAGGTTGGGAGCTTAAGGAACTGGGAGAATGGTGTTGTAACATTCCCTAATTTATAGACTCATACTTTATTTTGAGAATTCCTCACCCCCCCACACTCGATCTCCCACACACACAACGTGCTAACATGAATATTTTGGTTGATAGGGAATCTTTATATTATTGAACTCCTTTGGGTCAATGATATGGCCTTTTAATGCTACTGCTGAGTTAAAGAGTATGACCAGTTTAATAAGTTTTCCCATATGATTTCAAATTGTTTTGCAGACTAATTTAAAGCAACAGATAGTTTATTAGTGTGCCTGTCTCTCTGTAACCTTTCTATACTGACTATCAATATTTTACCATTAAGTGGTTGTGATATAAGACTTGAGAATTATTTTAAACTTCCATTTATCTTATTTTTTGTGATCTGTATTTTCACAGTTGTTATTAGCTGTATTTCTTTTTTTGGAAGCTATTTACTCATATCCCTTGGCCACATTTGGGGAGTGGGTTTAGTCTTACACATTTATGTCAATTCCATATACATTTTGGTTGTCAAACTTTTATCAGAGCTGCTTGTAGCTAAGATTTTTTCCATACCTATTGCTTTTCTTAGTATCATAGCTGTATTGATTATTTTTAATTTTATAATATTGAAATTTTCTAGTCTGTCATTCATAATTACCTCTTTTCTATTTCTACTTATGAGCTCTCCAATGAATCCTGTTGTGAACAGTGTTTCCATTTTCAATGTCTAAAATTATAATTTATAAATTTTAATATTTTGATAACTTTTTATGTTTGATAATATATAGGTCTTGATTAGTGTAAATAATCAATTCTACAGAGTGCTCACATTATTCAAATTCACAATGCATATTTTCTTTGGGCTGGAACCAATTACCATGTCTTATAATTGAATGTATAAATAATAATTCTAAATATATGTAACTACTCATGAGATTCATTATTCATACTCCACCAACTGGGACCTAGCTATATATATTTGAAATTTATTTTGAATATTTTATTTAAGATATTGATATTTCACTGAAAATAATATTGTATTTGGAGTCAGAGGATTATGGTTCAATTCCCAAATCTGATTAAACCCAAGCCCTGCCTGTATGACTTTGAGTATATTATGTGACCACTCTGGTCCTCAGTTCTCTCATCTGTAAAATTAAGAGGCTGGAATTGCTCATCTGTAATGTCCTTCCAGCTCAAGATCTATGATCTTATGCACGCGCACACACACACACACACACACACATTTTACATTATGAAATTATAAGAATCTATGGCTTAACTTCTTCCCAGGTAGCTGAGTTCTCAACAAATAGATAATCCTTCCTTCAGTACTCTGTGCATGTATGGTTGTTGAAAATTTGGCAATAGTAATATTCAGGTACTTCTAGTTCTTACTTCTGTAGTTTGTCCCACTGATCTACTGTTGTATGTTGTAACCAATAACAAATAATTTGATGATTGTTTCTTTTTTTTTTGAGGCAATTGGGGTTAAATGACTTGCCCAGGGTCACACAGCTAGTGTCAAGTGTTTGTCTGAGGCCAGATTTGAAATCAGGTCCTGTTGACTCCAGGGCTGGTGCTCTATCCACTGTACCACCTCGCTGCCCCATTTGATGATTATTTCTTAATATAATTTGTTACCTGCCTGTGTTAATTCTTCTCCATTCTTATTTCCCTTAAGTCTCTTAACTTTTTCTTTAAAAAGTGTTATTGATGCCATTTGGTTTTATATCACATCAATTTTCAAAAATACAAATATTTAAACTCCAAAAATATAACACTCAAAAATACAAAATTTCCTGTTTTCTACTCAGTATTCTCCTGTAAGAAAGATGGAATAAGAAAAATTTGTTCATCAAAAGAAACCAACACATCAAACATTTCTGACATGTATAACAGTCTACACCAAGGGTTCCCCCCACACACACATTTACAATAAAAGAAAGATAGTATGTTTTCTCACCTCTTTTTTTGGGATCAAGCTTAGTGATTATAATTATAGCATTCTGTTTTATTTTATTGTTTTTATTCTCACATTGTCATAAGCATTGTTTATTTTGTTTTCCAAGTTCACTCTGCCTCAGTTCTTTTGTCTTTCCATGTTTCTGTAAAATCTTCATATTTTGCATTTGTTTTGTTCAGTTGTTTCAGTTGTGTCCTGCTCTTTGTGACCCCATTTGAGGTTTTCTTGGCAAAGATATTACAGTTGTTTGCCATTTCCTTCTCCAGCTCATTTTTACAGTTGAGGGAACTGAAGCAAGCAGGGTTAAGTGACTTGTCCAAGGTCACACAGCTAGTAAGTGTCTGAGGCCAAATGTGAACTCAAGAAGTTTTCCCAACTCAAAGCTTGTTACTCTATCTGCTATGCCACCTAACTGTCCCTTTCATTTCTTAGTGGGAAGCAATATGCTCTATGTTCTTTTGCCACAATTTATTTAGGAATTTCCCAACTGAAGAGCTTCTACTTTGTTTAAAATTCTTTACAATCACATAAAATAATGCTATGAATATTTTGATATATTTTGCAATCTTTCTCTTTTTGACTTCTTTGGAGCTATACTCAGCAGTAAGATCTTTGGTTCAAAGAGAATGGACATTTTATTCACTTCCTTGTCATAATGCCAAATTGTTTTCCAGACTAATTGGACCAGTTCCATGACCTTCGCTCATCTAACTGCTTTTTAGACTTGTTTTTAATTAAATAATACCAGAGTAGTTATTATGATGATACTAAATCTATATACTAATTTTATTTTACAAGTGTAAATGTGTACTGGAATTTTTCTTTTATCCCATAGTTCAGAATTGAAGAAAGAATATCTTTCTAATTACATAGTTCTTTTTTATTTTTGCAAAAAGTGTGTTGTAATTATTTTTCCTTTAATATGGCTGGGTAGATCAACTTGCAGATATTATTCATTTTGTAATTACTTTAAATTAAACTTCTTTTTCTATAATTTCCTTGTTTACTGTTATTGTTAGAACTGCCCAGAACAGTTTATTTTTAAAAATTATGTTATCAGTTTTCTGAAGCTATTAATCATCTCAATTAGCTTGTTGACTGATTTTCTGGAGTTTTCTAAGTGACTCAGGATATCATCTATAGCTAGTAATATTTTACCTCCTCTTTGTTAATATTTATTCATTTAATGTCTCTCTCTTATCTTATTGCTGAAGCTGGCATGTCTACTACTGTGTTAAAAAAAAATAGCACAGAATAAGCACTATTCCTTTACTTCTGAATTGACCGTGAAAGTTGGCAATGTTCTGCATAGCAGATATTAAACTCTTGGTTTTAGATTTATATATTTTTTTAACATATGAAAGAAAAATCCTTCCATTACTTTACTTTTTAGTGACTTTTAACATAAATTGATATTGTTATCTTGTGGAAAATTTTTTTTGGTAGAGCTAGTAAAATAATCAGGTTGTTTGGGTATTTTTATTTTATAATTAATTATGCTACAGGTTTAACTATTTTTTTATCTTTTATTTTAGACTTGAACACTAAAACTTAACTATATAATAAGAAAAGAAAAAGAAACATATTATAAATTTAAATATAAAATAAGAAAAAAGCATGTCATGTGCACAGTAGAACATAATAGAGGATTAAAAATATATAGCAATAAATTTCAATTTCAAGAAAGCCTTTATATTAAATACTATGTGCTGTGTTGAAAGCTGTTGATCTTTTCTCTGCTTACTTGGAGGTTTTCTTTTGTTCTCTGCTGTGTGCTTTTTACCTTATTCTTTCCTCCTCTTCCTTTCCCCTTCTCCCAGGCTACAATTAAGCATGGATATATTGATATATATATAGATATTGATATATAGATACACATATACATACATACAATACATGCATACATACATACATATGTAAACATATACTTTCCCTAAGAGATTCTACTCCTAATCTTTGTTTTTTTGTTTGTACATATTTCTTATTTCCTATCACTCCTGAATCCTCTATTTTACTTCTACCTACAAACTGGCCCTCCTATTACTTAACCAATCCCCCCAAGCATCCCTTCCTTATCCTCCTGCCCATTCCCATAAATCTGAACACCCTTCTATATCCGCCTTTAACCTATTCCCTCACCCTCCACTCTAAAGATCCTTCCCTTATCCTGATCCCCTCACTATCCCCTTAGCATTTTATTTCTTTCTAAATTTAGAAGACTTTTATACTCTTCTAGATCTATATTTATTGTTCTGTCTTGAACCTATTCCTGATGAAAGTATGTTTCCATAACTAATAGCCCTCCTCCCCCATCTAATTCCTCTGTATCACTTCTTCCTCTCACATCATTTGTATAAGATAATTACTCTTTTTAGCCATTCCTGAAATGTTATTACTTTTTGAAGTCATATCATGATCGGATCTACCCCAATCTTTCTTGTGAACTATCCAATTACTAATAACAATCTTAGACATACATTTTATATTTTACATACATTAAAGATAAACACTATGTCCTTATTGAATCCCTTGTAATTGATATTTGGTATGTACTTTATATTTCTCTTGGTTCTCATATGTCAAATCTTCTATTAAGTTCAGGTTTGTTTGTTTGTTTTTAACAAAGTCCTGAAAGTCTGACAATTCATTAAGTATCCTTTTTTTTTCTTTCAGAATTATGCTTAGCTTTGCTGGGTATGATATTTTTGGCCAGAAGACCAATTCTTTTGCTCTTTAACATGTAGTGTTCAAAGCCTTTTCTCTTTTAGTGTCACCACTGCTAGGTTTTGTGTAATTTTAGTTGTGGCATGGTCTAACTAATGTTAAACAGTTCTTACACACCAAGTATAAATCTGGCATGTTATAACTAATATTTTTTGATATGTTCCTATAGCTTCTTTTCTAAAATTGTATTCAAACTTTTACATTAGTATTCATTAATGAATGATGTTGATCTTTGTTTTTCCTTTCTTTGGGACCCGATTTGTGTCATAATAGGAGTTTGGGAGAATGCCTTCTTTCTCTAGTATTAAGAATAATTTATGAAGCATAGGTATTAATTCATTAGCTGCTATTTAAACATTTGCTAGGATTCACCTGTAAATACATCTAGGTCCAAATGCCCCTCCTCACCCTTGGTAGTTGATTTGTGATTTGCTCATTTTCTACATCAATAATTGGGATGTTAAGAAAGATAAATCATAACAGACTTATTAAAGTTGAACTGTTTACATTCCTACATGGAAAGATGATATTTGTAACTCATGAGACCTTTCTTATTATTGGGGTAGTAGGAGGGAATATACATACATACATACATACATACATACACACACACACACACGTGTGTGTGTGTAGCTATGTAGGTATATGTGTATTATATATGTATAAATGTGTGTATACATACACACACATATAGACAGAGGGCACAGGGTGAGTTGACTATGAAGGGATTATACCTAAGAAAAAAAGATTAAGGGGTGAGAGAGGAATGTACTGGGAGAAGAAGAAAGGGAGAGGAAGAATGGAGTAAATTATCTCAGGTAAAACAGACAGGAAAAGCTTTTACAGTGGAGAGGAAGTGGAGGGAGATGAAAGGGAATGAGTGAATTCTTTTCTTCTCAGATTTGGCTTAAGGAGGGAATAACATACACACTTAATTGAGTATTGAAATGTATCTTCACGTACAGGAAAATAAGGAGGAAGGGGATAAGAGAAGGGGGATGATAGAAGGGAGGGCAGATTGGGGGAGGGGGTAATCAGAAGCTAACATCTTTGAGGAGGGACAGGGTCAAAGGAAAGAATACAATAAATGGGAGGCAGGATAGGATGAAGGGAAATATAGCTAGTTTTTCACAATGTGACTATTATGGAAGTGTTTTGCATGACTACACCTATATTACTTATGTTGAGTTGCTTGCCTTCTCAATGGGGGGGGTGGAAAGGGAGGAAGGGAGGGAATTTGAAACCCAAGGTTTAAGAAAAGGTTAAAAAATTGTTTTTACATGCAACTGGGAAATAAGAAGACAGGCAATGAGGTATAAAAGTTTATCCTGCCCTATAGGAAAATAGAAGGGGAAGGGTATAAGAGAAGGGGTGGGCATGATAGAAGGGACAGCAGTTTGGTGGAAGGGGTATTCAGAATGCACACCATCTTGGGATGGGAGGAGAGAGAGACAGGGAGAAAATTTGGAGCTTAAAATCTTGTAGAAGTGAATGTTGAAAACTAAACATAAATAAATTAATTTAATAAAAGAATTGAGCTGTTTAAGATCTCAAAGATCTAAAGCTGGAGGAGAATTCAGAGGCCATTTTATCAAATTCTTAAATTAAATTTATTAGTCAAGCCTCTTATTATAGGTGCTATAACATAGACTTATAGGAGTTAACTGATTTTTACCCATGTTCACAAATATGAAAGTATAAGAGATTTAATTTGAATGCATTTCTTCTGATTCTAAGGTAAATATTCTTTCCATAGTTTCACAGTGATTACTTTCCAAGTTTACCAACTTTCAAGTTTACAATTACTTCCTTAAGAGCTTTCAAAGTGATGTCCTTCATTCTCATTTGTATACATTGTATGGCATCCTTTCCCAAAATATTTATTCATTTTCCCCCTTTTTATATAATATTCTGCCACTGAGCCACTGATTTGTTCTTTCCTCTTCCATCTTTTCTATGTTCCTCATTAGTTTAGTTATTCTATATTTTTGTAGATATTCATTTTCTTCAGATTCTCAGTGTAACTAACATTCATATATGGAAGCCTTTGCTAAATGTCCCAGTTCCATGTGAATTTGCCTAGTTGAATTTTTATCTTTGTAATTAGATTTTTTCTTTTTTTCAAAACATACAAATTGTGTATCATTTTGCAATTATATTTTCCTCTTTTTCCTCAATATAGCAAATTTGATTTTTTTTTTACTTTATACCTCTTTGTGTTATAATTTTATAATAATTTTCTGATTTACATTTTTCTCCTCTGGTTTTTCAAGATTTTGCTTCTTTGTTTTCAGGATTCTTAATTTTATTTTTAAATAAACTGCATATGAATTTTTTGATCTTTCTCTGTTTTGTTAAAATATTTTGGACTATGTATTTCCTATGGCTTAGTCTAACTGTATCATACTTTTTTTTGGCATGTTGTTTTATTATTATTTGGTTTAAATATTCATGATTTTCATAGTTTTTCTTACTCACATATTATTTAAGAAGTTATTACTAAATGTTAGTTTAGATATGTATCTTTTGCTCATTTCCTTTATTGATAACTAGTTTTATTGTGCTCTAGTCTGTAAAGGTTACATTCACTATCTCTGCCTATTTTACATTTCTTTATGATTTCTTTGTGTAGCAATCTTTATCTTTGGAAGTAATACCCACATCAATCAAATTGTGGATTCACTTGAAAATTTAAGTGTATTTAAACTGTTACTCATGATCAGAAGAAAAACATCAGAAGATTAAAGATTCATAGTAGGACAGCTAGGTGGCACAGTGGATAAGAGTCAAGAGGACCTGTGTTCAAATCTGGCCTCAGACACTTGACTTGACATTACTAGCTGTGCTACCCTGGGCAAGTCACTTAACCCCAATTGCCTCAGGGGGAAAAAAAAAAGAATCATAGACATAGAGACTGAAATTTCCTTACAGGTAATCTAGTCATAACATCATAGACTTAGAGATTGAAACAGAGGTATACTGGATCCATTTTGAACTGACTAATGAGAGCCATTTATTAGATTTTCAAGGTAAAATTTATATATTGCTAATTGATAAATGGTATTAATTAAGGTTCAATTTTTTGTGTTGATTATCTAGATTTGAGAAAGTAAAAAAAATGTTGATAAAGTAGCTTAAATTAATTACACTTAAAAGTGTGTAATGCAACTTCTTTTTTTCTTTCCTGGGGATCTAATTCATAAACATTTACAAGAGGCCCCCTATTACAAACTCCATCTTACAGATTAAGAAACTGAAGGTCCAACAGGTAAAATGACATGTCCAAAGTCACACAGAAAAAATTTGAGGGATGAAGTCAGGAATCCAATTCCAATCATGTAATTCCAAGTTTAATACTCTTTTGTCTTATCATGCTGCCCCCCAGTAACAGACAATGGTGATTGCAATCTATATTTTTAAATAATTCCCATTGAGAAAACTATACAGGTCTTTCAAATGTAATCATTCCATCTGTCTATATTTCTTTTTATATTGATTTTAGATTTTTTCTTTTAGATTTATCTTTTAGATTTATCTTTCTTTCTTTTTAGATTGATCTAGCTTTAAAACAGAGGAATATCAAATTCTCCTACAAATTATTAAGTTGTCATCATTTTTTGTAATTAGGGTAAATATCTTTTATAAAATTAAACATGATCTATTTGATAAGCATGTATTTAATAGTGATAGTTTAATTGTCTACTGAGTATATTGTAATTTCTCTGTTTTTCTCTCTTGATATTAATTTTATTGTGATATTATCTGTAATCATGTATACAATTTCCTTTTTAATTGCCTGAATTGTAACAGATTTTATCCTAGCCATTCATTGTCACAAAGTATGTTTCTCATATATTTTAAATATGTTTCTAGCATGCATTGTTGGGTTTTGTTTTGTTTTCTATTCTTTGTTTCTATTAAGAAGGTTAATATATATACAAATTAAAAGCAGAATAATAAATTATTTTTTCTTTTTTTTATAAAATCAAATTTCAAAGTGAAAATAGTTCTATTACACAATTTTTCCCCTTATCTTTAAAGCACAAAATTCCTTCCCTAAATGTTCAGGCAGTTAAGTGATACAGTGAATAGAGTGTTGGGCTTGGAGTCAGGAACACCTGATCTTAAATTTAGCCTCGGTATCTTAATAGCCATGTGACCGTGGCAAGTCACTTAATTTTTGCTTGCCTCAATTTCCTCAAATGTAAAGAGTGAATAATAACACCTATCTCAAAGGGTTGTGAGGATCAAATGGATGATATTCTTAAAGCATTAAGCAAAGTACCTGTCACATAATAGGTGCTACATAAATGCATATTTCCTTTCCCATCCACTTTTCATATTACCCAAGCCCAAATTCTTCACATTTGGTTTAAAAAAAATCCTTATTTCATTTTCCTCTTTTCCCTTCTCTAGTCCATCTCAGATAAAGTACAATATTAAATTTTCCCTTAATCACTACCACAGCCAAAATATAATAGCTTAGTTTGAATTGCATTCATTTGCAGTATCCATTTCTGAGAAATGTTAATTTTTTCTATTCCCTTTCTTACTCCTTGCTCCTTTTCTACCTTTTCTAGAGCAAGGGCACTTAATGTTGACTTTTTAAAAAATTTTTACTCATGGATCCTTTTGGTAATCAGGGGAACCCATGACCTCTTCTCCAAATAATGTTTCTAAAAGCTTAAAATACATAGGATTGCAAAAGAATCCAATTATATTGAAGTATGGTAATCAAAACATTAAAAGTTCAAGTTCACAGATGCCCTGAATAAATTTCACAATCTATTTGTGGACCCCAGATTAAGAACCCTTGCTCTCTTTTCCAATCTCCTATTCCTGGGTTTTGTATTTATATGTTCTTTCTTTACTGTCTTTATTATTTTCATACAGGTGTCTTCTGGGAGACAAAAGCAACACCCCTTCCTTTATCTATTTTTATTATCTATTATTGTTTATTTTGTTTTTATTAATTTATTTTATTTTATAAATATATTCATGTATTTATAAAATAAATATTATTTATTATTTATCTATTAGTTATATTTATCTATTAATGCAATTAGAAGTTCTCACACTCCCCTTACTCTCTCTCTCTCTCTCTCTCCCTCTCTGTGTGTGTGTGTGTGTGTGTGTGTGTGTGTGTGTGTGTCTGTCTGTCTGTCTCTTTCTCTCTCACTCATGAAAGGAGTACTGCACATACAGTTAGTTAATGGACATGGTCTGACTTGAAACCTTATTCTTTACCATCTTCACATCCTAAGAGCAATATGGCATCTCTCTGAAGCACAGCATCTGACCAGACATTAAAGTCTCCTCTGTACAATGAATTGTGAGGATGTGATCATATCTCCCCTAATCCAGGAGAATAAGCTATAAAGCCTTTAAAATATACTTCAAAAGGTCAGATTCACAGGCCTTGTCCTGTCTCAAAGGTCTTTGTGTAGAAGGGGAGACCAAAACAAAACCCACAAGCACCTTGCCTTTACAGCCCAAAACAAAGAGATATGCATCTCCATGTGCTTAGTGTTCTTTTCCTTCACAAATCTTGAAACTTTCTATTTCCCTGGCTTCTGAAATATTTCTTTACAGCTCAATAAATGTGAGTCCTGGTCCAAGAATTATTAATTCAATTCTGCCTTTTTATTTTCTTCCCATTTTTTGTCTGCTTAGCCTTGAAGATTGCTTGTAAATATTCTCGTTTCTCATTTAAAAAGTTATGAAAGAAGCTCAAATTTATTATTACATTTTAAAGGTTTTTATTTTTAGGTCTAGAATAATAATTAAAAACAACATTGATGCTAATGTTGAGTCTCTTCTTGTCAACTAAAATTATTTACCTATCTTTATCCCCCTGTTTTTGTGATGATTTGGACATATTAAATTCCCTAGCGACCTCTGTGGTATTTTTTGAGGATCGCCACAAGTTTCTCCCTTTCAATGAAAAGTCTTTATTTTTCAAATTATTATTTGATTTAGCATATAGCAAGGTACAATCTCATTTTATTTTCATAATATCATATTCTAATTTTTCATTTAATTACATACAAATATTTATAGTCTCAAAAGAGTATAATTGATTTTCATTAGTTTGAGAGAAACTACCTCTTGACTACCTATAATATTTGTTTGCTTGATATTTAAATTCTGAAGTGTGTATATATTTCTTGTTGAGTTAACCTTAGAAAATTTTCTTTTGCTGTCTTAGGGACTTCAAATTAATTATACTTCTCCCTCTGTCTGGGCAATACTGTTGTATGACTTTTTAATTATAGTAAAAGGTTTTTTTTTCCACTTCATTTTGGTTTCTGGAAGAACTACAGTGCTTAAATTGTTTTTTCTTCAATTTCTTAGACTTGTAGAAAGCTCATCAATTCTTTCTAACCTCTTCTCTTTTAATTTTTTAAGTCAATTTTTCATTCACCTCTACATTTTTCAGTTCTCGTATTTGCCATTTTCTTTTTCAGAACTGATTTATAAAATTCTCCATAATTTACTCTAAGCTATCTACTATCCTGAATGTAGATGCATCTACAGGCATACATGTCTGTGTGTATAATTTTGAGAGCTTTAAATTCTTATATAATTTGCATTCTCATGTCTTTGGTTTTTCTTTTACTTCTCTGCTTAATCATTCTAAGAACAATTGCAGCAAGTTAGTTACAATTTCTTGGAATGATAGAATTTGTTGGAGCACTTTCCCTTTCCTAAGGAATTCTCAAGTTGATGTCTTTCACCATGTGCTTTTTATGTATTGTGTGGCATCCTTTCCCTATATATTTGTTCATTATTTTTTCACTTTTCAGACACTATGCTGCTTTTCATGTGATGCCCTGCCATTAATTTGTTCTTTCCTTCTTTTCCCTCTTTTCTATGTGCTATTTAGTTAGATTGGAGCATTCCTTTATTTCTTGCAACTGTGAAATGATAAATATACGGGCTCTTGACCATCTTACCATAAGTCTCCCTTCTTTTGTTATTTTTATTCAATTTATTTGGTGCCTTTCTATGTGTTTTATGGTACAGAGTTGGGACAGGTGTGGCTGGGATAATACTCAACTGTTTATTTGGTCTTTTTGCCTCATAATTCCCTTGTGTTCCAGAAAGTGTTGATGCACATTTATTGCTCCTCTTTTCTCTCATCAGCAATCACTTGTTTTCTCCAGTCCATATCATTGGGACTGAGAGAATGAATAGACATTCACTTATTAAGAGTCAGTAGCAGGTAGATCACTCCTGAGATAAGACAAGTAGTGAAGACTTATAATATCATAGCAATACAATACATTGTAGTTTGGACTGTAGTGCATAATGCAATGGACCAGTAAATGTGAAACAATTGGCACAATTAAGAGCAATGAACCAGTAGTGTGGTCTTGTATTGTTTTTTTCTTCCAAAATTACCTTATGGGGAATTAATTTTCTCTTTTTCTTCTTGTTTGTACTACTTTATCTGACAAGATTTGCTGCTTTGAGGTGTTGAGGTATAAACTAGACTCAGATATAACCTTCCATTCTACCACCTTCCTGGAATTTTCCACCAAAAATGCAAATTGAAACAATCTTAATGCATCATTTAATACCTGTAAAATTATCAAAAAATGAAGTGATAAAATTCAAGGTTAGCAGAGGTGTGGAGAAGCAAATGCACTCATACATTGCTTTTGGAAGTAAAAATTGTTAGAAATCTTTCTGCAGAATGATCTGAAAATACTTAAGAATGATAAAATAATAAGGTAGATGATATAACATTTATCAAGCACTTAAGATATGCTATACACTGTGTTAAGTGGTAGTGATACAAATATAGGTAACACAAACCTTAAGGAGCTTACATTTTATTGAGGGAAGACAATTCATAAAGGGAAGCTTGAAAAACGGGGCTAGGGAGTCAGCATGATTGCACGGCATGGAGATAGTCAGGAAGAACAGTACAAGCCTATATCTAGGAAAGATTAGTGAAAGCTTGCCAATCAGAGCCTAGATTAATTCCAGGAACTGAGTCCGAAACCCTGAGGGAGAAGAGGTAGAAATGCTGATCTGAATAGAGAAGGCCACCTTTAGGTCAATAATCAAATTACTGGGAATGTACCTTAAGAATATTAGAATAAATAAAGAGAATATCTGTTATAGGTAGATATACAGATATAGACAGAGATACAAACATAGACATGGCTATACACAGACATTGACAGAGATATAGATAGATATGTATATATTTACATTACTTGTAATTATAAAGAACTGGAAGCAATCCGTGTATACAACTATTGACAAATGGCTAATATCAATGTTGCATTATCTGTATAATTACATCTCTAATGTTGAGAAGAATCACTGATGAGTCACCATAGAGGCTTGGGGTACTATAGTCATTCCATGTTCCACATCCAAGTATGTGGCTTAAACAATATTGGTTCTAAGAGAGTCTGCCTCTAATGAAAGGGTTTGGACTCTCTTTTCCCATGCTTTTGGGCTCATTATAGAAGTATCCTGACACCTCAGGACCATCCTACTTACTATAGCTTGTTATGTTATGTCCCATGCCTAGAGCTTTTCTGAAAAAGGTAAAGAAAATGTACTCGGTGAGCATTATTAATCAGATATGGGACAGATAATTTATTCATGTGCGTGCACACACACACACACACACACACACACACACACACAGGAGATGACAAAGCCTAAAAGATTTGCAGCACAAATTAACAGAAGGAATTAAACAATTACATAACTTCTAACTGTTGTTATAGTCTGCTGGGAAGGTAATGCTTGAAATTTATCAGAACATAAAACAGTATGCAAGACTACTAATTAGGCATTTTACAATTCACACCAGCTCCACATCATATAAACATCTATCTCCAAGTACAAATCTGCTGGTAAAATGGCCAGACTTGGAACAGTCCCTATCCTCTTTCCAGGGTCCTTCTTTATTGATGCAGAAACCTTCCCTGCTATCATCACACTCTTGTTGTCTAGTAGAAACCATCACCACCACACTCAAAGACCTATAGAATTCTTGGAAATATAAAGTCACCTACAAGCCTGGCCACGTACACTTCAAGATTGCTGTTTAGTCTTCTATTGAGACAAAGAATTACAAAAGAGAAAGCCCAAACCTAAGTTCAGGCTTTCCTAGGAAGGGCATGGACTTTTACTCTCTGTTTGTATGGAGGCCAAGTTGGGAGAATTAGAAACAGGGCTATATGATTCACAGTTGGAAATAAACAAACAAACAAACAAACAAAAAAGAATGTGCATCTACTGACTCATCAGTTCTTTTGGCTTTACAACCAGTAAGGGGATTCATCATATTCACAGTGCAGGTTTCTTGGCAATGAACAGTGCATAATATGAAACAATCTCTTCCCAACCTTCCCCCTTCACAATTTTCACATGATTATCTAGAACTAGGAACGATGACTGAGTGTGCTGCTCTCTGGGGGTGGTGGAAGGAAAGAAGAGATAGCCTCCCTTGTATGTCAGTAAGTTAAATCAGTATTCTTATTGCTTAGTTCTTTTACATCCATGTCCTACTCTTCATGACCCCATTTGGGGACTTCTTTGCAAAGCTTTTGGAGTAGTTTGCCATTTCTTTCTCTATCTCATTTCACAGATGAGAAAACTGAGGCAAACATGTTTAAGTGATTCATTCAAAGTAGAAAGGATTTTGTAAATAATGAGTAGTGAAGAAAGCAGTACTAAATGACCATGTATACACTGACTATAACTTTAGATATAAAAGCATATGCATAATACAGAAATGAATTACAGACTCATAAATCTCAGAGCAGGTTACATGGTACAGAGGAAAGAGCCCTCCTCTGGAAATAAAGAATTTAGATTCAAACACCTGACCCACCCTGTGTAATCTTGGGCTCAGTAGCCTAACCTCTCTGAGTTTGTTTCCTCATTAATAAAATGGGAAGTTTGGACTAGATGTTTTTTAGGTCCATTCCAACCCTATATCTATGATCAAATGATATCTGAAAAGGTTTCAGTGTATAATTAGTCCAACCTATACCTGAAAAATGAAATAGTCATTGGCCCCGAAGTCAGGAGGACCTGAGTTCAAATCTGGCCTCAGACCAAACACTTGACACTTACTAGCTGTGTGACCCTGGTCAAGTCACTTAACCCCAATTGCCTAAAAAAAAAAAAACTAAAAAAAATAGTTACATCATACCCTATAAGTAGTTAATAAGCTTTTGCTTAAGGACTTCCAGTGAAAGAGTTAATCTACATCTGAAGTTATGCAAAATATATTTCCATATTAGCCACATTGCAAAAGAAAGCACAAACAAAATTTTAAAAAGATAAACAAATTTTACAAAGAATACTTCAATCTGTATTCATAGTTCATCAATTTTCTCCCTCTGGAGATGGATAGCATTTTTTTTATCATGATTTCTTTGGAATTGTCTTGAATCATTTCTTGATCAGAGTAGCTAAGTTTTTCACAAGTAATCATCTTTACAATATTGCTGTCACTGTGTACAATGCTCTCCTAGTTCTGCTCAATTCATTTTACTTCATATAAGTCTTCCTAGCTTTTTCTGAAACAATCCTGCTCACCATTTCATATAACTAGATGGTAATCCACATACATTCCCTATCAGTAGGCATCCTCTCAAATTTCCAATTCTTGGCCACCACAAAAAGATATGTTATAATTATTTTTTGTATAAATAAGTCCTTTTCTCATGTCTTTGATCTCTTTGGGATACATATGTAGAAGTGGCATTTCTGGATCAAACAGAATGCATAATGTTATAGCTCTTTGGCTGTAGTTCCAAATTATTCTCCAGAATGGTTAGATTAGTTCGCAACTCCACCAACAGTGCATTAGTGTTTCAATTTTTCCACATGCCCTCCAATATTTGTCATTTTCCTTTTTTGTAATGTTAGCCAATCTGATATGCATGAAGTGATATCTCAGTATTGTTTTAATTTGCATTTCCCTAACCAGTAGTGATTTTGAGCATTTTCCCCTGTGGCTATTGATAGATTTGATTTCTTCTTCTGAAAACTGCCTATTTATATCTTTGACAATTTATCAATGGGGGAATGACTCTTATTTTTATAAATGTAACTCAATTCTCTATATATTTGAGAAATGAGACTTTTATCAAAGAAACTTGCTGCAAATTTTTTCCCCCAATTTTCTGGTTTCCTTTTAATTTTGGCTGCATTAGTTTTGTTTGTGCAAAACCTTTTAATTTTATGTGATCAAAAATATTTATTTTACTTCCTGTCATCTTCTCTATCTCTTGTTTATCATAAACTTTTCCCTTATCCATAGATCTGACAGGCAAATTTCTCCATGCTCCCCAAATTTACTTATGATATCACCATTTATATCTAAATCATCTATCCATTTTGGCCTTATCTTGATATACAGTGTGAGGTGTTGGTCTATGCTTACTTTCTGATGAACTGCTTCCCAGTTTTACAAACATTTTTTTCCAAATGTTGAATTCTTACCCCAAAAGATTGGAATTGGGGGTTTACTTTTAAACACTTGATTATTGTAATAATTTACTATTATGTATTGTGTACCTAATCTATTCCACTAATCTGCCACTCAATTTCTTAGCCAGTATCAGATTTTTTTTTAATGATTACTACTTTGTAATACAGTTTGAAATCTAGAACTACTAGTCCACCTTTTTAACTTTTTTCATCAATTCCCTTCAAATTCTTGACATTTTGTTCTTCCAGATGAATTTTGTTACAACTCTTTTCTAGCTTTATAAAATAATCATGGGAGTTTCAACTACAAAAGAAGAATTAGGAGTTGCCAAGTGACTGAAAAATCTTGAGATTTTTCTTCTGATGACAGATGTTTGCAGAATACATAGTGCATTTTGCACAAATGCAACCCAGAGATATGATAGTTGGGTTTTTTTTTAATTTACCAAACTAGCCAATCAAAGATGATTTCCTTAGTTTTCAACTATGTGACATAGTAGAAAACAGGTAATCCTTGAACTCTGGAAAACTGGTTTAAATTCTTTTTCTGACACTAACCAACTGTATGATCATAGACAAGGATGGGAACCTCAGTTTCCTCATCTGTAATATGTGATTGATGATACTTGCACTTCAGACCTCACAAAATTATTTGGAGGTAATCACTTTATAAAAACTTGAAGTGCTATAGAAATGTGTTATCCTCTCTAATCTTATTCAACATTTGTTAAACATCTAATATGTACATGGGATAATACTAGGCACTAGAGATGCAAGGGCATAAAAACAAAACAATTCCTTCCCTTACATTCTCCTAGGACATACTCAAATGATCATATTGTATAATTTGAGGAGGAAAATGAGAATGCTAATAATTAGAGGGAATAGGATAGATTTCCCATAAGAGAAAACAAATATGTTGTACTTGGAAAGGAAACTAGAGATTCTAAGATATGGTGATGAGAAGAAAGAGTGGTATAGGCATGAGGGACAGCTTGGGCAGTGACTTGAGGATAGGAGATGGAATGGCAATGTCAGTAACTAGTAGGGAAGTTTTTCTAGAATATAAGTTGTGTGAAAGCTTGCTGTAGGCCAGGCCTGACTCAGGTTGATCCTGTGGTTCAGGTTCAGGTTCAGTATAGGAATGAAATGAGATCCTTGTGTGCTAATAAATGACAAAAGAAAGTTTATGTAGCTATAGCATAGAAAGGATTTTCCACAAAGATACAGCCTTGATTCAATTGGATGTAGCCCCCCTTCTTCTGTCTTTGTCATGGTCATCTGCTAGTATCAGGTGAGGAAATCATGACTCCTCATGTGTAGGCTTTTTGTACTTGGGCCATCAGGAAGCTACCTCAATTTTTCAAGCCTTAGTTCCTTGTGCCAATTAAGTTTTGAGGAGGTTTTCAATACTTTTAAGGAAAATCTAGGCTACCTTTCAGTGGAGTATGGCCTTAGGAAAATCTAACTTAGTCTATGTGGCAAGGACTGTCATTGATATTACTTCTATTAAGCAGAAGTCAAAGTCATCCACTGAAACCCAGACTATATTCAGTCATCTTGACTTCTGTCTGGTCACTGGACTTCAATGACTCTGGAAAAGAGAGTGAGGCTGATGGCTTAAGTACAGCACTGCCTCACTTAAATCCAATTCACACACAAGTCAAGATATCACCTGCGATAACAATGGTCCTCTTCAAAAATGAAGGACAAACAATATTGTAAGTGGACAATCATACTGTATACCTGGGAACTATGATTAGAGCCAGATTGTGAAGGATTTGAAATGTCAATGAGTGTATTTTTGAAGCTCATAAAAAGTATTAGATGTACTAAATATAAAAATTTTCCCTTAATTGGGACTTAGGTAACTTCACATGAATTATATATTAAACAAACAGCTACATACCTATCTCCAAATATTTTCCTCAATATTGTTAAGAATTTTTGGTGAAAATTTCCCCAAAGTAATTAAGGCTTACTAAGTTGTCCCCCCTTGGCTGGTGGTTTAATTACAAACTAGAACCACTTATACTGGTCTCTCTTCCTTAACCCCTTCAGGCTCCCACAAAATTGCCTATAGTATGATATAATCCAGCTAGACTGCTGAGGAAAACTTATTTTAAAAGATTTTAGAGGTTCCTAAGTAGGACAGGATATGGAGTCAGTGTCTATAAGTAGCTAATGATTGTATAAAAGAATATTCGTTAAGTAGGGAGATTAAAAATCAGTGCATATGTAAAGGAGAAAAAGCAATAAAGAAAATCCATTGGTCACTGCATCAGTCTACGTGTTATGATTTCATTCTTTGATACTTAATAGGCAGATAGTTTATGAGATGAGCTTTGAATTATTCAATTTCTGTCAATAAGTTAAAATGTGATCTTGTGCAAGAAATCATTTGAATTCCCTATTCTCACTTATCTCCTTGAAAGAAAAAAAAATTGGAACAACATTAATCAATCATGGGTTTGCTCACCAAATTGGGGCACATCTTGGGAGAGAAAGAATAGAGGTAAGGAACAGACTCCAGTCTTCCAGGAGGTGAGCTAAGGTGTCTCTTGGAATATGACAAGCCAATAAAGAGTAGGTCTGAGGAAGGATAGAATCTAGGACTTCTGTGTAGTGAAGTTATTGTTAACTAGTCAGTCAACATAGAGTCTGAATGGGCCCTAGGTTAAAGGCTTGTCTACAGTGTCTCTACAATGGAATAATAGAGAAGTACATCAAGGCAGCATTGAGATCTAAAGGAGTAGAGGGAATCCAAGCCAACAGTCCGCATAGCTGTCAGCAAGACAGAGAGTGAGAAAAATCAAAGTAGCAGAAACAGAGAAGTATTAAACAGCCAATGGAAATTTGATGCATTTCTTAACTAGTGGCTACTAACATCTACTAGCTATTGCTCTAACTAACATGCTCAGGGCTAGCCAATCACCCTGAATCTTGAGATACATAGAAATAACAAGGAAGACACAAACATTCTTCATTCTCTTGAAACTATCCAGAAAAAAAAAATTTGCTAGGGGCCTTTTCCATGTTAAACAGTGTACTGGGTTATGGGGAAACAAATACGAAAGTAAGACAACTCCTAATTAAGGAACAATTGGTCCACTAAGGCAATATAACATTCATAAATGAATAAAGATTGTATAGATAGAAATACATTTGTATGTATATTTATGTGTATATATGTATATACGTTTTATATTATGTGTACATGTACACATAGTTATACATCTATGCTTATAAACACTCGTACCTATATATGCATATGCAGATATACATATGTATACATATACATATATGTTGCATATATAAATATACATGTATCTATCCACCTATCTATCTTTGTCATTATTTTTCTGTAACTGTTGTATCTCCAAAGTAGACAGACCAGGAAAAGGGTACAGCCTGTGCAGAGAAACAGAGATGGCAGATGGAATGTTGTATATGGGGAATAGCTAGAAGGATAATTTGTATGGAGATTAGATTGCATGAAGGAGACAAGAATATGCAATAAATGTGATTTCATTGTTACTAGGAACTCTTAAGATGAGGACTCCCTCTAATAATGCAAGTTTACATCTCTTAGGTAGTTTATTGTCTTAGAAAGTTGCCTAGGGCTCTGTGAGATCAAGTGACTTACCCAGAATCACAAAGTCAGTATAAGCATCAATGGAAGGACTTACAGCCAAGTTGTCCTGGCTCTGAGGCCAGCTCTTTATGTATGAAAGCTCAGTACCTGTTGAATGAGGGGAAATAATGTGGAAATAGTCTAGAAAGACTGGATGAAGTCAAACAGTGAAGGACTTTAAATGCCAAACACAGAAGTTTGTATTTACTTAGCGGCAATGCAGAACCACTGAAAGAAACTTCTTGAGCTGAGGAGTAGTATGTACACATTCAGAAAAGAACAGTATTTTGACAGTTAGAGAAGCATGCATTGGAGAAGGGAGAGATAAAGTAGGAAGATGAATTAGAAGGTTAATTTAATATTTCATGTAAGAGGTAATGAGATGAGAGAATTTTGGGAGGATGGCTGAATAAGGCAGGAAATTACCTGGCTTTCTCAAATTCCTCCACAAACAATATAAAATAATGCCTCAGAGTGAACTGTGAGCAGCAGAAATAACTGAAAGACAGAGTAAAGCAGTCTTCCACCTGAAACCACTTTGTAGAATGCCAAAAACAGCCTGAGAGGACATTGAGAAAGCCCTGACCTCACAGGGTGGTGGTTTGACCTGATCAAAATGCAAATACCTTCATGTAGGTACTGCCAAAGAAACAACAAGCCCTGGGGGCAGCTGTGTAGTCTGTAGCCTCCACTTCAGGAACTTTTGCCTCAGGGACAGTGTTGGGCTTGGACAGATGGTCTGGGGAATATTGCAGGGCCCTCCACCATTGCTGGACAAGGTGAGATGACCTGACGCAGTCCCAGGCTATTAGGTGGGAGCAAGGAAGAATGAGAACATATCAGGTGAGTGCAGCCACAGAGGGTGGGGAAGCTGCTGGCTGTGGGGAGATGCGGCCTCTGTGGTTTTGGGTTCCAGGGCAAAAGTGTGAGCTGAAACTTGCAACTACAGGAGGTACTATAGGGAAGAAGACCATTTGCAGGGCTCTGGTCATGGTTCAGGGACAGAGAGGAATAACTGAAGTCAGGTCCCAGCTACAGCTCAGAAGTCACCAGCACAAAAAACATGAAACCTAAGATATCCCACACACCTTGGGACTAGAGCCTGACTTTAACACAAAGTTAGCAGACTAGAAATAAGATCAGGAGGAGGAGGAAGAGGAGGAGCAGGAGCAGGAGCAGGAGGAACCCAACCACAGAGTTACTATGGTGATAGAGAAGATCTGGGTTTAAATTCAGTCAAATGTATTGAAGTTAAAACAGCTACTTCTGTCTCAAAGAAAAGAGCAAAAGGGTCCCAAGCCCAAAAAGGTTTTTGAAAAAGCTGAAAAGGGCCTTTAAAAAATCAAATAACAGAGGAAAAATTAGGGGAAAAAAGTAATACAAGAAAATCAGTAGAATTATGAAAAGAAAGTTAACCTATTAGAAAAGGATATCCAAAAACTTATGGAAGAAAATAACTCCTTAATATTTACAATTGGCCAAAGGGAAGCTAATGACTTCATAATATACCAAGAAATAATAAAACAAAATTTAAAAATGGAAAAAATAGAAGAGAATATGAAACCTCATAAGAAAAACAAATGACTTGGAGAAATGATAGAGGAGAGACAATGTAAGAATTGGTGGACTGCCTGAAAGTTATGATGAAAAATATCTAGACACTGTACTTCAAAAGATTATTAAGAAAAATAGAACAAGAAGGTTAGAGACATAGAAAACAAATCCTCCAAACACCACCTAAAAGACATCCCAAAATGAAAACTCACAGGAACAGCATAGCCAAGTTTTTAAGTGCCCAGGTCAAGGATAAAATACTATGAAGAAAAAAAAAAATTAAATACCATAGAACTACAGTCAGGATAATCCAAGATTTAGCAGCTTCTACATTAAAAGACCAAAAGTCATGGAACAATATATTCCAAAGAGCAAAAGAGCTGAGCTTGCAACCAAGAATAACACCCAACAAAGCTGTGTGTTATCCTGAATAGAAAAAAAATGGACATTTAATGAACCAAAAAACTTTCAGGCATTTGTGTTCAAAAGATTAGAACTGAATGGAAATTTTGGCCTACTAGACTCAGGAAAGACATAAGAAGGTGCACATTAAAGACCAATTATAATGGAATTAGTAAGGTCAAAATCTTCACTTCTCATGTAGAAAAACATTATCTGTAACTGAAGAATGTTATCATTACTCAGGTAGTTTGAAAGAGAATGCAGATAGAAGGCATGAGGCTGAGTATGATGGGATGATCCCAAAAAATAAAATTAGGTAGGGAGAGGCAAAATGGAACAATTATCTCATACAAATGAAGTATGAATGCAAGAGCTACTACAGTGGGTGCAGAAGGGGATGGATGACTGGTATTATTCTCATCAGAACTGAGTTAAAGAGTGAATAACATATACATCTAGAAGGGTATTAAAGCCTTTTTAAGTTACAGAGAAATAGGAGGACAAAAAGATAGGACAATGGAGGGATTCTTAGAAAAAGTGCAGACTAGGGAGGCAATGTCAATTGGTACTTGAGGAGGGATAGAGTAAAAAGAAAAAGGGAGAGAAGAACAAACAGTGAGGAGAAATGGGATGGAGGAAAAAGCAAAACTAGTAATTATAAATTTAAATGTGAATAAGATGAATTCACCCATAAAATGGAAATGGATAGCAGAATGTATTAAAAACCAGAATCCAACAATATGTTGTTTACAAGAAAGGCATTTTAAAATGTGAGATACACATAGACTGAAAACAAAGGGCTGAAGTAGAATTTATTATACTTCAACTGATGCAAAAAAAAAAGCAGAGGTAGCAACCATGATCTCAAACAAAGTTAAAGCTAAAATAGATTTAACTAAAAGATATAATAGGGAAAATACATTATGATAAGAGGTACCGTAGATAATGAAGTAATAATACTAAACCTATATGCACCAAATGCTATGGCATCCAAAATTTTAAAGGAAAAGCTAAATGAGTTACAGATGGAAATAGACAGCAAAACTATGGTAGTAGAAGATTTCATTTTCCCCTCTCAGAACTAGATAAATCTAACTAAAAAATAAATAAGAAAGAAACAAAATATCTAAATAGTACCTTAGATAAATTAGATATGATAGCTATCTGGAGAGAATTGAATGTATATAGAAAGGAATATACCTTTGTTTTTCAACTGTACATTGTAACTTTAAAAAAAAACTGACCGTATATTAGGGCATAAACACTTTATATTTAAATGCAGAGATGCATTTATTATTAATATTAAATGCATCATTTAGATCATAATTAAATGATTAAAAATTTACAGGAAACTAACCAAATCTTTGAATGAGTGGGTTAGAGAACAAGTCATAGAAACAATCAATAATTTCATTAAAAAAGGATAATAATGAAAAAAACATATTAAAACCTATGGGATGCAGCAAAAGCAGTAATCAGAGGAAATTTTACATCTCTAAATGTTTACATCAACAAAATAGAGAAAAAGAAGACCAATGAATTGGCTATTCAATTAAAAACAAAGAAATTAAAAATCTCCAATTAAATAACAAATTGGAAATCCAAAAAATTAAAAGTAAGATCGATAAAATTGAGTGTAAGAAAAACATTGAATGCACAAATAAAACTAGAAGTTGGTTTTATGAGAAAAAAATAAAACAGATAAACCACTGGTTAATATGATAATAAAAGAGAGAGAGAGAGAGAGAGAGAGAGAGAGAGAGAAGAGAGAGAGAGAGAAGAAAACCAAATTACTAGTACCAAAAATGAAAAAGGTGAATACTTTGCTAATGAAGATGAAATCAAAGCAATTATTAGGAGTTGTTTGCCCAACTATATGCCAATAAATTTAACAATTTAAGTGAAATGGAAGAATATTTTCAAAAATATAAACTGCCTAGATTAACAGAAAAGGAAATAGAATATCTAGATAAACATATTTTAGAGGAAAAAAATTGAACAGGTCATAAATGACCTTCCTAAGGAAAAAAGCATCAGGACAACAGGGATTTACAAGGGAATTCTGCCAAACATTTAAAGATCAACTAATTTCAGTATTAAATGAATTATTTGGAATAATAGGCAAAGAAAGAGTCCTACCAAATTCCTTTTATGAAACAAGTATGGTGTGCTACTTAAACTAGGAAGAGTAAAAACAGAGAAAAAAAATTACAGACCAATTTCATTAATGAATATGGATGCAAAAATTCTAAATAAAATACTAGCCAGGAGACTGAAATGTATCACAAAGATTATACATAGTGACCAAGTGGGACTAGTAATGCAGGGTTCATCTAACATAAGGAAAACTATCATCATAATTGATTATATCACTAACCAGAGTAACCAATAGTATAAATTATAACAACAGATACAGAAAAAGCTTCTGATAAAATGCAACATTCATTCTTATTAAAAACACTCAAAAGCACAGGTATAAATGGATTTTCCCTTAAAATAATAAGAAGCATCTACCTGAAACCACCAGCAAACCTTACTTGTAAGGGCAATAAGATAGAAGCTTTCCCAATAAGATCAATAGTGAAATAAGGATGCCAATTATCACCAACATTATTCAATATTGCGTTTGAAATACTTGCAAGAGCAGTACAAGAAGAAAAATAAATTGAAGGAATCAAAATGGACACTGAGATAATAAAATTGTATCGCTTTGCAGATGATATGAGGGTATACTTGGAAAATCCTAGAAGTCCAACTAAAAAGTCAATTGAAACAATAATTTAACAAAGTAGCAGAATATAAAATAAATCCATGTGAATCATCAGTATTTTTATATATCACCAACCAAACCCTATAAGAAGAGATAGTAAGAGATACTCCCTTTTAAAATAACTGTAGACTACATAAAATAACATGGAATTTATCTGCTAAAACAAATCCAGAACTACATGAAATTAATTATAAAACATTTTTATACAAATAAAATCAGATTTAAGTAATTGGAGAAGTATTCATTGTTCATGTGTGGGCAGAGCCAGTACAATAAAAAATGACAATTCTGCCTAAATGAATCTACTTATTCAATGCCATCCCAACTAAATTACAAAAAAAAAGACTATAGAAAAACAATAAATTTCATTTGGAAGAACAAATGTCAAGAATACCAAAAGAATTAAAGAAAAATAGAATGACAAGAGGTTCAGCAGTACCAGATTTTAAACTATATTATAAAGTAGTAATTATCTTTTTTTCCCTCTTTAAGCCAAATCCTATGAGAATAAGATTCACTCATTCCCTTTCACCTTCCCCCATTTCCCCTCCACCGTAAAAGCCTTTTCTTGTCTGTTTCATGTGAGATAATTTACCCCATTATACTTCTCCCTTTCTCCTTCAACCAGTATAATCCTCTCTCACCTTAATTTTATTTTCCAAATATCACCCCTTCATCTTCAACTCACCCTGTGCCCTCTGTCTATCTTTCTATAAATACATACAATTTTTTTCCCTTCCCACTACTCTAATACTGATAAAGGACTCATGAGTTACAAATATCATCTTTCCCTGTAGGAATGTGAACAGTTCAACCTTAGTAAGTCTTTTTTGATTTCTCTTTCCTGTTTACCTCTTCATGTTCCACTTGAGTCTTGTATTTGAAAGTCAAATTTTCTATTCAGCTCTGGTCTTTTCCTCAGGAATGCTTGAAAGTCTCCTATTTCATTAAATGACCATTTTTTTACCTGAAGAATTATACTCAGTTTTGCTGGGTAGGTGATTCTTGGTTGTAGTCCTATCTCCTTTGCCCTCCAGAATATTCATTCTCCATGCCCTCTGGACTCTTAATGTAGAAGCTACTAAATGTTGTGTTATCCTGATTGTGTTTCCACAATACTTGAATTGTTTCTTTCTGGCTGCCTGCAATATTTTCTCCTTGACCTGGCCATTCTGGAATTTGGTTACAATATTCCTAGGAGTTTTCCCTTGGATATCTCTTTCAGGAGGTGATTGTTGGATTCTTTCAATTTCGATTTTGCCCTCTGGTTCTAAAATATCAGGGCAGTTTTCCTTGATGATTTCTTGAAAGACGATGTCTAAGCTCTTTTTTTGATCATGGCTTTCAGATAGTCCAATAATTTTTAAGTTCTCTCTCCTGGATCTATTTTCCAGGTCAGTTGTTTTTCCAATGAGATATTTCACATTCTCTTCTATTTTGTCATTCTTTTGGATTAGTGTTACAGTGCCTTGATTTCTCAAATTGTCACTAGCTTCCAATTGCTCCATTCTAATTTTTAAGGAAGTATTTTCTTCGGTGAACTTTTATACTTCCTTTTTCATTTGGTCAGTCTTGCTTTTTAGGGCGTTCTTCTCCTCATTGGCTTTTTGGATCTCTTTTGCCATTTGGGTTAGGCTATTTTTTAAGGTGTTATTTTCTTCAGTACTTTTTGGGGTCTCCTTTAGCATCACTCTCAGTTTTTCCTCTACTTCTCCTACTTGCTTCTCAAAATCATTTTTGAGCTCTTCCATGGCCTGGGACCAATTCATATTTTTCTTGGAGGCTTTGGATGTAGGAGCTTTGGCTTTGTTGTCTTCTGGTTATATGTTTTGATCATCTTTGTTACCAAAGATTCTGTGGTCTGACTCTTTTTGTGCTTCTTGCTCATGATCCTGGCCAATTACTTGAGTTTTAAACTCTTTGTTAAGGTAGGAGTCTGTTTCCAGTGTGGAGAATGTATTGTCCCAAGCTTCAGGGGTTTTGTGCAGCTGTTTTCAGAGACACTTCTAGGGACCTGTAAATTTTCAGTTCTTCCAAGGTGCTGTGATCAAGGGCGAGGTGTTTACTCCTTTCATTGTCTGTGCTCTGCTCTATGAGTGACCACAAGGACTGTTATCTGTCTTGGAACTGTGAAGAGGATTTCTTCTTCACAGCCACTACAAGCTCCACCAGGCCAGCGCTCCTCCTTGCACCAGGACCACTACCCAGAACTGTAACCCAGATCCAAGCATGGCCAAAGCAAGAGGATCCTGCACCAGCAGAGAGATTCCTGCAATCCCCCTCTGATGAGCCACCCAACTCCCCTTCAGTCTGTTGGCAGGAAGCTCAGGAGGCAGCCACTGCCCCAGGGCTGAGCTTGGGGAATGGGGATGGAACCTCACCATGCTTCTCTCTTACCACCACAGAATCAGACTTTTCCCACTGACCTTCTAAGTTGTCTTTGGCATTCACGAGTTGAGAAGTCTGGAAACTGCCACAGCTGCCTGTGATTCAGTCCTCTGAGGCCTGCTTCAGGTTTGCTGTGGCCTACACACCCACACCAAACTGCACTCCTCTTCCAGCCTTGTACGATATACCTTTCTGATCAACCATCCAGTCTGTCTTTGGCTGGAAATTTGTTTCACTCTGTCTTTTTGTGGGTTCTGCTGCTTTAGAATTTGTTTAGAGCCATTTTTTATAGGTATTTGGAGGGGTTTGGGTGAGAGTTCAAGCCAGTCACTACTTTCACTCTGCCTTCTTGGCTCCGCTCCCTAAAGTAGTAATTATCAAAACTATCTGGTGTTGGCTAATAAATAAAAAGGTGAATCAGTGGCACAGAGTAGATATATAATACACAGAAGTAAATAATTATAATAACCTTGTGTTTTACAAAACCAAAGAGTTAAGCTTTTGGGATAAGAATACACTATTTGGTTAAAAAAATTGTTGGGAAAACTGGAAAGCAGTCCGACAGAAATTGGGTGTAGATCAATATCTTAAACCATTTGGCAAGATAAGGTCAAAATGGATAATGACTTAGATATAAAGGGAAATATCACAAGAAAACTAGAAGAGCATGGGACACGTTATGTATCAGACTTATGGCTAAGAGAAGAATTTATGAATACATAAGGGATAGAGAGCATTGTGAGATATGATAATCTAATTACATTACATTAAAATGATTTTGCATAAATAAAACCAATGTAGCCAAGATTACAAAAAAAGCAGAAAATTGGGGGGAAATTATATACAGTTTTTTGGATAAATGCCTCATATCTCAAATATATTGAGCACTTTTGATAAGTAGTCCAAAGATATTTACAGAAGTTTTTTAATGAAGAAATCCAAACTATATCTAATCATAAGGGGAAAAAATGTACTAAATCATTATTAATTAAAGAAATGCAAATTAAAACTACTTTTAGATATCATCTGACATCTCTCAGATTGACCAAAAAGATAGAAGGAAAAAATGACAAATGTTGGAGAGGATGTGGAAAAATTGGGACATTAATACACTTGGTGGAATTGTGAACTCATTCAACCATTTTCCCAAAAAGTCATGAAACGGTGTATACTCTTTGATCTAGCAATACCACTATTAGGTCTGTTTCCCAAGATGATCATGGAAAAAGAAAAAGAATCTTTATGTTATAGCAGTCCCCTTTGTGGTGGCAAAGAACTGGAAATTAAGAGGACACTCATCAATTATGGAATGGCTACACAAGTTATGGTATATGATAATGATGCAGTACTACAATGCTACAAGAAATGATCAGCTGGTTGATTTTAGAAAAATGTGGAAAGACATGAAATAATGGAAAGTGAAGTAAGTAGAACCAATAAATGCTGTATTCAGTAACAGCAATATTGTCCAAAGAATAATTGTGAACAACCAAGTTATTCTGAGTCCTATAAATACTCAGATCTGCTACAAAGGACCTATAAATGAAGATGCTATCCAACTCCAGAGAAAGAACTGATAAACAGAAGTACACATAGTATCATGTTACGTATATTTATAACTCTGCTTCAAATGGCCTTCTCTGGTGTGGGGTGGGGACAGTTTGGAACTTAAAGTATAAAAGAAAGAAAGAAACAGCAAAAAAAAGAAAAAGGAAAAAAAGAGGTAATAACCTGAACTAGAGAGAAGGGGATAGATAGGAAAGGTGTTGAGGAAATGGAATCAATATTTGGCATCTAATGAGAGAGACACAGACAGAAAAGAGACAGAGAGAGAAAGATAGAAACACACAGAAAAATGGAGAGACAGAGACAGAGACTAAAAGAATGGTGGCACTGTCTACAAAAATTGCAAAATTAAAAGGAAAGATGAGATTGGGAGGGAATTATATTAAGACCACCAATGTGATGACTCACTTTCCTGAGGCAAACAATGAATTTATATAGTTATTCATCCCTTACTTTCTATTCCCGCTGCCAGAAATATAACATAGGATCTTTTCACCTCCCACTGACCATTATAATAGTTTTCTTTTAACACTTCACATATTGGCTTTCTCAAGTTTTTCGTAACTGCTAGAATCATACTTCTTAAATAAATCTGGCCATCACTTCGTCTGACTCAAAAATCTTCAGTGGATTAATTTGGCAAAGATTTAATTTACTTTGTCTGACATTCAAGGCCTCCAATAATCTGGTACCACCCTGCCTTTTCAGACATACTTTCTAGCATAACTCTCCTCGTAATCAATTGTCTGACTATATTTTTCTATTCTCTGGCACCTAAATGTTCTAAGCATCCTTCCCTTTTCTTGCCTTTGCTCAAAAAATTCCTATGGTCTGAATTGTCTTTGTATTTCTCTTTATTGAATTCCTACCCAATTTTTAAAGGCCAATTCAATTACCACAACCTTCAGAAAATCTGCCTTGATTCCACTAGTTAAAATGAGTACGTGATCAAATGGTATAAAGATTGAAGTGGGAAAGGAACTTGAAAAATAATTACCTTGGGAGCAGGAAGGAGGTCTTAATCTGATGCCACATCATGAAGTACAAATAACACTGAATTCTCAAGTCTACGCCAATGGAGCATAATTGTTGGGAAGTGTTTGAATATGGTCTACCTTGTGAGGCACAGACTGGCTGATTATTAAGAGGTTCATCATCAGTGGACTGACCCCTTGGTTGTGAATTTTTTAGACATGACAACCCATGAAACAAAGAAAAATACAAAATGGCTCTCAATCTTGAGTCATATCAATCTGGACTCACTTTAAATAAAGTCAGAAAATAGAAGAAAATTACAGACAAAAGTGTAGCATGCAAATTCTCCTGGTGACAGCAAGTAAAGACAATAGAGTTTATTTTATCAGTGCCTTGAAAGCAACATTCAACAAAATTTCATGGGAAATTTAGAGTTACATATTGTAAGGCTAATGATAAACATTTGCAAAAAGTTCACCAAAAATGATGTACTTCAGACTTAAAGATGAAACAGTTTAATGCAAAGATTTTTTTCTCATTATATTCTTATTCTATCCTTCTTATTCTATATGCATTGTGTTTTGTTGCGTGGAATATTTTAACTTTTCATGACTTGTTCAATTTCTGTTTCTGATTTTGGTTTTCTTATGTTATTTCTCATTTTTTCCACTTGAATATTGTCTATTTTTTCAGTATTTATCCATTTCTTTTACAATTTCAATTCTGTTAGCATATAATTTTATGAAGTATTTTTCTCCTTACTTTATTTCTTCATTGTCTGTGCAATTTTTCCCCTTCTCACCCTGTGTTATGATCACTTGACTTTCCCTGAATACATTTATCCCTCCTTTATCATCATTTTTTTTCCTTTCTAGTTTGAAAATAATTTTCCTTGATAGAAGAGATGACAGCAAAATAAGAGTTAAGTAGCTCTATTTTCTGATAGTAGTTTGTTAGCATTATACCATCTGGTGGTGTCCTGGTAAATGTTCAACAACTAGCTCTCCAAAAATATATATACATGGCACACTTTTAAGTTTAATCTGCATTATTAACATATTCTTCCTTATTTTCTTAAGTCTAGACAATCAGTAAAGCTATATAGCAAGCCCTGGTTTATAGCATTTGCTAATTTCCTAGTTGTAAATGATCACACTGAAAATTTAAATTTGACTATTGCAAGTTGGTTTGAAGTGACTCCATCCCACTCCTATTATCTTCCCCATGCAGTGAACCTCTCCCTTCCTTATACTTCTTATTGATCTGAATACCCCATAAAAGCCCATTTTTGTCCTTATCTTTTTAAAAACATGTTCAGCATGTACTCGGCTTCAGGCTTACTGACACTCTTCTCACATATCCATTCCCCTATGTTCCTACTAGGGAGTTCCTTGTGTGATCATATTGGCTTTGCTAGCTACCATTCCTTTTATTTTTTCCTTTGAATGGTTTGTCAAATCGAAATTCAATAGCATTCGTTGAGTGCCATCCTAGGCAAGCAAGGAGATGCAAAATTTTGACACAACTTGGTTGCTGCCTATGTGGGGATTTCTACAATAACAAGAGGATATAAGAAGAAATAAAAACACAGAATCATAATAATAAGCATGAAATATGAAGTAAAAGATACAAACAAAATATCATATGAGATTTGAGGAAAGAAAGTTTATTGTTGACTAGAGATAGAGGAGGAGAACCTGCAGAGACGAGGTAGCATTTGAGTGACTACAGGGAAAGAACACTGATTTTGGAATAAAATTAACTTCCAATCTTGCTCTTCAACTAACTGTCTATGTGACTTTGAACATGTCACTTTACCTTTGCGGCCTCAATTTCATTATCTGTATAATGGTAACAATAGATGATGTCCAAGGATACTTCAAGCTCTAAATTCTCAGTGAACCTCAGAGGATAGGCCTGCTTCTTTGCATTTTTTTAAAGAGATGATATCATGCTTCTTAGGTTATCTTCCCTTTTAGAGTCTCAGGTACTAAGATTAGGCCTCTTTTTTTCTTAACTTTTAGAAAACTCTTTTCATGAAGCACAATGATGACGATGAAATCAATTCAGTGAGTAAATACCTGCAATCTTTCCTTGGTATCAGAATATTGAAGAAAATTTGCAGCAAAAAAAAAGGAAGAAAGAAAAAAGTAGCTTGCTAAAGCATGCCACTTGAACATAGATTACTGCTTAAAACAGAGAAATGTTGTCCATGAAGAAGAATGGAGTTTGCGCATTCTGGTGGTTGAAATGGAAGGGAGTAGAGATGCAAAAAACGTCTCAATGTACCAGTGAGGATTTGGAAGTGGAGAAGCAGTTAGTACTTTGAGAAATGTGCTAGACTTCTCAGTCAGGAGGGACCTGAGTTCAAATCTTGTCTCTGATATTTGTTATTCGTGTGACTTTGAGCAGATCTCTTACTACTATCTAGCATTTATCAAGCACTTTAAGAATTGCAATGAGCTTTACACACGTGAACTCCTTTGATCCTCACCACTGCTTGTTGCAAAAGCATATCGGGGGTGGGGGGAAGCTAGGTGGTGGTGCAATGGATAGAGCACCGGCCCTGAAGTCAGGAGGACCTGAGTTCAAATCCAGCCTCAGACCAACCACTTGACACTTACTAGCTGTGTGGCCTTGGACAAGTCACTTAACCCCAATTGCTTAAAAAAAAAAAGAACAAAACAAAAAAAGCAAAAGCATATCTGTAAATTTTGAACCGATCATCTTGAGGTCTTAGAACATCTCTGAGTCCTGTTTCTCCTTTTTGATGAGGAAGTGTTTGTTTACTTTTCTAGCTGCTTTAGTGTGATAAATCCTGTCATTTTATATACAAATTTTTGTTTGTACAACTTATAGATCTGCCATAATTCATTATTCTATGTGAAAAGCATATGTTAAGACTCCTGTTACATAGGCATTAATTACTCTAAATATGTGTTTCCTGCTAATCTTTGATTTTAGGATGCCATTCAATGTTTTAACAAATACTGTTTTAGCTTTCTCCTTGATCCCTCTGTTCAGTGTGTCTCACTGGGGAAGACTAAGGTTATTTGTTATCACCTTAATCCGTTGTCTCAATTTGCATTCAGATTTAAATTTAAAGTCCACAATCTCCACTCTTCTTTCTCAAGCACTAAGAATTTGATATTTATGAAGTCCAAATAATATTTTGATATCATTGGAGAAATTTTCCACAGATGAAGTAGCTTTTTAATATGTATTTCAGAAGAGTAATTTAATACCTTCAGGTATTTTAATACCTTCAAGTACATTAAGCCATTAGTGTGTTGGTATGATTCCCTCTTTGACTTGAAAGCCATACCAATTATATTCAGGAAGAAGATAATAATTTTAACACAAAGAAGCCCATAATGGGACTAAAATATGTCCTGGAAAGTACCATGCTTTCTATCAATTGTGTTGTTTTTATTATCACTGTTACCAGTACTTAGCACAGTTCCTGCACATAGGTGCTTGATAAATGTTTATTGAATAATTATCCATTCTGATATTTTTGATGGAAATTAGAAAGAGCCCAAGGACAATTTACCATCTTGCTACTTTTATGTTTAAGTTCTTTTTCTAAGTGGATAAAATGATTGCTTTTAGGACTGAATTAGAATATTGGTACATAAGCTCATTTTCTGTAGACTTCTATCATTAAACTATTTGGGATTAAATTCACCTATGAAAAAGCTTAAATGTATGTGAGGAAAAACTATACATCAACATTAAATTTTGTAGATTTTAAATGTTCAGAATTCTATGAGATTAAAGAAAGTTTTTAATTCATGCGTGTGAGGAAGCCACTTTTTTTACATAAAAACCTTATTAATAAGCATAATGCATTGCAAGTTTGTATGTGTCAAAGATAAAAGCAAAGAATAGGTCAGAAATTTAAGATGTTTTTATTTCTTCTGTCTAGAATAGGGATTTTTTTTTGCAAACAGGGTCAGAAAGGTTGATGTTTATTATTTGTTTGCATAATATAGATAGATAAGAATGAAAAAAAAGTTGAAGAGAAAAAGGATTAATACATCACAACCATGCTGTCCCAGATAATATACACATCATAGAATCAGAGCATAGTGATTTAATAGGAATTTATTTTCAGAATGATGTTTTTACTATGATTAAAATTTAAGATAATTTAGTTCATATATAAAGACTATAGAGATGATATGGTGAGGAGATTGAGAGTTATCAGTTAGAATCACAGAGGTCAGATTCAAGCACTGACAGAAACCATTTTGTTCATGCCCTGAAAGCAGGCTTTTCCTATTTTATTCATGTTTTCAAAGTGTAAGTGATTTATACAATACGTTAAGCTGTACTCTATTAAAGAATGAGGCTTTAGGTCCAGTCCAACATGCTTTCAAGTATCCAGCAGGTTCCTAAGGTAATAGTTTATCATCCTTGGAGTTCAGTGAGGAGTTGAGGTGTTATATAATAGTTCTTCTCCTTGGGAAAATGTTAGATAGTTGATTGGTTGCACAGAGATATTATGTTTGCTTCTAAGTTTACCACAGACCTCTGTGTTTTTAGTAGCATTTACAACATGGACTGGAATGATGTGACTAGGACAGTGAACTGTAGGGAGGCCTTCATCAATTAACATCTACCTCATAAGTTTGACATTATGGTGGTACTGATGGTGACACCTGGCCTTCCGGACTCTTTAAGATTCAGATCATTTGAAGATTGCCAGACAGAAACATGGTGGGACAGAGTGGAGCTGTGAAAATAAAGATAGCAAACTGTGACCATTCAGTGTCTAGTAAAGAACTTGTACTGGTGATATAGCCACCAACACAAACAAAGGCTTTGCCAAGGGATCCAGAAATGATGTCCATCTTGTGCATGACTCCACCTCAATCACCTATTTTTTCTCTTCAAGCACCATATAATTCTATAACATGGATTTCATCCACAAAGGTAATTGTCATATTCGTGGAGCACATCATGTAGTTCTTCCAATGGATACATTGTTCCATCCCTTGAGTAAACAGTTTCAAATTCTACAGTCTTGGAGAGTAATGGGTCTGATTTCTTTAGCAGCTCTTTGAGATAACTTACATTATTACAGTGAAATATACACTTTGGAATTCTGCTTTTATGACTTCCTTGGATCATGGAGGTGTGGTTCCAGAATAAAAATGAATTTCTCATTCCAGCACTGTCTTAGATAAGTGAAAAAGATGGAGTCATTAACAACAAAGCAGAATGAAAATAATAATGCTACATCTTTTTCTTGGAGTTCAGCCAATTCTTGCCCTAGATTGACATGAAACTTGCTAGTTTCAGGAGTGTTTCTAGTATCACTTGTACCAGCACCATGTTGTTTTAATATTTCTATCACTGCTCCACACACCAAAGGATGACAACTCATCCCTAGATAGGTTTTGCTATACCAGGTAGAAACCTGCTTTTTAGAAATAAGATAATCCTGTAGTCATCTGTCATTGGGAATATATGTGCCCTCCAGTTCACAGTTTTAGACAGTTGATAAATATGATCACTTTTTTATTCTTATCAACTTTTTTTTCTCAAAAAAATATCTACTGGAAAGTAGAAACAGATTTTGACAAGTTATCCTGAAGGAAGTGGGATACCTTTTCTGGTCTTTGCTTTTTCATAAAATCCTGAAAATTCTTTAGCAAGTTATTTTGGTTTTCTCTACCAGCCTTGAAATTAATCACAGTGGGATTAACTGGAATTTAAGCAACTGCTTTTCTTACACCCTACATTTCCTATCCATCCTCTTAAAGCTCTACATTAGCTTTATGGAAAAATTGTTGGCTCCTTGATTCATCTGAGCTGCTATGAAGAGGCATTTAGTGGCAGTTATCTGATTCACTTGCAGAGGATGGATGGACAGAAGGAAGTTGGGAGCCACAGGTTGTCTGCATAGAATAACCAGCATTCTGGACTTCAGTTTTGGAATTTTGTTCTCATTGACTGGAGGTGTTTTGTTTTTTTGTTTTTGGGTTTTTTTCCCCCCTTTCCTGGAAGGGACATCACAAAGTGTCCATTCCCTGAGGAACAAGTTTAGATCAAACTTCCATCATTTAGGGGCATTTCTAGATGCAGAAGAGTAGAGATTTTGCTAGCCTTCTGGAGAAATGTTAGGGAGACTCTGGATGGAAATAGGCAGCAGTCAACAAGGGTCTCCATTTTGGAAATAGGACAGGATCCTGAGTGGTAGCTGAGGTGGTTGGGTTGAGATATGCTAGTGGGACGGACGAAGGTCATTACTCTGATTTCTAGTTTGATAATAAGTTTACCACATGAATAGGGATTTGGAACCTCTGCTATGTTACATGCATACATGCATAAATTTACATATATACGTACATATGTATATATATATGTATATATACATATGTACATATATATATATGATTACAAAGGAAACCAATTATATTGAAATGCCTTTATCAACTAGTTTAATGAACCCATGGGCCCAAGGTTAAGAACATTTAGTCTAGAACTATCACTTATTTGTAACATTAGCTGCTCTTCCTTAGTCAACCACAGTATGACCCACATGGAAGTTAAAGTATATTTCAATTTCCCTGTATTTTAATTCTTGCATTAATAACATTGTAAACTCCTTGAGGTTAGAAATCATGTCTTGTTTGTTTTTACACTTCCCTCAGCTCCTAGTGTAGTGTTTTCCAGTAGCAGGAAAATAATAAACATGTGTTGAATTAATCAATTAATTACATAAAATGTTTTTATGCTCAATCAACACCTTCTTTGTTGATACTTACAATCAAGGAATAGGATCTTATTTTAATGGAACAAATAGTAGTAATAATTCGCATTTGTAAAGGACTTTAACTTTTAAGAGTTTTTGTAGTGATGTAGCTGAAGAATTATTATACCTCTTATAATATTTGCTATTGCTTAAAAAAGCTGAATTACAAGACAATTCGTAAGGGAATAGTTAGTTCTTCCCAGATATTTTACATTCAGTTTGAATATTTGCCATCAAGTAAAGGGTGGTATCTGTATGTACAATAACTAGACTTATTCTACATATGGATAACTAAATATAATGAAAGATTGCAGCATATAATTGAGTTATGTTTTCATATAGACAAAACTTTCTTAATTTATTTTTGTTACATTTAAAGTTCCAAACTGTCTCCCTCCCTCCATACCCTAAACCAGAGAAGTCCACCATTTGATACAGATAGCTAGATGTGTAAGTATATGTACACTCACACTCATGCACACATACACACAAACATGTATAGATACATATGCATACACACACATATGTGTGTGTGTATATATATGTGTATGTATGTATGTATGTATGTATGTATGTATGTATATATGTAAAACCATACTATACATACTTCTATTTATCAGTTCTTTCTCTGGAGGTGGATAGCATCTTCCTTCATAGGTCCTTTGTAGTTGATTTGAATATACATAATACTCAGAATAGCTTAGTTGTTCTCAGTCATTCTTCAAACAGTATTATTGTTACTGTATCCAACATTCTTTTCATTCTTCTCATTTCACTCTTCATTATTTCATACAAGTCTTTCCATTTTTTTCTAGAATTAACCTGCTCTTAAAAAAAAAAGGACCCACATGTATAAAAATATTTACAGTAGCTCTTTTCATAGTAGCAAAGAATTGGAATTTGAGAGAATGTCTATCAATTGGGGAATGGCTGAACAAGTTGTGGTATATGAATGTAATGAAATACTATTGAGTTATAAGAAATGATTAGTAGACAGATTTCAGAAAAAAAAAAAACCTGAAAAGACTTACATGAACTGATGCTGAGTGGAGTGAGCAGAACCAGGAGAACATTATACACAGTAACAGCAATATTGGGTGATGATCAACTAGTTAGACTTAGTTCTTCTCAGCAATACAATGATCCAAGACAATTCCAAAAGACTAATGATGGAAAATACTATCCACATCCAGAGAAAGAACTATGGAGTCTGAATGCCAATTGAAGCATACTATCTTCATTTTTTTTTCTTTCTCATTATTTTCCCCTTTTGTTCTGATTCTTCTTTCACGGTATGACTAATGTGGAAATACGTTTACCATGGTTGTACATGTGTATAACCTTTGTCAGATCATTTGTTGTCTTTGGGGGGAAGAGAGGGAGAAAAATTTGGAACTCAAAATCTTACAAACATGAATGTTGAAAACTATCTTTATGTGCAAATGAAAAAAAAATACTATTAAATGCAATTTTTTTGAAAAAACTAAAACTAATCTGCTCATTTCTTACAGCCAATACTATTCCATCACAATCATGGACCACAGCTCTCTTAGCTATTCCCCAATTGATGGGCATTCCTAAATAATATTCTTCAACAATGTAATAATATGAATTCATGAACTGCTTTTTATTATAGATAAGCAGAGGTAGAACCCATAGCAAAATTTAAAAGAAACAGAATTCCTAATTAGCATGCATTTACTCCCTGATTCTAAACTTTAGTTATCAATAGTTATTTAATCTAATGTTGAAAATTTACTCTAATCTCTTCTTAGGGTTAAAACCTTTCAAGATTATATATTTTCTGGACTCCTTGCAGATGTTTGTTTGATTGATTGATTTGCTTGTGTATTCATCAAATCACTTTTATCAGGCTTTCTGCCTAAGGGCAGCATATCACCTTTATATCCCTGGATATGTTAATTAAGTGAGGAACAAAACATTCTTCTGGAAATTCAGTGTCTCTTCATGGACAGAATAACAAATGTCTTAGCTGCCAGGGCACTGGTTCTTTGCATCTTTCAGTTTTCTCTTCTGTGTTTAATTAATGAAGGTCTTCAAAGAAATTTGGAAGCCATGTATCTGGTATTGCCCCTGCAAATATATTTCCTATTAAAGAAGAGAAAAGATTACTGATCAGTGTGATAACCATACTGCTCTGTCATTCAACTTTAACTGAATGAGTACAAACATCCCTTCATTCATTATATACAATGAAGATTCTCTTAATGTCCTATACAGTACAGAGAAACTTTCAACCTTCTCTATTAGTGATCTCTTCATCTGTCAGGGAGGGGAGTAAGGTGCTGGAGAGTAGAACAAGGCTAAAATCTGGCTTTTTTTCTGACTATTGTTTAGAAAGGTTACATGTTTTAGTCTTTAAGAACTCTGAAGCATATGTTAACACAGTGGAATAGTCTTCACAATGATAATAAGACTACTTCCCTCAAACCTGTTTTACATGTAAGCTAATTAAGACACAACTATGTTAAAAGATTTTCCCAAGATTTCAAAGCAAGTAATTTTCAGATCTATAACTATAATAGAAAGTCTCCTGACACCCACCACTATTTAACCTATACAAGCAAAGTATAAACAAAACCCTGAGTGATCAAAAATATTAATTTTTCTTATTCTGTACTTAGTTAATATACTGCTGTATGGACTTGATACATTTTGGTATATCATTTCCCCACAAGTTCTTCTCATTCTTTTCCTATTTTTCTCTTTGTCTCTCTCATCAGTTTTCTCTTTGTGTTATTTTCTGCTTGTTCACAATCCACATCCAAAGAGTATTTTTTCTGCTCTTCATGCACAGTTTCTATTTTTTTAAATCTCTCAACTTGTTTTCTGTATGTGTGTGTATGTGTGTGTGTGTTTGCCCTCAAAATTTGTTTTTTTTAAATTTTTTAATATAAATTTATTTATTTTTAGTTTTCAATGTTCACTCCCACAAGTTTTTGAGTTCCAAATTTCTCACCCCTCCCCCACCCCAAGATGGCATGCATTCTGAATACCCCTTCCCCTGGTCTGCCTTCTCCTCTATCTCTCCCCCCTCCCTTCTCTTATCCCCTTCCCCTTCTATTTTCCTGTAGAGCAGGATAGACTTCCGTACCCCATTTCCTGAATTTCTTATTTCCCAGTTGCATGTGAAAACATTTTTTTTAAACATGTGTTTTTAAAACTTTGAGTTCCAAATTTTCTCCCTTCCTCCCTCCCCACCCACCCTCATTGAAAAGGCAAGCAACTCAATATAGGTTGTACATGCACAGTTATACAAAACACTTCCTTAGTAGACATATTGTGAAAAACTAACTCTATTTCCCTTAATCCTATCCTGCCCTCCCATTTATTCTATTCTTTCTTTTGACCCTGTTCCTCCTCAGAAGTATTTGCTTCTGATTACACCCTTTTCCAATCTGCCCTCCTCTCTATCATCCCCTGCTCTCTTGTCCCCTTCTCCCCCTATTTTCCTGTAGGGTAAGACAGATTTCCATACCCAATTGAATGTGTATGTTATTCCTCCTTAAGCCAAATCCTATGAGAATAAGATTTACTCATTCCCTCTCACCTTTTGTTTCCCCTTCACTGTGAGAGACTTTTCTTTTCTTTTTTTTTGTGAGATAATTTACCCCATTCTACCTCTCCCTTTCTTCTCCAAGTATCATCCTCTCTCATCCCTTAATTTTATTCTCCAGATATGACCCCTTAATCTTCAACTCACCCTGTGCCCTCTATCTATCTATCTATATATACATATATACAATTTTTTTCCTCCAACTACTGACAAAGTTCTCATGAGTTACAAATATTATCTTTCCATGCAGGAATGTAAACAGTTCAATCTTAATAAGTCTCTTACGATTTCTCTTTCCTGTTTACCTCTTCATGTTCCACTGGAGTCCTGTATTTGAAAGTCAAATTTTCTGTTTAGCTCTGGTCTTTTCATCAGAATGCTTGAAAGTCCTCTATTTCACTGAATGACCATTTTTTCCCCTGAAGGATTATACTCAGTTTTGCTGGGTAGGTGATTCTTGGTTGTAATCCTATCTCCTTTGCCCTCTGGAATATTATATTCCATGCCCTGCGGTCCTTTAATGTAGAAGCTGCTAAATCTTGTGTTATCCTGATTGTGTTTCCACAGTACTTGAATTGTTTCCTTCTGGCAGCTTGTAATATTTTCTCCTTGACCTGGGAACTCTGGAATTTGGCTATAATATTCCTAGGAGTTTTCCTTTGGGGATCTCTTTCAGGAGGAGATCTGTGGATTCTTTCAATTTCTATTTTGCCCTCTGGTTCTAATATATCAGGGCAGTTTTCCTTGATAATTTCTTGAAAGATGATGTCTAGGCTCTTTTTTTGATCGTGGCTTTCAGATAGTCCAATAATTTTTAAATTCTCTCTCCTGGATCTATTTTCCAGGTCAGTTGTTTTTCCAATGAGATATTTCACATTGTTTTCTAATTTTTCATTCTTTTGGATTTGTTTTACAGTGTCTTGATTTCTCATAAAGTCACTGTCTTCCAATTGCTCTATTCTAATTTTTAAGGAAGTATTTTCTTCAGTAATCTTTTGGACTTCCTTTTCCATTTGGCCAATTTTTCTTTTTAGGGCATTTTTCTCCTCATTGGCTTTTTGTACCTCTTTTGCCATTTGGGTTAGGCTATTTATTTAAGGTGTTATTTTCTTCAGTATTTTTTGGGTCTCCTTTAGCAAGCTGTTGACTTGTTTTTCATGATTCTCTTGCATCACTCTCATTTCTCTTTCCAGTTTTTCCTCTACTTCCCTTACTTGCTTCTCAAAATCCCTTTTGAGCTCTTCCAAGGCCTGGGACTGATTCATTTTTCTTGGAGGCTTTGGATGTAGGAGCTTTGACTTTGTTGTCTTCTTCTGGTTGTATATTTTGATCTTCTTTTCACCAAAGTAAGATAATATAGTCTGACTCTTTTTGCACTGCTTGCTCATGATCCCAGCCAATTGAGTTTTAAACTCTTTGTTAAGGTAAGAGTCTGCTTCCAATGTGGAGAGTGTACTGTCCCAAGCTTCAGGGGTTTGAGTAGCTGTTTTCAGAGATACTTGTAGGGACCTGTAAATTTTCAGTTCTTAAGGTGGTATGATAAGGGGCGAGGTGTTTACTCCTTTCCTGGCCTGTGACCACAGGTATTCCTTTCTGTCCTGTAACTGTGAGGAGGGGTTCTCCCCACAGCCACTACAAGCTCCACCACGCCAGCTCTCCTCCTCACCCCAGAAGTGCCGCCCAGAACTGTGACCCAGATCCACACACGGGCAAAGCAAGAGTTTCCTGCCTCAGCACTGGCAAAGAGATCCCTGCAGTCCCTCTCTGATCAGCCACTGGATTCCCCCTCAGTCTGTGGGCCAGAAGCTCAGGAAGCAGCTGCCCCCCCCCAGGGCCATGCTCTTCGGGAATGGATCTGAGGCCCCGCCTTCTTCTCTGACCACCGACAGAAACAGACTTTTCCTACTGACCTTCTAAGTTGTCTTTGGCATTGGTGGATTGAGGAGTCTGGAAACCTCCACAGCTGCCCGGGATTCAGTCCTCTGAGGCCTGCTCCAGGTTTGCTGTGGCCCGCGTGCCCACGCTGCGCTGTGCTGCGCTCCCAGCCCGGGGCGATTCACCTTTCTGATCAATCATCCAGGTTGTCTTGGGCTGGAAATTTGTTTCACTCTGTCTTTTTGTGGGTTCTGCTGCTTCAGAATTTGTTTAGAGCCATTTTTTTATGAGTATTTGGAGGGGTTTGAGGGAGAGCTCAAGCAAGTCACTGCTTTCACTCCGCCCTCTTGGCTCCGCCCCTCTGCCCTCAAAATTTGTATGAATTTCTATTTTCTCTTCTTGCCACATCTTTTTTTTCTTTTCTTTCTGTACCTGGCTCTAGTATGTGCTTTCCTCTTAAAACCACAGTTCAGCTCACCCTGCCCAACTCAGATCACACAAATGCTCCAGAACAGGGGTAGGGAACCTGCAACCTGGAGGCCATATGTGGCCTTCTAAGTCCTTAAGTGCGGCCTTTTGACTGAGTCCAACTTTTTTGGAGCAAATCCTTTTACTAAGCAGATTTGTTCTGTGAAGTTTAGATTTAGTCAAAAGGCCACACTTGAGGACCTAGAGAGCCTCCAGTCTGCAGGTTCCTCACCCCTGATCTAGAATCTTAGCTTTTTGTTTTGTTTTTGGTGTCTATCTAAAGTAATTCCCCACCCACTCTCTCTCTATGGTATTTTCCTACAGACCTTGCTCAGCATCATGTGACTCCAACCCATAGGTCATGTGTTTGCTATTGTTGTCTTTTATACTTATCAGTTCCTCAGAATTAATCTTTATTTGCATTGGGAACCAGAAAGCAAGGTGGAGAGAGACTTAGAAGATTCTGGTAAGAAAATGCAGTCACATTGGTTCTTTCTGAGTTCAGTTCGTTAGCTTCTGTTCAGTGCCATGTGAGCTGGAAACTATGGCTAACACTCCCCAAAAAGACAACTGCAAGCCCATAAAACACTAGGCATTAATGTGCAACTGAAACAGATTTAATGGAGGAACTCATTATGTTCACACTATAACTATTGCATGAACTAGGGGATTATTTGAAAAATAATTACAGAAGTGGCAAAGCACTCACATTTATCATTAGGGATTATTTTCCAAATGATCTTCGACTCTATGATCTGGACTTTTCCACTTAAGGTGTTTTATTTTTGGACAAAGCACAACTGGAGGGGGTTGATTTCTTTTTAATGTTAAAATTTTCCAAAAGGACTAAACTTTTTCAAGCCCAAATTTCATTAGGTACAGAAAAAGGAACAGAAAATATATTTCACTGACTCCTTTCCCATGGAGTCTATGAGGCTAAATTAGGTAAACACACAAATGCTGCTGGAGGTAAGTCATAGCTTTAGTCTTAGATTCCTATCACTGAAAGGGGCACTGGAGATCATCTACTCCTACCCCCTTATTTTACAGATGGAGTATCTGAGACCTACAGCAGGGGTGTGATTTTTCCAAGAGCAAGTTAGTGGCAAAGCTAGGATAAAAACTATGACTCTCTGTGAAGAGATGATCTGAGCATGAAAAGTACAGCCTTTCAAATACTTCAATGGATCTGTGTTCTCATCAGTTTGGGGGCTTTCTCTACTGGTATTCCTCATGACCTATACAAGCCTGCTCAACTTGCCTAACTCTTGGCCACCACCTTCTGTAAGTTCATTGCAAGAGATCTAACCAACTTCCAGTGGACCTCCCTTGCATTCTGCTCACATGACAAGCATAGATGAATAGACAATTGCTATTCTTAGTGCTGTCAGAGCAGCTAGGTCAGGGGTGGGGAACCTGTGGCCTCAAGGTCACATGTGGCCTTCTAGGTCCTTGGATGCAGCCTTTTGACTGAGTCCAAGTTTTATAGAACTAATTCTTTTATTCAGGGGATTTCTTTTATGAAGTTTATATTCAGTCAAAGGCCTGCACTTGAGGACCTAGAGGGCCACATGTAGCCTTGAAGCTGCAGGTTCCACATCCCTGAGCTAGGTGGTGGCACAGTGAATAGAGTGCCGGGCCAGAAGTTAGGAAGACTCATCTCTCTGATTTCAAATCTGGCCCCAGACACTTACTAGCTGAGTGACCTTGGGCAAGTCAACTAAATGACTGAATACCCATTCCTAGTACTTACTATGTAATGATCTTATATTGTCAGTCAGTCATTAAACACTTATTAGATACGTACCATGTGCCAGGCACTATGCTAAGCACTGGGAATACAAAAAAAGGCAAAAGACAGTCCTTGCCATCAAAGAACTCATAATCTAATAAGGGAAATAATGAGCAAATTAATGTGTTCCAACAAGCTATATACAAAGCAAATAGAAAATAATCAAGAGAAGGAAGGCACTATAATTAAGGGGTTGGGAAAGGCTCCTTATAAAAGATGGGTTTTAAAGGAAAGATGGGGACTTAAAGGAAGCCAGGATAGCTAGTAGACTGAGATAATTTCCCTGATAGCTTCATTCCTAGCTTATCTTTCTAAAATAACAATAACAACAAAAACTTTCACTAGACCCTATCATCCCATCAAGTTACCATCCTATACCTTCTCTGTGTGTGTGTGTGTGTGTGTGTCTGTCTGTCTGTCTCTGTTTCTCTGTCTCTCTTTGTGTCTTTATCTCTCTATGTCTTTCTGTACTCTATACCCTCTGTACTCTTTTCCCTAGTGAATTCATCTTTTTCCAGGGATTTAACCATCATCTCTATGCAGTGATCCATCTTGCCAGTAGGCTATATAGAGCCCAAATGGTTTCCTTGAGTTTCAATATGCATCTCTTCACATCTACTCTGATGACTGAGTATGGCAAGGAGGTCAATGCTGGTCTTCAAGGTTATGCCAGTGGACATAAAGCTATAGTATACATCATGTCCTAGTAAGGAGGAAAAGTTTCAAGTATGGACAAAAACACATAACACATGTAACCAGCCTTTAAGATTGAATAGCCTTTAAGGATTCTAATAGGCTGTTGTCTAGCATTCAAGATTCTTTGTTAATTACTAACAGATGTTCATGCCAGCTTTTATGTAAAATGTTATATTTCTTGTTAATTACAGGTGATTTCCAGAATCCTTTTGACTCCTCTCTGACCATCTGTAGAGCTGACATCTCAATGCCTTCTCCACATTTTCCCTGCAGCCTTCTTAGGTCAATTCAGTTTTAAAGCCCACCTGGGTTTCCTTATCATGTCTTCCCTCATGTTCCTTTATGCTTAGCCTATCTTCCTTTATCTTATGATTGGCAGGTTCCCCATTCATGCCCACATCCAAAATTAATCTTAACTGAGAACAATAATGAGATCAACTCTTCTGAAGACAGTAGAACTCTTCATATACTAAAACAAAAGATATGCAAGCATCTCTGTTAGCTTTTAGCCCTGTACAATGAAAATATGTTTTTCTTGTTAGATAATGTAATGGAATATGAAATGTAACTTTGTCCATATAATAAATAGTAATAATAATTATCTTGTTATTAACAATAATTAATAAACTTAATAATTAATATGGTATCTTCAGGCCTTTGAATTTCTGCTCCCCAAAATGAGACTGATAATAAATAGACAGTATGATTGATGAATTGATGTAATTCGTGTCAGAGGTGTTTGTGAAACAAAATGCCAAGTTAATATACAGAAGTATCATACTTCTCTATATTCAAGCTTGCACTCAATATATCACCCCTGTGTATCCCAGTAGGACAGCAACAGTCTCTCAACTTCTAAGGATATGGTGGAATTATATTAGAAATTTGATTGAAAGTAAAGAAAACTCATGATAGCTAATTGTTTGGCTGAAGACAAATTATAGCAATCTTAAGTTTTATTTTATCTTCTAGTTATATACTATCCCACAAGCATAGAAAATGACATAGTCCTTGTCTGAAGAATATTTTTCTTTGGAGTAGTTCCTTTGTCATTTCCTACTTCCATGAAATCTGCCACACTGCCATTCACTGTTATAATCCTTCCATCAGCATGGTCTACTCAGTGCATTCCACTAGCATGACATGCTTATCACACTCTGCTGAAATGATTATAAACACTGATGTACATCTCAGATAAATACATCTTTCCAACAGCTCCTGAAGTGTGCATGCTAAGGACTACAGGTAGGACTTGTTGTAAACAAATTTTCTATTTTAAGTTTTCAAATTTAACCATTAGCCAGTGCTGCTAGCTAGTTACTTGATCCAGTTCAGTAAGAAGAACATAATTTGAAAAGCTTTTTTTTTTAAGTATTCAGAAATCTAGCAGTTATGTCCTCCATCCTAAAAGGGATTTGGGGACAATACTAAGTTTTCTCTCTCTTTGCGCTTGCTTCCTATAATCTACTACTCAATTCATGCACCTCCTATTATTCTGAGGTTTTAGTATATGTAATTAGGTGGATTTCTTCAAACAGACTCTTGGCTCAACTAAATTTTAAAAAATTCACCCTTCTTTCAATCCCTGCTTCATTTCAATGGTATTTCCTCATAAAAATATGATATAACCACACACAATTTTTAATTACAATACCATAAAAGAAAATAAAACTAAGTACATTAAATCAACCACCAAAAAGCAGCTTCTCTGGCCCTCAAAACCTACCAAAATCATTCAGCTCAACCCTCCTTGATTTCTAAGCAAAATGTTCCACGAAACCTAGTTCAAGTGCTAAAATTCAAACTTTGCCCTTGAATCAGCCCTTGATTTTCACTTTAACCCCACAGGAGAAGAAAAGAATTCGCCAATCACAGTGCCCCGTGGTTAGTTAGACTAGTCACTTTAACTGGCTTCTATTGCTACTGTACTTCTACTTTACCTCAGCTCTGGTCTCCTTCTGTTTGCTCATCTTCACTCAGGCCATGCCTTCCTCATTGTTCAAGGCACTCCCCACATAGTCATGTTTTACCCTTAAACTTAGGCTCCTGTCCAAAGAGTTTGGTCTTGTCATTAAAGTCTTATCACCTAAAATTGCCTGAAGAACAAGAAGAGATGTGCTATGTAGGCCACCATTTTTTCTTTTTCTCTCATGGAATTTTTACTCTTTTTGTAATCATTGTGGACCCAAGACTAGATGAATAGATTCACTCCCTACTGATGGGCTTTAGCTATGTAATGAAAACAACTATATCAATGTTATTATTTGTATTAATAATAATTTCCTCAGTACAAATGGATTTACCATTATATTTATTTTGCATTCTACTTACAATGACCCAATTTCCAAAAACAAAGCAAAAGAAATAATTATTCTGCATATCACCTTTTCAGGAAAACATCTATTGCCTTAAGCAAAATACTCTACATTAATATTACATGTTGTTTTCCTAATATATTAAGCTCTCTTAGATATTTTCAAATTGCATTTCCATTAATTTCTTTTCAGATATTTATCAAAATAATCCCAAGATGCAGGTCAGCTTGCTATCTACTATTTAGAGAAAAGGAAGAAGTGACTCAAATTGTTTAGCTGACATTTGGATTTTCACTCCTTATCAATGGCCAAGCTAGAATTATAAGGTATGGTTTCTGACATCTCCATATGCTGAATCACAGGTTGAAAATGAATTTTCAGTTACATTTCAATCTTATTTTCTGATACTTCAATTCTTCAAGGGTATGTGATTTCATAATAGTAGGCAGGGATTCCTTCTGTGAATGTATATTGAAACCTCACCTATCTTAGGGAATATTAGAAGAGGTTTTTTTTTTTAAATAACTAAATAAAATCACCTCTAGTCATGTATTTCATGATGATCCTCTCCAAATTTAGTCTGGTTGATTCTCAAATTAAGACTGTTAGTGCATCTCTGTGCCATTCCTTGAAGCCTTTCCACTTAGTAAGACTTGCAAAAGCTTTTGCTTTGTCAGTATAGCTTTTGAAAATCATAACAGGACTCTTGTGGAGGAATAATATCATAAATGTATACAAAAGAATTAATTGTGACTTGTCTAAAGTCACAGAGCTAATAAGAGTCAGAGAACTCGAACCTCGATATTTCTAACAACAAGATCACCGCTCTATCCACTTTACCACATTGCCACTCACATTTATACATAGGTATCTAAAACCTTGATCCTTTTACACATGTGTATTCTGTATAATAAAATGGTGGTAATGTATTACTAATGATAACACATCTTATATACAGCTATAAGGTTTAAAAAAATGAAATGGTATTTTAAAAAAACATAGCATAAAAACATAAATAGGGAGCATATCTGCCAAGACAAACCCAGGAACTACATGAACATAATTATAAAACACTTTTCATAAAAATAAAGTCAGATTTAAATAACTGGAGAAATATTAATTGTTCATGGGTGGGCAGAGCCAATATAATAAAAATGACAATTCTACCAAAAAAATGCTTTCCCACAGCAACCATAATAAAAGTATTATTATCTCCATTTTCCATATGTAGAAAGTGAGTTCAATGAAATCTTTGTTGGATTATTATATGCAATTATAGCAAAAGATTACTGTACTGTACCCATGATTCATTCATGCTTTTTTAGTGTTTTGCCTCTGATAGTGTCATTCTGGCATGGTATGCATTAATCTCAGATGGTTGAAATTGGAAGATAGAGTGATACTATGAAAAAAAAATACTGGGTCAAAAGTCAGAGGACCTGGGTTCATACCTCATCTTTGATTAGCATCAGTATGATCTTAAGTCACTTAACCTCAATTGGACTCAGTTTCTTCATCTGTAAAATGAGAAGGGTATGATCATATGACCTCTGAGGTAACTTCCAGCTTTAGATCTATGATCTTATAAGTTATGCTATTTAAAAAGCCCTAGTTCTTTTATAGGGCCCAAAGTTGCATGGAAACTTCTTGGTTACATGGTTGTAAATGATAATCTTCAGGCTTTTTTTTTTTAGTTAAACCTCATGGAAGCTTTAGATCCTATACTCCTACATAAAGATAAAAAAGTAAACAGGGTAGTTACTTCTTCTTGCTTTTTCCCTCTGTAATGAGCCTCCTCTTAATCTTTCAACTCCCTCCATTTTACAAATCATTTCTTCCTCTTGTCTTTCCCCTCAAAATACTTGTCTTTCCCCTTCTCATTGTTAATTTGTTCCTCCTGCAACCGAAAAGAGGAATTTCAGAGTCTACTTATTTAGGAGCAATCAGCTTCTTCTCAAAGGGCAGGACCCCCAATAAAAGGAGAAGGCATGTGTGGATCATATGGAGTCATAGATCTAAAGGGGACTTTAGATGTTGTCTAGGTCAACTCTTTTGTTCAACAGATGGGGAAAATGAGACTGAGAGGGTAAATATCTTACCCAAAGTCATACAGATGTGTGAGAAGTAGGATTAATAATAATTATTATTAGAAGAAGAGGAAGAAGAAGAGGAGGGGAAGGAAAAGAAAAGGAGGAGGGGAGGAGGAAGAAAAAGATAAGAAGGAGGAGGAGCAGGAGGAGGAGGACAAGGAGTAAGAGGAGAAGGAAAAAGAAGACGAGGAGGAGAAGGGGAGGAGAAAGAAAAATGAAGATGAAGAAGAGGAGGAGGAGGAGGGGGAGGAAGAGGAAGAAGAAGAAAATAAGGAGAACAAGAACAAAAGCTGGAGCATTTAAATAGCATTTTAAGATTTACAAGGCACTTTAAAAACTTTTTCTCATTTTATCCTCATAACAAATGTGAGGTAGGTGCTATAACAGCTATAACAGTTCTCATTTTATAGATGCAGGAAATGAGATAGACCGAGGTTAGGTGATTTGCTCAGTGTCACACAACTGCTATCTGAAGCCAGATGTAACTCAGGTCTTTCTGACTCCAGGTCTAGTGCTCTAACCACTAAGCTACCTCACTGCTTCTAGGTTTTGAATCTAGGGCTTCTGGCTCCAGAACCTTTGCATGCAGAGAGGAAGAAACAAGTAGAACATTTCCCTCTTTCCCTTTATACTGTACGGCATACATATTTCTTATTTTTAAGTTTCTTCATGTAGGTGAAAAAACTAGAAAGCATTTTTACCCTGTTTTCTTCCTATGTTACCTGGTGCTTAAATTTGAGATGATGTCAAAGAGATGATGACCCAGGATATTAATCTATTTCAAGCATCAGCAAGTTCCTACTTTAATGATGATGTATCATAAATACAAGTTGAGAGGAAATCTTCTATTTCATGCTTTATTAACTGTACCTCATTTTTAATACCCACCAAACTTGACCCAACATGGAAATGTGACAGTATTCCTCTCTTTGCTATTATCTCCACCCCTTTCAACAAATGAGTGAATCACAAAGTATTAAGGAGTAAAAAGTCATTCTGGGAGTTTCAAAATTTACTTAGCAAATTCCTATTTTGATTCTAGCTCCACACTGATTACTCTATATTATAACACCAAATTATTGACTGTCAACAAAAACATGCAAATAACATTATTCTAGATGTCCCCATAGGAATCATGACATTTTTGTCACAAATAATGCTCATCTTTCCCTACTTCATCATGCAGTATTATAAGACTCTAACAAGTCAACTTTTTCAGAAAATAGTGAACAAATTACAGAATTTGGAATCAGTGGACTCAGTTTCTCATTTTGATTCTATTATTTTCCATTGATAGGACCTTAGGCAAATTACTCTACTACTCTTCTTTTTCCTTAGCAAAAGAAGTGTTATACTTAATTACCTTCTAGCTCTAAATAAGTGACTCTAAAACTTCCCATGGTAATCTGTCATATATGAGATAGCGGCAGAAGATTTTATATGATATGCAACATTCCGCTCCTGTTGGAGTTATACTCTGAACCAATGAGATCTGAGCATTGAAAAGGTACCAGAATAATATCACAACAGAAATTTATTTGTACTCATTTTTGTTTGAGTTCATTACCCTGACTATGCTTACAACTATTGACTTGTTTTCAGAGCTGATAATCGTTTTGTTCCATGAACCCCTTTTTACCATCTAGATGAGCTTATGAATCCTTTCTCTGAATAATAGTTTTAAAAAAAATAATTGAAATAAAAACTAAATTTCAGATAGAGGTGAGTGAAAATCAATTTGCATTTTTTTCCTATCCAAGTTCATGGACCCCCTTAAATCTACCCACAAAACCCACTGGGAGGATACCAGAAGAAGCACTCTTGTTCTACAGAAAGCAGATTTCTCTGAATGGGAATTTTAAAATTGTGTTTGGGTTTATATTAGAATCAGTTTTTATCCCCAACCCTACAGTCCTCACTCTGAACCAGTTAACTAATCTACTATTAAAATTGGCTCCACTAAAGGCTTGCTGATGCTACATTGTGAGATTGGTTTCTCACTCCTCAGGAAGCATGTAATAGTCTCCTTGTCTGAGCCAAGAATTACTGTACAGTTATCGTAGATTTAGAGCTTAAAAGAGTCCAGTTCCCTCATTTTACAGGTGAAGAAACTGAGGTTGAAAGAAATGAAATGACTTGTTCAAGGTCACACAAGCAGTACATGTCTGAGGTGGGATTTGAACACTTCTTTGCCTTTCTGACAACTACCTGATTCTTGATCTCTTAAGCTGGTGTGTTCTCTGGCATCTAACTGATCCTCTGGTTTTAGTCCCAATGCTTTATTTTGACCTTGAGCGTTTAAACATTCTCAGAGTTCAGTCTGCTGCCCTGCCTAGTCTCCCTACTTGCCATCACCAGGCTTGTTTTAATTTGTCTGTCCTGAGTTCATTTTTCCCCCTCTGATATCTGCTGCCACCCATGATCCCAGTCACACATTTAGTTCAGTCTCAAATACATGAAAGAGTTTAATCTTTAGAAGAAAGTAATGCTTTTATGATCTCTGAAGAAAATCTTTTTAAAAACAAAATTCAAATGTAAGTTTCTTCTAAAGAAAATGCTGGTGAATCTATTAACCATCTAGGCATCTTGATGTTCAAAATAGCTACTCTTGGTACATACTCTGAAAAGGAGTTTTTATTGCAGTAAATCTTTATGATAAATACAGTACCTACCCAGTAGCATAACCTCATTATCACAGGCTGTATTAATTACCATAATAAGCTACACTCCAATAGGGCTCTAGGTAGACAAGTTTTCCAGCCTCAGGCCACTCCTCATTAAGCCACAATTAGTATGATAAATGAGGAGTGTGATTTCACTGCAGCCACTAATATCCTTGCTTATTCACTAGATGATGGTAAAACAATCAGAGATGATAATTAAAGATTTTGAAATAAAAAAGAAATTAGTAGTGTGCTTTTTGTCACCTGCCAATTAGATCAACACATCTGTGTGCAGGTGTTCCTTGCACATTACAGCTGGAAAAGTCCAAATCTCCAAATATCTATCCGTATTAATATAATGTAATTTAGCTGGCCAACTGAATTGCTGTTTGTCCTTGAAGGGGCATATTGTGTGCCTAGAATTCAAGATGATAGCAATTTTACTAAGTGCTAATAGGAATCACATTTAGTAAGAGACCAGGATGAATAACTCAGCAAGCCACCTTAAACAAATTTGTGATCTTGGGCAGACTTTATGGCATTTTTCCATGAACCAATGGTAAGAACCAAGAAATACTGCAGCTCTACGTGTAAAATCTTCATAACCGGGAATTCATACTGCAAGATGAATGACAAGAATGGTTTGGTAAGAAAAGTATGGAACAAAAGGAAACAAAAGAAATCTCTCTTCATCTAATGAATTCTGAACCATCTTATTTAGCTCCTCAGTGAAGCCTTCTGGGATGCCCTTGACAGAAATGCACATTTTTTTTAATAACATACTTCACATAGTAACTTATTTTGTATCTGTTATATGCACTTATCATAATTCATATTTCTATCATGCTTAAACATTTGCAAAGTTCTCAAAACATCTTTCTGAGGTAGGTAGAACTACTATTCACATATTAGAATGAGGCTGAGTGAGGTTATACTCTTTGGCTATAGTAATACAACAAGACTAGGAAGGTCAGCTAGTATTTGAATTCAGCACCACTGACTCCAAGTCCTCTATGTTTTAAACCTTATCATGCTGCCTTTTGTGCTATCATCTATCATTGTGTATTATAATTATATGTCTTATTTCTTCCTTCTAGACTCTAGAAGGAATTAGAGACTTCTTTTTTATTTGAACTGTGCTTTGCCCTCATAGCCTAGCACAATCCCCTGCACATGGTAGATGCTTAATATTCATTGAATTCAATTTTAACCTTTAGATTTGCTAAAATTTTCTCATCCTTCTAAAGAGTATAGATTCAGATATACTCATTCCTGGACCATCTAGCTAGACAATATGAAAGGATGAATGAGAGAATCATGAATATTGTGATGGACAGGAATCTGCCACTTTGACAAACGAAGCTTAATGAATCTATGCACCAAACCATACTAAAAAACTACTTGTTACCAAAGCTCTACATAAACTACTCCATTGTATGATGAAAAATATTGTTAGTTATTTTAAACAATATTAAAAATGGTTTTTTTTTTACTTTTGCCATATGAAGATTGTCTTTTATAATTCTAAAATTATGAACCAAATTCATATTGGCAATTGGCAATTTTTCTCTCAACACCACTTAAGTTATTAGATGTTCCATTTTTTTTAAAAAGACAACCCTTAGGGGCAGCTAGGTGGAGCAGTGGATAGAGCACTGGCCCTGAAGTCAGGATGACCTGAATTCAAATCCGGCCTCAGTGACCCTGGGCAAGTCACTTAATCCCAATTGCCTTAAAAAAAAAAAAAGACAAACCCTTCAGTAAACAGATAGTTATCTATTAGTAAAATAAAATTCTAGTTATCAGTGATCTATGACTTATTGTTAAGGTGGGCTGTTTAAACAATAATTCATACTGATACAGAAATAATTAGGCTGGTATTTAGCTCTGACATATTTTGTTCACCCTTTGTTCCTTGGAAAGACAGTGCAATATAGTGGCAATTGCTCTGAAAATGGAGCCAAAAGATCTGTGTTCAAATCTCAACTCAGATACTTAGTATTTGGGAGTTCTGAAACATGCCAGTTTTCCTCTCTGGGTCTCAATTTCTTTATCTGTCGTATAAGAGGTTGGACTAAAATATCTTAAAATCCCCGCTGACCATTTTAGATAAGAGGATCCTTTCAAAACATTTAGAACAGGTTACTTGCCAAACTCAATATTTCATTCCCTGTCTCCATGAATCTATTCTATATGGACTGGAATACATTTCCTCCCATGTGATAGTGTTGGATTTGGAGCTAGAAGACTTGGTTTTGAAACTAGAGTACTATATTTGCAGCCAGATGACCTCCCACTTACTAGTTGCATGATCTTGGGCAAATCCTTTAACTATCCTGGTCCTGAGCTTCTGCACTGGTGAAATGAGGGGGGTTGGATGGAGTATTTTCTAAGGTCCCTTATAGTTCTAAATCCCTGGCTCTATGATCTTCATCTTCATCTTTCAGAACTCTTCTCTTCGTTCTAGAGTTAGCTCTACGAGGACTACCTCTTTCCTTAAACCAGGGGTGGGGAACCTGCAGCCTCAAGGCCATATGAGACCCTCTAGGTCCCCAAGTGAGGCCCTTTGACTGAATCCAAACTTCACAGGACAAATCCCCTTAATAACAAGATTTGCTCTGTAAAACTTGGACTCAGTGGAAAGGCCACACCCAAGGACCTACAAGGCTGGGCCACAGGTTCCCCACCCCTGCCTTAAACTTTTTCTGGCCCACCTCATCCTCAATATACTTAGCCCCAACTACTAGTGTTTTCTCACTTCTCAAATTATGTTCCATTTTTCTGTGGATTTTATGTCCTCTCAGTAGAATATATACTCCTTATAGTCAGAAACTTTTATCATTGTCCTTGTATCTCTAGCACCCAGAACAGCTCCTTAAACAATGAGCAATTTAATAAATATTTGTTGAGTTGAACTGAATAAAGTTGAATAGAATTCAATAGAAGAGAATTTTCATTCTGAACTGGACCTCTCACTCTCCCTGGGGCATAACAGTTTTGTCTTGTTTTTATTTTCAGACTTTTTATAAAAGGAGCTTTGCCTCTCTTCCCCCACACCACCCTTACAGACATTTAAAAAGGCAGTCTGAATACAAAAGAACAATTTTGCACAGTGTTTTCTTCATAGGTCTCAGGGATGCTGAACCCACTAATATCCCATCTGACCTAAAAACCATGCATGTCTCTTTCTACATTTAACAACTCCACCCCTCTACTCAACCCTGGCAACTATGTCTTTCTAATAATGTAGGGCAGCTCACAGCCTGGGTAGTTTGTGGCTGGCTAAATTTGAATGTGAAAGGCTGGAATATGGGCCAACTAAATGGAGGACAATGACCTTGCCCTCTTGGCTTAGCTTTTGGTTTTGCAGACTTATTTAACTGGCATTCCTGCTTGGATCCTAGGAACAGAAGGGTTTCTCAGCCCAGCTTCCTTACAGCTCCTGAGGGGTTTCTTTGACAGATTCCCATGACACTTGAGACCATGTAACAAAGTTTTTCAAATTGTGGGGCCTGTACTCCCGGGAACACCTTAAAGCCCTCTCTATGGGCACGAGAAGCAATAGTCAAAATGACTAGATATTTTTTAGTACAACTCCCATATAAATACAATTAAATTTGTAATGGAAAAAAAAGTTCTATTTAAAGCCAACAAATATAAGACTAACTTGAAAAACTGTTCCAAATGACAATGAATAAAATGTAGTTATCAATTGGAATTCACTAATGATGCATTTGAGTTTGTTTTATGCTGAATCTTGACAAGAGTAGGATCTCCTACTATCACCATCAAAAAATCCTAGTGAAAACTTTATGTTTATGACGTAGGTTGTATTGTACTGTTTGATACATTCAAATATGAAGTGAGTATATTCAAAGTTAAACAATCTCTGTGTGGAAGCTCAAAGTACCACAATAGCTATTATGTTTCTCAATGTCATTCATTTTGCTAAGGATAATATAATAAACTGCTAAAAAAAATCACTTCAACATTAAAAAGATCAAAAAACCTGAAAACAGTTGTAGCTACTTGAAATATTGAACAATTAAGTTTGTCTTTAAAAATGTATTATCTCTATCATGATGGACAAGTACACAAAATGTTTGAAGAGCAAATCAGCTGAAACAACTGAACCTAGAATAATCAAAGAAAGTAGAGACAGTTTAAGTAGCAGAAATACAGAAAAACAAGGTTAAAAAGTCCAAATACAAAAATACAATCTGCTATATTTATAATTGGGATTCACAAGTACCCCCATCCCTATCCTACCCTCTTGGGTTTTTGGGGGTCTATTCTGAAGCAACTGAGCATATTATTTTCTCCATTCATTGTGAAACCTTTTAGCACATAGAACATCCACTTTTGAATATGACTCCAACCCCCTCAAAAGTTATTCAAGGTTCAAAGCATGCTGTGGCTCCATATTCACTTAAAATAACCAATTACATGTTTATTTTTACTAATCAGTGAGAGGACAAGATTAATTTGAAGCAAAGGCCTTTAATGAAATAGCATTGTCTTCTCACTGTCCCAACTAGCTGCCTTTTTTATACTTAGAGATTTTATAAGCCATATGATTTCTGTGGTGAAAAAAGTTGGCTTTTCCTTATTAAAAACATAATTTTACCTAGATTAAGTTTCATCTGTCTACTAATCTTTAGGTGAACTTTTAAGATATCATTTCAATTTATTAGGTTTCATGTTCTCCTTCAACAATGGTACTTGAACCTTGAATAACTTTTTGGGGGGTTAGAGTCACATTCAAAGGTGGATGTTCTATGTGCTAAAAGGTTTCACAATGCATGGAGAAAATAATATACTCAGTAGCCTCAGAATAGACTCCTGAAAACCAAAGAGGGTAGGGTAGGGATGGAGGTGTTATAGAAGAGATATATAGAATAAAGATCTACTCCAGCAGGCTGTATGATTGCACGAATTCCTTTCAATGATCTCTGATTTTTTTCCCTTCCTTTTCTTCTTTCTGTTCTTTTCTCATTTTTTCTTTCCTTCCTTCTTTCTTTCTCTCTTTTTCTCTAGGACCTGGAAATGTTGACACATACTTTAATTACATAATTTTCTTATATGTATTGTTAGAGAAAAGAAAAGAAAAGTATTACCACTACCTTCCCTTTTGATATATGTAAATCTGTCTCTTTAAGGTAATTATCAAACACATCTACAGCATGGAGTGTGTCCCAACAGTTTGTTCAAACCAGTTTCCTGTGCCTTCAGAAACAGAATTCTCTTTATCATAAAAGAGAATTGTATTTGAAGTAACTTACTGACTCTTACCCTATTATATTAATGGCAAAGAATCAAAATGGTCATGGCAGAGATTTTATTTGCATCTGCTTTAGAAAATCAAACATTATGGCAGAAATTTGGAGGCAAGAGAGACTAGGAACCACAGAAGAGTATTACAACCTTTAAAAAAAATGTGAGAATAACGAATAGGGTAAATATTTCTTATCCAGCTTTTTTTTTTTCAATTGGAAAGAGGATAGGAAGCAATTATCCTAATCCATAGAAAGCTGAAGAAGCTAAAATATGCAAAGGATTGTCATGGCCCAAAAGAGTCAGGGTGTTAACAACTCCCAACAAGAAGAACTCTAGGAAGGACTAGAAAGCAAAATAAAAGATAATTGCTATGGAAAGTCTCTACTTTGGTGGTGGGAGGGGGGAGGGGTTCAGGGATATTCATTGGAAGCCTGGAGATCAAGGGGCTGGTGGGGAGATGGGGCTCTAGATTTCAAGAGTCAAGTAGCAAGGAATTAAGCAACCAGTCCTATATTCATAGTGTTGAAATAGGAATGGAAGGTGAGTCAGAGAGCCAGCTAGAAATTGCAATAAGAATGTGATCTTTAACAGAGAATTTACTGACACTTTTGAAGGAGATATCCCTCTGTCCCTCATACTGACCACCTAGGTGGATTTTGACCCAAACACCACAACCATATATGGGTTTGAGTCCAATCATCCCCTTTTGCTTCTTTTTTTTGCACTTATAGTTTTCCAGTACAAAAATATTGTGTCCTCCTGACACCACTCACCCAGCCTCTCCTAAACTAAAGTGGGTATAAACTCTAACAGATAGGTAATTACTCTTGTCAGTTACCTTTGACTAGCATCAAAAAGATCCCTTTATAGCACCCATTCATATACATGACATCTCAAGTCAAACCTATCTATCTCTCTAAATAGATAAAAGAATTGCCCATCCTTCAAATGCCCTTTTTCTCTTCTTAAGAATATGTCAAAAACTCATCCTGATTAATAGCCAACACGTCCACTCTGCTGAACAGAATCTTTGGAACTCCTCACGGTCATCTTTCTGCAAAAGCCCTGAAAGTTATCCATACCAATTGTCAGACTTGAAGGAGTAAATGATAGAAACGACCTTAGTTTAAGCACCATCAACATTACCTTCAATAAAAAAAAAAAGATCAAGTAGAATTTATTGAGGGCATATACGAACAAGCTTTACTATTATTTTTAAAAGTTCCTGTCCTCACAGAGCTTCCATTTCTCAAAGACTATGGGGTCTGATTGTATGAGGTGAGTCTATCCATTCATACCCATTCATAATATATATAACCATGTATATTATTTTCATTAAGATTTCTTTTCCTATATGTCATTGTGTTATGTTCAGGGAAAATAGATAGAAGCAGAGATAATATTTTTTTTAAATACCTTTACATTACTACCTTTCTATTGATTGGAAAGGCCCTCTCCCAATACAAACGTCAAAACCCATCTTGCCAGGTCAAATACATTTAAATATTAAGGAGGTGTCATGTATTTCCATTTATATTCATCTAGTCCTAATGGAAATAGAATATTCACTTTGTAGCATCTGAGCCACTGCATATAAGGTTCATGACAAAGCAAATGCAAATTGTTTTCATTTTCCTGGCATATTCTAGGTTTCCTATCTGCTTACAAAATAATTTCTTTTCTACCTAGGCTGGTGGAGTTACTTGTCCTATGGGATCAGAGAATAATAGAGAACCATACCTCACTTGTTCCTTGTGATCTAGAGATAAGTTTTCAGAAGGACTTTGAAGTAGGGGAAAGAAAATGCTTCTTGGATAGGTAGGTGGTTTTATTTTTTTGAAGTGGTTAAGAAAATTATATCAATCCAGGCAAACTAATGTATGGGTGGTGGAGCCAAAGAGGGAGTCAATAATTTTGGAAAGCTTTTTGGAATTATGCCAAGAAAATGATTGAACTATCCATACCCTTTGACCCAGATAATCTGCTGACCAAAAGAGGTCAAAAGGCAGAGAAAGGTCCTACATAACAAAATATTTATAACAGCACTTTTTGCGGCAGGCAAGAATTAGAACCAGTAGAAATCCATCAATTGGGAGAACCACAAATTGTGATTGTAATGAAATATTACCGTCTACCAAAGAAATCATGAAAATAAAAAATACAGAGAAGCACAGGAAGATGCATATGACTTAATACAAAGTGAAGTAAATATAGCAGGGAAAATAATTTACACAATGGCAAAATGGAAATTGGAAGCAGCAAACAACAACAATTAAAAAAAACTCAGAACAGCAAGGTGGTGCAGTGGATAGAGGACCAGCCCTGGAGTCATAAGGACCTAAGTTCAAATTTGGCCTGTGTGACCCTAGGCAAGTCACTTAACCCTGATTGCCTCACTGAAAAAAAACAAAAAACTGAATGCAGTGAAACTGCCATTGCCAAACTTGACCCTAAAGAAAAGGTGAGACAATATACCTCTTTCCCTTCTTTGAAGGAGTGAAAAACTATAGTTGTGAAGGATGGCAAATGCTATTTGGTTCAGTTGATGTGTAGGTAATTGTGCTGAAGCTTTTTTTCCCCTCTCTTAATTCATTGTTTCAGCAGATGGCTTTCTGAGGAGGAGAAGGAGGGAAATGAAAGTGATATAAAAGCAAAGATAGCTTTTCCTTAAAAATAGTCATATCAATCACCAGTTCTGGTTAGTTTTCCATCCAGTAGACCCCAAAGTAGTTTCAGGGAGTTACTAACTCCTCACTTACTAAAGTATCATCAAGAAGCTACATGTTGTTCTAAGAAACACAGTGAAATGTGTAGGGATGAAAAAAGAGGGGTGAATGAGAAAACTGGAAGAAAAGGGAGGAAAATGTTCACATTTTTTAAGGGTGGTGGAATTGGGAGGATCATGGAATATATTGAAATAAAAGGATGACATGATATATGAAATGATATGATATGATACAATCATAAAATAGAAAGGTTCCTTTCACGGAGGCCATCTAATCTGCTCCCCTCATTGTACAAATAAAGGAATACCAAGGTAGGTGAAGAAGTGGTTTGCCCAAAGTTATACAGGTATACTGTTAGAGTTAGAAGGGCTTAAGTTTCCACAGGTAGAATAATGCAGAGATTTAAAGAACAAAGGTCCCAGGAGGTGGTACACTGTAGGTGGGCTGGGCTTGACCAATAGGAAGTAAGCGGATTGTTCCAAGAAGACCCCCAAATCAAGATAGGGGTCGAGCCAGCTCAGACCAGTTAGGGTCAACCTGAGGACACCTGAAAAATGTTAATGCACCTGCTTAATGAACTTCATTACTATTATCTGACACACCCCGCATAAAATTGGAGCCTCATTAACGAGTCATGGGACGTTTGACCAAGGGAGGGGGAATATACTTGGGCATATCAAGGGGAAACATGTAAGGAAAGGTGTAACCTGGGAAGGGTTGGACCAATCCCAGCCTGGGAGGTTTCGCACCAAATTCAACTGCATAAAAGCACACTTTCCCTTGCGCTTAGGGCCCACCCCTCCTAAAGAGGGGTGGAGCCTGCTTCTGGCCAGAAACGTCTAAATCCTCTGGACTTTCTTTATAATAAATTTTCTTGATACTAAATTTTTGGTGTCAAGCCTATTTCTAATATATACTATTACCTTAATGAAAATAGTATGATGTGCATGGACAGACTCATCTCATACAAATTGATCCAGCTCCAAATGGGAAGCAGCATATATATTACTCAAATAGTATTTGAGATTTACAAAACAGAAGCTTAATCCCAACTTTATGGCAAGGTAACAATTCTAAGAGTAGAAATGACAAAGAACAGACTTATTAATCAGACAAACATATGCATAGGAGCACGTGGTATTAGGATGTCTTCACGTCTGTTCTAACTTGTGGGATCATGTAGCTATCCTTCCTCTTTCACACATGGTTAAGCTGTTCCCAGTATGCCTTGGGAAAAACCAGTCAGGACAGCGCAGTCCAGAAAGAGGTCATGTATAAGCAAAGGAAAAAAAGAGTTGCCTAGGAATAACTATAATGATTTTTTAACAAGTACTGAGATACCAAGGAACACATCGGAGACCAGCAGCCTACTTAATCAAGTGCCTGTCTTCTCCTCTTTCCATGCTCCAGGGCTTCTCTTCCTAGTCTTTTCTCCTTGGCAAAAAGTTTCAAAAGTTGACAGGACAGAGATGTTAATCTCCAGGCTTTAGGGAAAACAACAAATGACAGAAAGGACTAGAAGATTAATTTCTGTCTTGGGTACTAGTGATCATTTAGACAAAATATTCTATAATTATATGCCTATCACCAGGGCTCCAAATCATTCACAAACTTTGATTCTAGAGACAGTGATACTCTGTATTGACATGGCATTGCCTCAACAAGTCTGGAAAGTACTAACAACCTGTGCCTCTTTTCTTAACCTCCCCACCCTACTTCTTGCTGTGGGCCTAGCTATTGGCCTGTTTACATTTAATTTCTCATTAACACTGGCAATGAAAAAAGGGTTGAGGAATTCAAAGGAGATGAGAATCTCCTATTTGTTATGTGTGGGGTCATAGATTTAGAGCTGGAAAGAAGAAACTTAGAGGTCATCTGATCTAATCCCTTTCTCTTTCAAGTAGGGAAATTGAGGCCTTGAGGTTAAGCGCCTTGCCTAAAATCACAGAGGAAGTAAGTGACCGAGACTAGATCTGAGTATCTTCTCTGACTTGTTAATTCATGATTTCTCTCCCCTGCCACTCCCATTTAGGAGGATATTTGTCTTTCTTCCTCTGTTTTAATCTCATAAATATGCAAGCTTCTGTTTGGAATGTGAACTCTTCATTTGCTTAGGGTTCCATATCCATGTTCATTTCTCTTGTAATAACCTACTTTTTCAAGTGAGTTTCATGAAATTGTCGACAGACTCCAGATCTAGCACTCTTTCCATTGAACTCTGGAAAATTCCAAAGTATTGGCAAAAGTCAAGTTTCTGAAAAAATAAGGATTCCAGTTATCCATATTGGCACTCATATATTACCATGCATGACCCCAGAAATATTTCAATAGGAGTAAGAAAATGAAATAAGACTCAGAAAGAGTCATAAATTCTACCTTAAGGAAATGAAGATGGGTTATGAGAATGGTTGTTGAGATGGCTCATTTGTGTCTGACTCTTTGTGACTCTATTTGGGGTGTTCTTAGCAAAGACATTTGAGTGGTTTATTATTTCCTTGTCCAGCTCATAATCTGAGGCACACAAGGTTAAATGACTTGTCCAGGGTCACACAGCTAAATAAGTATTTGAGGCTGGATTTGAACTCAGGTCTTCCTGACTCCAGGCTCAATACTCTACTCATTGGGTCACCTTTTGGCCATGTTTGTTTATTTGTGTGTGTATGAGAATTAGCTGAATGAAAAAAGCTAGACATTGCCATCATTACCTCCTGCTCATTAATTTAAGATGATTAGATTTCTTTGTCTACTTCTAAAATTAAAACATTTTAATAATTTTATTCACTTTTAAATAAAGTTATAATAAATGCAAAAACCTAGTGATTAAATATTTTTGTTCTGCATTAATGATGAAAGATAAAAAAAAAAGAAAGAAAAAAGAAAGAAGAGAGAAAGAAAAAGAAAAAGACCTGGGAGTAATTTCCTTTCTCAATAGAACATTCAGGATTAGTTTGTAGAAGAAAAAATTGTAGCTATGAAGTATTTCTAACCACATGTTGAGAAATTTAGATAATTAAAGTTTCATAATGCTTTTTAATGAACTGTGTAACCTACAGTACTTTTGAAACAAGTTAAATCACAGTGTTTGTTGAGGCTTATTCTGGGAGTTATTTTGTGCTTCCACTGTCTAGGCCACTGTCCAGCTAGGACAAAACCTAAAATTTACCCACATGCATACCTTAATTATCAGATTTCTTCAATAAAGATGATTTTGGTTTATACCTAATTTTAAGCCACAGAAAGGCAGTAAATCGTAATCAACATTATTTGTGTAAGAGAAAATGAAATTTTCTTCTTTGAAAGAAAATGGAAGTATGCATACTTTAAAAGAAGTCTCTGTACTGTCTCCCCCTCAAACATAAATATATCTATACACCCTCCCCACCCCAATTCCAAGATGAATTATTACACTGGATTCTATAGCAACACTTTCAAGACCATTTAATGCCACTTTCCATTGAGATAGCTACTCAATTCAACAAAATTAAATCAACATTTATTAAGCACCAAGTATGTGTAAAGTACTGTGATAGGGAAAGAGAAGACAAAGACTAAGAACAAGAACAAGAAGAGAAACAGTTCTTGCCCTCAGAGAACTTATATTCCAGTGGGAAGATACAAGAGTTCAGAAAAAGTGGCACAAAGTATATATCATATAATACAGAATACTTTCCTTTTTAAAATTAATTAATTTATTTTTAGTTTTCATTATTCACTTCCACAAGATTTGGAGTTCCAGATTTTCTCCCCATCTCTCTTCCCCTTCCCCAAGACAGCTTGCATTCTGAATAGCCTTTCCTCCAATCTTCCCTCCCTTCTGTCACCCTTCCTTCTTTCTCTTATCCCCTTCCCCTTCCTTTTCCTGTAGGGCAGGATATATTTCTATACCCCTTTGCTTGTGTATCTTATTTCCCAGTAAAAACAATTGTTAATTTTTAAATTTGCCTACATGGTCCACACTGAGCTGTGCTCCTCTTCCAGCCTGGTGCAACAGACCTTTCCCATCAAGGATCCAGGTTGCCTTGGGATAGAAATTTGTTTCCTTCTGTCTTTTTGTGGGTTCTGTGGCTCTAGAATTTGTTTAGAGTCTTTTTTTAAATATTATTAATTTGTTATTAGTTTTCAACATTCACTTCCATAAGCTTTTGAGTTTTAAATTTTTTCCCCTTCCCTTCCAGCCTCCCTCCCCAAGACAGCTTGTAATCTGATATAGGCTCTACATATACATTCCTATTCAACATACTTTCACATTAGTCATGTCGTAAAGAAGAATTAGAACCAGGAGGAGGAACTATAACAAACAAACAAACAAAAAAACAGAAGGGGGAAAAAAAGAGCAAATAGTATGCTTCAATCTGCATTCAAACTCCATAGCTCTTTCTCTGGATGAAGATAGCATTTTCTAGCATGAGGCTTTTGGAGATGTCTTAGATCCTTGCATTGCTGAGAAGAGCTAAGTCTCTCAAAGTTAGTCATCGCACAACATGGCTGTTACTGGATACAACATTCTCCTGGTTCTATAGAGGCATTTTTTATGGGTATTTGGAACGGTTTGGGGGAGAGCTCAAGCAAGTCACTGCTTTTACTCTGCCATCTTGGCTCTGCCTTTAATACAAAATAATTTCAAGAAAGTGACGGCACATTTTCTGAATGGCAATAGGGTGTAGTTGTGGATAGGCAATTGGACCTGGAATCAAGAAGTCCTTGGCTTGGCTTATATCCTGACTCAGATACTTACTTCACTACTTACTGGTTATGTGTTCTTCAGGGAATCTTTTTTCTCTCCTTTGTAGACTTAATATATTTTTTTCCCATCCTCTAAAATGAGGATAAGAAATACCTTTACTCCTTATCTCCCAAGGTGATGATAAGGAGAGAAATATTTTGCAAGCTGCAGTGGTGCCATATAAATGAGAACTATTATTACCTGTAAACTGAGGAGAGTATTTGCTCTTCCCACCTCACCAAGCTAGTATGAAGAAAACCCTCTGTAAACTATAATGTAATATATAAATAAATGCAAGTCATCGTTAGATCTCAGAAGGATGGCATTTTTCTATCTAGGTTAGATCCCTGCCACTACTTCCTAAAATGATCCCTCTCTCCCTGAGGCTTTCCAGCTTGTCTAGTGATTCAGCACATTCTCTGAGCCAAAGCCTAAGCATCTCAGCAGCCCCTCCTTTGCATATGTTCCTCTTCCAAATAGCTCAGACATCTGCCTCAAAGACCACCTGGAATCATCAGCTAGTGCAAACTGAATCCAGGTATGAGTCATCAACACTGTGCAACGCATTTATATCTCTGACTCAGAATCCGTGATGACCCCCCTTTGGCTTAAGCAGGAAATCCAAGGATGGCTTTCGGTTTATAAAATTTTTTATTCCTCTCAACCTGCCTTATATACCACTATTCTCTTGTCTCCACATGAACACTCTCTCCATTCAAACTATTTAGCTCGCTGGGTTGCCCCCAAACACCCTTTTCTGCAATCCCCCTCCTCTCATTCTCTACCTGCCCCCCAAGACCCCCACTCAAACCCCACCTCCTTCATGACCATCCTAGCCTGAACTGATGTCTCCCTTCTCAGAACTTTCACAGCACTCACAGCCTATAGGAAAAATACATACTCCATAGTTTAGTATTTAAAGCCCTTCACAGACTTGGCTCCAGCAAACCTTTTGCAGACTTACTTCCCATTTGTACTCCTTCTCACTCACACCATGTCCCGGATAAACCAGCCTAATTGCTGTTGGTAGAACTCTGCACTCCCTGAGGCTTGGAATGTGCTCTCTCCTCTCCTCTGTCTTTTAGAATCCTATACTTCCTTCATTCTTCAAATCAGGTGTCATTTATATATGAAGTCTTTCCAGATTCCTCCTACTGCTAATTAGTGTTCTTTTCCTTTCTTAAATTATCTGTGTAAAAAGCATATCCTCCCCATAAAATATAAGCTCCCTGAGGTGAGGGACCAGATTTCTCTTAGCATTAGGAGCCCAGCATAATATCTTTCATATAACAGACACTTAATAGGAGTATGTTGCTTATTACCACCCATTTGGCAGCTACTCCTTGTACTTACTTGTGACATCTCTTCCATTGTTGTCTTAATCTATGGTTTAACTATGTTGTTTTTATTTAACTACTTTTAGTCCTAGTTCTTCAATTAAATGGTAAAGGCTCTTTGAGGGTGGGACCCATGTCTTTTACTCATTTGCATCCCTTATAATGCCTGGCATCTGTCCTTCAATTCAAACATTTATTAACAGCTGAGTATGGTATTGAACATATTAAGTATTCAATAAATATTTGCTCATTTGACTTGGTTATTATATTGTCTCTCTCCCTTCAAGCAATCAGAAGAGTTGATATCGATTTATAGATTTCTGCTATCCTTTCTCTGCTTTGAAAATCAGGGCTTTTTCTACAGTGGATCCTTACCTTGCAATGTTTCTGCCTTTACCGTTGTGACAGCACATAATTCAAGACCTATCTAATTAAAGGAGGAATGCAGCCATACGTTTCCAACATATTGGTGGAGCAGATTGCTAAACTGAACAGATACCATTGGGAGTAATGCTGTATTGGTCCTCTCCATTTCAGTGATATCACTATTACAATGAAGATAAACCTCAGGGGGAAAATAGTGTGGAGCACAGCAAGGAGACCACATTTTAAATCATTTTTATTAATGTCTCACCCGTGCAGTGTTTATCAAGTACTACCAGTCTTTTATCTGAAGCCAACAGAGTGACATATTGGAGTTCCAAATCTGGTAAGAGGTGGTCTGCCCCTGGCAAATGAATGGCAAAGTGTAACTGGCTTAAAAGTAATTGACGATAAAAAGATAGCAAATGAAGCTGGACATGGGAAATGCTTTATTATGTCTCCCCGACACCACACAGCTGGAGAGGACAAGAAATGAAGAAACCAGCTTTTCCATAGGAATCTAATACTGTTGGTCATCGTGCTCAATTAAAGCAATACCTAGAATCTGAACTCTGGAACTTGCTAAATATGTGACCAGAAGAAAGTCACTCAATCTTTCAAGGCCTCAATGTTCTTATCTGTAAAATGATGAAATAATATCCTTGGTCACTTGGCTCACAACTATTGGAAAGATCAAATGAGATAATTCACTGAAAATATTTTGAGAGCCTTAAATCATTGCATAAATGGCCATAAGTCAGTCAGTCAGTCAATAGGTCTTTGCTATATTCACTATATGCCTTGCATTGTGCTAAGTACTGGGAATAAAAGGAAAAGGTAAAAAACACGGTCTCTGCCCTCAAGGAGCTCACATTCTAATGAGGGGGCATAATATGCAAATGGCTATGTACATATAAGATATATACAGTGTACATAGAAGGTAGTCTCAGTGGGAAGACACCAGCAATGTGTATATATGTATATGGAACTTAGGAGGTATGGGGCAGTGGGGGGGGGGTGCTGAAGAAGATAAGATTTCATCTGAGTCTTGAAGGGAGCCAGGGAAGTTATTATTACCATAGAGATGAACCATGAAGTCTTTGTTGCTTGGTGAAAAGCATGGGTAGCTTTGACAAAGGCGTTGCCACTACAAAATTCTAGAAGCTCTTGACTTCCAGTTTGCCTGACACCTATTTTAAGAGTGGGACAGATAGCATGGGTAATGCTAGATGTCCTTGAGGTGCTACTGCCACAGCTGTGCCCATCTACATTTTCGCTTTCTACAATCTAGTCATGTAATGAATTATCCAGGTGGAGTTAGTAAATATGTTGGCAACAAAGTTGCAAAAGTGGTACAACCTTTAGGACATTCACCTAGTGATTAAGAGATCAATTAGTGTGCCAATTTAGGCTTCCCCAAACCTGCATTATTCCACATTGCTCATCAGATGGTGCTTTGACTATTTTTTCACCCATCCACTTCCCTCCACCAGCCAGTCCAAGCCCTGTCTTTGGTTCTGGATTCTATCAAGAGCTAGGCTTTAAGTATGACTTAGAATATTCTTAGAAAAACAGGAAAATCTCTAGTCTCTACACCAAGCCCTCATTTCTCAATTCCCCTCCCACCACCACCACCACCACCTCCACATTCCCCAGAACTGCTCCCAGCTGACAGATGTGAGGAAAGAATGAAGGAAAGGTATCATGGGGCTTGGACCTCTTTTGGCAGGAACAGGAACTCAAAGAAAACAGGAAGCACTAAGGCATAGCATCTCCTTCCATTCAATATCACCAGGACTGAGGGATCACAGTGAGGTCAGTCTAGATCAGACTCACTATCATTCAGTCTGGTCTAACTAATTTAATTTATTCCTGTACTTGTCTGCTCTAGATTTTTGCTGCTTTAGATCTCCAAAGTCTGGCCGTAGTCTCGGCCTCTTCCTCCCTCCACCTCACTCCACCTCTTGCATCTGTAGTGTCAATAAGGCACCTATGGAACCAGCCACTTGAAAAGAATAAAATGGGATGATGGTTCAAACAAATGTAAAGCTCCACTAAGGCCCCTCAAAAAATAGCTGAATATGGAGCCACATGTGAAATGTCACCATCTTGTCTTCTGATCATATACACTACCTCAAAACCATATCTTAAAGGGTCCAGGGCAGGAGGGGTGGAAGGATGGGAAAAAAACAATAGAAAAAGTAATGCATGTATATATTTGTGTGTATGCATGTAAAATAATATGTATAGGTGTAATAATGATAGTAATGATAATAATAATAATAATCACCATTTAAGCTAGTACTCTATAGTTTCCAAAGCACTCTCCAAATATTATCTCATTCCATCCTAACAAAACTTTTGATAGTCAGGCACTATTATTATTCCCAATTTACAGATGAGGAAACTGAGGCAGACCAAGGTTAAGTGCCCAAGGATATCCATCTGGGAAGCATCTGAGATAAGATTTGAACTCCAGTCTTCTTTATCCAAGACCAGCACTTTATCCACTGTGCCACCTACCTGCAAATATATGAGGATAGTATTTTTCATGGCATGAAATTTCTACTTTATTTTAACAGCAACAGTAACCAAACTTTGAGCAATGAAGTGCAAAAATAGGTGACCCTGCTAGCTTGTGCTTTTATCATAAATCTTGAGTAAATTTCAGTCAGTACAGAAGTGGCATGCATCAAGTCAAATCACAAGAAAAGAAAAAATATTATTCTGGGCTTGAAGTTCAGACTTTTTTGAGTCTCTAGCAATTTGAGAGAAGGGATTATTTTTCTATTACATTAATAACCAATTATTAAGTTAGGATTAAGGCTTTTTCTCTGTATTTCCTCATTCAGGGATGAGTGCCTATAAGCCAGTCAGTTAGTCTCCGAAAGATATTTCTGATAGATGAGATTGTCCAACTCCTCTGGGAACATGCTCCTCAATGTTGGGCAGGACCCCATGAAACTAGAAGAGCTTACTTCTGTTTAGAATATAAACAGTGAATTCCAGCCCCAAATTAAGCCCATGTCTTTGCACCCCTCTATGGGAGTTATGATGACCCAGCTCATGAAGGAAAAAAAGCAACCAGAATGGTCTGGGTAGAGATGGAATCCTTTATCCAGATTACTGGAGGCAGCCAAGAATCATGATCAAGCCATGTTCTCAGCAGGAGGAGTTGAAGGCTTTCAGCCCACCTCCTCATTTGAAAGCCCACCCCCCTGATTAATTATTCAATAGTCAGGGTTGATTTTCACCTGACAGGGGCACCCCCTTTTCTAAAAGTATATTAAGGCATTCAGTATCTCCATTAAGTGTCTTTGGTTACTTAGAGAAGCCACTGATCATCAATTTATTGATTATTGGCTAGCCTAATTAATAAATTGATTATTAATTACCCAGAAACTCTGTCTCTTGGGTTTCTCATTTGTCTCAAATTTGTAATAATTTCACTTTCATTGTAGTAGATACAAAATTTACTTTTTTTCGCTAAATGATTAAATAAAGGGACATCTAGAGTGTTTAAAAAGTAGTGAGTAGTGGTCAGTAACATTTTTTAAAAAAAGATTTTCTTATTTTTAGTTATTTTCCATTTAAGACAATTCAAAACATCTGAAATTTATGTCTAAGTGAATTTTCTTAAAGGAGAGGTCACCATAGAAATAAAAATGACCAGATGAATGACTGTTTCATTGAAGTCTACCAGCATTAAGACAGGTAATGGTCATACCAATAAAGATAATTTGAAATTTCAATGGACCTATGCTAGGAAAGATTTGAGTATTCTGCAGATGGAGATGCCACCAATCCGTACTTTTTTTTTTTATCTTGTGAGACTTATGGGATTCTAATAGTTGTTCTTTCATAGATCTCCTGCCTCACCAGCTCCTCCCCCACCCACCCAACAGGCCTTGCTGTAGGTCATTTTCTATCTTGAGAATTCCCATGAAGCACTGCAGCTGTCCCTTTGTCATCCTTCATTTGTCCAATATGGCAAGTGCACCTTATTTTCCTGTTATACCTTTGCTCAAGAATAATCCTTATGTCACTTGGTACCCTCCACAGTAAGAGGGATGTTAATAAGGGGGTGGATTTGGGGGGAAGGGGTGAAATAATAAGTTCTATTTTGGACATATTTATTTTGAGGTACCTATGGGATATTCAGTTTGAGATATCCACCAAACAGTGTTGTGAGATTGAAACTCAGGAGAGAAGTTAGGCTATTCATCATTGGATGATGATGATAAGAAGAATAGTTCACAATTATTTGGTAGTTGACAAAATATTCTCTTTTCAGTGATATTTCTATCCAGTTTCTAGTAAGGCAAATTAGGGAAGCAGGAGGACTAGGAACTAAGTTGTAGTTTGCTTTGGAGAAAGGAAGATCATTGGTGGTATTATCTGAACGCAGGCAGGAAGAGTCTCCAATCTGGGAAAGCAGCAGGGAAAATATGGAGAAGGGAAAGAGCCAGGAGTGCTAGGAAAGGGAAAAAAGGAGACAGGAGTGGGGGGCAAGAGTGGATTAGATCAGGTAGGATAGATCTAAAGTAGATCTAAACTTCAACTTTTGAAGATGTGACGGACCCAATTCCATTAAACCCTAATATAAGTCCCTTATACCTGGGGAACATGGTCCATTTATCCAGTTCCTCTTACCATCTGCTTACTGCCATGCAGCTGTGCCATGAGATGCTGTAAAAACGAAATATTTTTAACAGCAGATATAACATAAAAATAACAAAAGAACACAAAACCAAGACAGTAATTCAATATTCAAAGTAATTTGAATGCTGTACCACACAAAAATAAGTCAATTAATTGGCAATACGTTATTGGCTTGAGTATAAATGCAATCACTGTGTCAATTAAGACCCGATTTTCCAAATAAAAATTATGTAGCCATGGCAACTCAACTCTTTTTAAAGAAGAACAACAGAAACAAACAATGAAGCTTTTAAAGAAAGAGTAGGTTTCACTGGAGTATCAGCTATAGAGTACTAAATGTCACAGTTAACAAATTTTATTCGTACTCTTCTTCCAGGGAAAGAAAGAAAGAAAGAAAGGAAGAAAGAAGAAAGAAAGAAAGAAAGAAAGAAAGAAAGAAAGAAAGAAAGAAAGAAAGAAAGAAAGAAAGAAAGAAAGAAAGAAAGAAAGAAAAACAAACCAGCATCTTTATATCCACTGCTCTTGTTGGTGACTATGACCATTTCCTTTTTATTACTCATTTAAATTCTTAATTAACATGTATGTCCAACAAAAGGATTGACTGGCATCTAGTCAACTTGTAAAAGAGTCAATTTATACCAAAATGAAGATAAGGCCACCCTCATTTCAAATGTACCTCTTGCTTTTAAGGAGCTCTGTGAAGAAATGTCCCCCTCCATCTTATCAGTGCTCAAAATTCTACCATTTGCAAAGTTTATGAGATCAACAGAAACAAATGAGAGTAGTTGGCAAGTACATGGCTCTTTGCACGAAGGTGTGTTTTCTTCTTGAACAGAAAGAGATAAAGTTTCCTAACCTCTCTGCTCAGTTTCAGTCTCATACCACTGTTTGGTGGATATCTCAAACTGAATATCTCACAGGTATCTCAAAATAAATATGTCCAAAACAGAATGTGTCAATTCACCCCTTACCCCAAAACCTAACCTCTTATAAACATCCCTCTTACTGTGGAGGATACCACTATCCTCCCAGTCACCCATGGTCAAAAACACTTTGTTATCCTTGACTCCTCTCTCACTTTTATTCCTCATATATGGTATATGCTGTATAGAGTGCTGGACTTAGAATGAGTAAGACCTGAGTTTACACCCTGCCTCAGACAATTAGCTGTGGGACCCTGGGCTAGTTACTTGATTTCTTTCATCATAATTTTCTTCATCTGAAAATATAGGCATAAGGGGCAGCTAGGTGGCCTGGTGGATAGAGCACTGACCCTGAAGTCAGGAAGATCCGAGTTCAAATCCAGCTTCAAACCAAACACTTGACACTAGCTGTGTGACCCTGGACAAGTCACTTACCCACAATTGCCTTTAAAAAAAAAAAGAAAATATAGGGATAATAATAGTACCTACCTTACAGAGTTGTTCTAAGGATCAAGTATGATAACATATGTAAAGCATTTTGCAAGCCTTAAAAATTATATGAATTCTAGCTAATGTCATTATTTTCAACATAATAATTATTATTATTAGTGGCTGCTATGTCTTATCATTTCTACCTTCTCCACAACTCTCCTTAAATCTCCTTCTCTACACGTATATAGCTGCTACTGTAGTATCCTCACAAAGATTCTTTCAATAGCCTTCTGGATGGCCTCCCTGTCTCAAGTATCGTCCCTCTCAAATCTATTCCCTACTTAGCTACCAAAGTGATTTTCTTTAATAGCAGTTTTCATCATGTGATATCCCTACTTGTTAAACTCCAGTGGTTGACTCCCTTTTACCTGCAGGATAAAATATAAGTCAGTTTGGCTTTTAAAGCCTTTCCCATCCTGGCCCCTTCTACTTTTCCAGTCTTCATACACAACTCATTTCCACATGTTTATGATCCAGTGATATTGTCCTTCTTGCTCTCATTTGAACACTGTGCCCCGTCTCCTAACTCCAGGCCTTTTCATTGGCTGCCCCCCCATCCATGGAATGCTGTCTTTCCTCTTCTCTATCTTCTGGTTTTCTAGGCTTCCTTTAGGATAAATTATGGAAAGACTTGCACAAAACAATGAAGAGCAAAATGAGCACAACCAAGAGAACATTGGATATAGTATCAGCAATATTGTTTTAAGAATTAACTGAGTGAATAAGTTATTTTGACGATTATAAATACTCAAATTAACTGTTAAGGACAGATGAAGGAAGACACTATCTGCATCCAGAGAAAGAACTGATGAAGAGAAACATGTGTAGAAAACTTTAACACTATATGCATACGTACACATATAAGTACATACATATATGTGTATACACACATATCTATTTGTGTCTAATGGTGGCCATCTCTAGGGCAGGGGGGAGGGGAGAAAAAAAAGAAATTTACAGGATAACTTTGTTGTATATTTAAAAGGAATAGTAAGTTGTACATAGCAGATTTGAAGTTTCATGTTCAATGATATTTTTATGGAAAAATGGAAATGCTTGTTTTATTCCATAAATTAAAAATAAAATAAATTTTTCAAGTAGATCAAATCTCACCTTCCACAGGGAAGACTTTTCAGTGCTTCTCCCTCTCCCAATGTCCTCCTCCCTGACTCTTCCTAGAGCTTTTCTGTTGAGATTACCTTCCATTTGCTCTGTATGTATCTTATACATTCACAGTTATTTACATGATGCCTACATCATTTGAATGGGAGGTATTTGAGGGACTATATTATCATATTCTGAGTGTTTAGCATAATACCAAGCATATAGTGACTATTTAAATGCTTATTGCCTGACTAACTGGTCTCTGTACCTTGCTTTCTGGGATCAGCTGTAAGAACTGATTTTTACCTCCAAAAATTCTCTTTTTTGATGGTGCCTGCAAGGTCAGGGCAACTTCAGTAGAGAGGTGGACATCTCAAAGAAATCAACATAGTTGTTTTTTCTGGGTCCTATCTGATACTGGGTTCCTAATCCAAGCCTGTACCCCAGTTTCTGAGCCTTGTATCTTGATACTATCAAGATAAATTCCCTAATCCCTTGTATTTTACCATGTCTTGATTTATAGAGTAATTCTCCTTTGCCCTCTGGATTCCCCGGAATAGGATCAGGCTAGCTGGCAGGAGTCCAGGAACATACTGGCACATGTGGAATTAGTTATGCCTTATATGAACACAGTGTACTTATGCTTTCCTTTATGTGACAGACGCATTTCTGAAATCATAGGATCAAAGGATTTAAGGCTAAAAGGGAAGAGCTCCAAATTTGTATTAGCTGAATCCTATTTTTCCATTACTTTATATTATAATGTCAAAGATGCTTAATTTTTGTTTTTATTTCTGTTTGATCTTCAATTGGCAGTAATACTTCCCTTCCTCACCCCATGTTTTTGGTTTAGCTTCTCTTGTAGTCCTCCTCTTCAAGCTGTCAAATGTATGGTCTATAAACAGATACTTGAATGTGCCAAGGGAATCTCTATAGAACAAATCTTTGTTAGAATCCTTGTGGTTATAAAGGGTGCTTTTATAATGCAAATAATCTGGCAGTTACCTCCCCCCCCATCAATTGACTTCAGCAGTGATATGGGTGAAGATCTCAATCCATCATTGACTTTTTGTTGTTTCCTTTTTTTTTACCTTTTTATTGACTGTTTCCCCTCCTACTTCCCGTTATATCAAAAGAAAGAAGAAAAGCAAATTATTTGTAACAAATATGAATAGTCAACTGTCTCATTGGCCATTTCCAAAAGTACAATTCTTCTTCATCTTGCATTCAACAGCTCTCTGTCAAGATGTGGCGAGTACTCAAAGACAGTTAGGTAGCACAGTGGATAGAGTAAATGACTTGGGGTCAGGGTAGGAATGAGTTCAATCCTGCCTGAGGCACCCTGGACAAATCTCAGCCTCAATGTCCTCATCTGTAAAAGGAGGGCAATAATAGCACCTATCCTATAGGGTTGTTGTGAGGATCAAATGAGACAACATTTATAAAGTACTATGTAAATACTAACTAAATTGTTTGTCTTTGTAATATTGCTGTTATCAAGTAAATTGGCTTTCATACCTGGCCAATCTCCTACATTTGGTTGCATTGATAGATGGTAGCTATAGCTGTCTAAGTCATTTCCCAACAATGTACTTGAGCAAGTTAATCCTAGGAGGGAACACCAGTCTTGGCTCCCAGCGAACTCTTATATAGGCTTTAGTTCCTGGACTTCTGACAGATCGCTCTATAGACCTTCCAAAGTTCAGAAGGTGGTAACTATCTCCTGTGTCCTTTTACCTAAAAACAGGAAATAATAGACCCAACAGAAAAAAAAAGCAGCTGCTTCATGTACTCATGACATCATGCTGGCTGCTAGAGCTATCTTTCTCCCTTCCGTAAGGCTTGTGGCAACCCTTGCCTCAATCACCACCAGAAAAGATAAAACCAACTTTTTGTCTTTTATATGCCTATTCAGTTCTGGTACATCAGGCAAACAAAAGATTTTTCCTCATCACTCAGTAAGTAGACAGTAAATAGTCATGATACCTGTACATGGTTTGAGATGGAATGCCCAGTCTCTGACTTTCCATTAAGGAATCAAGGTGATCAGGGATTTCTAGAAGCAGGTTCTCTGAGGCTCCAGGTGGGCCAGCATCAGGCAGAGACCCCTATACATGCTCTAAGAACTGGGCCCCCAGTAGCTAGAGCCCTCATTACATTAGGTATCATTCTCCATCTTCAAGCATGACAGCCAGAAGTGAGTATGATATACCGCTTGCAGTCAAATCAGCACAAAGACTATATAAATATTTTTAATATCAGTGTCAGACTGTTTAATTAAAATTCCTTGTCTCCTTTACATAAATTGATTTCTAGCAAGTTCTTTCCCAGCCTGCATTTATGTAATTATTTTTTGAGGGGCTAGGCAATAGAGTTAAGTGACTTGCCCAGGGTCACACAGCTAATAAGTGTTATGTGTCTGAGGCCAGATTTGCACTCAGGTCCTCCTGAAACCAGGGCCAGTGCTCTATCCACTGCACCACCTAGCTGCCCCCTGTAACTGATTTTTAAATGGAAAAGTTGTACTTGACATCCCTATTAAATTCACCTTGTTGATTTCATTCCAGCATTTCAGCCTTCATTTTGAATCCTGGTTCTTACACACAATTAGTTATTCAATTCAAATGTGTTTCACCTCTATATTTGATAGATATGACTTCTATTTCTTCATCTGAGCAAAAGATAAAAATGTTGACCTGAACAGATCCAAAGACAGAGAGCCCTGTGGCAGCCCACACTAGTCACATCTCTCCAGGTCTGCAGCAGACTATTAATAAATAATCTCAAAGCATTCAATAAGTGATAATTCCACTTAAATGTTCCTCTTCCCATCTTGTACACACACACATACACACACACACACACACACAAGATGCTGCTAGTAGATAAATTATCCAAAATGATTACATGACTTCTGAAAAATAAAAAGGCTTTTTTTTTTCTTATTTGTGGTACAATGTGAAGTGTGAAGGATTTGGATACAGAATACCTAGTTTGTAGTCCCTGCTCTGTTAATTACTAACTGTGGTCATCTAACTTCTTTAGCTCTCAGTTTCCTCTTCTATAAAATGAGAAGATTTGCCTTGGTGACCCAAGTTCCCTTCAAACTCCATGGCTATGATCCTATTATTGTATGTCAACTCATAATCTTCATGGCATAAAGTACGGAGATGGGAAACCCCCACTCTCATTCATGTGGAGGAAGAGATCCCAAAGTTCTGAATTAAATTAGCTAATCAATCTAGAATCTAAATTAGGTGGGAACGAATACATCTGTTTGAGATGAGTGAAACATTATTGGTCATTGTAAAGAAAATATACTGGATTGGTTAAAAAATATTTTGACATAACCTAAGATTATGTATGATTTCTAATAAGAGATTCCAATAACAAACCGGTTTAGTGGCAACCAAGGAAATTGATCTTGGAGGATGGAGAAAGGAAGATAATTAACTTCTCCCTCCATTCCCAGCCACTGTCATCCACCTTTAGCCAAAGAATGAATTTATGAGATTCAAAAGATTTAAACATCCCATATGCATTGGTAGCAGTGTTCCCAGAGTGGCAGTGGCTAGTGATAGCATCTGCATCAAGAATTGAGGGACACATTAAGGACAAACTAGACATATCACACCTCTAGGACTTTAAATAAGCATTAACCTTTGGCACTTAGCAGAGAGCAACAGTGGTGTCAAACTCAAATAGAAATGGATCCTTTATAGTCCATATACTTAGGAAACAACAAATTAACATTATTTGTGTTGTATTACATTTAAAAAAAATTTATTTTGTTAAATATTTTCTAATTGTATTGTAACCTGGCTCTACACTCAGGAGTATGGGGGACTGAATGGAAAAATGAACCCCAAATTTGACACTGTTGAGCCACAACAGAAGAGAAACTTCTCTTGAGGCCTTGATAAAGGGACCAAAAAGTATCTGAAAGCCATGAATTATTCTTTGGCTACATGTACTCTTTAAGGATGAGCCCATTTCCCTCATGGAACCAGTATATAATTACATGAGACTATGTTCTAGACCTTCGGGAGAATTATTCTTTGTACCAAATATTTTTACCATATCATACTGGTAAATTTCCCTTCTAATAATTAATTAATTGTGGCTAATTAATTATAAATGGGGAACACATCAAATAGAGTTACATGTACTAGAGGTACAGTCATGAGTTACAGTACTAGAAACCCCCATAGGCCTTCAGGATTACACCTAGGATACTGAGGGGAGAAGTAGGCAGCAAGTATCTGGACTCCCAGGCCAATCTGCCTATGTATGTGGAAGTTGGGAAAGGGAGCCCTGAAGAGATGGTACCCAAACATTTCAGTTTTCCTCTCTTCCAAAATCCATATGTGTGAGTGTGTGTATCTATCTATCTATCTATCTATCTATCTATCTATCTATCTATCTATCTATCTATCTATCTATGTGTATATATATGTATGTACATATATAAGTGCACACACACACACACACACACACACACACATATATATATGTGTGTGTGTGTGTGTGTGTGTGTGTGTGTGTGTGTGTGTGTGTGTATTTGCATGTGTATATATACACACAGAATGAGACAGCTAGATGGCATAATGGATAAAGCACTAGACCTGGAGTAAGGAAAACCTGACTTCAAATCTGACCTCAGACACTAGTTGTGTGACCCTGGGCAAGTCACTTAGCCCTGTTAGCCTCAGTTTCCTCATTTGTAAAACTTAACTAGAGAAGGAAATGGTAAAGTACTTCAGTATCTTTACCATGAAAACCTAAATGGGGTCACAAAGTCTGGAATAACTGAATAACAACAGCATATATTTTGTAAATCAAACTTAGAAATGCAATACAGGGTCACAAAAATAATATCCTTTCTTATGCAGTTTTGGTGAATCTTGAAGTACATACTTACAAAAATCTTAATGGTAAGCAAAAAATATTGAAACAACATTTGGTTTCTCATTCTTATTTTGTAAATGCCTTCATTTTGTCCAGTCTCCTTATCCATCAAAACACTGCTAACCCATGGAACAGACAGCAGTTCATCCACCTAAAAATCTTCTTAAATATCAATTGGCTGAGATAGCAAAGGAGTTCAGTGATGGTCTTTTCAGTGAAATACCTGAGTGTCCCTATGTCATTTTATCCAGGAAGGAAGTAAAAGCCACAGGAATCTAAGAACTCATCACATGCAGGCCTACTTATCCGTAAGTCTCTTTCTGAGTTATGAAACATCAGCTTTCAGCTGCTTGTTTTCTTCCTGGTCTATATTCAACACATACCCCACAAAGAAAATATGACCTATTTACTCAGGTGCACAGTAATCCCACAGCCAACTGATGTGAAAGGAAAGTGTAGTCAGGGAAAATGGGAGTGTGGGGGTGGGGGTGGGGGTAGGATAGCAATAGAAAGGCGTAACAAATCTGAAAACACTGAGAAAAAATAAGAAAAATATGGTTCATGCATTTGGTTTGACTTAAAAAAAGTCTTCTGAAACAAGAATTTCATAAGCTAGCAGGATGGGGTGGAGTATTAGAGGCAGAAGACAGGCTGTGACACCTAGGTTTCAAACCCTCTCTGCCATTCACTAGCCCCATGTGTGAACATGGGGAAGTCACTAAACTTCTCTGACACTCAGCTTCCTTATGAGTAAAATTAGCCCAAGGTGAGATACCTTAAAGGGCTATTGTTAGGCTCAAATAAGTTAATGTCTGGGAAAGTGCTTCAGAATCAAAAAAGTGTTATGCAGATATGTTAACTATTATTGTAGAGGTTCACATATACTCTGTGGAAAAATCAGCTGCAATCATTAGGGAACTGATTGACACTTTCTCGCTGCTATTTAAATTTTTTTTTATTAATTTATTTGAAATATTTGATTCAGAAGCATATGTTTGGCAAAAAAAAAAAAAAGCCAAAACTCTGAAAGTGAAAAAAAAATTGTCCTTAATCCTGCTTCCCCAAATATCTTCTCTTCTAATGAAGAAAAATACTTCAACAAAACCAAGTAGCTATGACTGCTCCTAACAGTACTACTACTACTGCTGCTGCCACTGCCACTACCACATCTACCACTATTACTACCATCTGCTGCTAGTTAGAGAGCTTGAATTTATATAGCTCCTACTATTTACCAGTCACTGTGCTAGCTAAGAGCTTTACCAATATTATCTTTTTTGATCCTCATTGGGAGATATTTTATGATCATCATTTTAGAGGTGAGAAAACTGAGGCAAACAGAGGTGAAATGACTTGACCAGGATCACATAGCTAGTGTTTGAACCTTGATATAACCTCAGCTATCCTGATACCAGACCCAGTACTCCATCTACTGTGCAACTTAGCTACCTCCTGTGCATCAGCTTTTAGCTGATGGTTTTCTTCCTGAATAGTCAGTAGTCCTCCTCAGGTGTTGTGAAGAATGGGAGAACTGGCCAATATAATAAATGAATGAAGTTCAAACTATGACACTAGTCAGAGTCAGACTCGGTTAAGAGTAGACCCTGTGGTTATGACCTGGATAAAGTAGAAAGACCCAGTTATATAAATTTATACATATGTAGATGAGTAAAATTAATTATATGTATTATGTGCATGTATATGTGAATGTATATGTGTGTGTGTGTGTGTGTGTGTGTGTGTGTGTGTGTTTACTTCAAATAGCTAAGAAGAATCTCAACAAATGAATTAGGAGGCATGGAACTGGGACTAGAGTTGGGAAGACTTGGGTTTAAATCACTTACTATCTACATATCATCTCTAAGTCGTTTTTTCCCTCTTCTGTAATCTGACACCTATAAAACACAATGCCACTAAAATATAATTATCTAGCTTAAAGACCAGAGAGCAGGTTCTATATCTCCTTGACTTTCTGTTGCTTACAGGGAACCTCAGAGTGGGGGAGAGCAATGGAAGACTTTATTAAATCGTGGGTTTCATGCTCAAATGCCATATCTACCAGATTATGGTAGAATATAGCGGCTCCATTGTACTTGCAAGAGCTGTTGTGAGAATCAAATGAAATAATTTATATAAAGTGCTACATAAATTGCAGCTATAATAATTGCTTCTTTACTTCTAGACAGGGCAGCCTAATCTGTGTGATATGATTTAAGTGAATAATAAAAATAATTATTGTACTGGAGGAAGCTTATATGGAAACATTTACATTTTAATATTTTTAAATTGGATATTACAGGAAAAGGCAATATCCTTTAAAGCATTACTGAATCTTGGTAGAATGGAAATAGTAGCAGATTAGAGGTTCAGAGGCTGAGAGTTTGGATACTACTTTGGCCTTCTCCTGCTTGATTGTACCTGTGTAATGTGTGCAAGGAAGAACTAATATATATTATCATAATATATATGAAATTATGTCAACATATAATAGAATTATATACATCAATCAATGTGAAGCAGATTTTCTGATTACTATCTTTATATTATATACTCCTTGCTGGATTGTAAATTCCACAAGACAGAGAGTTTCACATTTTATTTTGTACACCTAGCATCTGGCACATAGTTGCCATTTAATAAATGTCTGGGAATTGATTGATTGATTGATTGACTGACTGCATGATTCACAAGTCTTAAAAAATGATACTGAATCCAATCCAAAATAAAATAAGAGGCTTATGTTCTGCTTCTCATGTGTTATGTAGATGTCATCTGCAATGTACATATGTGTAGGGTCAAATGGGAATCATATCAAAAGATTCAGTGGATTCAGTTCTCCAGACTGTGCCTTAAAGGTACCCTGTCATCAGGGTAACTATGAGGAAAAAAAGCCACCAATCAGCTTCACTGAATATTTTTCTTCTCTCCAATATTTTATGAACAAAATTTAATTTGACTGGATAGATGAAAAAAATATAATCCTAAATCTATAAGACTTTGATTCAAGCTTATGATGATAAAAGGGTTAATCACAAAAGCTCTGTGTGAATATTCATCCAATTCTATGACCCCACCATAACCACACACATATGTATATATTTGCACACATATATGCACACACAAAGTTTAAAATACAATTTAATTCAATTCAATAAATTGCTATGTGCCTAGTACTGAAATAAAGGAAAGTCTGAAGCAGGTAATAAACCATTAATCCATTAATTAATCTACTAATTAATTAAATTCAATAATCTAAAAAGTGGTACAAGGTGAAAATTCAAAGGTACCATCAAAGTTGTGAAGAATTTAACCAAATTGCAGGATGATGGATCCTTAAGGGGTAAGAGTAACTGGGCATATTTGGAGTAAACCATTCATCATTTGATGTGATATCATATAGGGCAGAAAGTTCTTAGTTCATATTGCAAAATATCCCTTTGAATCAGTGCCAGAGAAAAACAACAGGCATGAATATGAACAGACTACTGGTCTGGTATGTCCATACTGGTGTCCTGAGCTAAATGAAATCCAGAAATCCAGATAATTTACACAGAGTAATGTGGTTTTTTTTTCCCTTTGATTATTCTGACAAGCAGAAAAGCTTTCCATTTCATCTTGCAAGTACAATGGAGACGCTATATCCTACCATAATCTGGTAGATATGGCATTTGAGCACAAAACCCATGATTTAATAAAATCTTCCATTGCTCTCCCCAACTCTGAGGTTCCCTGTGAGCAACAGAAAGTCATGGAGATATAGAACCTGCTCTCTGGTCTTTAAGCTAGATAATTATATTTTAGTGGCATTGTGTTTTATGTTTTATTTTATTTTATATACTAATGACATATTATATTGTATATTACATACTATCATACGTTTGGAAAATATATTATTGCATATTTTACATATTTTAGTGTGTATATTGGAAAGAAGGATCAAAAGACAGCCAGGTAAGAACTTTTGTTGTTATAATAGTAGTTTTTGAGATCTTTTTTAATTGAGTAGATTTCCTTGTACTTCTGTGTTGTTTCACTGTGTAGTGTATGTCCCTGTGGAAGCTATGTGTTTCATGCTGGGCTACAAGATGCCTGAGGTCTTGAGCATAGAAAATACTGAAGGGTTTAGGTGACAGTGACTCTATGTGCCCAATCAATGGCAACTGTTTCTTAACACCCTCTGAGTCCTTTCCTGGGACATGACTATGACAGATATCACTAGGCCCTGGAAATGAAAAGTTACAGGACTCAACAGCATTATTTGTTCTTTATGTAGCCCAGGAAATTTGTCCTGCCCTTTCATCTCTGAAGGGTCTTCTTCTGTACCCATTCAAATAGCCTAAAGCAAACACCAACTGAGCAATTTCTGGTGATCATGGAATGGGTAAAGTTTTATTTCTTTCTCCTCTGAGATATTGATGACCTTTGTTTTTGTAACAGATGCCAGTACAAGAGCGTGAAAAAGTTTCTGTATATTTTTTTTTCTCTCCTGGTTTCTTCCTCCTCTGAAATGGAAGGGCCAGAAGTGTAGAGGCAACATGAGCAGTTAGTATAAGTAGGATAGTGGTACATTCAGGTCAATTTACCAACTGGACCATCATCCAAGATCCACTGAGGTCCAGCAGCTACAAATTCCATTCCATTCCATTCCATTCCATTCCATTCTAATTCTATTCTTTTTTTTAAACTCCATACAGTATAGCATAAATAATAACAACAATATAATTTCATGCTATGTCATGTCATATAATATAATGTGATAGAATATATATTATACTCATACACAGAAATACAAGGTAATTTATCTACTGGTGCTGCGTGCTGGGTGCTAGGTGCTGGGAATACAAAGACATAAAGTTACCATAACTAATGTTGAGAAGCTCACATTCTATTGAGGAGAAAACATAGAAAAAAATTTGATAATATATGCATATAAACATATACACAACATATTTATATACACATATATATAGACACATCACGTGTATATATGTATATGTGTACACATCTGAATACATACAAAGTAATTTCCAGGAGGATGGCACAAGCAACCAGTTGGGGAACAAGGAGTAAGGGAGAAGATATCGATATAGGGTTTTTGTGGAAAGAAGCTCTTCACCTGAGCTTTGAAAGTATTCTGTGAGTCAAAAGTAAGGAGAAAATGCATTCCAGGTATGGCTGATACTTAGGTTGGATGATTTTACTCTAATAGATGTTCTGTGTATGTTGGAAAGAAAGAGCACAAGAGAACCAGGTAAGAGTAGTACAGTTGATTAATTAGATAGATTACCTTGTATTTCTGTGTATGAGTATAATATATATTCTATCACATTATATTATATGACACGACATAGCATGAAATTATGTTGTTATTATTTGTCATACTGTATTGTATTATGTCCATATAATATATAAGTAGTAATAATATTATAATACTATGATATGTTACATTTTAATGTGTATACACATGTGTATATTTATATGCATATGCATGTAAATAAACATATGTATATGCATATAATCACATTATTAAAAACTACATAATCACAATATACCAAAATTCTAAGTGTTTGGACTGAAGAGTACTATGCAAAATTACCTGAGAAAGTAGAAGAAACCCTAGAAAGTGGTGACTTAGTCCATTGTAGAAAATAGATTTAATACTTGAAAAATCTTAATATTTCATGTCCAGATTTTATTGACATCTAGCTCCCATAGCATTCTGAGAACTATATTGCATATCACTTTTGGCTCAAATGCCATAGGTTGCCAACCCTCACTCCATACTAACTTAAATTCTAACACAGTAGCTGACAGCATTCATATACAGGAAAAAATGGTGACACTAGGAAATTTCTGAAAAAAAATTTCATGTTTTCTCAATGACCTGCCATTTTCTAATTTTGTATGTGTTTTTAATTTAAATTACAAAGCAACAGTTCAGAAGAGAAAGAGTCCTAGGAGCTAGTGTTCAGAGAAGATGGACAGATCATGATGATCTAGGGAAAATTAGTTGGACTTGGAAGTAGAAGTGGGATTCAGATCAAGGAGAGTGAAGACTATAGCACTAGTGGAGACAGGGGCACTATTGGGACAAAGAATTATCTAAAATTAAGTGAACAAATTTGTTACAGTTGAAGATTAAGTCTTTGGGAAACTTGAGAGATATGTTTGGGAAGTTAAACTGGGAAAAGTTTCTGGAAAATCTTAGCAGAATGCCCAGCAGATAGTAGGTGCTTAATAAACTTTTATTGACTGATTGATCAGTCACTTTGTAAATTGTACTATTGATTCTGGTTAATGGCATCTTTATTAGTTCATATAGTACTTTCTAAGTTTCTCTGAAATCTTCGTGTTTGTCATTTCTTATGATGGAATAATATTCCATTGCATTTATTTATCACAATTTGTTTAGGCATTTCCTAATATGTGGATACCATTTTCCTTCTAGTTCTTTGCTACTTCAAAAGGAGCTATTACAAATATTTATGTGTATATATGAATGAATGTTTCTATATACATATGGCATTTTTCTCTGTCTCTAACCCCATTGAAGTGTATGCCTGGTAGTTAGATTGTTGAGACAAAGGGTATATAGAATTCAGTGACTTTTTAGTATAATTCAAAATTGATTTTTAAAACAATTGGGCCATTTCATAGTGCCAGCAATAGTGTATTAGTGTGCCTATTTTCCCACAGCTCCTCCAACATTTGTCTTTCTCACTTTTTGTCATCTGTGCTAGTCTATGGTTATAAGGCAGAACTTCAGTTATTTCCATTTGCATTTCTCTTATTTTTAGTGATCTGGAACATTCTTTTGTATGGTTATTAATAGGATTTTTGCAGTTGTTTTGAAAACTGCCCAGGCATATTATTTGACCACTTATTTGTTGCAAAATTACATGCTGTTTTTTCATTAGTCGTATATCTCTAATATCAGATCTTTACCAGAGATAGCTGCTATAATTATTTTTTCTAGTTAATGTTCTTTTCAGGCTAGCTATACTGATTTTATTCATATTAAAGCTTTTGAATTTATATAATTGAAATTGTCCATGTAAATTTTTTATAAAGATACTTCTCCTAAAGGTAAGAGTTCTCTTTTTATAGAGCTAGAAAAAAATAATAACAAAATTCATCTGGAAGGACAAATGGTCAAGAATATCAATGGAATTGATGAAAAAAATGCAAAGCTCTATTATAAAAAGGGAATCATCAAAACTATTTTGTGCTGGCTAAGAAATAGAGTGGCGAATCAGTGGAGTAGATAAGGGACACAAGACAGTAATAAATGACTGTACTAATCTACTCTTTGATAAACCCAAAGACTACAGCTTATAAGATTAAAAACTCAATATTTGACAAAAAAAAATGCTGGGAAAACTGGAAACCAAAATAGCAGAAACTAGGTATAAACCCACACCTCACACTGTATACCAAATCAAAATGGGTACATGATTTAGGCAGAAAAGGTGATACCACAAGCAAATCAGGAGAGCAAGGAATAGTTTACCTGTCAGATTTACGGAAAAGGGAAGAATTTATTGCCAAACAAAGGACAGAGAACATTACAAAATGCAAAATGGATGATTTTGATTACATTAAATAAAAAAGATTTTGCATAAACAATTCAACCAAGATTAGAAGTAAAGCAGAAAGCTGGGAATCAATTTTCACAGTAATTGTCTCTAATAAAGTCCTCATTTCTCAAACATATAGCGAACTGGGTCAAACTTATAAGAATACAAGTAATTTCCCAATTAATAAATTGTCAAAAGATATAAACAGGCAGTTTTCAGATGAAAAAATCAATGCTCATGGCAGCTAAGTGGCACAGTGGATAGAGCACTGGCCCTGGAGTCAGGAGGACCTGAGTTCAAAACTGGCCTCAGATACATAACACTTACTAGCTGTGTCACTCTGGGCATGACACTTAACTCCAAATGCCTCACCAAAAAACAAACAAAAAAAAATCAATGCTATCTATAGGCATATAGAAATGCTCTAAATTACTATGGATTAGAAAATGCAAATTAAAACAACTCTGAGGTACCACCTCATACCTCTTAAATTGGCTAATATGACAGAAAAGGAAAGTGATAAATGTTGAAGGTGATGTGGGAAAATTGAGACATTAATGTGTTATTTATAGAGTTGTGAACTGATCCAGCCATTCCAGAAAGCAATTTGGAACTATGTCCAAAAGGCAATATAACTATGCGCACCCTTTGATTCAGCAATACCATTACTAAGCCTGTATCCCAAAGAAATCATTTTTAAAAAGGGAAAGGAACCTATATCTACAAAAACATTTGCAGCAGCTCTTTTTGTGGTGGCAAAGAATTGGAAATTGAGAGGATGCCTATCAGTTTAGGAATGGCTGAACAAATTGTAGAATATGAATGTAATGGAATACAATCGTGCTATAAAAAAAGACAAGCAGGCAGATTTCAGAAAAACCTGGAAAGACATGAACTGATGCTGAGTGAAATGAGCAGATCCAGGAGACCATTGTACAAAATAACAGCAATATTGTGTGATGATCAACTATGATTGACTTTGCTCTTCTCAGTAATTCTTTGCTTCTACAAAAAGAGCTGCTATAAATATTTTTGTACATGTGGGGCCTTTTTCCTTCTTTTATGATCATATTGTGAAAGAAGAAACAGAATGAAAGGGGAAAAAACCAAAGTGAAAATAGTATGCTTCTCCTCAATATAGTGATCCAAGACAAGTATAAAGGACTCATGATAAAAAAAAAAATGCTATCTACCTCCAGAGAAAGAAGATGGATAACCTATATGAGATTGCTTTCCATCTTTGGGAGGGGTGAGGAGAGGGAAAGAAGCAAAAAAATTTGGAACTCAAAGCCTTATAAAAATGAATGTTGAAAATTGTCTTCAAATGTAATTTGGGAAAATAAAATACTATTTACATTTATAGATAAAGTAAGAATTCTCTGCCTAGAGAATATACTTACATATTTAATTTAGTTTCATCTTTCTCTATTTTTTGTGATATGACTTTTTTTCTTTAGGTCCTAGATTTATTTAGAGATTATTGTGATATATGATGAAACATGCTGGTTTAAACCTAGTTTCTACCAATCTATACTTTTCAACTTCCCCAGAAATTTTTGCCAGAGACGGAGTCCTTAATCCAGGAATTGATGTCCTTTGGCTGCCCCAAAACTGTAATATTATCTTGAAATGCCTCTGAGACACTTACCTATATCAATTTCATTGATCATGTTTTCTGCTGCTTTTCTATTACCAAATAGTTTTGATGATTACTGCTTCACAGAACAGTTTGAGATCTGCTAATCCTAGGCATCCTTCATTAACACTTTTTTATTATTTTTCCTTTTATATTCTTGGCTTTTTTTCCCCTCTAGGTGAATTAAAAATATCTTTGTCTTTGTCTTTAAAAAAATAATAGTTTGATATTGCATTCAATAAATCGATTGATTTAGGCACTATTATTTTGATTATATCAATGTGTCTTCCCCCATGAACAATGAATATCTCTCTGAATATTTGTCATTTTCAAAAAATTATCTTTGAAGAACATTTTAGACTTGTACTTTTGTAAGTGGTAGCTTTGTGGTAGTAGGTTAGATTCCATATATTTTATGTGTTTTGAAGTTAATTTGAATGTAATCCTCTTGTTCAGAAAGACTGAGATTTATAGTCTATCCTGCTATTTTACTGATACTATTTTCAGTAAATTAAAAAAATCTAGGCAAACGTTTTAGCCACCATTCCCTAGTTACTTATAGTTTAGGTGCGCTGTATAAATGCAGAAGAGAGGCACCTAGAACAAAGGTTCTTAACAATTGTTGTATCATGGTTTTTTGGCAGTCTGGTGAAGCTTATGAACTCCTCAGAATAATATTTTTAAGTGCATGAAGCAAGATATTGTGATGACAAAGGAAACTAACTATAGTAAAGCATAGTTGATAAAATATCAAAGAAAAAGCCTGTTTCATGGATTGTAGGTTAAGAATGCCTGGCTTAAATTATAGGAACAGGGAGAAATACACGTCAGATATTATGTACCCAGTAGCTACCAGACAACCATTCAGCCGAGACCATCAGGGACCAGTAGAGTGATATGTCCAACAGAGATTTTGAAACCGTTAGAACAATGCTCCAGTCAAGACTTCATATGTAGTAGACCCTAGTGAAGAATCAGTGACTATTTGGCAGTAGAGACCAGAAGAGACAAATATCCATTGATCTAGAGGAATAAAGTGCTCAGAAAAGATGCTATAGTCATGGAAAAACAGTCTTGATGAGCCCAGTAGAACAATTAACTCAAATAGAGCTGCAGCTAGGGGTGGACTCACTAAGAACAGCATTAGGACATCACAAGAAGATATCTTCAAAGGTTCTGAAATGCTAGAGGTATGAAATTTCCCTTCACCAGTGTTCTTTGCATGTGGATTCTTCTTGGGTTTCCTATGTAAACTTATTCTCCATAACCCTGATGTATGTATTTTGGGGAGAATATGCCCTTGGTTTATGGTGGCAGTAGAGGGTGTGTGTGTGTGTGTGTGTGTGTGTGTGTGTGTGTATGTGTGTGTGCGAGAGAGAGAGAGAGAGAGAGAGAGAGAGAGAGAGAGAGAAACAGAGATAGACAGACAGATAGACAGACATAGACACAGACACAGACACAAACACAGAAACAGACACAGAGACAGGAAACAACGTTTTCTTGCAATTCTTTTTTACTTCACTGCTTTAATGAATACATTTTTTAAATTTTGAATTTAAATTTTGAATTAAAAATTTTGACTCAAAAATGAAAAAGAAAACACACTGGTGACAAATTGTGAGCTACCATTTTAAATGGATAAGGACCTACAGAACATTTAAGCCTGGGTTAACTGTTCTAGAAGCTCTATGTGTGGGGAGGGGGAAAGGGCTCTAGGTAATACAACAAATACAGTCATCAAGTATGAAGTACTAAACCCATCATCTGTTTTGATGATATTCACTTATATTATGTACTGCATCAAATTCATCAGTCAGGGCCTGAATACTGCTTGACCTATATGCAAATGGTGAACCAAACAGATACTCCAGACCTTGCCTAATTTTAAAATTTCAAAGTTCTCCATCAAAACATATTTACCATTACAACTATTGACCTAATAAGCTCCATTGTCTTTTTGCATTTTTTTACACAGTAGATAGAACACTGACCACCAAATCAGGAAGATCTGAGTTTGAATTTTATCTCAGATAACTTGCTAGCTATGTGACACTGGACAGGTTACTTAATTTATCTGCCTTGTTTCCTCATCAGTAAAATGGAGGGGGGGTAATAATAGCTCTTACATAGGGTTGTTGAGATCAAATAAGATAACACATAAAGCCTTAGCTATTATTACATATTATTATTATTATTGTTATTTAAATCTACCACTTTATTCCCCAGCATCAATTGTCATCTTATTTCCTAAAAATTCCCTGTGTTCTATTACTTCTGTAGCTCTCCTTATTCCACAATATGTTAACAAAACATGCTGGTTAACCTGATGATAAGACTCACATTCTTTTTTTCTCACCTATGTGTTTGCTCCTTTCTCTCTTTGTTTTCTAAATTCATGTAATTTTGACTATTTGTGAAAATTGACAAAAGTTGAATAGCATTGCATTCCTTTTCTTTTCTTTTTTCTTTTTTTGCATTTCTTTTGTGTATGAACACTGAAGTACTTAAACTCAATCATGGAAAAATCTCACCAATAACATTTTATGATGATATCTTTTATATCATGACATAAGAAATGTAAGTTAATTTTAATTGGAGAGAAGGGAAGAAGCTAAGCAGAAATGAAGAAGAGAGAAATCAAGAAACAAAAATCCTCAGATATAGCAATACATAAAACTTAACATAAATATGTCCTCAAGGCACATGCAAATCTTACACAAACATACATTGACCTTAAGCAGCATGCCTAGTGGATAGAGTTTTGGAATTGGTTAGAGCCAGGAAGACCTGTGTTCAAATCCTCCTTCTGACATTTAGTAGCTCTTCTACAATGGCCAGATCTCTTAACCTCCTTCTGCTTTGGGCAATTCTCCAAGACTTATCTACTGAGTTTTTAAACACAGTTGTTATCTGTGTTGGTGGATAAAATACCCACAGCTACAAAATCAGAAATCACAGATCTTTCATATAGGATCACAGAGAACCTATATGACATCTTAAGAGCTCAAGGTACCTGATTGTGGCACTGAAGATATTTAGAGATTTCTACCTTCAAGAGTTACCTATACTGAGTAGTATAATGCCATGCATATTTGAGTTTATAGAAAACAGTAAGAGTTTTGAAAATATAATTAATAAACTCATGATCTAAAGGAAATCACTTAAATGCTTTCAAAAACCCTCTCTGCAGAAAATAAAAATTGATTTCTCTTTTTATATGGATTCTGCAAGTTCAGCCCTTTATAACCCATTTATTTTATTCTTGGATGAATAAATTAATGGAATCCAGAAAATTTTATTTAAAGACAAAACATAAAGCTAATATGAAGTATAGTATACAAAGTCATAAAACTAAGATTGGAAATGGATTCCCCTTAGATTCAGTCCTGTGTCACTAATTGCCTATTGCACCCTTCAAACTGGATGTTCTGAAGACAACTCAAATATATCCAAAAATGAACTTATTTTGCTCCTAAACCCTCCTCTTTTTATTTAACATTTTTTTTCTGTTAAAGTACCAGAAACTTTCTGGATTCCCATGTATTTAACCTCAGCACTATCCTGAACTCCTCACTTTCCCTCACCCGCATAGCTATTATTTGGTGTCCCCCTACTATAATGTAAATTCCTTGTCAGTGGGGATTTTTTCATTTTTTGAATGTTCATTCCCAGCATCTAGCATAGTTCCTGGCACACAGAAAGTACCTCCTACATTCTTGTTTATGGGTTAATTGGTTGATTAACATAAGACTCATATAAAAAATATTTCCCATGAGCCTACAGAACTGATAAATACTTAAAGCTAAATCAAATTTTTGGTCTAAAGAGTAGATACAATACAGAATTCTACTATGGAGGGTTTTGACCTCAATAGCCCATTTGTTTTTTATCTGTTTGTCATCTTAAAAGTCAGTAGCAGGATTGGGAACAGAAAACACAATATATAATGGAAAATAACTATTTTGCCAGACCTCCTAGCCCCCTCTCCAGCTGATTGAATCATTCACAGATTCAAAGGAAACTGCTGAATGGGAAATATTTGCTAAGTCAGGAAAAAATTAAACTTTGGGCAGTACAGATTTAAGATTCATTCCAGATCAGAGAAAGATTATACGTTCATAAGAGCATGGATTTAAAGTTTGTACGAATCTTAGAAGTCATCTAGTCCAGTCTTCTTATGATCTAGGAGATGCATCATTGTGGGGAAGGTGATGTCCAAAAATTGTGGTACAATTGGGACTGTAAAGTGATCATTTTGATTTATTATTTAGTTATGACCAATGTTTGTTGAATAAATGATTTATGCCATTTAATATGGCTTCCTGAACCAACCACACTTACATGTGTGCAAAACTTTTTTAAAAAGTACCCACATAGGCAAAATAATAATGGAGATTATTGCACAATAGGGATGTAGAGGAGGAAGGGAAATATAAGGAAATCATTTTAAAATGTCATGTGATTTTGTTTAGCTGCAGATTATTCTATTCATGACTCAATTTCCAACAAATAATTTTGGATTTATTCTTACCAATATGTGAATGGATTAAAAATCTTTTCAATGCATTTTAACCAGACTTTCAGAATGCTGTCATGTTGGGGATGATTATATTAAATTTACCAAAGCCCTATCTAACCATGTCAACATTGCTGAGCAGTAGGGAAGGCAATTCAGTTTGATTCCCAGCTGAGGGAAAGGGAGAATGGGTGAGGCAAACTAAATTCTACCAATGTAAAATTGCAACTTGCAAAATATTGATAGATAGATAGATAGATAGATAGATAGACAGACAGACAGACAGACAGACAGACAGATAGATAGATAGATAGATAGATAGATAGATAGATAGATAGATAGACATTTTGATTTGTTGATTGATAGGACAGCTCCCTCAGTAAAATCTAATACTGGTTCCTCATCAAGATACTGAAATAACTCAGAACTCTTGAAGGTTGTGGTACCAGTTTTCATTTTCTGCCAGGTTCTACCAAGATAGTCCTCAAGTACACATCACATGATGAACTCTATGCGTTAGTTCTTTGTTGTCTTTCAGTCATTTCAGTCATGCCCTATTTTTCATGACCCCATTTGGGTTTTCTTAGCGAAGATACTGGAATGATTTGTCATTTCCTTCTCTAGCTTATTTAATGAATGAGGAAACTGAAGCAAACAGGATTAGGTGAGTTGTCCAGGGTCACACAGATAGCAAGTGTCAGAGGCCAGATTTGAACTCAGAAAGTTGAGTCTTCCTGACTCCAAGCTAGGAACTCTGTCCACTGCACCACCTAGCCTCCCTGTATTAACTCTTGCTCTCTCCTATTGTTATGGCTCCAAAGACTGAGTAATTTAGGTGCTTTGCATCTAGCTTTATTTCACTAATAGGTTGATGTTTGTAGGATTTTAGGGACATAGATAATAATGTTAAATTCCATCCACGTGTAAACCTTTACCTTTTCCTCTGTGGTATCCCTTTTCAACCTGTTAGACATAGATCCAATTCTTCTTGAAGTGGTTTTAGGGTCCAATTCCTATGGAAAAGTTTTCACCAAAACAGTGTGTACTACTTATATGACATACTTCAAGTTTATCTTGGCTGTCTAGAAGATTCATCTTCCTAGTTTCTGACAAGATGCCTGAGCAAGAGAATCTACTCAGCTCCCTGTGCCATGTCAAGACCACAATAAAAGTGTCAAAATTACAAAAACAAAACAAACAAAACCCAGTGAAAACAAAACAAAAAAAAAATAGACCAAACAATAGAAAATCATTTTCCTGCTCCCAACCTCTAACTCTTCCTCGAACTACTTTATTAATCTTAAGGCAATAGCGCTGCTCTGTTTTCCCTAGTACCTCCCCTCTTTTGGCCCTTTGTAACAGCTTCATGTGGTTGCAGCTGTCTATGTTTGCTTCTTGGAGTCCCCACAACCTTTCAGTATCTACCTAAAAATGACCTAACCGGACCCTGTCTTCATTTCTTACAGTATTGAAGACCATAAATTCAGTAAAAACATAGGACATTCTTGTTTATATTTGGCCCATGCCAATATGATAAAATATTATTGGAATTACACTAATTTATAGATTGAGTGCTATATTAGACTACTGAGTTACTTTGAGGCAAATTTGGTCCCATATATATCGTAGATGCCATTGAGATGTGGTGGAATCTGGCCTATTATGACTGGTACATATTTTTTGAAGATTATGTTTCATTCAAAAATTTAGGAAATCCAAAGGGAAGAAGGATAATATGACACAAAATACTCATGTGAATAAATCAGGAATAATAGGGGGAGGATGATGTTGTGAAGGGCATCAAGGTGAAGAACAATGGAAGCAAAAACAGAAGTAATCCTATAATGAAAGTATACCACAGACCCCCCTGGACTGAAAGTGAAAATAAATGAGTAGTTCTAGAAACAGGCTGTGTGTTGCCATAAAGATAAGATATTGTAGTGATGAATGATTTCAATCATCGATACAACTGCAGGAGCTCTTATTGCCCAGAGCGAAGCAGTCAATAATTTCCTGAGTCTTAGTAATAATTTCTGCTTTCAAAAGGTGAAAGAAGGAATAAGGGAAATTCCTATTCTCAATCTGATTCTGCCATACAAAGAAGAATTTGTTAGAAATAGGTTAGAAATAATGGAAACTTTATGAGGAAATGGTCTTTCCAACTTAGATTTTTATGATAGAGGGGGAAAAAGAAACCAACCATAGTTTGACTTACATGCTGGGTTGAGGATAGTAGATTTCAAGAGGTTCAGAGAACAGATAGGTAGGATGGCATGCTGTTAAATTCTATGTGGGAAATAAGCCCGACTGGAATGGGAAGCTCTTAAAAATAAATTCTGAGCAGGCAAATAGAAATATTCTAATGAGTACAAAAAGAAAGTTATCTCAATAGACAAATATGGATGTGTCAACCAAATTAGATTTTTAAAATAAACATTTTCAGAAGATGAAGGTAAGAGCAAGAGACAGAATTAATGCCAATAGAATGGCATAGTCCTATAAGAATTATGTCAGCAGCACTAAAGCTCAGAATAAGTTGAGACTGGGGAAGAAAGCTACTGGTATTTAAAAGGAGTAGGGTTGTATATAACAGCTGATTGTTAAATGCTCAGGGTGATGATTCATGCCTTCAAAACTGGCAAATGACACAGATGCAGGGTTGATTTATTGTTTTGTGGTTTATCTAGACTTAAGTGAATGTTAAACTTGAAAGTGAGTAATGTGGGGAGTTGTTAAATATTTGCCAGTCCACTTCCTAAATGGGCAATTTTTAAGTCTACTGGGGTGGGAGTGGGGAGAGTATGAAAAAAGGGATAGAGACCCTGCTCTGAAAGTGTGTAATGTTGACAATAGACAGCCCCCAGTTGTGTGAATGAGCTCAAATAACCAGGCCTGTTGAACTGGGTACTAAAATAACTGGTACATAGATGTGCTTGCTGGACCACTATTAGTAATCATTGAAGGATCATGGAGTATAGACAAGCTACAGGACTGGAGTAAGGCAAACTCTGTCCTACCATCCAAAATAATAACAATAATAACAATAATAATAATAACAATAATAATAATAATAATATCACAAATCAGATTCCAGAATATATTATTATTTAAGAGATTAGCAAACAGCTATAAAAAACCAGAAGAACTTCAACAAGAAAAAGCAATGCCAGACTAATATTTTCTTCTTTACCTGAGTTACTAAACTGGTAGATCATGGAAACCTATTTCTCAAATTTATCTAGATTTTTAATGAATCCTCTGACAAAATCTCCCATGTTATTCTTGGGGAAAAGATGGAAATGTATGGGTTAGACAAAAGTACAATTAAGTTATCTTTCAACTGCCTGAGTGGCTTGACCAGGAATGGACCCCATATGGCCTCGAGGCTGCAGGTCCCCACCCCTGGGCTAGACCAAAGGATAGTTATTAATTGTTTGAGGTCAACTTCAAAGGATGATGTGATGTATTAATTCCTAAATCCTAATTCCTTTATGAAGTCTTTCCCAACCACCTGATTCACAACGACATAACCTTTTGTTGAGCTGCAGCTTGCTTTCTATACCACTTTTTTTGGTACTTGATTATATTCTATCTTGTATCATCTTCTAAGTGTATTATCTTCAATCTTCCTCCTATAATCAGTCCCTCAAAATTTCAGGGCAATTTGAATATGATATAAACATTTGAAGAGATGGAGTGCAGAGGGTTTGGAATCTCCCTCAGTCACTTACTACCTGAATGTCCTTGGACAAGTCATTAACCTCTCAGAGTTTTAGTTCCTCATCTATAAAATATGGCTAATTATACTTAATTTAATTAAATATGCATGCATATACATATATGTAGATATATGTAGATATGTGTGTATATGTATATGTATGTGTATGTATTTTACATATATGCATATATATATGTATATATATGTTTCACAGGATTGTTATGAGATTTAAGGGCTTTTTAATTATGAGTTTTTAACATTTTTACTTGCCACTTGGCATGTGGCCCATCGAGGTAATTGTAATTGCCCAGAATATACACCATGTAGATATTCAAATTTGGGGGTACAAGCAAGAATATGAAAAGCTTTTAGGCGCCTCCCATGAACATAGTTACCTTTCAGCTGTTTTGTTCTATGAACTTTCTTTTTCTAAGTATATTAATAAAATATTAACATATATTAATAATTTTAAGGAGGAAACCCCATATTGAACATTTTACCAGGAGATCAAGTGCCCTGGTTGCATTAATGAGAGTACTATTCCCTGACTTATAAAACTCCCCTACACTTTACTGCAATTTTGCCAATATCACCTCTTCTTTCTCTTTTGTTCTCTTTGTCCCAGTTAGTGTGAACCAGATCCAGTTGTTCAGACCATTACCTTAAGATCAAACTCTTTAACAGAAGTAGACTTTCCAGACTATTAACAAATACTACTTACCACCATGATCTTTAAGATTAAACTGGCTGCAAGGAGATAGTTCTTCTATCTGAAGCAGCATGGTATAGGCAAAACATATTTGACTTGGACTTAGGCAAGATTTTGGTTTGACTCTTATTTCTAATACTTACTGTGTTATCAGAGGCAAGTCATTTAACCCCTGAGTTTCATATTCCTTATCTGCAAATAGGTAGCCTAATACCCATACAAGAAAGAATGGAATATAGTCCACCTATAATAAATACCCATGTATTAGGTTTAATGGGGTCACCTCACGTAAAGTATATAAGGAGGGAGTTAAGAAAGGTAAATCGTGGTATATTATTTTATCAAAGAAGTAAGAAATCTGCTTAATGGTTCAGTGGAAAGAGGCCCATATAGAATCATAGGTAACTTAGATTAATCTTTTCCTGGGTTTTCACTAGATTTTGCCTCAGAGGCAGCTAGAAGATTCAGTGAATAGAGTGACAGGTTTGGAATCAGGAAGTCTTGAGTTCAAATTCAACCTCAAACATAGACTCTGGACAAGTCACTTAACCTGTTTGACTGTTTCTTTAACTGTAAAATGGGCATAACAACAGCACCTACCTCCCAGGGTTGTTATGAGGCCCAAAAGAGATAATATTTGTAAAGTGCTTTGCACAATGGCTGGCATATATTAGATGCCATATAAATGTTAGCCATTATCATTCCTAGATCTAGTGGTCAATTTGCATAGATTTCTGTTTCGGGAAACTTGCACTTGCTTAGGGGTAGTATTTCATTGTATTTGTGACCTCTGATTGGAGTCACTATCTGTTCTTCCTTGTTCTAAAGGCCTCAACCTCACTAAAATTATCCCTTGACGAGAATCCAAAACTTTTAACAAATCTCCATCCTCTCCAATATTAATTAGATACAAGGGTCACAGGTCAGCAGACTTTCTTTAATAAAGGGAGCAGAAAATGAGTGGCAATGGAAGGACCATGAGCAATATGAGGTTGGGGTGAGGAAGGGCAGTTCAATTGCATAAGAAGCAGCCATCTACACAAGCTTTCAGCTGGACATAATCCACCCCCCCAACACACACACACACACACACCCAATAACCAATGGTCTGAGCATATACCAAACCTCCATTACACTTAGAAGAACTAATTTCAAATTATGACTCTGCTACTTACTACCTTTATGACCTTGCACAAGTCGTTTGCCATCACTGGGCCTCAAATTTCTTATCAGTACAATGGAATGGGTTGACTATATGACTTCTAATATCCTTTCTAGCTCTAAATCTATGTCCTATTCTCTAACAATCATAAAGTTGCTTTAAAGATCAAATGTATTAAGGTATATAAAGAGCTTTGCAAATTTTGGGGTATTATGTGAATGTCAGTTCTTATTCTCAATTAACATTTGCTACTTACCTACTATATGTATTAGGTAAATTTTCTATTGAAGTCCCCTCTCCCCCAAGTCCCTACCCTTCTGAGTTCAAAATATTAGTCCTATTCCAATGCTAAGATTGTTTTATCCAAAAAATCCTATTTCTATTCCTTCTATTCATCCCACATTCCTGCTATTATGGACACAGACTATATCTTATATTGGTGATGAATTCTTTATAACATCTGCTACAATGTTGGACACTCAATAAATACTTATTCAATTATTTAGTTGACATTGGACAAGACAATTAACTTCATAGTAAATCACCTCAAAGAGATAATATTTCTTCTCTACTTGTAATACAAAGATGAAATCGACATCATAAACATATAAGACAAATTGCATTCTATAAATATAAGGTATAATACAATGAAATATTTTATATTTGTTAGTTAAATAATGAAGTGACATGTCTTTTCAAAACTATTTTAAAAATTATTCCTTTTATACTGTGAAATGCTGCCATTTTAATATATGTTGACTGCTATGGTTTTGGTCAGGACATTTTTTTTTCTGCTAAAGACTTAAGTTGAAAGTGACCTGAAGTACAACAAAGAAGTATGCAGTAGTTATTAGTAGTCCACAACACATTATAAACAAGTAATTATAAAGGAGAAATTGAATAAGGAGTATCAGGAAAGAAATGTGTGACACAAAAGAAAAGTTGGTCACAGACTAGATAACAAAAGGATAGCCTCCAATGTTATGCTTACCATGTCAAAAGAACTTGAGGGAAGCTTCCAGGATACTGAGTGGATGTCTGGTATCACATTTATGGTAAGATAAGCATGAAAGCTGTGCAAGATGAACAGGTAGGAATGGGCTGCTACCTTAATCATTGGGTGGTATAGCAACATCAATGAGTTTACAAATCCAGGCTTGGAGTTCTGGGGCTATAAGAAATATACATAATAATATAATGTAATAATTTATATCATAATATAATATAATATAACAATTCATCTAATAATATAAATATAATAATTTTTATAATAGTTATTGGGATCTGGGGCTTTAGAACACTCAATGGAATCTAAGATAAATCTACGATAAATTTCTATTCAATTATTTGACCCTTGGGCAAGTCGTTTAACATCTTAGTCTCAGCTTCCCCATCTATAGAATTAGGATAATATTAACACCTACTCACAGTCATTGTGAAATAGCAGCTAAATGGCACAGCAAATAGAAAGCTGAGCCTGAGAGTAAATCCAGCCTCAGATACTTAGTAGCTGTGTGACCTTAAGCAAGTCACTTAATCTCTGTTTGTCTCAGTTTCCTCATCTGTAAAATGAAGATAATAATAGTATCTACCTGCCAAGGTGGTTGTGAGTATGAAATGAGGTACTATTTGTAAAAATGCTTAGCTCAGTGCCTGACACATAGTATATACCATATACATGCTGTGATTAGTAGTAGTAGTAGTAGCATGACATAACATGTATAACACTTTCTAAATCTTAAAACACTATATAATTTCTAATTATTATTATTACTATTATCATTTTTATTGTTTGTATTATTCTACTCTTAGAATTCACCTTGCTGAGAATTATGTGGAACTAAATCATTATTGTGATCCCTCCTCATTAAGATACATTTCATATCATTGCATAGCCTGTATCACCATTGTTTTGTCCATCTATCTCTCTGCCTGTAAAATAGCACCAATTAAGCTGAACCAATCTGGATAAATCATGAAGCCCTTAGTAAAGCCCTCAGTGAAAGCCCTTAGTGAAAGTCTGGTATCTATTATATAATGTGAATAAATACCTGCCTGAAAAGCAACAAGTAAGCCCTTGAAAGAACCAGGAAAATAGTTATGTTGGGTTGGTTGGTTGCTGTCCTTCTTGCTCAAAGAGGACCAAAATGATATCACTGTGTTCAGGGTCAAGGTACAATGTGTTTGACTGTGGCTGATCAGACCTATATCAGCTCAGAAGGCTCTACCACAGGTCAGGCACAAATAGTTCATATGAACATTTGGAGCAAAGATGTCTCTAGGTTTATACATCTCATGCTTCTTTTGAGCTATTGTAGCTCTGCTTTGCACAGTGCCTTCTTTGATGCAGGCATGCTGTGCTGCGCTGTTCTCTACCAGTGTCTCCCACATGTCACAATCAATTCCAAAGTTCATCAGAGAGAACTTGGTTGTGTCCTTGTATCACTTCTTATAACCTCTGTGTCAGCACGTACCTTCTGTGAGTTCTCCATAAAATTGTCTTTTTAGGTATATGAACATTTGACATTTGAATGTGGCCCTCCCATTGGAGTTGAACTCTCTGCAGTAGAGTTTAAATGCTTGGCAGTTCAGCTCAAGAAAGAATCTCAATGTCTGGTGCCTTATCTTTCCAGGTGATCTTCAGAATCTTCCTAAAGCAATTCAAATGGAAGCCATTAAGTTTCCTGACATGGCACTGGTATACTGTCCAGGTTTCACAAGCATCCAGCAATGAAGTCAGTACAAGGGCTTTGCAGACCTTCAGTTTGGTAGGCAGCCTAATATTTCTCTCCCACGCTTTGCTTCAGGGCCTCCCAAATACTGAGCTAGCTCTGGCAATGCATGAGTCAACCTCATCATCTATATGGACTTCCCTGGAAAGTGTACTTCCAAGTAAGTGAAGTCACCCACAGTGTTCAAAATTCCTCCATTTGCTGTAACCAGTGGTTCCACATATGGATGGTGTGGTGCTGGCTGATGGAAAACCTCTGACTTCTAGGTTTTAATTGTCAGGCCAAAATTAGCACAAGTAGCAGAGAATTGATGTACACTCTGTTGCATCTCAGCCTCAGAGGCTGAAAGAGCCAAGAAAAGAGTTATTTTGAGTACTATCCCTATGAAATGCTGTTGTGCTATGATGATGAATGTTCATTTTGAAGTTTAAGGTTTACAAAGAACTTTATGTGTCTAACTTCATTTAACCCTCACAAAGGTACTACAAGTTGATGATATAATTATTCCTACTTAACAGATGAGAAAACTGAGATCATCTATCCCAACTGTTCACTTTACAGGTGAAAAAACTGAGGCTCAGGGAATTTGTAACTTGCCCACAGGTAGTAAGTATACAAAGTGATGCTTGAATATCTGTCTTATTTCACTGAGGCAGTGTTGCTACACTTTACCGCATTGCCAAACTCCTATGAGACCTAAGCCTCTAATGGCCCTAAGCATTGTGGGAATTGGAGTCCTATTGCAAGTCTGTTACAGAAATAGCAAGCTGAAGGAAAATCCACAGGGATGCTGAGGTTTATCAATTCATACTGGTTGGGAAATAGCCTTTATTCTTAACACACCTTCTATAGCCTTATTCCTTTCTTTCATATCTTGTAGCTAAATGAGCCCTGTCCAAAGCTCCTACTTCTATCTCTCAGGGTACTTCTCATAAATCCTTTCTCCTCCCCGCTCCCTTTGCATCAGGAAGCAGAACCTAGAGGCCCCTCCCTTTGTTCTCCTCCCACCCTTCAGTCTCACTGTAGCTTCCTAGACCCCATGGTGGGACAACAGGCTTATTCTCTCCAGGCCCAGGCAGAATTAATTTACATCTCAGAGCATCTTCCAGATGGGAAGTCTCCAAATAAAGCAACATCCTGCCTGGCGGGGGGGGGGGGGGATAGTGAGAGGGAGGTCATCTCTGGTCATCTCGTCACACAACTCATGATACTGCCTTATTCTGGAAATTAAACAAGAAAAGGGACCATATAGGATGGTTAGAATGAGATGGTGCATGAAATGTTCCTAGGAATAAAATGCAACTCATCTTTCCAATCTATTCAGCAAATATTTGATCCTTTGATGAATCTATGCTTTCATCAGAGCAAATCCTTCCTCTGCTAATGCCAATCACAAGTGTCTTTGCACTTTTTCATCCTTTACAATTCTTGTCCTTGTCTTTGGGCCCCAGATTTGCTATTTCTCAAGCAGGTTTTCATTATTATACATTGGTTTCCCCCCCGATCTTTAGATTCATGCTACATTAACTGATTTTTTTTCCTAGAAATCACCCAATTTTAGCTTAGCCACAGTGAAGATTATCATCTATAATCATTTACCTTGGGGAAAGGACAGATGTATGAAGTTTGCTTTTCATAGTGGAGAGAGAATTGGCCTTGGAGCCAGGAAAATCTGGATTCTAGCCCTACCTGAGGCACTGGCTGTGTGACTATGGACAAGTCACTTGATCTCTCAGTGCCCCAGACAGTTTTATGCCTCTCTAAGTTATAAGCAAGTAGCATTGCTGATATGCATTGGTGGAGGTAATTTGCAGGCCAGAAGTTTCCTGCACTTATGTCAGTTAGTCAGTCTACCAGAATTTATTAAACACTTACTATGTGCCAGGCACTATACTAAGTGCTAGAGAAAAAAAATGCAAACAAAAAAATGATAACACTTGCTCTCAAGGAGCTTACATGCTAATGGGGAAAGATAACATAGAAAAGGAAACTAAGCGATGGTAGAAGGAGTGGTGAGTAGAAGAAGCTTAGGGGCATGATGGAATAATCATGAATGCAACCTGGAGAGAAATGAAAAGATGACTGGCCTTAGTGCCCTCCTTAAATGGAGGTTCTGAGAGGAGCTCTTCACCATCCAAACAGAGGGAGGGCCCACAGAGGCTGAGATCTCACAGATTAATTCAAATGAGTTAATATTAAACATTACTTTGAAGATTGATGTTTCCAGTAATGTGAACATTGCCTCCATTGAGGCAAATAACATCTCCATAATTCATTATACCATATGACTCATGCTTACATCTTACCATAAATTCTGCATGGAAAGTATGCACTTTAATACCTCAGGATACCTGTCCAAATATATTACCTTTTATTGTTTTTCACATGACAAGCCTAACTCCTTTTCTGTTCAAATACTGTATTTAGTTATATCTTTTATGTCATTTCTTGCCTCAATGGTTCTTGCTATTGGTTTCTAATCATTGTTAGTAACATCCCCTAGCCATATGGCTGCCAGGATTTTTCTGTAGCTATTTAAATAACTTGCAGCATTCATTCCTTATAGTGCTTCAGTTTATATCCATACAACCTTAATGGGAAAATATTGGCATTAGAGTCACACCTTCATAGGAGTGAGTGATATGGGATCCGTGAGTAGACCAACTACTGTATTCATTGTTGAACTGACCCTTTGAAAAACCTAATAACAGATGGTAATTAGTACTAGTGTTAGCTTAAATGAAGTTTGATCTACCATTGCTGCTTCTGATCTGCATGTTTCACTACTGCAAAAAGGCAGCTAGAGAAAAGGGGGAGAGTGGCTAGGCAAGATATTCAGATATGTGAGAAAAGGACAGAGAATCTTTGATTCTCTTAATTTGGGGGGCAAATGGAGGAGATTACTTTCTTTGATTAGGAGCTTTGAGTCCCCAACTATAAACAAACAAGATATAAACAGGATAAATTGGAGTTAATTATCAAAGAAAAGGCACTAGCATTACGGGAGATTCAGGAAATTCAATAGGTGGGACTTACTTTAGTCTTCAAGAAAGTCAGGAAACATAGAAAAGACAGGACTTGGCAACTGATTGGATGGGGAGGAGGAGAGAGTGGAATCAAGGAGGATAGCCAGTTGTAAGCATGGGCAACTGGGAAAATGCTTTACCATCAACAGAAATAGGGAAGTTAAGAAGAGGGATTTTTTGGGGGGAGGAGCAGAGATAATAAGTTCTGGTTTGGACGTGTTGAGTCTAAGTTATCTATGAGAAGTTCAGTTTGAGATGTATAATAGATAGTTGGAGATGTGAGATTAGAGATCAGGAAAGAGGTTAGGACTGTATTAATGTATCTGAAAATCATCAGCATAAGAAATATTAATAATATATTGATATAGAGCTTTAAGGTTTCAAGAGGAGAAAAAATGGACACCAATTAAAGAATCTCAAAAGAAGTCTGTCAGATAAGGAAAAGAGGGCAAAGAAATAATCAAATAATAAAATAACAAAAAATCCACTGGTACTATAAACAAATAATATGGATGCAAAAGTTCTGAAGAGAAGTCACTAGAAGAAAAAAAATAGAAAAAAATAATTAATTTACTTCAACAACAGATCAAAAATAAACATGAGACATATGAAATTATATAATAAATACCTGAAAGGAAATGAAGGATATGCCATTGGTGGAGAGGAGCCTGCTTGCCCTAACGAGAAAGCAAACAGTAAAAAATGAAATAATTAACAAAAAGTCAACATTATCAAAAAACAATCAAAATAATATTAAAATTGAATGAATGGAAGATAAAATTCTCAGATTGAAGATGGATGGCAGAAAATATGGCAGAACAAGATCAAAGCACAGCTAAACTGGAAAAAGGCTTAAAATTTTGTAAACAACAATGATAGAACCAACAGAAAAGGATGATTAGTGAGATATTATAATTATCTGAAAACAATTAAGCAGAAGTCTATCATATTTCAGACAATTGGGAAAATTTCTTAGTGAAATACCAGCAAGATTGTTTTATGAATGGTGATGGAGAAGCTCAGTTCTCCAAATACGTTTGTACATACACATATACGTATATACATACATATACACACGTAAGATCAAATAATGAGCAAGAAACCCAAAAAGAAACAATATTAAGTTTATTTGGCCAGAACAGTATTTTATAAGAAATCAACCAGAAGCCTACTGGCACTGAGAAAGAAGTCTCATCAGAGAGAAAAGTGCAACAAGAACAGCTGAAATAAGTAAGTCAGAAGCCTGCCGGCTCTCACGTGAGTGATGCCACAGAGGCACCAGAAAACTCCAGTGCTCTGACGGGGCAGGAGGGGTTAGGAAGGCTATAGTGGGGTCAATAACCTTCATATCAAGCCCAAATCTACTTCCCTGTAACTCTCACCCATTTCCCACACAAAAAAAATAAAAAGTTTACTCTTACATGACAGCCCTTCAAATATTTACAATCTGCTACACTACTCCCTTAATCTTTTCTTCTGAAGATTAAATATCCCCAATGGTTTCAACCACTCTTTGTAGAATATGGACTATGCACACATAGTTGCTAGGCCTCTCGCCATCCTGGTCACCCTGATCTGAGGGCTACCACATTGGGCAATAATCTTCTCAGGTCTGGCTGACAGAACTGATGCTTATTCCAGATGGTCTAATACAGAACCATGGGACTTTGTGTGTGTGTGTGTGTGTGTGTGTGTCTCTCTCTCTCTCTCTCTCTCTCAACATTATCATTCTATTGACATAGCCTAAATACGTGTTAACTTTTACAGTCACTTTTTACTTTTGAACACAACGAGCTTGTGTTCATCTAAAATCCCTAGCTCCTTTTCATGTGAATTTTGTCATGTTGCATGGATTTTGTTTTTCCCCAGATGAAAGAGGTATGACATTAAAGTATGATTTCAAAGTACTAATGGCATGCTAGCACACTATTTTTTTTAACAGTGCATTGCATTAAAGGTACCTCATGATTTTAAGGTTGTTTCTCCTTTCCCTTTTCTCTTTTGAACAAATGACATAATATTAACAAAGTGCTTGGCACAGTGCCTAGCACACAGTAGACAATAAATGCATATGTCCTTTCCTCCCTACTCCCTCTCTTGATTCCTCCCTTTCTTCCTTCTTTCCTTCCTGCCCTTTCTCTTTGGCATTTTTTCATATTTTTCCTACTTTTTCTTTTCCTATCCCAATCTCCTTTCTTCATCTTTCACTATTTTTGTCAATCACATTACTTTCAAAGGTGTTATTTTCTCTTTTCTCGACATACTGCCCCTACAACTACACACATTATCTTCAAGCTCTACATATTCTTCTAAGAGATCCATAAATAACTTACTAAGATAAAAAAAAATCTGATGTCCAAGCTGTGTCACAGAATAAAATGTATTCCCCAGGCTTGTGTCAATGTTATCCATAAATGTCTATCTCAGGGGAAACTTCAAGTTCTGAGAGAATTTCTTCTTCTCATGTTTCTTAATAGGTTATTAAATAGGCCAGATTTATGGTTTCTATAATAAGGATGTTCTAGCTAACATCGAAAAGAATAACATCCTTTCATTAGTTAAAAATGTTTCATGTTAATAATAATAGTTGGTATTTGTGAAGCACTTTAGGATTTACAAAGTGCTTTACAAACATCTTCTCATTTGATCCTAGTAACTAACCCTATTTTTAGCCCCATTTTCATAATTGTTGAGGAAATTGAAACTCAGAAAGGTGAAGTTACTCAACCAAAGTCAAGCTTCTGCTACATAATAGTCTTGGACTTGAGAAGCAAACCCAAATCTTCTTGTTCAGAATGTAGTATTCTTTTTTTCACTTCCTTATAATTGCTCTTTTCTGAGACTCTAGCAAATGCATCAATTCTTTATTCAGTATAATGAGTAAAGAATGTGTGTGTGTGTGTGTGTGTGTGTGTGTGTGACTGCAAGTGGAATATGTTTCATGGGATAAATATATGCCTTTAAAATTTGATATAGCCTCTGTTATATATGGACCCACACATGCACACATACACAGAAATACGCACAAGCATGCACAAACAAAATCACAGACACCTACAACATGGAGGTCTCTCTTTTAGTGATAAATCTCTCCTAATTTAGTCTAGTTTGTGTTTTTTTTTCACCAGTATGTCACAGTCGCCCATTTTTAGAGCTTTATCCAATGAATCTATTCTTCATTCAGCAGAGTTAGAAAAAAAGTGGTGTGTTATATGTGGATTGTATGTGTGTGTGTGTGTACCAGTGGAACAAGTTACATAGTATAAGTATGTACATACTCTAGTCCAAAGCCAAGACCCATTCAGAAAGCCTTTCTATGTAAATAGACCTGCTAGACTTTATATTCCTTTGACATAGCTCTTAAGAGCTCAGGATCATCTTCATGACATGATACAGCCTCAGGGTAACAATATAGTGGAAAGTATACACAGATTACAGTTAGTTGGTACAAGAAATAGTTACCATAAGGAATACCTAGGTTTTATAAACCTTCCCAAATTACTTATTCTGTGTGACACTAGGGAAGTCATTTAACTTCTGTCTGTCCCACTTTCCTCCTCTGTAAAATAAGGATCATAATTGCACTTATCCTGTAGGGCAATTGTGAGGATCAAATGAGATAATATGTGGAAAGTGCTTTGCAAACATTAAAGGGCTATATAAATACTACCTATTAGTTTTATTAGGCACTTATTCAATACTTCTTTATTGAATGATGTATGCACAAATATGTATACTAAGCACAACACATACATAGTATGATCTAGACATCTTTATATGATAAATCCTTGTTTTGTGAGTGTATACAGTTGTCTAAACTTGAATAAAAAGAAATTTAAAGCCAAACACAGTAAGATATAAAACTTCTTCATCTGTAAAAAGCTAGGATCAGAAGACATGACTTCCAATACCTTTTCCACTTCTAATATCCCATGATTCTGTGCTTCCAAATTTAGGGATACCATTCTATGAAGCAATTGGTGGGTAAAATGCGCACAATCTTTGCAATATAATCAATCCAAATCAACTCAACTAGCCTCTATTGAAGGCCCACCATATGCAAAGACATGGTCAGAAACTTTTCAGTAAAGTTAAAACTGGGTAACTTATTGAGCTTTTCTCAAATCAATGAGACTGCAAACAGAGTGATAAATCAGACAGAGGTCTGGCCTAACAGTTTAAATCACTGCTGGGCACTGGATTTACCCCTGAAATTAAAATATCCAATAGCAGTATTAACTGACTCCCATGCAATTAACCTGTTTCATGCTCAGCCTCAAGAAAATGTCCACTGTTTTCAGATGCTACAAATTTTGCTGAACTAGGACAATGGAAACTTAGGGACTATGCACATAAGTATTTCATCACAAGCACATAGGCCTGGATTTTCTCTCTTATAATTTCCCCCCACAGAATATCTAGCTGTCTTCATTTTTTTCTATGCAAAGACTAGTAGAAAGCCAATGTGTACTTTAGTGATGCAGGAAAAATTGGTGGGATTGGGGCGTAGGTTGACTTTTTAAAAGGTGTTAATGCTCAGAAGAAGGAAACTAAGTTGCACAATGAAGCCAGGAAGACTCATCTTCCTGAGTTCAAATCTGGCCTCAGACATGTATAGCTGTGCGGCCCTGGGCAAGTAACTTAACCCCATTTGCCTCAGTTTCCTGATCTGTAAAAACGAACTGAAGAAGGAAACAGCAAACCACTCAGTGTGTTTGACAAGAAAACTGCAAATAGGGTGGTGAAGAGTTGGGAATGACTGAAAGATGACTGAACAACTCATAGAAGAGTGTTTACATTGACTTATAATGGGACTTGGTAATCAATTTACCTCTATGGCTATCACTAGTAAGTGCCATACAGATGAAAAATGGAAAAGTAGATTTATAATATCTCACATTGAAGGTGTTTTTCTTCAGAGGTCCTCTGAGGTTAGAGTGATTGGTAATTCACTAAAACTATGCCTATTGTATCTCTTTAGTGGAAATAACACATGGATTTAGGCCTTGGTTTAATTATTTCCTTTCAACTCAACAAGAATTTATTAAGCGCTTGTTATATTCCAGGCACTATTCTAAAGCTAAGTGTTCAAATTGTAAAGCAAGACAGTCCATGCTTTCAAGAAGCTCTAAAAGGGGGAACTATATATATTTAGTACAAGGCACTTGTTTTTCCTTTTAAATGAAAGTGGGAGGAATTAAAAAAATAAATGCGTGTGTGTGTGTGTCTGTGTGTATGTGTGTGTGTGTGTGTCTGTGTGTGTATGTGTGTAGAGATAAGACGTTACACCTATAAGGGATTGGTGACCATGAAAATGTTTTTTGGTCTGAGAAATGACAGGGATGGTAAGTGGAAACATAGAACAGTCAATTGACACACCTTTTCCAAAAACAATGATAATATTGATTTGATTCTAATTCCCAGAGCAAGATGTGGAAAGGGGCATTTCCTGCACTGTTACAGGGAAAATGCTAAGAAGATGGTTGGTATGATAGTATATGAAGCTTGTTCTGGTCTGGGGCTGTCTAGATATAGTGGATGACGCCAATTTACACTAGCTTATTCAGAAATCACATCAGTTTGACTGCAGGGCAGGAATTTCAAGTTGTTTAATAAACATTTTTTAATTGACTTATTCATTACAATGGGAAGAAATCACTGACTTCTGCTGGCACTCTATAGATCTGGGTATGGATTATGATGGCTAATGCTTTAGTGACCATAGCAAACTTCTTGATTTGGTTATGTGTTCTTTTTTAAAATATGCTTATTTAATGAAACATTAAAGCAATGTTTCATGCTTACTATATATATATGTATGTGTGTGCATGTGTATATATATATATATATATATATATACATGCATAGATACACATATATGGTTAGAATACTATTTAAAGATATATAGAAGTGATATTAATCTTTAACAGCTATAAAGTTTATCCTTTCCTCTCTATTTGTATCTGTTGTATACTTGCATGGAATTAAAGCATTCCTGTACAATTAAGAGGGAGTTCAAAGGATATTAGCCAGTTAAGGGTAGACAAAGTCTTTTCCCATACTATGTCATACCTGGAGATCCACCTAGAGACAAAACAAAAAACAAACAAAAAAAACAATGGGCTCACTCAGAGCTGGATAAGGGAGGTTTTGGGAACAAGGACATAAATGTTTGTTCCTCTCAATGACCCTGTAAGATTATTGCAAAATAACATCAAAAGTAGTGTCAATATTCCACAGATGATGAAAATGAGGGTTTGAGATATTAAATAAGGTTGAGAAGACAACATTTGTTTTTATTAGTAGGAATGGACAGGAAAGTTGCTGAAAATGAAGTAGGACAAAGATCACTCATCCCTATTAGTTTTGCCACCCATCCACTGTGATTTGTATAGACCATACTTGACATTATGGAAGTAGGAAAGAGTTGACTGGAATTTCCTCATGCTGAGTCAACCCTAAACAGAAACAGGAGTAGAAAAGACTTTGAAATACAGACTTAAAACAGCTATGAGATTCTCCAACTAGCTTTCTTCATGAAGATGGCTAAAGTCTACATCACAGAAGAGCTAATATAGCCACTAGAGCTATAAGCTAAATAGCTAGCAGCCCCCTCCAACTACAGGAAAGAAATGACACTACATATGAAGATACCTGTGGACAGTAGCAGAAATAGCAGTTCAATAAAGAATCTGCAATTCAGTTGAAGACCAGTAGATGGCGGCAGAAAGCAGTAGGAGCTAAGAATAGATGTCTGTCCAGTAGGGAGCAGAACTGCTAAAAAGAAAGCAATAAAGAGAAGCATACATATCACCAAAGGAGGTTGTTAGCTCCTCGGTGACAGAGTCATGGGTTACCTGTTCATATACATTTACTTTACAAACATAAACCCTTTACATGTGCTTTTCTAAATGTATTTTTGTCCCAAGGTGGTACCTATGTATGAGCTATTTCATGAATATTGACTGCAAGTGACATCTCCATTTCCCCACTGGCAGTGTGGTAATCCATGAGAGAGTATATTCCTGTATGTGAAATGTAGAAATCATTCTTGTCCTATATTTTGTATATATTATTGGATTAAAATATCTTTCGCTTTCAACTGTATCCTTTGGTTAGCCTGGTATAAGAAAACACTTTGATGGGGACCCATAAGCTATAGTTTTGAAAAACCAAGTACCTCAAAAATAGTGTCACTTCCTACAGAATCGAGCTTGGCACCTAGTAAGCACTTGGTGTTTTTTTTTTATTCATTTATTCATTCTTTCAGTCACTTAATATGTATTCAAAATCGGGTTTACTGCTATAGACAATAGAAAAAAATGTGACATAATTCCTTATCTCTCACAACTTGAAATCCACTTCCAAGAGGAGGCATGAGCACATAAAACTTTATGAAAGCTATGTGTGGCATAATTGGAAGAGTTGTATTTTGAATCCGAAAGATTTGGGTTTGAAACCTTCAGGGTGAACCTGAGCAAGTGATACTTTTTGAGCCTCAATATTTTCATCTGTAAAACAGCACCTACCTCTTATGGTTGTTGGGAAGATCAAATAAGTAACATAGAGAAAATTCATTGCAAATCTTAAAACACTAGAGAAATGAGAGCTATTATCGTTGTGACACTGATGCCGGTGTCACCATTATCACCACCACCACCGACATTATAATTACTTCAGAAGGATCCTCTGACTCTGATAGCACTTGTTGATCTCTTCCTTCTTTGACTATTCATGACATTTGAAGTTCTAAATCACAATATTTAATACTCAATTTATACAATTCTCTATTTATTTTAGATGGATTAGTCTAATTTCCCCTAATAGACTGTACCCTCCATGATCAATAGGCTCATAGATTTAGAGAGGGAAGGCATCTTAGAGGCCACTAAATCTAACATTTTCATTTTACTTTTGAAGAAAATGGGTCTCAGAGAGATAAAGTTGTCAGTAAGACACAAAAGCACTCAAAGGTAGCCAGATTTCTATTGTCAAGGTATGAATTGGTCTTAGCACATAGTAAGTACTTAAGTGTTTTTTGGTCATTTATTCTTTCAGTCAGTTCCTATGTGCTTAGCATTAGGCTCAGTCCACCATTACTGTTGTTCATTCTTTGTTCTTGAAGAGGACCAATGACTTCAGGAAGGTGATGTCTTGACTTGCAAGTGAATTGAATTTAAGTGAGGCAGAGCTGTGCAAAGTCATCAGCCTTACTCTCTCCTCCAGAGCCATTGGAGTCCAGTGGCAAAACATAGGTCAAGACAACTGGAAATAGACCTGATGCAGTGAGAGATCTTGGCCTTTTTAAGCTAAAATCTTTCCCAGGTCTTAGTTTGTCTGAGGCAATGGCCATGCAGTAATTAAAGGTGAGGCAAGGATTGAGGAAAAAGATGACCTAGTTTGCCTTCATAAAAGAATCAGTCTTGGAAGGGGAGAATCTCAGAGTTTCTGGACAGAACAGAAACAATTTCAACTTACACTAACCCTGAGCCATCAAAACTCAAACAATGAGCAAGTGAGACTTGGGCTGGGACCTATTATTGGTCAATCAATGAGAGCCAGAGTGATTTGAATTTAAAGGCATAATCAAGTAGCTTCATATGGATCACAGTGGATTTTAACAAAGCTGGTTTTTCAGATCTATATTTCAAGAATCATAAATGAAAACTACATGAGACAAAAAAGTTAATTGTCCTAGTTTTTCCAAAAAAAATGATAGAATAAATAAATAGGGAAGGAAAAAAAACTTAGGCTCAAAGGCTTTGGAAGGAAGTTTTTTGGGGTTCTCCAAGATAGATAGACTCAAGATTATCTATTAATTCAAAGGACCTACTGACAAGTGCGAAATGCCAATCAGGCAAGACTCATACAAGCCAATAACCAAAACAGAAAGTGAAAACTTGGATGGACAGACAATTCCAGCTGTCATAGTTTTCTGTAAATCTGCCATGGTAATGGCAGAACAGGCTGATTTAAAGCAATTGTTCAGCAAAACATTTCTGCTGTTAGAAAATTGCCAGCTGTACCCACATATATACTTCTTTATCACATACAGAAACACCAGTCTGTCACTGTGTAGTTTCAATCACAAGACCATCCTAAAAATGTTATATGACCTCTTCTTCCTCCACACCCTTTTAATTTACTCTAGCCTCAGTCTAGAAAAATGTGTCATCTGAGCAGCATATCACATTTGTCCAAAGTAAGAAAGATTGGAAGAAACAACCTTTGATATACTGTTTCATTATTTAGATTTGTGGCCGACCCTCTTTACCAGTATTTTCCATCACTTAGAAAACCATTCCTTCTTCCTTGTCATGTTCTATCCTGGAAAGCTCCTCCATGAGGAGGAAGGGATGCCAACTCTGTGTTTTCACTGGAGAGTATTCAGGACCCTGACAGCAAGAGGTCAGGGCATTATTCTCCTTAAGTCATGGATCAACAAGCACTATGCTTAGCACTGGCAATGCAAAGAACAGAACTTTTTGGTTCCTGTGCCCAAGAAATCTACTTCCTCTCAAAGATGACAATGTGTGAGTATATATAGGCAGCTAGGTTATACAGTGCTTAGAGTACTGGCCTTGGAGTTAAGAAGACTTGAGTTTGAATCTGGCCTGGACATTTGCTAGCTGTGTGGCCAAATTATTTAAACTTTCTCAGCCTCAGATACTTCATTGTTAAAAAGAGTGTAAAAATAACATTTATACAATATCTAGTGAACATCAGCTAACGTGTTTGTAAACTTTAAATTCCTATATACATGATAGTTATTATGCATGTTATATATAGTTTTATATATACATATATACATATATACGTATATATGTATATATGTATATATGTACATAAGAATGGGTATATGTCATCTATATATATGTCTACATCTACAGCTATATCCTCTCTATAGTTATAACTATGTCATCTAAGCTATAGCTATCTATAGCATAGGAACTAAATATATTATTTCTTTGGTCTAGTGGATTCACAGATGAGGAAAGACCCTCTCCCAATTCAGGTCAGCACCTTCTCTGTAACTTGGACTCAGAGCACAAATAGCTTAAATGATTTTTCAAGGGTCACACAGAGTGTACATGTCAAAAACAGGACTTGATCTAAGTCACACTGACTCTATTAATAAAATATAATAGATGATAATGAAAATAAGACAAAAATATCAGATTTTTTGGTCGGGGGAAGGCTGAGGGGCTAGCAGCTAGGTGGATCAGGAACATCCTCATGGACAAAATGATGCTTACTGAACTTTGGAGGAAACTGGGGATTCTGAGAGGCAGAGGAAAGGTAGTAATGAATTCTAGGATGGGGGGCATCTAGTAGAAAATCTAGGAGTTGAGAGTTAAGAGATGGAAAGTTTTTGTGGCATGTAACCTGTGCACATGCAGACACACACAGCATTTTTGCAGAGACCACAAGCTAAGGATCCTGTGCTGTCTTTGGGACAAATTAAAATTACCATAATAAAAACAAAATTGGCCATTTCAAAAGTTTGAGTCTGATTTGTGGGGTAAATAGAGGGGTGGATTTGATGGTTATGTAGACAACAATCAGACTGGATAGACAAGCATAGGTATCAGATAAGGTGTAAGCTGCACATCCACATCAAAGCAGAGATCTATGAGACTCTAGGAAGCATTAACTTTAAAAAAAAAAATTCCAACTATCTAAATTTAGGGTGTTAAGAAAATGCAATCTGAGAATATTCACTGGTTCTGAGCCCAGTGCTTTTTAACTTGTGTTTGAAATAGATAACATCTTTATTCATTTTAATCCCAGGCCTCTAGATTTTGTTTTGAGCTAGTCAAAAAAAAAAAAAGGGTTGAGATCCATGTGAAGTTCAGTAATTCTACTTCCTTTACTTAAATGATCTATTTCAGTTGGACTCCTACCTGATACTGATGGTCTTGTGGCTTTTCTGTAAAGGATTTTCAGTGATTGTGCAAGAAACATTGATATTTTCCTTAAACTTCTTTGCCTCCTCCAGCATTAAGGTGGCCCTTCAGCAGCAAGGCCTTTCAGTCCCTCCCACACCCTTTCTCTTCCACAAAGCCAATTTACAAAGAAAGAGAAAACAAGACAGTGTCTGTTTGCCAAACGCTGTGGCTTCCTTCTTGCACATCTAACCTTAGGAACTCCTCTCTGTGGGGCGCAAGAACTGGCCCCATCACTTCTTTTCTTCACTCAAGGGACCCTCTGGGGGTGGCATGTACCAGATTCAGTCCAGACAGCCTAGGAAATGTGCTCTTACACTCTTTGGCTCTTTAAATCTCAACTCTACTGCCCTAGAGGAAAATGTACTTAAAGCTTAAGTTTTGACATATCAAAAGTGTCCCCAAATTACGAAGTAGAAAGATACTTAACATAAAATATGAATCAGATATGGAATAAGTTTTGTTTTGTTTTGTTTTGTTTTTCCTACACAAAAAAAATGCTAAATACAAAACACTAAAAGTATGCAGAAAAACTGAAAACAGGGTTCCATGTAATGTAAAACTTCTGGTATAATCTCCTCAGATTTTATACTTGGATTTTATACAAGTTTGCAGGACTTTTAATTAGGCATTGTAACATTTCACTGTCCCCTCAGAGTTCATGTCTATTGGCCAGTCAGGCCATGATTTGGGGCCTCCTTTCAATGGTAATCTCTGAATAAGAAACTTCCTTTCCAACTCTCCCTGAGGTATTCAGGCCCTCCATATCTCTCAGAACCACAAGGTAGCTGCCCACCCAGTATCCATGGATGTTCAGTCATCTGCTCATGAAAGGAAACACAAAGATCAAGGGCATACAATTGAGTCCCCATCCCTGAGCTACCATATAGGAACAGTTGCCATGAAGCCAGATTTTGGGAAGGAGGCTATACCCACCCCTACTACTCAAAAGAGAGGCTTAAAGGATATTTTCACACTCTGAAGCTAGGAAGACAAAAGAGATGAGCCAGAAGCAGTTACTTACTTTATTAAGGTGCTATATTAAGGTCCACTGTCATAGGCTCTTCCTGATAAGTGGCCAATAAAAGCATCATCACCCAATATGCCTAAGCATTGACAGAGCACACAATCAAATCAAATTAGTCAGGGGAGCTCTGTACATGCCCTGGTCAACTCCCAGTTATAGCAGTAAATATTTATAAGGATTTTTCCAAAGCAGGGGAGATAAAACAGATCATTCTATTCTTTTCCTTTTTTGAATTTACTTGAATTTTAAAAAGCCAGTTCACTCACTGCTTCCAAGTCCCACCCTATGGTAGTATGGATTAGTCTTGCTGCCTTGTTTCTAATCTGGGCTGCTATTACCATATCCTGATTCTCTACCATCTGGCCCATAGTAGGCACTTAATAAATGTTGATTGATTGACTGACCATGCATTTTTCCTGGGAGAATCTCTGCTGTTTGTTTCTTCTTGCTCCACATACTCAATGACATTTGTGTCCACTATAGCCCCTCTACTCATGTGATGTGATGGAAAGAACCATGGATTTAGACTCAAATACCTTGGGAAGGTCAAGTTCAACCTCACTGTTTATGATTCTGAGCAAATGCCTCTCCCAGCCAGTTTCTTCATATGAAAAGAAAGGAGATTGGGTTAGATTAGGTCAAAGCAGAGCTATAACTAGGAATTCTGGCACCTAGGACAAAGTAAAGTGGGAAAGGGGGGAACAGAATAAATTTCCCCTAGTTCTGTGGTCTCACTAGGAAATCCTAGGAAGGAGAGACAGGGAAGAGGACTAGAAGACAATTTTTCTTATTGGACCCCATCATCTGAAGGCTGGTTGTGTTAGATTTCAACCCTTCCCCAAAGTTTTCCATTAATCTTTAAGGGAGACTGGGCAGAGAGGGAGTATGAGGGGCTAGGCACTCTGCTAATGGCTTCAGCCCCCATCAAGGGAGTTCCTTCAATATTAGGGGGTGATCCCCTGATCCATTTAACTACTAATAGTCAGATTAGCTTGTGAACAGGAATATTGACTTCAAAGGTAGAATCACAAATATGCAACTTATTGCCAGAAAGTAGGAAGCATATTGTTTACCTCATCCCCATGTCACTTCCTGCTCTGAGGAAGGGAAGGGAATTAATTTCCTAGCTTATCTAAGTTTCTATAAAGGACTCAGTCCCAGTTCCAAATCCAATCCCTGACTGAGGCTTGAGTCCCAGGCCCTCTGGCTTTTCCACACTTCCCTACTGGGATGGCTGCATCATCCTACCTGGAATCCTAGTTCCAAGGCCACCATGGCTCAACCTCCCAAGTCTAATGGGGATCACCACCAGCACTTCAAACTGAGTACAAACAAAACAGAAGAGAAACAAACACCCCCAAGCCTAATTCTCAGAGCTGGGGTGAAAGAGGGAAAGCAGGGAAAGGAAGGTTTTCTCCTCTCACAGGTTTAGTTAGTTCATGGTAGCTTCATAATGGTTAAAAAGTGATCTTCACCCTTTAGATATAACAGGAAAGAGTGAGAGTCAAGAAAAGAGAAGCTGCCTCAGTCCCAACAGTTTAAAAGATACAGACTGTTCTAGTTAGGCAACAGATCAAAGGAGGCTATCCCCTTCCGTATGGTAGGGGATACAGAGCACCTTCATGTTAGACAATCCAGCATACTCCAAAGACCCTGTTATACAATTCTCTTTATTTGAAATTTGTCATCTCTGGCAAACTGGCAGAGGTATATTTTATTTTTTTAACACAGTTCTTGTTCCAAATTCAGAACATTTTTCTGTGGTCACTGAAGAGGCACAAGCAATATTCATTCATTTGCTTGCCCTGTGTCATACAGTGAAGTCTCCAAAGAATCAATGTTGCATAAGAATATACAACTAACAGTATATATAAAAATCACAGTTATTCCCCAAATACAAAGTTTTGTAGGTTCACAAAACAAGGAATGTTTCACAAAATTACCAAATACAAAGGCTTGCAAATTCAACAAAATAAGGCGCATTTTCAAATTTTACCCAATATTTTCCATTTATTTAGATATAGCTTTATAAGGCATTTCTGAATACAGAACTGATAAATAGATGCATGTATAGAATGATTTTACACATGTATACATATTTGTGCCTAATGGTGACCATCTCTAGGGTGGGGAAGGGGGACAGGGAGGAAAAAAAGGAAAAAAAGTTAAAAGATAACTTTATTATGTATTTAAAAGGAATTGCAAGTTATACATAATACATTTGCAGTTTCTTATAGAATCATCTTTTTTGTTCTGTTATAGAAATGCTTATTTTATTTCATAAATTAAAAAATAAATAAATATTATTTAAAAAGAAAAGAAAAAGAAAGGGCAATGAAAAAAAAAACTGGGTTCCATCCTGAATAGAAACCTTAACTACACAGCTTTCCAAACTATATGGAACTTTCCTCACAGGAATTTGGGACCATCTTTCTCAAATAAGAAATTGTCCTGGTGGAAACTATTCTAACGATACCTTCAGTTCGTGAGGTCATCTGACAAGGGTCTGCACAAAAAGTGTTCCTTTCTACAGAAGGTACAGCAAATTCTTTAGGTTTCCCTCTAGCATAGGTAATCATCATAGATGTACATGCAGTTTATTCTGAATCTCTTATCCCAAAGGGTACCTGAAATTGCCCAATAAATCCTTGCTGCTGCCAGGGCAAGCCAAACGGAATTATAAACTCAATCATTGGGATAAGACAACAAATACTCATTTTGAGAAATGTACATTATCTCTGTAAGAATATACCAAGTCACTCTTGGGAAAAGGGAAAGGGAAGAGGTAGCAGGAGAGATACAGAAGACAGTTTGACTGATTCATATTTCTCACTCAAGAAAGAAATGAAGAGTCAGCAGAATGGAGAGACATGTCTTTTGTGTTGGAAATAGGCTCTGAGAGGCAGGAACCTCAAGGTGGAGTTGAATGTAGTAACCCATGGGAGGAAGCAGCAGGCAGAAAGTGTCAGGTGGGCCAAGGATGTAGCAATAGTATGGAACCCACCTAGAAAAGTAGTCATCCTAGGAAAGGGATCCTATTGATGCCCTAGCAAGGGCATCAGGAAGTAAAGGACATCCATAAATAATGAATGGTTTGTTCAGTCTTGTAGGTCCTGAAGGAAATAGGGAGTCTGACAATAGGGTGGGACAGGGTTGAGCTTCTCATGGTGTAAGGCATACTCCTTATCCTGCCCCACTTTTCCTTTCTACAAGATCAAGAGAGTTCTGGCTAGGGCAAGACATACCTTATTATTGATGAGAGTCAGAATTCAGATTACCCATCATTCCCTTCAGTATTTACAGCTATAATCCATGGCCCTTTCTCTAGTATTTTTTTTAAAGTTTCTTTCAGCCAGCAGACTTTTTTTTATAAATCCAGAAAGATTAAACCAATCTAGTTATACTAATAATAATTCTAAAGTAAAGAGATTTCATCAAGGTCTAGTTTTCTCTCTGATCCAACTCTTAGCTATATCATTACAATAGACTAATTGCAATCATCTACTAGGTCATTATCAAGGAATTTGACTCTTACTTAACAGAAAGAGGATTTTTTCCCCTTCAGGCCAAAGGATCATTTAAATACCTTTTAAGATTGTTTACTTAAAATGTACAAAGTAACTAGTTAAAGAACGTACTTTGTCATGCAAAAGATTTTGTGAAAGCTAATTGATATCACTCTGTAGGATGTGGGGCATTTTTTTATACCAGAGCATTTAAAAGGTTAATTAAAATTATTCTTAACTGCCATTCTCATCATTTTACAATGATGGACCTTGTCAGAAGAGAAACATATCTGGGGAGAACTCAGATTCTACATAATGCTTTATGATGGGCAAAGCTCTTACCTCACTATGACCTTACAAAATAGTTGGCATAGTTATTTGTATGCTTGGCAGCTAGGTGGCACAAAGGATAGAGTGGAAAACTTGGAGTCAGAAAGATCCAGGTTCAAATGATGTTTGAGGCACATACTGGCTGTGCTAGCCATTCAACTTCTCTGAGCCTCAGTTTCCTCTTTTGTAAAATGAGGGTAATAATACCTGCTGGGGCTGTTAGAGCATAAAATGAGATATTTGTAAAACACTTAGCAAAGCTTAAAGTGCTATATGAATGCTAGGTATTATTAGTCAGTCAACAATTAATGAGCATTTATTTAAGATAGCTATGTGCCAGGAACTGTGCTAAGCACTGGGGATAGAAAGAAAGGCAAAAGATAGCCCTTGCCCTCAAGAAGCTCACAGGCTAATAGGGGAGACAACATGCATATTATTATATGTAAAAGCGATATGTACAAAATACATGGGAAATAATAAATAAAAGGAAGGCATTAGCATTAAGTGGAATTGGGAAAGGTTTCCTGTGGGAGGTGGGATTTTAGCTGGTGCTTGAAGGAAGCCAAGGAACTAGGAAACAGAGATAAGGACAGATGGAGGTCCAGGAACGGAGGATAGCCTAGAGAGCCAGGAAATAAATTGTCTTATTCAAGGAATAGCAAAAAGATCAGTGTCACTGGATTACAGTATATGTGAGGATGATATGAAGAAAACAAGAAAAGCAATAGGGAACCAGGTTGTAAAGGGCCTTGAATGCCAGAGGTTTTTGTATTTGGTGCTGGTTATAATAGGAATCCACTGGAGTTTATTGAATGGGTAAAAGGGTAGAGGTGATAGATATGGTCAGACCTGAACTTAAAGAAGATCAATTTGACAGCTGCATGAAGAATGGATTACAGTTAAGAGTGACCAACCAGTAGGCTATTCCAGGCTATTCCAACAGTTCCAATATGAGTTAATGAAGGCCCACACCAGGATGGTGGCAGTATCAGAAGAGAGAAAGAGGTATATGTGAGAGATGTCATAGAGGTAAAATCAACAGGATTGGACAACAGATTAGGGGGAGGGAGAGTGTGGAGTTTATGGTGACTCAAAAGACCAAAGTAGCAAGCTTGTGTGATTGGGAAGATGGTGGTGCCCTCAACAGTAAGAGCGAAGTTCACAAGAGGGGAGGGTTTTTAGGAGAAAAATAGTAAGTTCAGCTTTGGGCGTATTGAGTTTGTTATTATTACAATTATCTATGCTTAGAGATGAGAAACTGAAAGTTAAAGAAATTAGATGAATAGTCCAAGGAAAAGAAGGAACAAGAATTTTATTTAGCACCTTCTATGTACATTGTGCTAAACACTTTATAAATTTTAACTCATTGTATCTTCCCAGACAAAAAGCAACTTGCCCAGGTTCACATGGCTGGGACCTATCTGAGGCCACACTTGAACTTAGGTCTTCTTGATTTCAGCACCAGTCCCCTATCCACTGAGCCACCTGGCTGCTTCGGTCTCATAAAGCTAGTAAATAGAAGATCAAGTACTTGAACGTAGGAATTTTTATTCCAACAATCTTTTTAGGTTGCCAAAGGTACTGAATAAAATTGGTATTTTAACCTACTACAGACATTCCTTGTTGTTGTTGTTGTTGTTGTGTGGATGTCTACATGGGTGCTGATTGCAAAGACGGTGGTAGTGGGAAGGAGAGGAAAGATTCCTGGATTTGGAGGCTGAGAAGTTAGATTCAGATCCCAGCTTTGCCACTTATTAGTTAGTTGTATGACTATAGGAAAGTCATTTAACCTCTGTATGCCTCAATTTGTTCATCTGTCCAGTGAGGGGATTGGACTAGAGTTCTAAGTATCTTTTGAGTTCTAAATCCTCTAAGTAGGCGCATACCAATAACTCATATTTATGTAATAGTTGAAGTTCATAAGTTGAAAGAACTGTCTTTTTTTCCCCAACCGGTGGATTCTTCTCCATTTGACCTCTAAAGACTGGTGTAATGGAAAGAATTACTTTTCTAGAAAACACAGGTTCAAATCTCCTTTCCTTCCTCTTACTATTACCTGTGTGACATTTGGGAATGCCATTTAACTTCTCTGGGCCTTTTTTTCTATGTTCTAAAATGAGGCAATAGAGCTAGATGACTCACTCCCAGCCCTAAAACTGTGATCCTATGATGATGGTCTTTTAACCCCAACTTCTATTTCTCTAAAGCTATAGCCTCCAAGAATATAATTTATTCCTTAGATGTTTTTCTTCTTAACACTCTAAATTATGAAGCTTGACTGCTTTTAAAGGGACTTTTTCTCTTTCTAGAGAACATCATTTTGCTACCCTATTTTTTTTTTCAAAACAGAGCTATAAAGTGATTTTCCCACAGAAGTGCTTTTAGGAGCCCTGGGCTATAGTAGAGTAACTTACTCTCAAGCTTATTTGAATTTTATAGGGTGGAAAAGGCTATTTCAAGGACCTCCTTTTGAAAATACTGACATCTCTACACCCTAGAAGCTCTGCCCAGTGGCCTGGAATTATTAACATTAACTTGGCCTGGATAAAATTGTTAGTCTGACCCTGTAGTGTAACCAATAAAATATTCATAACTTTCTCTAAGGTACATAGATTTTTATTAGCTTTATATGGTGGGGATATAGCACATACTGAATAATATAATGGCATTATTCAGATGGATTGGCAACTTATCATGACTAGACCAATAAACTGAGAATACAATTTAATGTAGCAAATGTAAAATAATAAGTCTAGAGACAATGAACCAAAACATAGAGTGCATATTAAACGTACTATGGCCATTCAGCGTAATGACCAGGAAAATGATTTAGGGTTTCCTGGGTTGAAATGCTTGAGGCCAAAAGCCCAGAGTTGTCTGCTATGTGAATAGATACACACATGATGCATAGCATACAAATCAAATTATGTGGTGGGGATACTTCAGAGAATGGTTGCTATATCCCTGCAGAACTATAACCTGTAATTTCTATCACCAGTTCACTGGAGAGGGAATATGGCCTTGATCGAGTAAAATGCAATGTGTTTTCAGGATTACGTATTATAGACCATCATTACTATAACAAAACAATTTAAGGGTAGACATCAGGAAGGACTTCCTAGTTCTAGTAATTATAAAACTCCAGGATATGTTATCAATATTAAAGATGGGGATTGAACCTGTGATTTCATCAGTAAAGGAAACTTCTAGATGAGGAAACTCCCTCTATCAATATTGGTAGCACCTTCTCCTCAATTTATAGTTTTAGAGAATTGCCTAGAGAACTGAGAGTTTGCCTTGTCTACAGTTCATAAACACATGTCATTATATCAAATTCACAATTATGCATAATTATAAACTCAGTTGATCTCATACACTTATATTGTTGAATCTGGATTATTGTAAGATTTATTTATCAAAAATTATTGTTTGTAATGGTATATAATTATGTTCAGCTCATAACTATATATAATTTTGAGCCTAATGATCATACGTATGTGATTCCATATATACATAAGTGTGCAATGTGTGTTTGCCTATATATACTCCTTCTATAGGCACTTAGGATTCTTTCCAATTTTACCACAGAGAAAGAGATACTAAATTTACCACATAGTACTCAGTATTCAGGTCTGTAAATTGGTAGACAAATGATTCTTTCTCAATTCTCATTCTCTCTCTATAACCCACCAAGGCTGTCCTTGAGCACTCTGCTGCTGTCTAAGATGTGTGTTCTCTCTCTGGTAGTTAGGAAACTAACATGAATCAGAAGGTCATAATTAAATGAAGTTTAAATAAAATACAGGAAGACCCATTCCTCCACTGGGGGAGAATTCTCAAAGCAAAAAGACAGTTTCCAAATTTTAAAATGATGTTTTAATGAGGCCTACTTGCCTCCAAGGAGCACAAATGTGGTATCCACAACTAAGTCCTAATTAGAGAGGTGACTTTCATTTCATTCTTGGGACAGTACCTGGGGAAAAATGTTCTAAAGAGGTTGCCTTAGATGAAGATCCATAGCATTTCACACACAATTAGCTCAATATCGAACAGGCTAACTTTCCAACAGAATCTTCAATAAATTAGAAATAGCCTTTTATTCTCAAATACTATCATTGGAGCTCCCCTGTTATCAGGATTTCCATGAAAAAAAAATTCTTTCAATTTCCCAGCAAGCATGTCCTTTAAACCTTAACCTTGATAGGGCAAGGAAGTCTTGATCCCAAGCTTTTACTAGCTGTTCATTCATCTAGATGATATAGTCACAAACAATCCTGTCTGATAAGAATTAAAATACCTCTTTGTTAGCAACAGGAAAAATCACTTTATATTTTTCTCTTTTGTCAGACTTTCTAAGCTAAAACTGCAAATAAAACTACTTTTCCATATAGCTTGTATAAAATTTCCTTTCTTTTCAATTTCTCAATAATAGTTATTATGGACTTGTGACAGTGGTGAGCTATTTGAGACAAGCAATAATTTTGGCATGGCTTCATTTTGAGACTACAACAGTCATGCATGTGTGATTCTAATGACATGAAGGTCTCTTAGTATGTCTGACCCTGAGCAGATGAATCCAGAGTGAGCTAGAGAGAAGTTTAGTTAGTTCTATCATTATTGAGTGCTAGATTTCATCACTTTTTGTAAACAAGTGTTAAATTATACTTTTTTGCTGGGTTTTTAATTCTATGGTTTGTAAGAATGGATATTACTCAAAGGAATCAAGTAAAAGTTGTAGCTCTTCATTTTTTTAATATGAATTTATTTATTTTTAGTTTTCAATATTTCTTCCACAAGATTTTGAGTTCCAAATTTCACCCATCTCCTCCCCCACCAAGATGCATGCATTCTGAATACCCCTACCCCTATTCTTCCTCTCTTCTATCTCTTCCCCCCTTCTCTTATCCCCTTCCCCTTCTATTTTCCTGTAGGACAGGATAGACTTCTGTACCCAATTTTCTGTATTTCTCATTTCCCAGTTGCATGTGAAAACATTTTTTAAACAAGTGTTTTTAAAGCTTTGGTCTCCAAATTTTCTCCCTTCCTCCCTCTCCACCCACCCTCATTGAAAAAGCAAGAAACTCAATATAGGTTATACATGTGCAGTTATGCGAAACACTTCCATAGTAGACATGTTGTGAAAAACTAACTCTATTTCCCTTAATCCTATCCTGACCTCCCATTTATTCTATTCTTTCTTTTGACCCTGTCCCTCCTCAGAAGTATTTCTGATTACCCCTTTCCCAATCTGCCCTCCTGTCTATCATCCCCCTGCTCTCTTATCCCCTTCAACCCTTTTTCCCTGTAGGGTTAGAGATTTCCATACCCAATTGAATGTGTATGTTATTCCCTCCTTAAGCAACATCCTATGAGAATAAGATTCCCTCATTCCTTCTCACCTTCCCCTATTTCCCCTCCACTGTAAGAGCTTCTTTTCTGTTTTTTTTTGTGAGATAATTTACCCCATTCTACTCTCCCTTTCTTCTCTCCAGTATAATCCTCTCTCATCCCTTAATTTTATTCTCCAGATATGACCCCTTAATCTTCAACTCACCCTGTGCCCTCTATCTATCTATCTATCTATACATACATATAATTTTTCCCTCCAACTACCCTAATATTAACAAAGGTCTCATGAGTTATAAATATCATCTTTTCATGTAGGAATGTAAACAGAACAATCTTAATAAGTCTTTTATGATTTCTCTTTCCTATTTACCTCTTCATGTTCCACTTGAGTCCTGCATTTGAAAGTCAAATTTTCTATTCAGCTCTGGTCTTTTCATCAAGAATGCTTGAAAGTCCTCTATTTCACTGAATGACCATTTTTTCCCCTGAAGGATTATACTCAGTTTTGCTGGGTAGGTGATTCTTGGTTGTAATCCTATCTCCTTTGCCCTCTGGAATAGTATATTCCATGTCCTGCGGTCCTTTAATGTAGAAGCTGCTAAATCTTGTATTATCCTGATTGTGTTTTCACAATACTTGAATTGTTTCCTTCTGGCTTGTAATATTTCTCCTTGACCTGGGAACTCTGGAATTTGGCTACAAATATTCCTAGGAGTTTTCCTTTGGGGATCTCTTTCAGGAGGAGATCTGTGGATTCTTTCAATTTCTATTTTGCCCTCTGGTTCTAATATATCAGGGCAGTTTTCCTTGATAATTTCTTGAAAGATGATGTCTAGGCTCTTTTTTTGATCATGGCTTTCAGATAGTCCAATAATTTTTAAATTCTCTCTCCTGGATCTATTTTCCAGGTCAGTTGTTTTTCCAATGAAATATTTCACATTGTCTTCTATTTTTTCATTCTTTTGGATTTGTTTAACAGTGTCTTGATTTCTCATAAAGTCACTAGCTTCCAATTGCTCTATTCTAATTTTTAAGGAAGTATTTTCTTCAGTAATCTTTTGGACTTCCTTTTCCATTTGGCCAATTTTTCTTTTTAGGGCATTCTTCTCCTCATTGGCTTTTTGGACCTCTTTTGCCATTTGGGTTAGGCTATTTTTTAAGGTGTTATTTTCTTCAGTATTTTTTTGGGTCTCCTTTAGCAAGCTGTTGACTTGTTTTTCATGATTTTCTTGCATCATTCTCATTTCTCTTCCCAGTTTTTTTTCCCCCTACTTTTCTTACTTGCTTCTCAAAATCCCTTTTGAGCTCTTCCAAGACCTGGGACTGATTCATATTTTTCTTGGAGGCTTTGGATGTAGGAGCTTTGACTTTGTTGTCTTCTTCTGGTTGTATGTTTTGATCTTCTTTGTCACCAAAGTAAGATAATATAGTCTGACTCTTTTTGCACTGCTTGCTCATGATCCTGGCCAATTATTTGGCTTTTAAACTCTTTGTTAAGGTAAGAGTCTGCTTCCAATGTGGACAATGTATTGTCCCAAGCCTCGTGGGTATGTATAGCTGTTTTCAGAGATACTTATAGGGACCTATACATTTTCAGTTCTTCCAAGGTGGTATAATAATGGGCAAGGTGTTTACTCCTTTCCTGGCCTGTGCTCTGGTCCATTAGTGACCACAAGCACTACTTTCTCTCCTCGAACTATGAGGAGGGTTTTCTCTCCACAGCCACTACAAGCTCTACCACACCAGCGCTCCTCCTCTCCCCAGGACTGCCACCCAGATCCAAGCATGGGCAAAACAAGAGATTCCTGCCTCAGCACTGGCAAAGAGATCCCTGCCATCCCCCTCTGATCAGCCACTGGATTCAACCTTAGTCTGTGGGCTGACGCTCAGGAGGCAGCCCCTGCCCTGGGCCACACCAGGGGAATGGAGCTGAGACCAACACACTTCTCTCTCAGCACCACAGAAACAGACTTTTCCCACTGACCTTCTAAGTTTTCTTTGGCATTCGTGGGTTGAGAAGTCTAGAAACTGGCATGGCTGCAGTGATTCAGCCCTCTGAGGCTTGCTCCAGGTTCCCTGCTGCCTGCACACTCATGCCATACTGTGCTCCTCTCCCCATCCGGTGTGATATACCTTTCTGATCAATCATCCAGGTTGTCTTGGGCTGGAAATTTGCTTCACTCTGGCTGTTTGTGGGTTCTACTGCTTTAGGATTTGTTTAGAGCCATTTTTATAGGTATTTGGAGGGGTTTGGGGGAGAGCGCAAGGAAGTCACTGCTTTCTGTTTGCCATCTTAGTTCAGCCCAAAAGTTGTAGCTCTTAAAGAGCACACTTAAATTAGTATTAGTGTTATTGAACTGGCTATTAGTGTGAGAAAGTCAAATGTTCCAGAAATAATTCAAGTCCACAATGAAATAGAATCAGCTATACCAAAGTATAAATGAAAGTATGGTCAAAATGAAGAAATACAGCAAAAACTGACAAACTATGCTGAAAATCAATATAAATAATCCTCAGAAATAAGCAAAGAGACTTTCAGAGACCTTAAGCAACTTCAGGGGGTTGTCCTTTATTCTTCTATGGGGCAGCATAGATTTCTTAGGAGTTGAAAAATCAGGGAAAGATTAATTTTTTAAAAAAAACAACTGCTAATCATTGATATGAAGAAGAAAAATTTGTAATGGCCAAGACCATATAAAGATTGGAGTCCTAAGAACCACAAAGTATAATTTTTACTGATGAAACTCACTTTTTAGTTCAAAGCTACACCAAAACCATTTTTGGAAGAAGTTCAGTTAAGCCTGTATTGCCATCAAAATATAAAAAGTCCACAAAAAAAGATATTTTAGGAATTATTTTATTTCTAATGGGCTTGTAAAATTTGTCTCCATTGAAAGAAAGATAGACTCTGATAAATAATTACTATGCTGAAAAGCAAAATTGTTCAAGAATTATAAAGATTCTTAAATAGAAACAGAATTCTGCACCATAACTATGGACCATGCCGTATGTTATGAAAGGTTAAGAAATTTTATCTATGAAATGGTCATAAACAAATTTTAGTGCCCTGGACTAAACTTATCTGATTTAAAACATATTGAAACCTTATGGGATCTAATAAAGGCTGGACTTGGAAAAATGGACTGTTAGTCAAAGGTATGCCTTATATCCAAAGTGATGTGTTGTTTCATTATGAAGAATTAAAGAATGTGTCAAAATCCTGTGGACTCAATACCATATCATGTAAAACAAGTGACTGCAGCACAGGGCATGTTTCATATTGGTTTTAAAACATAAAATATAAAGTTTATTGTGTGGTAATAAATTTATTTTGTCTCAGTTAATTTGCCCAGCACTGCACTGTGCTAAGCACTTGTTTCAAAATGAAACAATCTTGTCCTAAACAAGCTTGTATTCTGTAGGACAAACACAAGATGGGGAAGTGAATACAAATATTCATGCACACATATGCCTATTTATGTATACATCATACATTCGTCTATATACATAAATGGTATGTATACATGTTTATACAAAATAAATACAGGGTAATTGGGGAAAGCAAATTAGTAATTGAGATCGGGGAAGATTTTTCATAGAAGGTGGTATCTGAGCTGAGTATGAAGGAATCAGTGTAAATGTTGGAGGTGAGGAAGAAGTGCCTTGCAGGAATATGGGCAGCTAGTGCAAAGGCATGTGGCCCAATAATAACTGGCATTCACATGTGAGAAGTGGCAGAAAGACCAGTCTGGATGGACCACAGAGTCAAGGCAAGGGATAAAAAGAGATGTTGCAACCAGGTTATGAAGTTCTCTAGATACCAAAGACTCTATATTTGATCCTAAAAGAAACAGAAAGCAATTGGATAGATTACCCCCAAAACAATCTGCTTGGAGGAAGGGGAAGGAGTCATTTTAACTGGTAGAAAGCACTAGCAACTGGGAGCTCAGTATTTCAGAGGTATTACAAAGAGCTGTACCAGTCCAATGACCAAGACTCTTGACTTGCAAGAAGCAGATAAAGATATACTTACTGGGTTAATTCCCCCAACTCTCACATGTGAATGATAGGTCAACTATACTACATTTTAATTTAGATTATGAAGGAAAAAGAGAACAATCATTGCATGAACAAAATGCTATAAATCTCTTTCTATGCATTTCTACAAAAATGCTAATTTATATATGCACAGACCTACACAAAAACATTACTATGTCTTGGTGTCATAGGTTCAAAGTTAAACCAAAAGAACAGAAAATGAAAATATGGATGGGATTCTGTGAGGCAGGAGAGGCATAGTAGTGTCTGGATCCATGACAAATAGTTGGTCAAGGAGAAGTTTGAACAATGATATAGAATAAGGAAGAAATGTATAGCAGAGAAAAGGCCTGAGCAAGCAAAGATTTAACCAAACTAGAGTATCTGTCTGAATTTCGAATTCCCAAATACATGAGTGTCAAGTCAGGAAAGGTCAACAACAGAGACCAAAGGGTTATGGCTACATCAATGTTATTTTGAGTCAGAAGACTTGGGTTCTAGTCTTGATTATGCTTCCTACTAGCTAGGTGATATTGGATAATCTTGTTTGAGATTACCTAGAATCATATGAGAAGTAGCAACTAAGTCTAAGAATCAACTCTCCCAAAGGAAAGGCAAGATACTCAATGATTTGTTAATTGGACTATAAATTTAGAGCTAGAAGGGTTTGTAGAAGCAATGAATCCAACCCCTACATTTTACAGAGAAGAAAAAAAAGAGCTAATTTAGTGACTTTCCATGGGTTACACAGCCAGTAAGTATCAGAGACAGGATTTCAATTCATATCGTCCCAGAAAATCACCCTAGAACCCATTTAGGACAGTAAGGTAGCAAGAAGATCCACCATCAGTTTATGTTTTTGCCTCCCTACTTTGTCCTCTTCCCCTCGCTGAAACCATCCCAGAACCCATCAGGAAGGCTAGTTGGTGGGATGACCCACTAAAACTAGGGGGCATCCTCCCTTCATCTGGGCTGTTTGACCTTTTGCAGACCTGGGATAAGATTGGATTTTTTCCATGAAATGGAGAACCATAAGACCTGGCCATATGCTCTACCACTGCCTCCTAAGGTCCCCCAAGCTTTATCACCTGTCCTGGAGTCTTCCAACATTATCATCTCACTTACTTATGTAACCCAAGCACCTCTGGATCTTGCCATCTGCTCTGTAGCTGGACTTTCTTTTATGTATTGTTCCCCCTAATTATAAGCTCCTTCTAAGGAAAGCAGGGACTCTCTTGATTTTTCTGTTTATATCCAAAGTGCTTAGCACATGGTAAGTACTTAAATGCTTTTTCATTCATTCATTCTTGATTCCAAACTTAAGACTCTCTTAACTGTGTTACCTAGCTGCTGATGAAAATTTTATTTCCTTTGATTAATATATGTACTCTTAATTATTTCACCCAACTTAAAAAATACTCAGATACTTAATTGAGAGAAAATCTACTACTCTGAACAAACTACACAATGCAAATTATTTGAGTTCCTTGAGATATGTAGTAAAAAAAATATTCAAGTTACTCAAAACAATTTTACCACCCTCCAAAATGGCAGGAAGGATGATGATGAATTAGAGATGTGAGGATGAATGGTGCAGGGAGCTAGATCCTAGCAGACAGACCCTGAAGCTGTAGAAAATGATTGACAGCTAGATCCTATATGGTTTAGTTTCTGGTGATGCTGCAGTGGGCCCTCTTGAGAATACAGGAAGAGCAAAGCTCAGAGTATATCTTTACAAATCTCAGGTCATTACCAATAGAGGCTTTCCTGGTTTTGCTTTATTTAGGCTAAGACACAGTCACCACTGTAGCACTAGGGCATTCTGTTCCTATCAACGGTGCCAAGTTAGGCTTAGGGAGGCTTGTTTTTAAGTGGAAAATTCACTGATCAGCTTTAGTTGATGGAATTAGTGGCAAAAGTTTGACACATTTCAAGGTGACTATCAAATATTTAGTGAAGAACTCATGATGAAATAGATCTGGCCCTCCTGACCAATACAAGCAACATTTAGTCAAAATAACCAGCCATGTTCATCAGAAGCATATGGTTATCAGATTTATATAATCAAGTTGTTCACATAAATAGAAGTATGGAGTGCTGCAAGTTCATCATAAATTCAAAATGGAATCTTTCATGTCAGGAATTCATTTACCTATCTATCTAACTAGGATCATAGCTCTAGAGCTAGAATAGACTTCATAGGCCTTCTAATTAAATCACTTTTTTTTTTCAGAGAAGAAAACTGAGGCTCAGTGAAATGGTTTGCCTGAGGTTCCAGAAGCTGTGACAGAAATGGAATGTGAACCAACTCCAGAGCCAGTGATGCTTCTGCCTTTTCCACTAAACCATGCTACTTTTCACAAGTTTGTTATAGGGAAGGGGCTTTTCAAAAATGAAAGAGTTCTATAAATTTAATTCATTCCTAATATCAAACAGTAACTATAGATACTATCTTTTAGGATGTAGCACTAATTAAACAGACTAATCATTTTAATAAATAAAGCCAGTTGTGACTAACACACAACACTTATGCATTCAGGTAAGCAGGCGTGACTGTGTTTTGTTGATATTTCTGGAAACTTGTTAGAATTTATAGCTTGTTATTCCCAAGTTCCAGGCGCAGCCTCCCAGGCTTTGCAATTAACCCAATTCTTCGTGATTTGTACAAAGGTTAAAACCATATGTTTGTAGCCATTTTAAGTGAGCGGCAACCCCTCCAGGGACACTGCTTAATCCCCTAATCCTCATGCTGGAGAGGGTTTCTCCACCACCTCTGACAGCTCTGTGATTGCAGCCACTCCTTGGCCAGCAGGGCTGGGATTTTCATCAGCTCTATGACAGTACTTCGTGTCCTCTGCAGAATGTATTTATTTCTAGTGTTTCAACAGGAAGACCCTGTGAATATGAGTCATCCTTTTTAGCTAGAGAAGTTGCTCTGAGGCCACACTGTGAGATGGTTCTGGCAAGAACTAGCAGCCAGAAATCAGAAAACAAGGGCTTTGCTTGCAGGAAGCTTTTCTGACTTAGTTGAGAAATTACCCTTTAGGTTAGGTGACAATTAAGATTTACTCAGAACAAAAAAACTGAATAATATATGCTTATGGAATATTTTGATTTCTTAAATTCTGCATAATAAATCCATCCCTATTTGTGCCAGGTACTATGCTAGGCACTGAGGATTACAAACACAAAGAATGAAATGGTCCCTGTCCTTAAGGAACTTCCACTCTACAGAAAAGATAACGTCTATACATACAAGTAAATATATACCAAATAAATACAAGGTAAATTTGTCCCTTTGTGAGTGTGTGGGGAATGGAAAAATAGGTTTCCTCTACTTGAGCCTACAGAGGGATCCCTTTTCTATTTACTTACCCCTTGTTGTGTTTACTTTTATTTGTGCCTCCAGCACTTAACAGATGCTCTATCTATCTATCCATCCATCTATCTATCTGTCATCTATCATCCATCTATCTATCTATCTATCTATCTATCTATCTATCTATCTATCTTTCTATCTATCTATCTATCTATCTATCTATCTATCTATCTATCTATCTATCTGTTTGTCTGTCTCTCTCCCTATCTATTTATATAATTTATTAAATATGAATTTTTGAGCATATTCTGACATGGGAGCCCATCAAAAAAACCTCATTCCTTATTTTTCTTGTGTCTCTACTTGACTAATGTGCTGATTATCCTCTCCTTAGTAATAGTTTCCCACATTTCACCCTCATTTCATTGTCACCTCAGGAACTGAGGTAACAACCAGTTTTGGTTACAGGGATGAGAGACAGGAATGAGGTAGATGTGATGGGAGCACAGGATAGGGAATAGATATGGGGATGTTTAGGACTCAGCTTGGGCCTAGAAATAAGCAACTGAGAGAGAGAGAGGTGAAGCCAAAGGTCTGGACAGGGATGAGCAGAATGAATTGAAGAGGTAATATAAGTACCAATAGAGAAGTCCAGGTAGTCATGAATGGTTGAGCAGAGGATGGTGAGGATGGAAAATAGACTTAGAAGACAGAATAGCAAATCTAGTTAGGTAACTCAGAAAAGGAAATTAAACAACAAGAAACTATGGATTCAGGCAAGTATGTGGATCAAAACTGGGTTGGGCCAGCATGAACTGGCAGAAAATAGTTAAGGAACAGATTTCAAAACTCAGGTCGAAAAGAAATAAAAAGCCTGGCAAACAATAAATAAAAGGGTCAGGAAAGTCAGGAATCAAAGAAGTTTAAGCATATAGTGAAGAAACAAGGCATCCTTAAAAATGAAATGAGCAGAAATTTTAAAGGCAGAATTATAGATTCATGGTATTAATACCATATGACTTTGTTGACGTTATGATCATGTGATATAAAACTTGGAAAGTCAGAAATTCTGGGTTCAAATTCTGGTTCTTCTACTTATTGTTTGGATAGTTTTTAACTCTCTGGGTCCTCCTTTTACTCATCTATAAAATGAAAAGTTTAGACTATATGCCACTTAAGGTCCTTTTCAGATCTAGATCAATATTAATACACGATCATTATCTCATTTGAACTTCAAAAACCCCCAGTGCTGATTTTTCTGAAGAATAGGTCTGACTGTGACACTGCCTTCTTTATTATGCTCCAGTGACTTCCTTTTACCTCAAGTAGAGATTCCTCTGTTCAGCATTTAAAGCTCTTAATAACTAGGGGCCTTCTTACTTTTCCCTTTTTCTTAAACTTTACTCCATTGCCTGAACACTATGATCTAGCTACATTGGTCTACTCTCAGTTTCTCCAATATAGTAACAAGTCCCATCTCTGTGCATTTATACTGGCTGTCTCCTATGCCTGCCAAATTCTAGCCTGTTCCCTCCCTTCTCAACTCCCATAGTTTCCTCCAAAACTTATTTCTAATTCTTTCTTCTGAAGGAAACCTTTAGAAGAAAGGTATTGTCAGTGTGTGTTGGGTGAATAAAAGGGAGAGGAGGAGTGAAAAAAGTGGCCTCCTGAAGAATATGGTGTTTGTCTTGTCTTGAAAGAAGTCTGGAAATACACACACACACACACACACACACACACACACAGAGAGGATAAATACAACACTGATTTTTAACTTTTATTTTCAGAATGGGGAGGGCATGACAAACTGGAGGGATCAGTATAAACTTCTTAAAGGAGACTTGGACTGAAGTCTTAAGAGAAGCTAGGGATTCTATAACATTAGACTGAATAGAGGAAAGAATGCATTCCAGGCATGTGGGATGGAGTGGCAAAGGCACAAGGGGCAGAATATAGAGAAAGCTGTGTATGGAGAATTTCAAGTAAGTCAAATAGAATAGAACATCGAATATATTTTGGGGTACGATGTACAATAAGCCTTGAGAGGAAGATTGCAGCCAACATGTGAAGTACTTTAAAGGTCACCAGAAGAGGTGGTATTTTATTCTAAAAATAATAAGGAGACATTGGAGCTTCTTGTGCAGAAGGATGACATGGTCAGACCTAAGCTTTATAAACATCAATTAGGAATTGTATAAAAGAAATATTGGAGAGAGGAAAACCTGAAGGCAAAGAGAAAAATCAAAGCTATCTATCTATATCTATTATATATTTATCTGTCTCTCTATCTGATATTGTATCCTGTTTTGAGTTTCTGTCAACAGATATGGATATATAGATATTTACAAGTCTATCTGTTACTCTGTCCCATCTTGAATTTTTGTGAATATATATATATGTACATATATATATATATATATATATATATATATATATATATATATATACACACACACACACACACACACACAATATATTATATATATATATATAATATATATATATATATATATATATATATACACACAAGTATTTATACAAACATATCTGTCTCTGTCCATCCATTTGTCTATCTATCTGTTACTGTATTGGGTTTCTGTCAATGGTTGTAGATTTATAGATATTTGTAATATGTACATATGTGTATGAACATATACATATACATATATACTGTATATGTCTACCTGCCTCTGTCTCTGTCTGTTTTACATATTACATTACCCATTCCATGATGCTAAGAAGACTTAAAAATGCTCGAGGAACTCCCCAGACATGAGTTTTGATACAAAACAAACAAAAAGGAAAGACAAAAAACAAGGATAGGGTCACTAGACTTGAATGCTGGACATACAGAATGCTGTACATACAATTGATCTACATTTAGAAAAGGTTTTGACCAAGTCTCTTAACCTGGTCTTATAAAATGAAGAAATAGGGAAGATAGTTCATTTAGGTTGTTATAAATTGGTTAAAGACTACTAAATAGTTGGCTAAGCAGCATGGAGGATAGAGAGCTAGACCTGGAGACTAGAAGACCTTAGTTCAACATTGGCCTTTCACACCTATTAGTTGCATAACTTTGGGAGAGTCAATTATCCTCTGTTTCAGCTTCTTCATCTGTAAAATGGGGATAATAATAGCGCCTATCTCCCAAGGTTGTTGTGAGGATCAAATGAGTTAATATTTGTAAAGGACTTTTTAAACCTTAAAACACAGTATAAACACTAGTTATTATTATTAATTATATTATTTGATGTCAACTAGGAAACACATACATATAGATATATGTAGACACATATATGTGTCTACATATATACACATAGATATACATATATACACATATTTACATGTGTATATATAGTTATATATAAATAATATATAAAATCATATATAGGCATATATTTTAGTTATTTATTTAGAAAGGACTTAGATTAACATATATATGGCACGCTTATCAATTTTACAAATGACTGGAAGGGATAGCTAAAGTATTGGATAATGGAATCAGAAACTAAAATTATCTTGACAGTTTGTAAGAGGGGGCCCAATCTAATAAGATTGCATTTAATAGGTATAATTGGAAACTCTTACATGTTGATTAAAAAAAAATCAATGTCACAAGTATAAGATGAGGAATTAATGTTAGATTGCAATTTATCTGAAAAGTACAGGTTTTAGTGGCTTGCAAGTTCAACGTGACTCAGCAGAGAGATGACGGCCAATAAAATGAATATAACTTTAGGCCATATGAAGAGAAGCCCAGTGTAGGGTAGTAGAGAGTATCTAATTCCATTACCCACCTGCCTTGTCAGATCTCACCTGGAATTCTGTGTTCATTCCTAGGTTCTACCTTTCAAGAAATAAGTTATTAAGCTGACGACTTTCAATTAATTTCAACAAGCATTTATTAATTACCTGTTCTCTGCAAGTCTCTCCACATTCAGAGAAAAGCAACCAGAGGAAATCCCTTGGCATGATTCTATGTGAGGATTGACAAAAGAAAATGAAGATATTTAGTCCAAAGAAGCGAAGCCTTTAGGAAACCATAAAGCAGACTATCTTCAATATATAAAGGTCTATCAGCTGTGAAAGAAAAAAAGATTAAACTTGTTCTTTTCCCCACAGTCATGATGGGATAGTGAATGAGAAAGATGGGGTCAGAGCTGGGAAGTCCTGGCTTCAGGTCTCTTATCTAATAAGAGATGTGTGATTCTGGACAAGTCACTTAATCTCTCTGTGCCCTAGAAAATTCTCCAAGACTATGAGTTGCAGAAAAGGTAGCAGAGGGAGTTTCCTCACCTGGGAATTACCAACATCAATGAAATTATAGTTCTAATATCTGTCCCTTTTTTGTCCCAAAAGGTAGAACTAAGAGTTAAGGTGGGAAGTGCAAAAGGTACAAATTTAAGCTTGATTTAAGGCAACATTTCCTAACAATCAGAACTATTCTTGACAGATGACTCCACCTTACTTTCCAGTGTGCTCCCTAGCAAACATGGTAACTATTTGGATCTACCACAGAAAGAATTCTTATTTTCCAATCTGAGACTCCATGATTATATAATTCCAATTAAATTCAATTTGATGGAATTTGGTGTTGAAAGGGTCCTTAGATATTATCTAGTACAACACTCACTTTTCAGAAATTGAAAGTTAAATGATTTGCCTAATGTCACAGTAATAATGAGCAATAGAACCGCAATCTGAACCCATGACTTCTGAGTCACATTCAAATTTTCCACTATCCCATATGGTCTTCAATTTCAATTCAATAAGTGATCATGACAAGACCGCTATCTGCAAAACACTGTGGTTTATTAAATTCATTGTAGATTTGCCATACAATTTATTTTATTTTTGAATAATGTTTTATTTTTTCTAAATATATACAAAAACAATTTTAAAATTCATTTTTTAGAAATTTTGCTTTCTAAATTCTCTCCTTCCACTCTCCCCTCTATGAAAAAGCAAGCAATTTGATACAGGTAATACATGCATAATCATGCAAAACATATTTCCATATTTGTCATATTGTGAAAGAAAACACAGACACCCCCTACAAATAAGTGAAAAAATAGTGTGCTTTAATCTGCAGTCTCCAACAGTTCTTTCTCTGGAGATGGATAGAATTTTTCATCATGAGTCCTTTGAAATTGTCTTGGATCATTGTGATGCTGAGAATAGGTAAGTAATTCACAGTTGATCATTATAGAATATTGTTATTACTGTGTACAATGTCCTCTTGCTTCTGCTAACTTCACTTGGCATCAGTTCATGTAACTCTTTCCAGGTTTTTCTAACAGCATCCAGCTTGCCACTTCTTATAGGACAATAATATTCCATTACAATCATATACCACAAATTGTTCAGGCACTCTCCAATTAATGGGCATCCCCTTAATTTCCAATTCATTGCCACCACAAATGGTATGAGATGTTGGTCTATACCTAGTTTCAGCTAAACTATTTTCCAATTACCCCTAGTTGTTATCAAATAGTGAGTTCTTGTCCCAAAAGCTTAGATCTTTGGGCTTTGGCTTTTTCAAACATTATTTTACAATGATCATTTGCTACTGCATACTGTGTACCTAATTTATTCCACTGATCCATTGATCTATTTCTTAGCTAGTACCAGATTATTTGATGATTCCTGCTTTATACTACAGTTTGAGGTCTGCCACTATGAGGCCACGTTCCTTCGCATTGTTGTATATTTTTCTTAAATTCCTTTAATATTTTTGACTTTTTTTCTTCCAGGTGAATTTTATTATGATTTTTTCTAGCTCTATAAAATAAATTTTTGGTAGTTTGATTGGTATGGCACTGAATAAGTAAATTAATTTAGGTAGAATTGTCATTTTTATTATATTGACTTGGCTTACCCACATGAGTATTATTTTTTTTCCCAGTTGTTCAGATCTGACTTTATTTGTGTGAAAAGTACTTTATAATTGTGTCCATATAGTTCCTGGGTTTGGTAGGTAACTTCTCAAGTATTTTATATTGTCTAGAGTTATTTTAAATGGATTTTCTCTTTCTATCTCTTGCTACATGGCTTTGTTGGTAATATGTAGAAATGCTGATGATTTATGTGGGTTTATTTTATATCCTTTAACTTTGCTGAAGTTGTTAAATGTTTCAACTAGTTTTTTAGTTGATCCTCTAGGATTCTCTGAGTATATCATCATATCATCGTCAAAGAGTGATAGTTTTATTTTCTCATTGCATGTTCTAATTCCTTCAATTTCTTTTTCTTCTCTTATTTCTATAGCTAGAATTTCCAGTAGAATATTGAATGATAGTGGTGATAATGGGCATCCTTGCTTCACTCCTGATTTTATTGGGAAGGCTTCTAGCTTATCTCCATTCCAGATAATACCTGCTGGTGGTTTTAGATAAATATTACTTATTATTTTAAGGAAACCTTAAAATTCCTATGATTTCCAGTATTTTTGATAGGAATGGGTATTAAATTTTGCCAAAAGCTTTTCCTTCATCTATTGAAATAATCACATCACAGTTTAGTTTGACTGCAACAAAAAATAGGAGGAAGACTAAGCAAGCATAGACCAAGATGAGCAAAGCCAATACCACTTTTTTAGTCCAAATAGATTTTTTGTGAGCATAGTTCTCTGATGTACATAATGGAACCCTGGCTTGTGTAAATCTGTGGTCAGAACCTGTTCTTGATTGACCAATCTATGGCTGCAGTGTGAATTACAAAATGATTTGCACAAGAAACTTTCAAAGTTAGAGAGTTTTAATAAGAATATCCTGGATCCCATGGTCTTTTCCAGTAGCTCAGTGCTTGTTCACATTGAAGTAGTATCCCCCATTTGGCTCAGCCTCATGAACCCCAGCTTCCTTGAATCTGGGATGCACCATGGACCTCTGCAATCAAAAGACATTATCCTTGTACTAAGTTGTTGCCATAGTTCTCCTCAACAGAGAGGCTTTTAGATCCCAAATGAAGGATGGGTGGGAAAAATACTGGCAATGACCTCATGATTTATCCCCTGGCAAAATCTTATGCAAGTCATCTCAGACAACCAGGAGAAATTTATGGCAATTCATTTCTCTGTCAGAGGGTTAGAGGAGTTGACAGCAGTCAATGGTCAGTAAACTGAAAGATAAGTGAGAAAACAAAGCTCAACAAGAGGAGCACTGCAATTAACTTATTACCAGGGGCTGCAGAAAGCCAGGATAAACAGAAAGGCCTGCCTTTACACTGGGGTGTAAAGAATCAGCAGCAGCTGCTGTCCCCAGCAGTCCTCCATTGAACTTCTGTATCAGACCAGAGGAGCTCTAAGATCTGCAACTCCATTTCCAAATTTGGCAGCCATAAGTTGTGCCCGTTCTTGGCTATCCCTGTGGGAATTTAGCCATAACCAGCTGCTTTCCAGCTCATTTCTGCATATAACTCACGTAAGTGTGTCCAAACCAGAATCCACAGGTCAATTTCAAGTTTCTTGATCGTGATTCATTCCAGAGATTCACAAAGACTCTGATCTAGGTGAGAAGGTAAGAAAAAATAAGTATCCTTCTCATTCTCACTTTTCAGAAACCCCCAGACACTGTTTCTGTGAGCAGCTTTACCTAGATCTGGAGCCTGGAGTGTTTGTGAATCATTAACAGAATGTCATATTCTTTGTGTGCTATCTAAACAGATGTTATTTGTTGGTTTAATTGTCAAGAGGGAAAGGGGTGAGAATTGCTGACTAGCCCCCAGAGTTCATCCTTAAATGACACTTCTACACCACCCGCTAGAACCCTGACAGCCATAACCTAATGTTATTCACGAGCCCTATGAATTTATAACACTAATGCCTAGCTTGCTATATGTAGGACAGCATTATTTGTGGAGGTATGAATCATAAGGTAGTGAGCTTTCTTTCTCTGCATTGGTGCTGGGTACAGTAAATAACATCTCCCCCTGACAAAATAAATAGTGAAATGTTGTTAATTTATACTGTATAAAGTTGTAAGATTCCTCCTTGGAGTTCGTACCATGACACCCAAATGAAAAATGGTAGCATCACAATAAGTTGCTTCACAACTGCTGGTGATAAACACCTAAGAATGTGCCTGGATGGATCCTAGGAGCATCAGCTTTAATTGGAAACTAGTTCTATCTAGTGGATATAAATGGAAATTGTATGAGAATACTTCTTTTTAAGTGCTGTAGGCTTAAATACTTCTACTGAATAGATGTTAGAATGCTTCCCATGGAAAGCTTCTCCTGCTGAGGAACTCAAAGTCTAAGAGAAGAAAATAGCACAGCTGAAAAAAATAGAGGGCTTTCAAAGACTTCATGAATGTAATAGGTGATTTTCTGTCTCAGGATAAGTGTGAAGATAAGGGCAAATGACTGAGTGGGAGAGATATTAAGATTAAGGTTCATCTTCCTTTTACAGCTCTTTGGACATCCGAAAAAAAAAAAAAACTTTTGGCCAAAGGGCAGACACATTTGCACTTAGCTAACCATTCTTCAAGCTCTATAGAAAATGAAGAACAGGAATAGGAACATAAAGTACTATGAGTTTTTTTTTTTAATGGACTCAGGCTTCTGTTTGAATAGAAGCTTGACTTTCAATGGCAGGAAAGGGAAGCTGATCTCCAAAGTTTTCCACAACTGGAGTCGAATCTTTCTAATCTTTAGTCATGTGTCATCTTTCAGGTACTCTTCCCTGTTGTAAAACAAGATTGGATAATTGACTGTTCTCTGGATGTATCCTATACTTTTATGCCTTTGATTATTGATGTTTCTTATGTTGGGAAGGTCATTCTTTCCTCCAACATGATCCAATTGAAATTCTACCTTCAAGATTTATTTCAAGTATTACCATTCCCATGAAGCTTTCCCTAATCCTTTCAGCTCTCCTAGCATTGTACTATCATGGGCTGAATAATGTTCAAACATATTGGAGTAAGATTTAAAAGTGAGAAAGTTGTATATTTGGGGAGTAAGTTTTGTATGAGGAGTTGAGGGAGGGGTGTCATTGTTTTTATGTGCTAATAATGGTAGAATTTTCCAAATAGGTGTACAGCTGAGATACCTCAGAAATGCACTGGGAGAATGATGGAAAAGACTCTATGGGGTAGATTTGGCAAGTTTGCTAATGTTTCCCCTATTCAACTCATTCACCAACCACCTTGATGTCCTCACCTTGGAGCAGAAGTTGTTAACTCTTTGTGTTTCTTGGATCCCTTTGGCAGACTATTGAAATCTATAGACTACTTCTCCAAATAATGCTTTTAAAGACTTCAAATAGAATACATGAAATTGCAAAGGAAACCAATTATGTTGAAATGCTATATATACATGTATAAATTCACAGACTCCAAGTTAAAAGCCTCTACTCTAAAGGAACTTCCACCCTGGGGCCCCACTGTCTTGTTTGGGGACTGATCTTGTAAAAAAACTATTTTAGGAAAGCTCCAACCATGCTCTACTTTACTCTCTCCTCTGGTCACATCACCAGTGATCCTGACCTATGCTTTACTGCTGGATCCCAATGACTACAGAGGAGAGAGTGGGGTTAATGATTTTGCACAGCTCCACCTTACTTAAATCCAATTCACTTATAAGTCATGACATCACCCTCCTAATGTCGTTAGTCCTCTTCAAGAAAGGATGAGCACCAACCATAACAACCTCCACCAAAGACTTAAGAAAGGCCTTGCTGCCAAGTGAATGTCCTCCCTCTCATCCTAACCACCCAACACTACTCTTCTGTTCTGGATACTTGAAACAAAATCGAAGAATCAGAGCATTTGAGAATTGAAAAGGACCTCAGCAGCAATCTAATCCAACCCATATACAAAAGGAATCCTCACTAGGACTTATTCAACATGTGGTTGTACAATTTCTGCCTAAAAACTTCCAAGGAGGGATGCCCAACCACCATTTCTTGATGCTACTTCTGGACAACTTCAATTTCTTAGAAACTTATTGCTGCCATCCAGTCTAATTTTGCTTCTTTGGAACTTCTAAGTATTGCTCCTGACTCTGCCTTCTAGGACCAAACAAAATGAGTTTAATCTTCCCCTCATATGATAGCCTTTCAAATATTTAATCACAGATATCATGCTCCCCATTTTCTTCATTCAAACTCATCAAAAAGGGGATAAAATGAGACCCAAAGATATTGACAGAAGGTTTGAAGATTGAGGAACAACCCCAGTTCTTTCTAGTAATCTCCACCATTGGAGGCAAGATGGTTTAATGGGAAAATGGATATGAACCTATTATGGGAGCCCCATGCACATGGAATCCAAGTCCTAAGTTACAGTAATGGATCTGTCATATATGTGGATAAAAGTGATGCGATTAACCTCTCTAAGCCTCATTTTCCTAACGTGCAAAATTATAATAATGATACTTGTACTGAAAAGCTCTACATAAATATTCATCATCTTTAATATATGGTGGTTCTTTTTCTATGTTTTTGAGGACTCTGTCAACAAAAGCTGGATGGCTCCATTCCTGGCACCCAAATTTCAGATGACTCAGAGAAAGACAAAAACAAACTTCCAGAATGTTATATTTTTGGTCCTCAGATTAACTATCTCTAAAATAAATTATTGTTTATCCCTTAGAAATAAATGACTAAGGTCTTTCTGTTCAATAATCTTTGGAAAGAAAATATAGCTCCTAAACTCTGTTGCAAGGCAGCTGGGAGCAGTGTGGTGGGAGGAGGTATATTTAGGTGGAAAAGGAGCTCTTAATCTGTAGACCATTAACAGTGACATATTTCCCAGCATTTTTGATTCAGTCAGTCTTCAGAAAGTATGAAACTTGAAAGCAGCAGAAGCAATCCCTAAAAAACTATATCCATAAAATCATATCTGTATGTAGAAAATATTGGTAGTGAAATCAAGCATTTGATACTTCAAAAATGCACTGGAGAAAGTGAAATTATTATAGTTATAAAATAGGTCTATATAAGAGAGGGGTTTGCAATCTGTGGTCCTAGACTTTCCCCTTGGAAGAGGAAGAGGAAGAAGAAGAGGAGTAAATGGGATAAGAGAGAATATAGAAGAAAATGAAGAAAAGCAGTGAATTAATAAGAAGATGATGCAGAAGAAAAGGATGAAGAAAAAAGAAGACAAAGGCAACTGATAAAGACGATTACAATGAAGAAGATGAGAAAGAAGGCAACTAGGCTCAGAGTCATTGAAGACCTAAAATCAAATCTGTCCTCAAATACTTACTAACATGTGACCCAGAGCAAGTCACTTAACCTCTGTCTGCCTCAATTTCCTCATCTGTAAAATGGGGAAATTAATAGAACTGGTGAACCTTTCTCACATTAAATCTGTTTGAAATTTATTTCAATGGCACCACTGCCAAAGTTTTCACCCAAATGTTCCTCTCAAGATATCAGAAATAGCCAATTCAAAAAGGGGGAACAGGGAAACAAAGGAAAAGAAGGAGAAATTCAATTTAAAAATCAATGCGATCATCTAGGAAGTATATAGAAACCACTAGAATGCTTTAAAAAATAGAGGAAAATAGTCATCACGTAGTCATGGATCATGTAGGGAAGCACAGCAAGTTAGGACTTGGAACAGCCTGTTCTTAAAAAAAATGTTTTATTATATTGTTCAGAAAACTTACTAATTATTATACTGTTTAAATTTAACTAGAGCTTATTTGAACCCAGAAGATTTCCCTGATAACTACAAGGAATTTTGGGTTCCCTGAAGTCTTGTATGCACCCAATGCATTCTTATTTTAGTTCCCTACATTTAGATTGTTTTGATTTCCCTTGTATTTTGGCTTTGTTGAATTTTATTGAATGTTTATATTTACTAGCATCCCTTTCAATCCACCTTGCTATGTACATGTAGTTCATGTACAAAGGAGACTAGTCTAAATCCCATATAATGTAAACCTTCCAGAGCGTGGATTAGAAGGAACCACATGTCCTTTCTGGCTCACTCTCTTCAAATGATCTAATAAATTTATTTCTAAAATAATTTCAGATTTGGAGGTTTGTTCTCAACCAACCACACTTTCAATTCTATTATTCTAAAAATATGACTAAAGAAAGAATAGAAGTAATGTTTGCAACTGAGGGTAAAAACTAAACTAAATTTATAAACTAAATTAAACTAATAAACTAAACTAGATCATTAAGGTCTAGTTCAGAGGTGTCAACTACAAGGCTTTCCACATTCAAGAGTTCAGCCTGAATAGGATAAAATGTAATTGGGAAATATTTAACAAAATAAAAAATATGTAATAGGACATAGATAATGTTAACATATGGTTTTCTAAGCTAATGTTATCCCAGGGATCCTTGTATATGTCTTTTGAGCTTGGAATCACTGGTATAGTTTGTAGGTCTGTGGTGAAAAAAATAATCAATGGTTATCTTGACTTAGATCGTGACACTCACTAAGCTGTACGATTATGGTAAAGTTATTTAAAATATCTGATCCATGTTTCCTATAAAAATAGCATCAACCTCTACAGAGTCGTTGCAAGAATCAAATAAGATCTATCTAAAAACGCTTTGCAAAGCTTGGTTGTTGTTCAGTCCTATCTGACTCGCCATGACCCCATTTGGGGTTTTCTTGACAGAGCTACTAGAGTTGTTTGTCATTTCCTTCTCAAGATCATTTTATAGATGAGGAAACTGAGGCAAACAGGCTTAAATTAGTTGCTCAGGGTCACATAGCTAGCAAGTATGTAAGGCTGGATTTGAACTTAGGTCTTCCTGATTGCAGGCTTGGTGCTCTATCCACTGTGCCACCTAATTGCTTCTTTGTAAATCTGAACATGTGATATATGTCAATTATGTTTGTATATACACATGCAAACAGAGATGTAAGTATGTCTGTTTTAACCTCAATTTTAAGTGTTGGTACATGAAAATATTGATCAAACCTGGGACCCACTGTGAAATTCAAGATATATATTTGTTAGAAAACTACTGTGTTTGAAACCATCTTTTTCCAAAATGTTCAAAAGCTTCATGAGGAAAGAAAAAATAAAGGGCAAATCTGATTGCAGAAGTAGTTTGGCTCTGACAGAAAGCAAAATTTCAAACTGCAAAGCAGTTAAAGAAGTAATTCAGTGCTAATGCCTCATTTCTTATTAAGCCTTAATCATGGAATAGCTTTGCCTCAGACTGAGACCTCTTAAGGACCTTAGTTCAAAAAGGCCAAGGTCTTTCACTGCATTTTGGGCCATCTCCCATCACCCTGATCTATATCTAGCCACTGAACCCAGATGGCTCTGGAGGAGAAAGCGAGGCTGATGACTTTGCACAGCGCCCCCTCACTTAAATCCAATTCACTTGCATGCCACGACATCACCTTCCTGATGTCACAGTCCTCTTTGAAGGACAAACAGCAAGCAATGCTAATGAAGCTGTTCATCATGAGAGAAAGAGTCAGATAGGCCTAGAGTGACACAACTAAAGCAGAGTCCATCTGAGTCCTCTCTGATGCAGGGAACCAGTTTAGGGGCCAAATATTGAGGAGAGAGTTTGAGGGTGAGTAGCATCAAGTATATGACAGCTTTCTTAACTTTGTATTTGGAATAGGTTTAATCCATGGGGATATTGAGCATGGAGTGGACTTTTCCCATTTAGTCTCTGAAAATAACTAGCAACTTAACTAAGGTGAGTTTTACTTACAAATAAAATTATTAGTAAGTAATAAGAAATCAATTCAGGCTATTCACTGGACAGTCAAACACTGAATCTGAAGCTTAAATATTTTGGTGACGTAATGAGAAGATGGCCATATATTTGGAAAAGACTCTGATGTTGGGAAAGATTGAAGGCAAAAGGAAAGGAGGACAGCAGAGGATAAGATGGATAGGTGGTATCATGGAAACAATGAACAGGAACTTAGATTTCAAGAGATAATGAAGGATAGAAGGACCTGGCATATTTTGGTCTATGGGGTCGAGAAGAGTCAGATAAAACTGAACAACTAAACGACAACAAAACCAAAAAATTAGATTACTATTAATATCTGCTTACTCTTCTGTGACTGATTCTTAAGCAGATTTCACATTGATGTGAGCAGCATTTATGCTTTGTTAATCACACATGCAGATTAAAAGCCCACTAACTGATGTGAGGGAACAATTCCTATCCTATCACTTAATACTACAAATATTTAGTCACTGCTGCCACTGGGAAGCTTTGTGTCACTTTTCCTATTTCCATCTGCACAGACCATAGCCTTTGGTGTGATTCGGAACCATAACTGGGACTTTAGTAGCTGCTGAAAGCCTGCCTATTATTATTAGCCAGCAGGCTTTTCCTTTTATTCATAGTTATCATCACCTTGTGTGTATTCTTGGGCCCATTACTACTTTCCAAAAACAGAGTATCACTTTACAAACAGAACAGCCAACCTTCATCCTACTAGAACAGTAATGGTTGGGATTATTGATGTTATCATCTCCACATTTCTATCCAGTTTTCTCCATCTCAATTCTAGCATCCTAAATCTCTGATTCAGTGGAGCTTTAGTGGGGGGGGGGGGAAGGAAGTTCACCCAAAACAATTTTAGTACAATTTTTAATTGCAGAAGAAAGGAAGATACAATCTAGATATTAAGAAAATGGTTTTGCTATCTTCTGGTACCATTTACTATGTGGAGCAGCTGAATCTTTATGAGCAATTCTCGTTTCTTCTGTTTTCTTTTTAAAGTGAATTATTTTTAAATCTTTTTTTTTAAAGTACAGAGTACAATTTTATAGAAACACAAATACTTCTTGTCTTTTAAAAGATTGTTACTGTGGAAGTTTTATCCCTGGGAAACAAAATTGAATACTTCATTCTTTGTGAAGTCAATCTTATAGGTACCACTGAGCCTTTCTGGGACGTGGCTCATGACTGTTCTCTCTTACTGTCACACCTACTCATTTGCCAAGTCTTTTTGACTCTGCTCCCACCACACTTCTTGTAATCATTCTTTCCTCTCCACTCACACAACTCACCCTCCTTGCTCACATTTGCATCCTTTCTTGCCAAGACTACTGGCAAGCCTCTGATAAGAGCCTATTCATTGCTTTCCAGACTTCTAACCTCTCCTAGTCCCAATCAATCTCTCATGTAACTATTAAAACAATCTTTCCAAAGCATAGGTCAGACCATATTACTCTCATGTTCCAAAACATTCTGTGTCTCCCCATTGCCTCAAATTCTTCATCCTGATACTTAAAAGCCTTCATAATCTAGTAACCTCCTTCATGAATCCCTCATTCTAGTCATGGGAGATTACTAGCTGTTTGCCAAATCTGACACTGCATTTTTTTTGCCTCTGTGCATTCAAAAGAACCACCCCTTTCACCTGTAATGCACTATTTCTTCACTGTGGCCTCTCAAAAATTCTTATTTTCTTACATGACTCAGTTCAGGTGCCACTTCCTTTGGTAAGCTTTACTCAACCCTCAGTTATTACTATTTTCTCTCTTCTCAATTTACATTGCATTGTACTTATGTATATGCATGCTTCATTTCCCTTACCACCCACAGAAGAACAAAAGATCCATGAGTGAATAGGCTGTTTCAATGTTTATATCTCATGTCAAACATAAAGCCTTACCTTGTACATAGGCTCATAGAGCTGGAAGGGACCTCAGAGAAGGGACCTCCAACCCTCTTCATTTTACAGATAAGGAAACTGAGGCTTAAGGGAATCTAGTGACTTGTATAAGGTCACCCAAGTGGTAATTGGCAGTAGTAGGATTTGATCTGAAGAAACAAGACTGTTGAATTGAGAATGGCAAATGAATATGGCCTTTAAGGAAACAACAACAACAACAACAACAAAGAATGGAACGTTATAAAGTAGTAGATATAAAATACTGATATGAAAGTCTCCTTTAAGTTTCTCTTTTTCATGTCAAGTTAAGTCAATTAGTAAAGCCATGATATAAAGCATTCGGGTGAAGAACGATGGAGAGAAAAATGAAGTAATTATATGAATCAATTAACAAGCATTTATCAGGTAAATGCTATTCATGAGGCACTGTGTGAGACACTAGGGATATAAAGATAAAATAAAAAATATCTCACGACAACCATATACATCAATTTATTCAGCCATTCCCCAATTGATGGGGATCCCTGCAAGTTCAAGTTCTTTGCCACCACAAAGACAGCTGCTATAAACACCCCATTCACATTCAGTTATAACTACTATTTATGGATTTTACTCCATCTTATTTTACTCATGATTTTCTTTATCTGCCTCTTTTTACCCTGTCCCTGTTACCTTCTCTTCTCTCCCCCCATTCTCCCACTCTCCATCCCACCTATCCATCCAAGAGCTACCTCCCCCATATATTTATATATTTCCCTATAAGAAATGATGAGCTCAGTGATCTTAGAAAGCCATGGAAATACTTACAAGAAATAGTGAGCAGAACCAAGACAACACTGTATGCAGTAACAGCAATATTGTTTTAACAACTTTGAGTGACTTAGTTATTTTGACTATTACAAATACACAAAATAAAAATAAAGGACATATGAAGAAAGATGTTATCTGCAGCCAGATAAAGAACTGATGAATAGAAGTATGTATAGAATAATTTTACATATTTGTGTCTAATGTCAACCATCTCTAGAGTGGGTGGAAGGGAGAGAAAAAGGGGAAAAATTTACATGACAACTTCATCATATATTTTAAAAGGATAACAGGTTGTATATAATAGATTTGCAGTTTCATGTGCAACAACTTTTTTATTATATCATATTATAGAAATATTTGTTTTATTCCATAAATTAAAAATTAAATAAAATTTAAAAATAAAAACCTCATGGTTTTCAAGCTCTGGTGGAGCTTACAATCCACCAGAAGAAAATAGTATATGCATCTATATAGATATAAAATTATTTTGTCTGATATCATCCACCTAAATAGTCCAGCCAGCCAGAAAAAGGAAATGGATGATGTACTATCAAACCATTACAAAGTTGGCAGGTGAACATGATACGGTATTAGGACAGAAGTTCCACTACCTAGACATTTATTGAAGTTCCTTTCACAAAACACTGTCTTACTATTACATTATTGGCTTACTTTAAAAGTAATTTCCATATGCCTCAGAAGGTGGAGTATAAAGGAAAGGCAAATCAAAACATCCCTGAGGTTCACCTCACACTGTTCAAATTGGTAAAGATGACCAAAAAAAATGTCAATAGCCAGTCTTGGAGAGGATGTGGGATGATAGACACACACTTTTTTTTTTATAAAGTGGTGCAATTATTTTGGGGAACAACTTAAAATTATTAAATAAAGTGACTAAAATGCCCATACCTTTTGAATGCAAGACTCTATTACTGGGCTTATACCCTAAGGATGCCATTAATAATAAGAAATTCTCCATAGACATCAAAATATTTATAGCAGCAGTTTTCATGATAGCAAAGAATTGGAAATGTGGATGCCTGTCAGTGGGAAATGACTAATCAAACCGTCGTACATGAATGTAATGGAGTGTTATCATGCTGCAAGAAATAACAAATGTGAGATCTATATGAATTGGTATATTATGAAGTAAGTAGAGCCAAGAAAGTGATAGACACAATAACTACAACAATGTAAAGGAAAGAATAACTACACACTAAAAGAAAATAAAAAATGAATGTACCAAAATTATAAAGATTGAGCATGACTCAAATGAAGAAATATGAAAGGATACCCCCAACCCATGTCCCCATGGAGGTATGCGGCTATACATGGATGTATAGGTGTTATACAATGCACATGTTTTCAGACTTTTCAATGTATTGGTAGGTTGTCCTGATTTTTTTTAACTTCTTAAAAATATCATTTGTTCTATGGCATGACTCTTGCAGAAGGGAAAAGAGAGGTTTACTGGGGATACAGAAATCATTAATAAAAACTTATTAAAACAAGAGAGAAGAAGAGATGAGAGAGAAGAGATGCTATTCTAGATTAGGTTCTGGTTCTCATCAGTGAGGTTGCTGGTTACTGAAGTATAGGTTATAGGAACCTCAAGAGGAAATAATAATGCCATCCTGAAATTACTTTGAGACATTGTAGGTAAGAGAGGAGAAAACCAGGTATAGCATAAAATGGAAAGTACCCTATTGCTTAAAATTGAACAAATAAAGAATGATATTCTGTTAAGACAAATTCTGATAACAAAACCAGAAACAGCTTTGGTGAAAAAGGGGAAACTGTGAAATCAGTGTGAAAGCAAAGGAAAGTTGTCAGTTAAATAATAATTACAGCTAGCATTTATGCTTTAAAAATTTTAGAAGAACTTTACATATTTACCTACTTAAATTTCACTTGACTCAGTCAATAAACATTTACTAAGTATCTACCATGTGCAGTTAGGGAAGCTAGGTATACAGTGGATAGAGCACTGGGCTGGGAATTTGGAAGACTCATCTCCATGAATTCAAATCCAGCCTCACACACTTAGCAGCTGTTTGACCCTGGAAAAGTCACTAAATCCTGTTTGCTTCAATTCTTCATCTATAAAATGAAATGGAGCAAGAAATGGTAAACCACTCTGGTATCCTTGCCAAGAAAACCCCAAATGGGGTCACTAATAGTTGGACACAACTGAAACAACCAAACAACAATAAATGTGCCAGTCAGTATGCTAAGCCAGTCACTATCACTATGCCACTTTCTTAAAATGCTCACACAGAAGATAAACACAAAGGTAAGTGGCTGAGGATGGAAACAAAAGAATGCAAGGCTTAGATACTAAATCCTAGCATGAACTGAGCCTTAAAATGAATGAGAACAACTAAAAAGGATCTTTTAGCTACACTGAGGGCAAGAAGGAGACTAAAGGAGAGATAGCTCTGTGTAAGTGAGATAGGATATATATATAAATATGATGATAGTAAATAACAGAGGGAAGGTAGAACTACTCAATTCCTACCTTGCATCTGTTTTCTCTACTAAGGAGAATGATCTTCAGTGGAGAAATCATAGAACAAAAATGGTTACAGGCAACTGAGACCCAAGAAAAGTCAGAAGATAGTAAAAGCACAAACATGAATTCAGAATGACACTAAGCCTAGAGAACTACCTCCTATACCCCCTACATCTGAAATATTGTTTTCAATTCTGGATGACAGATTCACCTTAACAAGCTGGAGCACATCCAAAGATGGGTTGAACAGGATGAAAAAACTTGAAACTTTTCACTTAGGAGATGGTTACCTCATTTAGCATGGAGAAGAAAAAACCTAGAGAGGTAGCTACATGGTGCAGTGGCTAGGATGTCAGGTTTGGAGTCAGGAAGACATGTGTTCAAATGTAGCTTCAGATACTTGCTGTATGACTCTGAGCAAGTCACCTAATCTCTCTCCATCTCAGTTTCTCCATCTGTGAAATGGAGATAATAATAGTACTTACGTCCTAGGGTTACAAGAATCAAATAAGATAATAATTATAAAAAACTTATCACAGTGCCTGGATCAGAGTAGGCACTATATAAATGTTAGGTATTATTCTTCTTCAAGTATTGGAAAGGCTGTCATATGCCAATAATCATAATAATTTTTTCAATTAGAACCTGAGTGCAGAACTAGGAGCAATTGAAGGACATTTCACAGAATCATATTTTGGTTCAATGCAAAGAACAACTTCCCGACCAAGAGAGTTATCCAAAAGAGGAGTTAATTGCTTCGCAATATAGTGAACTTTCCAGAAGGAGAGCATTATAGAAATGGGAAGCTGCTGGTGAAAATGCTTGGCATCAAGAACATATGTGCAGGTCATGTGCAAGGAATAGCAAGGAAACTAGTGTCACTGGATTACAGGCTATAAGAGTTGAGTTGGTGGGTGAGGAAGGAGAATATAAGGGTACAAGAAGATTAGAAAGATAGGAAGGGCAAAGATAGGAAGAATTTAAAGGTTTAGGGGATAATTTTACTAGATGATATCTAGAATGTCTTTTAACACTGAGATTCTGTGGTTCTATAAAACCATTATTGTTTTTTTTAAACATATGTTCAAAACCTTTAAGTTTTTAAACTTTAGGTTACAAATTTTCTCCCTTCCTCCCTCCCCACTCACCCTCATTGAAAAGGCAAGCAACTCAATATAGGTTATGTATGTGAAGGTATACAAAACACTTCCATAGTAGACATGTTGTGAAAAACTAACTCTATTTCTCTTAATCCTGTCCTGCCTTCCCATTTATTCTATTCTTTCTTTTGACCCTGTCCCTCCTCAGAAGTATTTGCTTCTCATTACCCCTTTCCCAATCTGCCCTCCTCTCTATCATCCCCTGCTCTCTTGTCCCCTTTTTCCCCCTATTTTCCTGTAGTGAAGACAGATTTCCATACTCAATTGAGTGTGTATGTTATTCTCTCCATAAGCCAAATCATATGGGAATAAGATTCACTTGTTCCCTCTCACTTTCCCCTGTTTACCCTCCACTGTTAGAGACTTTTCTTTTTGTTTTTTTTTGTGAGATAATTTACCTCATTCTACCTGTCCCTTTCTTCTCCGAGTATAATCCTCTCTCATCCCTTAATTTTATTCTCCAGATATAACCCCTTAATCTTCAACTCACCCTGTGCCCTCTATCTATCTATCTATCTATCTATACATACATATAACTTTTTTCCTCCAACTACCCTAATACTGACAAAGGTCTTATGAGTTTTAAATATCATCTTTCCATACAGGAATGTAAACAGTTCAACCTTATTAAGTCTCTTATAATTTCTCTTTCCTGTTTACCTCTTCATGTTCCACTTGAGTCCTGTATTTGAAAGTCAAATTTTCTATTCAGCTCTGGTCTTTTCATCAGAATGCTTGAAAGTCCTCTATTTCACTGAATGACCATTTTTTCCCCTGAAGGATTATACTCAGTTTTGCTGGGTAGGTGATTCTTGGTTGTAATCCTATCTCCTTTACCTTCCAGAATATTATATTCCATGCCCTGCATTCTTTTAATGTAGAAGCTACTAAATGTTGTGTTATCCTGATTGTGTTTCCACAGTACTTGAATCGTTTCTTCCTGGCAGCTTGTTATATTTTCTCCTTGACCTGAGAACTCTGGGATTTGGCTACAATATTCCTAGGAGTTTTCCTTTGGGGATCTCTTTCAGGAGGAGATCGGTGGATTCTTTCAATTATTATTTTGCCCTCTGGTTCTAATATATCAGGGCAGTTTTCCTTGATAATTTCTTGAAAGATGATGTCTAGGCTCTTTTTTTGATCATGGCTTTCAGATAGTCCAATACTTTTTAAATTCTCTCTCCTGGATCTATTTTCCAGGTCAGTTGTTTTTCCAATGAAATATTTCACATTGTTTTCTATTTTTTCATTCTTTTGGATTTGTTTTACAGTGTCTAGATTTCTCATAAAGTCACTAGCTTCCAATTGCTCTATTCTAATGTTTAAGGAAGTATTTTCTTCAGTAATCTTTTGTACTTCCTTTTCCATTTGGCCAATTTTGGTATTTCAGGCATTCATCTCCTCATTTGCTTTTTGGACTTCTTTTGCCATTTGGGTTAGGCTGTTTTTTAAGGTTTTATTTTCTTCAGTATTTTTTTGGGCCTCCTTTAGCAAGCTGTTTACTTGTTTTTCATGATTTTCTTACATCACTCTCATTTCTCTTCCCAGTTTTTCCTCTACTTCTTTTACTTGTTTCTCAAAATCCCTTTTGAGTTATTCCAAGGCCTGGGACTGATTCATATTTTTCTTAGGGGCTTTGGATGCAGGAGCTTTGACTTTGTTGTCTTCTTCTGGTTGTATATTTTGACCTTTGTCACCAAAGTAAAATAATATAGTCTGACTCTTTTTGTGCTGCTTGCTCATGATCCCGGCCAATTACTTGGCTTTTAAACTCTTTCTTAAGGTAAGAGTCTGCTTCCAATGTGGAGAATGTACTATCCCAAGCCTCGTGGGTTTTTCTGTTTTCAGAGATACTTGTAGGGACCTGTAAATTTTCAGTTCTCCCAAGATGGTACGATAAGGGGCAAGGTGTTCACTCCTTTCCTGGCCTGTGACCATAAGTACTGCTTTCTGTCCTGTAACTGTAAGGAAGGTTTCCTCTCTACTGCCACCAGAAGCTCCACCACGCCAATGCTTCCTCCTCACCCCAGGACCACTGCCCCAAACTGTGACCCAGATCCAACAAGGGCAAAGCAAGAGTTTCCTGCCTCAGCACTGGCAAAGAGATCCCTCCAATCCCTCTCTGATCAGCCACCGGATTCCCCCTCAGTCTGTGGGCCAGAAGCTCAGGAGGCAGGTGCTACCTCTGGGCCAGGCTCTTGGGGAACTGAAGTTGAGACCCCAAGTTCCTCTCTCAGCACTGCAGAAACAGACTTTTCCCACTGACCTTCTAAGTTTTCTTTGGGGTTCGTGGATTGAGGAGTCTGGAAACCACCACAGCTGCCTGTGATTCAGTCCTCTGAGGCCTGCTCCAGCTTCCCTGAGGCCTGTGAGCCCACGCCACCCTGTGCTCCTCTACCAACCTTTCTGATCAACCATCCAGGTTGTCTTGGCTGGAAATTTGTTTCACTCTATCTTTTTGTGGGTTCTGCTGCCTTAGAATTTTGGTTAGAGCCATTTTTTATGAGTATTTGGAGGGGTTTGGGGGAGAGCTCAAGCAGGTCACTGCTTTCACTCCATCATCTTGGCTCAGCCCCTCCATTATTGTTGTATAATAACATTTCTAGCATTCCAGATAATTGACATACTTGTATTCTGCTAGTGTTTCACCTATATAGATACCTCCCTAATCTCTGTAGGGTCTAGGGTGAAAAGTGTGGGCTCCCCCATCACTCCCATTTCTTTTTTTTTTTTTGTCTATCAATGAGTTCATCAATGTAGAGAGCTTAAAGTCCTTCTTCCAAAGCTGATCTGCAACTGTTTGGAACCTTATAGCACCAGAGAGTCCCATGGGGGCAATGAGAGCATAATTTCCTGGCCCAGGGTCATACAAACACTGTGGGAAAGAGGCTGATTTGGAACCCTTATTATTCTGACTCTGAGGCCAACTCTTGATCCCCCATGTTACTCTGCCTCCCTCAATTTACTGGAGAAAATAGATCTGCACATTGATGTCTCATTTGATACTAGTTCTCTGGGAGTGAATAAAAATGAACCAAACAGCTGCATACTCCCACAGAATCACCAGGTACTTCAGGAGGGCACAGACACCTAGAAGGGAAGCTCATTTTCATGGATTGCTTTACTTCATGGCATGAGTACACAAAGCAGTAATAAAGAGGAAAAAAGAGAAGAAAAAGAGTTTTGTTTGTCTTTACCTGATTTCCTTACTAATAATGCTGCAAAACCTAAAGTTAGTGCTATATCCGTAGAAATGTTTCATTCACTTTTGCCCTTAATTTACATGATCAAAGTTTTAATCTACTATGCTCTCCTTTTTAATATTTTTCCTCAGCATCAGGCATTTTAATCATCATTAACAATGATATCACTCACATTAATATCATTAATATATTAGTTGTACTACTGGCATCACATATATTTCTAATAATTCCAGTACTCAGATGGCAATTTCCATCATCAAAGGTCAAGTTTTTAAAGTAGATCCCACAGTGGATAGGGTGCTGGGCCTGGAGTCAGGAAGAGCCGAGTTCAAATCTGCCCTCAGGCACTTATTAGCTGTGTGACCCAGGGCAAATCACTTTACCTTGTTTGCCTCAGTTTCCTCAACTGTAACATGAGCTGGAGAAGGAAATGCCAAACCACTCCAGTATGTCTCCTAAGAAAATCTCAAACGGGACCATAAAGAATTGGATCCAACTGAAATGACTGAACAACAATCAGCAGCAACAACCAATAGTAAACCCCCGATTTAAAAAAAAAAGTTTTGTAAAACATGGACTCTGGTGATGAAAATTGCCATCTGAGTACTGGCATTATTAGAAATTAGAAATATTAGAAATATATGTTCACATGTCTGCATATGCACACATATATAGATATACATACACACACTTATATATATTTGGATAGATAGATGAATTCTCCAAAGCTGTTCCAACAATGAGGTGATTAATAATAAACATAACAGAGTTCCCTTATAATTTATGAATGATTCCAAAAAAGGGATAGTGAATTCTTTGACAAAATGAAATTTTTCAACGGTATGTTCCTTCAAGAACCTCAATATAATCTCTCTTAGCATGCTGAGGGAATGTTTGTTATTGTACAAATTATGAAGAGGTTATGTAGTGTGTGTGTAAATGAGAGAGAGACAGAGACAGAGACAGAGACAGAGACAGAGACAGAGACAGAGTTAGAGAGACAGAGAATTTCATAACACTAGTCCTGAGCTATTTGTGTCATATAAAGTGAGCTGGCCAACAGAAGAAGCAGGGTGGAAAGGCTCCCCAGCTGTCAGGGCAAAACCTGTCAAACTGGAGATCACAGTGAATCAATTGCACTGCCTATAAACCCAGATGTTGGCCTGGGAAATGCTACAAAGATAAAATGCTTCTGCTGTGGATGGAAACAGCATGCATTTATCCCAAGCATTACAAATGTGAGGGAACACACGGGCCCAAGGAAACTGGCAATGACAGTTATTCTAATTTAAAACATCGTATGTATTTCAAAATTGATCTACACACCAGTCAGGGTAAGGATACATCAATTCACTTGGAGAGGTTGCTCAGATATTTGAAGAGATAGGACCTTGCCAAGAATGATTATTGAGAGGTTTCCACAACAGATGTAGTCATCAGACAAGACTCAAAAGGAAGATGACATTAAATACCCCTCAAATACACATTTAGCCATATGGACATACTGTTTGATAAAGAAGTGACCAGATAAATTAGGACAAAAGGTAAAAATGGCTTTGAGGATCTTGACAAGCATTGAAGATTGATATGTTTTCCTGGACCTGGCTATGGGGTTTACAACTAGGATAATTGTGGTGTGGAGGAAAGTAGGTACCAAGAGCCTGTAATTGAAGCCTTCACATAGAAACAGACCTGGCAGTGAGGGGTGGGGAATAGCCATTGCAGACTACATCACTTGCATTGTGTCAGGATAGTACACATTTACTTTGTCATCATATCTCACAATGAGGAATCATGCACAATTAACATTAGAAGGACTTTGGAGATTCTCTAGTTCAACCTTCCCTGAGGGGTGGGAGTCTTATTTCAAATATCCTAGATAGCTCAGCATGCTTTGGTACCCAGTTCATTTGTTTACAATTCGACTGGTTAGGAAGTTCCAATTCATCACTGTCTCACTTTTCAAGTGAGGTAGTCACTATGGAGTACAGTTCCTGGCAGATAGTGGGTGCTTTAATAAAGGCTTATTAACTGACTGACTGCCTGACGATGTGGTCAGGCAGATATGGAGAACAGTAAAATAATTACCTTGCATGTTCTGGATGCCACCTTTCAAATAACATGCCCCATGATTGCATGAGCTCCTTTATCAGTCATATTACCCTGTGGTCTCCATTATAATCCTACCCTAATACCTCATGGTGCAGTGGATATTCCAACCAGACAGCTATGTGGTGAGGGGATAGAGTGCTGGGCCTGGAATCAAGAAAATATGAGTTCAAGCTTGCCCTCAGATACTACTAACTGTGTGACCCTGGGCAAGTCATGTATCTGTTGTCTGCCTCAGTTCCCTCAACTATAAAATGGGGATAAAAATAGCACCTCCTATGTTTGTTGTGAGGATAAGATAATATTTTTAAAGTGCTTGGCACAGTGCTTGACATAGCAGGCACTTAATAAATGCTTATTTCCTTTTTTCATGAGGAAAAAACACACATGAGGAAAATATATACACAGGCATATATGAGATAATATATGGATATATGACAGATATGTGAGATATATATATATATATACACACACACACTTTTTAGCTTTACAAAGCTTTGTACATATATACACACATACATATGTATACATATACACACATATATGAGATTATGTATATATATGTATGTGTATATATGTATGTACATATACACATACATATGCTTCTTTTCTTTTTCAAGAGCACGCTTTATCATTGGTCCTCTGGATTTGTGTTTGGTCATTACATTGATCAGAAATCTCAAGTCTTTTAAAAGTGTTCATATCTAAAAAGCTGTAATAGGACTAACATTTTCCTGATGTAGTTCCTTTCCTCTCATCCATACAAAATGAGCAGGCCTTACCTAAAAGAAGATTAAGTTGCACCAGTGACCTGACTGGCCTAAGTAATTGGCCCCATCTTTCCATCCTGACTACAGTTTCCTTTCTCTCAGCCAATCAACATGACCTGATTTGCCCCAGCTTACCTGGCATAGCTTCCTGATCATTGAAGGGCATATGAAGTCTCAGCTAGATGGAATCTAGGCCCTGGGACTTGGGGGATTTCTGAAAGACACTTGAACCACCCAGCTGACTAGATATATTTCCATATGGAAATGAGGGGGCCCATATCCAGAGAAACTAAGTCCTGCTGAATCCTTGCTGCATACCCTTCCAGTGTTAGGTCAATATGAACTTCCTTGTGTTACGTGTTCAATGACTTGCAAGTACCTCATTCCATATCAACGCCAAACTTGAACTAAGAGAGTGCTGGTGTTGGGACCTTGTCTCTGATAAAAGCACTAGGTTAAAGCCATCTATTGTTATTATTTTTTGACATGGCATGTGATTTCATTAGTACAGTGAGCTCCTAAGGAGGGAATTTCTCAACTAATACTAAGCAATACCTTCTCTGCATATAATAGTCTTTGAAAGCTGGCTGGGGTTGCACTAAGAGCCTAAGGGACTTGCTCCAGAGTCATACTGTAAGTTTGTGTTAGAGATGAGACTTAAGCCCAGGTCTTTCTGGCCCTGAGGCCAGCTTTCTAACCACTGAACCATGTTGCTAATTATTTTCATTCTCTTGTTACTTCAATGATTCTAGGATTCATTTTTCTATCAGATCATCTATTCTCTCCACTGACATTGTTCATCCTAATCATTAACAAAATCTCTCTTTATACCTTAGTAGGCAAGGCAAGAAGCATTTATTAAATGCTTGCTATGTGACAGACTTTGCACTAAATAAGAGACAGCCTTCAGAAGTTGCTGTGGCTAACGATTCATCAGCTGATGTCTTTCCGATAATGAGTCTCTCCATATTTTGAGGCAAAACTATTACTCCAAGAATGATTAAGTGAAATATAAGTTTTTATCATTTGTGTAATCATACCCCTACAAAGGGATACTAATCTTCTGAATTATGTAAAGGGCCCCATCCTGCACAACTCAATGTCTATATAAAATAAAGGGCCCTGTGAACTAGGCCCTTTAATACAGACCATGTGTGTGTTCTTTATGTGATAACCTATAAGGCTAACCACTGATTGGCTCAGCCTCCTTTCACCCTCTTATTCATCCTGATGCTCTGAAGCATTGAAACAAGATGAAAGGAAGTTTGGGAAGATTGAGAAAAAGACTCACTACAGCAGCAAAAACCTCTCAAATATAAAACTACAGAATCTGAGACAGTTTGCATACTCTTTGTCCATGGACATGTTGTATCACTATCAGTTCTAGGATATGCCACCCCCCCAGGGAACTGAACAGAGAGTTGATATGGTATAGTGGAAAGACCATTGGCTCTGGAGCCAGAGGACCTAGGTTCATATCCTACCTCTGATGCCTAATTCCTATATGACCTTGGGCAAATAACATCCTTAGATTTTAGTTTTCTTATCTGTAATACTGAAAAGACATTTAAGGTACCTTCTAACTCTCTTTCTATAATCATAAATGGATAGATAATTACTACCTGTGTGACCTTGTACAAGCCACTGAACTTCCCTGGACCCCAATCTCCTTATTTATAAAATGAGGGGATGGGACTAACAGATCTTCGATGGTCTTTTCAGATCTTATCCCATGAGCCTACTGGAAGTGACCAGGTATGGACTATCCATTATTGTGGACATCATTGAATAAAACAGGACCAAGGACATGTAAGTGTATGCATTGGGTAATTGGCATGCTCAGGGGAGCATAATGTTTTGACTCTATCATAAATCTCAAAGGTGAAAGGACTAATCATTCACTTGAGAGAAATTTGTCATAGAATTTTCTTGTCATCCAAATGTTATAACCTAGACTCTCACTACCCTCAAGATATAAACATAGCTAAGCTGGTCCTTGCATGTCAGACAAGACCTCCTGAGGCCAAGTAAGACAGGGGAGAGGGAAGAAATGGGGGCCTGGGGACTTCTCTGTATGCATCTGTCTCTATGGGGGCATGTGAGAGAGTTCTTTGTAAGGTGCCCACTATGGAGGTCTCTGTGCATTTGCTCCTTTCCCCTCATGACCTGCATGACCAATGATTTTGCAAACACTACCATCCCATAAGCATTTGTGTTGGAGGGCAGAGAAGATATCCCATGTCCCTTAATTCTTTCAACTCCTCCTCCCCCCAACTGCCATGACCCATGTTTTCAGTTGTAGAAAGTAAAGAGAACTGAGCACAATTCTTTAGATTCTGGCTGAATGTTTCTCTAAGCATTTGTCATAGTTACCTCTCTTCCTTGCTGCAAGCCTACCTCGTGGTGCTAGTGTTTAAATCAGGGAGGGATGCGCAGGACTGTGTTTAACTACTGGGCAACAATGACAAGTATAGATTCTACCTGGGACATACACCCAGGGTGTTGAGGGTAGCATGGGGAGAGGGAACTGGGAGTGTTGAATATGTGAGGATATCACATGCTGTCCCTCTAGCTCTGGGATAAAACACAAAGATTTCCTACAAATGGACATACTCATGACCCCCTCAAACCTAAAATAAGGGTGGAGGGTCAGGAAGAAGAGAGAACTCTCCTTCCCTTTCCCATGGCCTTCTGCCCAGAGACCTCAGGACAGACATTGTTTTTCTACACTCTTTTGGTGTGAAAACAACTGTTAAGTTATCATGGCTTTGGGGGAGGGGGGGTTCTGTTTATTAAAAGCCTATTTTTCCTATTAAAAAAGTCACCCTAAACTAATCCATCTTGGTAGTATATGGCAAAGCTTATGTTCTAATGGAATAGCCTTTGATAACTCAGTGTCACCTCTACAACAATAATATTGTCTGATAGGTACCAGAGTAGGATTTCAGGAAGTAGTTGTGGTGGTGATGGTGGTGATGATTGTGGTGGTAAAGGTTGTTTTAGAGGTGACTGGACCTATGATTTAATCACAAGAACTCCCAGGGAAGAATTTCCTGTCAATGTACCTGCTCTGCAACTGATGGTCTTACTGAGTTGCCAAGGGCTCTGAACGTGTCACAAAATGAGGTAGCAGTATTGTATTGTGAAGCTGAGTCTCCCTAACTCCAAAGCCAGTCTTCTACCCCTTATACCACAATTTTTTTAAATATTATTGTCAGTGACAATAAACCAGCAATGGTTGGGAACCATCTTCTGCTTGTAGCTAATTGAGCAGGTATTTTTTCAAAACTTTCAGTGGATTTATTCCTTATTCCTTTATTTTCATTAGAGTGTGACTTTAAAGGAGAGAACAAACACTGACATTTCTAAAAAAAAAAAAAAAATCAATCCTGGACCTTCCTTGGGACTTGCTGAAGCCTTGGACATGGCTGGAAGAAAACCATCAATGTCAGAAACCAAAAATATTAATGAATACTACAGATGTGGTATATTTTTTCATAACATGCCTCACATTACTTCCTCACTTTCTTAGTTATTCTCAGAGTTTATGACAACTTCATTTGAAGGATATTGTCATGTTCTTCATAACATTTTTGTACCTCTTTTTCTTCTGCAATAGATGTTACTACATCAGTTGTAATATCTTCACTGGGATATTTTTACTTATCTCTTCAGGAGATAAATATTTTATTTACTCTTCATGAGCCCTGCAAGGCAAGATGAAAAGGAGTTCCATAACATATTTATTACATGTTTCCTTTGAGCACACAATGAAATAACTTTACCAACTTGTGGTGTCATGGCAAAGTAGAAAGTGTGAAGCATTTAGAGTCAGTTGACCTAGGCTAGTAAGTCAACCTTTTGTGGCTTATACCTATGTGATCTTAAACATATGCCTTGGCCTCAGCTTTCCTGTCTATAAAAATAGGGGTCTGGACTAGGAAGTTTCAATGATGTCTTCCGGCTCTAAATCTATGACCCTATTCTTTTGTTTGCCTCCTCCAAGAAAATCTGTGAACCAACCTTGCACAGGCTCTTAAAGCTCAAGTTGGAAGGGACCTCAAAGGGCATCGACTACAACCTCTTCATTTTACAGATGAGGAAACAGAGGCCCAAGGAAATTAAGTGATCTAACCAAGGTCACATAGGTAGTGTCAGAAAAGAGATTAGAACTAGGTCCCCTGACTCATAAGTCAATGTTCTTTCCACTATTCCATGATGCATCCTTTCATTTAACCACAATTTCCTTCTCCCTTCTGGTTTTGCTTATTGTTAGAATAAATATTGATATAGTTTAGTTCTTTAAATGTATGTTAATTCTTTAGCCATTAGACAAAGATCTCAAATTTAGTGTACCTATGGGTAAGCTAATGTTTCTAGTCAGTCTAAAGATTGTTATTCTTGCACCCTTTGCCCACCATCTCCTTTTTTGCCACTCTGTTTCCATCATTGTGGAAAGGGGGCTGCCTAGCAGTGAAGGCCATTTTGTATTTTTCTTTGTTTCATTGGTTGCCATAAATAAATATCATCACCTAATGGCTGAACTACTTGGTGATATGACTCTCCATTCTTTGCTATGTTGGTCGTTAGACATGAGACTCACTTTATTGTCAGGCCTTCTCCCAAACGTTTTCCATTATATTAAAAGCCAACAACCCTTATTTTCCAATCGTATTATCTTTGAGACCTCAGAATGAGATATAGGGAAGGGTTCTTGCAGAAAGACAGATACAGGACAAAAATAAGCTGCAGCTTACTCCCAATAATAGGGTGCACTCATGGTATGGATTAAAGGATATCACTGAGAAAATATGTGATTAGAAAAATGGGGAAATTAGCCACATGGTAAAAGTGAGGTAAAAATGGATGGACAAACTGAATACTCTTTTAAAAACCTTGAAATGTAAAAAGAAATAAAGGAAGAGCTCTAGCACACTGGGCAGATAGATCCCTTGGGGAGGACCCATATAATAGGGACCAGAGTTGCAAAGGGTGGTCAAGATGGCTAGATTGCTATCTGTAACTGCGGAGGTTAATTTCTGTACAGATGAGATCACAAATCCATTGAAATATAGATGTAAAAATTTTTTGGAGATAGATACCAGGTGGTAACCAGTCACATCCACTGTTCATGTATTGGAAGTGATCTTTCCCTCCTCTGAATTCCTATAGCATGTATAGTCCAATAATAATGGCTCATTGGCGCATAGCATGTTGTACCTTTCACTGTGAGTTACTATATGTCATTATTTTCCCAACTGGATCCTATTTTATAAGAGTTTTGAGGGCAGGGACTTAGGTCAATTTTTTTTTATATCATCAGACTAATCATATAATATTTGATAAATGTTTATTTGTTAACTGATTTAATGTTAAAGGCACTAAATTTGGCTCACCTGGGTTCTAACCTAGCTCTGTCATTTACTATCCCTTCACCTCTCTGTACCTCAATTTCATCACTGGTAAAATGAAGCCTTTAGACTAGTTGATTGCTTCCAATTCAAACATTTTCTGATCCAAAGATTGAACCATGATTACCACAAAAAGGGATTTATATTTATTTTATAATAAATCAATTTACAAATCAACCTTGTAGCCCCTTGTAAACATGGATTATTATTGTTATTATTATTGTACTCACTAATTTTAACTCCATCAATTCAAAATTTCTATTCATTCAATTTTTATATAATCTAGGAAGGACTTGCCAAGTAAATTAGCAGAGTAAAGGGTAAATAAGATTTCAGGGTGTCTACTTAAACTATTTAAGAAAACAAATCTTTTATTAAAAAAAAGAGAGAGAACTTTCCCACACTGCATTATGGAAATAAGTCTTATCCATGCTTTAAAGAGGCCAAGCAATGCCTTTATTTTGCAAAACCCTGTGGGTAAATGGAAAATGTGCTGTATACCTGAATTATAACGGTATGCCTCAGAGATGTCAAACATGCTGGCCACATGTGCCCCATAATACTCCCAAGTGCAATTAAACCATATTAAAATGCAATTGGGAAATATTTAACAAAATAAGTAATACCATAAAACATAGATAACATCATGTATTAAAATTAAGTCAATATGTGGCCTGCAGCGGTCTTTATGTATGGACTCTGTTTCTGTTTGAGTTTGATAGCTGGTGTATTTATTTTAAAATATCCTGTAATTCAGAGCTTTTATTAGTTCAGAGCCTAATTCCTCACAATTGTATTACCACTAATAATCTTACCTCTCTGTATTACTTTTCAGCTTCCAAAGTATTTTCATAACTAATATCTCATTTGGTCTTTGCAACAACTCTGTGTAGGAGGAAAGGCAAGTTTTATTATACCTGCCTTCCCTGAGTGTCCCCCTTACCACTACCTTTCTCTGCACTCATCGCCCCCACTATATTTTTTTGGGGGTGGGGCTCTCTAAGGGACTCTCTCTGTTGATTCAGTTCAGGATCTTCCCTGCTACATACAGTCTTAGAGAGCTGAGTGGAATACAGAGCAGTTAAATGACTGATCCACAGTCACACTGACAGTGTATATCAGAAGAAATGATTGGGTTAGGATCTGGGCCCCAGAAAGGAAAAACTCTGGGCTTTCCCACGTGGCCAAATCTCTGGTGTTCCCCTGAGTCTATAATCCCATCAACTGGCCTTTCACTGTGGGTATACACAATCTCCCATCCATTGTCTTACCTCCCTATGGCCCCTGGCCATTTCCCACACTTAATCCTAGCTACACTCCATAGTCCAGGTCCCAGGAGTTCTGTTCACCCCATCCAGATTTCCTTAGGCCCCTCCTCCCATCACCTCAAACTACTTGGCCACTCCTATATCCCTCCCACAGGCTTTCTGTATATAAGGTCCACCTTGTCTCCAGTAAGATGCTGGGATTCTTAAAATCTAGCCACTGCTCAGATTCTTAAAATCTAGCAACTGCTTACTCATGTTCAGACTCCTTGAGAGTCTGCCCAATGTGATGGATGTTCTAATAATCCTTGTCTTTGGCTGAAAGAAGGCTTGGGTCAAATTCTTTCAGACAGGACCCGCATGTTGTGATTTTTGGGTCCCAGCACCCCTAAACCCCTAAACCACATCAGAAGGACTTGAACAGATGTCTTCAGGATTCTGAGGCCAGTTCCAAATGGATAGAGCACTGGACTTAGAGTCAGGAAGACATGAGTTAAATCCTGTCTCAAATACTTACTAGCTGTGTGATCCTGGGTAAGTCATGTAACTTCTGTCTGCCACAGTTTACTTATCTGTAAATTGGGATAATATTAGTATCTATAGCCTAGAGTTGTTGTGAGAATAAAATGAGATTATGTTTGTAAAATGATTTGGAATAATTAAAGCTGTATATACGCACTAGTTATTATTATTCAATGCTAGCTATTTTACATAGAAAAAAGCTGAGAGTCATTGAGAAATACTAAGTAATTTTCTCCAGGTCACACACCTAGTTAAGCAGCAGAGCAGGAACAACTTTGTGCAAATAAGTGACCAAAGTCACTTCTCAGTCAGGCTTTACAGTAATTTGACCAACCAAGTTCTTTTTTTCTCCTAATCTAACAGCATTCCCTTCAGGAGTGCCCCTCCCTCCACCTCAAGGTAGTTAAGTGGTATGGTATGGGGTTAGAGTGCTGGTCCTAGAGTCAGGAAGACCTGAGTTAAAATATGCCCTCAAATACTAGCTGTGACCCTGAGCAAACCACTTAATCTCTCTCAGCCTCAATTTCCTCACCTGTAAAATATATGTAATAAGTAGCACTTACCTTGCAGGGTTGTTCTGAGAATCAATTGATTTAATATTTGTTTTAAAAAATGCTTAACATGGTGCCTGGCATGTATTAAGTGTTACATAAAAATGTTAGTTATTTTTATGATTGTTGTTGTTGTTGTTACTACTATTGTTATTAATCTCCAGACACCCTGGGCATAACTTTTGGCTTTGTTACTCAAGTCCTGAGAGGATTCTCATCAATATTTTCAGTTCACCATTCCTAGGAGCAAAAGTTGAGAAAAAAAAAAAAAACAAGACAGCCATTTTTCTCTGGGGTTGACAGAAGAGAGGGGAGGGAACTTTTCCCTCTCTTCGACATGCCAGATGAAAATCTGGTCCAAACCCATCTCACAAAAGGTGACAACATGGAGCAAAATGAATGGTTTTCCTAAGGAAAGAACAAATGTTCTCACTCCTTATAGAAAAGCAGTGCTGGCAAGAAGCCTAATTTAACAGAAAATACATTTCCAATAAGAAAGAAATACTGTAATTGCTGAAGGGAAGTCTCTTTTTATCTCTTTTGCTAGTGGTTCATCTGTACACTTTTTTCCTATGAGTTTTGTGATTTATGTAGGGAGCTCCCAGTGTGGAAACTCCCTCTACTGATGCTGTCTGGGGTACAGGGATTGACTCAACCAGGGTCCACAGCTAGTATGTATTAAAGGCAGAATTTGAATTCAGGTCTTTTTAACTGATTAAGCATTCTTTCTACTATACTATAATTGCTTCTCAAGGTTTGTACCCATTTATTTTTACTGTGTGATATTTACCAAGAGATCCCATCACATGGCATACTTTTTTTTTCTGGAGTCTTCTTTAAGTTGTAGTAAAAACTGAATGTTGAAAATAGGAAGATCTACCAGATAATTTCCTCTGTCCTTTCTCCCTGACATGTACAACATTCTGCCTGCTGTAATTATAGTTTCCCCTGAAGCTGGTCCTCTACTTCCCTTTCCACCTGTAAAATAGAAGCTTATTAAGAGAAAATATTGTTAGTATTTTAAAAACAATTATTTATTTTATTTTTAATTTATGAGATAAAACAAGCATTCCCATAACATAATAAAAATGATTGCACATGAAACTGCAAATCTATTATGTATAACTTGTTCCATTTAAATACATAATAAAGTTATCAGCTAAATTTCTTTTTTTCTTTTCCTTTTTTTCTTCCTGCCCCTCTCCTGCCACCTGACAGATGCCTATCATGAGACACAAATATGTATAAATATGTAAAATCATTCTATACATACTTCTATTTATTAGTTCTTTCTCTGGATACAGATAATGACTTCCTTAATATGTCCTTTGTAGTTAACTTGGGTATTTATAACAGTCATAATGACTTATTTGCTCAAAGTCATTCTTAAAACTGTTAAAAGCACTATTAGTATTTTGTCTTTGTATCTTTAGTGCCCTAAGCAGAACCTGCCATGTAGTAGGTGCTTAATAAAAGCTGATTGGATTGAATTGAATTTGAGAATAGTATCATCTAGGACAGCCCTGGATGATACAAGGTCAATATTACTTAGATTATTTCATCATTCATTGGAACCATTTCACAGATGGTACATAGTTCTAAGAGCAAAGCCACCCACATACTATGATTCCATTAAGTCCCACAGCACAGAAAGTTAATGAGACCTTCACATCCCATTCAGTCATCTACCCAGGTATTACCTCCTCATTCTCTCCTGCTCCATTCTCCCCCAACACACACACACACACACACACACACACACACACTCGATTTCTACCTTTTGCTCTGGGCACAGTAATAAAACCAACAGCATTATTGATTTTGGAACGTGTATGTTGGTAGACTTCCCTTTGCCTCTGACTCCCTATACCAAAACTGCCTTTTCAGGCTACCACTCCTCAATATGTGTTGTCTTGCTTCTATTAGAATAGACAGTGAACTCCTTGAAATTGGAAAATGTCCTTCTTTTTATATTGCTAGACCCACCTCTTTGCACAGAGTCTGGCACATGAGAAGGGCTTAGTAAATGTTTTTCATTTCAGAGAAGATTATGTCCTGGTTTTCAGTTGTGCTTCACAAAGCATTCAGTAGTCTACTTGAGCTTTTAGTATGTTTTCATTTGTTTTGCATTTATCAGCCTATATTTCTTAACTCTCTATACTAGATTGTAAATACCTAGGCCATCAAAGTGCTTGCCTTTTTAACCTATTATCTAAAATTATGGGAAAAAAATGTGTCATGACATACACACCCAGAGTTCAAGTTCATCCTACTCTCTGTTTAAGAATCTCTTGTTGAAACAGAACTAGCAGGAACTCAAAAACCTTTGATTCAGATGTGTGAACATTATAACTTTTTATGACTACTCTCTCTTGCTGGTGTGTTCATGAATGTTTGGAAATGAGTGGGTGAGTAATGGTCATTAAGACCCAGGTCACTGCTATGCCCCAAACGTAGCCTCTACCACACATTCCCCAATGCATCCAATGCCAGGATTTCTTCATTGTGCTTTCCCTAGTATGAGATTACTCCTTGTAATGTAAGGTCCATACAAATAGCCAAGTTACCATCATTTATGCTAACTAGACTCATACTTCTAAATGCATGCAATCAATTTTATTAATCAAAGTATGCAAACAGTACTCTCAGAGAACAAGCCTCAGTTCTAGAGGATCCAATAAACATCTTCTGTATAGTATTAGACAAGGTTCTCTCCCTGCCTGACTAGAAGCCATGCATCTTCTTCCCTGGTGGTCATCCATGACAAGTCTCCATCAATCGGGACTATCCTCCAGCCAGCATGGACTGCTTGAGCCTAAAGTGTGGGAAATGTGGAAGCCAGTTCTGGTTGCTCCCTAGGAATACATTATCAGCTGGAGTGTGAATGGAAGGGGTTTATACTTTTAGCTATGGGTGATCCTAAGTTGTTTGCCACATAATTTGATTTATAGTTTACCACAAAATTAATGATAAAGTTGTTTATAATTTTTTTCATTCGTGTTCTGTCTTATCAGAGAGTCCACATATGTTTATCAGTTGTTTAAGAATATACACATGTAGTTGGCTGCATTGAACCACACAGGTGCTTATCTTATTTTTGAAAAACATCTTTTAGAAAAACAACAGGCTCAAAATGGCTCAATCACAAAATGGATGCTTAAGCCAAAATGGAATCAGTTGCGCTAAATTGACAAATTTATTCCTACTATCTTATTAAGTTGTTTAAACTTATCCTCACTATGCTCCTTACTAAACAACTGTTGAATAAATGAATTAATGAAAGGATGAAAGAAGAGATCTCTGAAGATCTTAAAAAATAGCCCAAATATCCATTCATCCATTCCACATGCATTCATGAAGCTCTTTATATGCATTGCATTGTGTTAGGTGCTAAGGAGTGATCAGAGACAAATAAAACAAAGTTCCTATCCTCAAAGAAATTTAGAGTTGGATGGTAATATGACTATCCACAGATAAAATAAAATTTTAATATAAATGCATAAGAAGATTGAAAAGTGTTTTGGGATCAAATAAGGGGCAATATGCCTCTTTCTTCTCAACTTGTTTCACTTCATTCTTCCCACAGAAGGAAGTTCTTGCTCATATATGATTAATGGAAATTCATTTATTCAACACTTAATGTCTACAGTACACAATGCCCACTCACAGTGCCCAGTCAAGGGTAAATGTGGATTGAGAATATTAAAAGCAGACTTACCTACTAACAACTTACATTTACACTTTACACCAATGTGCCAAACATGTTTCTCAAGGCAACTCTATGAGGTAGGTATTGCAAATATTATCCCTCTTTTAAAGATGTGAAAACAGAAGGTCAGAGATGTTAAATGGCATGTCTAGGGTATAAATTACTGGCTAAGGTAGGGTAGATAAGTTGCTATTGGCCATTCACTGCAAAACTTTAAGGGGAAAAACATTCTGTTTCAAAATACTAATAAAAGGAGTTGATTTACCATTTCTAAGTCAAAGACAAAAAGTTTGCAGTGCAGCTCACCAATTATTTTACTCACTTCCTACTTTTGCCTTTCTCCCCAAAAATTTCTCTCCAAGAAAAAAGGAAAAAAACAATTTGGTCCCTTGTTCTTTGAAAGCTATGCACTTGTATTTCCAAAAATATATTTTCATCATCTTGCAATCAATAACAGCCTTGACCTAGAGTCATGAGGCAGCCTATCAGGATAGTTTGCAAAAGAACTCTTCGCTCACCCAGCACACTTTAGAGATCAGTTTTGTTATAATTCCCATTGCTTCCTATCAGCTTATGTTGTCAAGAGGGAGGCAGAAATGCAGGGGGAAATTATATACTTTTAGACATTTGTCACAGACTGACCAAGAAAGTGTGCTCTGCCACACTCTCATGTCATCAAAAATATCTCTTGTCCCTAATTTTTGTGCATTCTGCTGTGTTTCCATTTCTCTCCCATAGGCTTGGTCTAAAACAATAGTTTCCTACCTTCCTAGACATTGTAAGTATTCAGCCCAGAAATATTTGGCCTGTGCTCATTATTTTCCTTTCGTGATTAACCCTTCCTAACCTAGAACTGTGCCTATAATGATCAAAATCAGACAAAGGAATACATCATGACATGTGTTAGCTGTTCACATATGAAATTGTCTCATACTGAAGTTTAAATTTAAAACATCTCTTGGTTTCATAAAAAATTACGTAGAAATTAAATCATTTTCCTATGACTGAGAAAAAAACAACTCCAGGCTTTTTTTTATTTTGAGAATTTTATATTTTAGCTTTTTTAAAAATTAATTTATTTTGATTTATCAACAATCGTTTCCATAAGATTTTGAGTTTTAAATTTTTCTCCCCCTCCCTCCCTCCCCAAGACAGTGAGCAATATGCTATAGATTACACATATACATTCCTATTAAACATATTTTCACGTACTAATGCTGTAAGTAGGAATTAGAACCAATAGGAGGAACCACTAGAAAGAGGAAACAAAACACAGAAGAAGAAAAGAAACAGCAAATAGTGTGCTTCGATCTGCATTCAAACTCCATAGTTCTTTCTTTGGATGTGGATAGCATTTTCCATCATGAGGCCTTTGGAGATGTTTTAGATCCTTGTATTGCTGAGAAGGGTTAAGTCTATCAGTATTAGTCATCGTACAACATGGCTGCTACTGTGTAGAACATTCTCCTGTAAACCATACATTCTTGTGGAAGAATGAGCCTGTTAGGGGGAAAAATGCTTCTTACTCTGTTTCTTAGCAATGTGGGCTAGACTCTTCACCCTTAGATTCATTTCTTCTGTCAATCAATCAACAACTTTTATTAATCCACCACTGTGAAGTATAGCTAAGAACACTGTACTCACAGCTGGGCAGGAATTTCTTTAAAAAGGAAATGTAGAAGAGGCTCAGGTTTTATTACTGAAAAGATTTCAGTATAAACAGGGTAATAATAGCAACTATGAGGAAAACAGGTGATGAATAACTTAGAAGAGCAAAGTCTATGTTAAAATCTGCAATGCAATGGGTTCATAGAAGCCATGCTTGAGGGCAAATGTGTGTAAATTGGATTAAACATGTGCATGGGTGTTCTTGCACTCATCTGCTAAAACACGTTTGTGGTGCTTGTTTCTTATACAGACCTGTGATTTCACTGAGATATAGAGCTTCTTGTGAGAAAATATCCTCTACAAATGAAAATTGGCAATGCTTACAAATCATCATCTTAGTCTCTGGGGACAATCAGAGATTAAGTGACTTGCCTTGGGTCACATAGCCAGTGATGGTAGAGGCAGAATATGAACCCAGGTCTTCCTGACTCTGAGTCCAACTTGCTCTCCATTATTCCACTAATTCTTTTACTGTTCAGAGGAAAATTATCAAACAAGTGGGCAAAGACAAAGAGAAAAGCAAGAAGTACAGGTTAAAAAATTTAATGATTGGAGGAATAGGCATGCAGACTCTCTCTTACCAAGCATAATTGAAAATCATTGGGCTGGAGCAGAACTTCAAACAGTGGCCATGAAACTACTGAATACATGCATGCATGCATGCATATTCATGTGCTGTTCTCTTGTTCGCTAGCTGTTTTATACATGAATGTACATACAGACATAAATACATACATGTATATTTGCGTATACACAGATGTGTGTTTGTGCATATATATGTACACACATATATACATGCACATATTATATATATGAATATGCATGTATATGTGTATGTGCACACATATGTGTATCTTGCCTTCATTCAGGATTATAAGCTCCTTAATGATAACATATCATATCTTATACTTCTACTATATCCACCCCTAAACTATCTAATTTTAAGCCATGATCCCAACTAAAACCACAAAGCTTCTGCAGCAGTCACAATAGATTCTTTTTTTTGGTGGGGGAGGGTTAGGCAATGGGGTTAAGTGACTTGCCCATGGTCACACATCTAGTAAGTGTTATGTGTCTGCGGCTGGATTTGAACTCAGGTCCTCCTGAATCCAGGGCTGGTGCTCTATCCACTGAGCCACCTAGCTGCTCCCCACAATAGATTCTAATAAAAAGTCAAGCTTCTCAATCTCCTGACCAAATACAAAGTGGAACTGAGAGGCTTTGTTATGGTACTGAGTCTATAAATAAGAAACTCCAGATCAAGGACCATCCGCAATAGCAAATATAACAGCATGGGAGCCTCCTCCAATCAAAACCAGAAGAGGTGCCAGTCACATAGCAGTCCAGCAGGGGGAGGCATTCTTACCCTTTTCACTTCCTTCTTGGATTGTCAAGGAATGATTGGGGAGTGGGAAGTGATTGAGAGGATGAATGAGGTGGATTACAAATAGAAAAAAAAAAGACAAGATAGCCCCCCATCAAAGAATTAACATTCTAATTAGGAGAGAAACAACACAAAAGTTTCAGCTACAGAGTTGAAAGAGAGAGCTAGCATACCTTAGGAAATATTAGCAATGCCAACAGTGAGAAAGAAAGAAGCATGGTATATTGTAAGGCTATATGGTAAGATTAGAGGGTACAGTGTCAGGAAAGCTGATAAGGCCCAGTAGACTCACCAGGAGGATGTTAATTGGCAACTGATTGCTCATTTAATAACCAGCAACAGGCTACAGAGTTGGAATTTAAAGTTGAAAGGGCTGGTGAATTTTCTTGTGGGCTTTTTTTTATTGTTGTCATTATTATATAGATAACTTATAGAAATATATGAGATAAAAAGCTGTTCTCCAAAAAAAAGATGGTCAAAGTATATTAAAAAATAGTTCTCAGAAGAATTACATTGACAACCATATGAAAGAATATTCCAAATCACTAAAAACAAGAAAAATGCAAATCAATGCGATGGTAAAATTTCAGCTCACCTCCAGAAAGTTGGCAGAAATAATAAAAGATGAGAATAGTTAGCATTGCAAGGGGTGTGGAAAGACAGGTACACTAATTGTTGGTGCTTTGAATGAATATAACTGCTCTGGAAAACAATTTAGTATTAGGCAAATAATGAGAATAAAAATTATTACCATTTGACCCAGAGATTCCACTTTTAGGAATAAATCCAAGGAAAAATAAAAAGAAAGGCCATATACAACCAAATATTTATAGCAGCGCATTTTGTGATAGAAAAGAAGTGGAAACAAAATATATACTCATAGAATGGAGAATGATGAAACAAATGGTTGGATATGACTTAATGTAATATTATTATGATATAAGAAAAGATGAATATGATGAATACAGAGAACTATAGAAAGACTTAAATAAATTGATACCAAACAAAAACAAGAAAACTGTATACACAATAACCACAACATGGTTACACAAAATGGAAAGACCAACAACCACAAGACAAAATGTGACAAAATTGCAGCACAAGGTTGGCCCCCCAAAAGAGATATTAAAAACCTTCTAAGCACAGTGTTTGGCAGAACGGTGAGGGTTTTGAGAGATGGGTATGGAACATTGCAAATAATATCAGATTTTGAACATCTCATTAATTAATATATCTAATTAATTACTTAATTTAGGTTTTGCCAAATTATTATTCTTTTTAATAGTATTTTATTTTTTCCAATTACATATCAAGACAATTTTTAGTATTCATTTTTAAAAGATTTTGAGTTTCAAACTTTTCTCCCTTTCTCCCTCCCCTCCCCTCTTTCAAGAATGGTAGGCAATTTGATACAGGTTATATATGTGCTACAATATGTGCTGCTATAAATATTTGGTTGTATATAGCCTTTCTTTTTATTTTTCCTTGGATTTATTCCTAAAAGTGGAATCTCTGGGTCAAATGGTAATAATTTTTATTCTCATTATTTGGCTAATACTAAATTGTTTTCCAGAGTAGTTGTATTAATTCAAAGCACCAAAAATTAGTGTACCTGTCTTTCCATATTGATGATAGTTACAAAAGAATAAACAGTTCAAAAGGAAATAAAACCATGGAAAAGAAAAAAAAAGTATAATACAATTGGCAATCAGAGTCCATCAGCTTTTTATCTGGATGTGGATAGCATTTTCCTTTGTGAGTCCTTTGTACTTGTCTTGGATCATTGTGTTGCTGAGAAGAACTGAGTTTATGGTTGATCATCACACAATGCCGCTGATACTGTGTACAGTGTTTTCCCAGTTCTGCTCCTTTCACTTTGCATCAGTCTCTGAAAGTCTTTTCAGGATTTTTTGAAACCTGCCTATTCAACATTTCTTATTGTACAATAGTATTCCATTACATTCATATACCACAGCTTGTTCAGCCATTCTCCAATTGTTGGGCATCCTCTCGATTTCCATTTCTTTGCCATCATCAAAAGGTCTACTATAAATATTTTGCACATGGAGGTCCTTTCCCCTTTTTATGATCTCTTTGGGATACAGAACTAGTAGTGATATTGCTGGATCAAAGGGCATGCACAGTTAGCTTGCCCTTTGGGCATAGTTCCAAATTGCTCTCCAGAGTGGTTAAATTGGTTTTCAATTCCACGAACAGTGTATCAGTGTCCCAATTTTCACAATCTTCTCCAACATTTATCATTTTCCTTTTTTGTCATAGTAGACAATCTGATAGGTATGAGGTGGTACCTCAGAGTTGTTTTAATTTGCATTTCTCTAATCAAAAAGTGATTTAGAGCACTTCTTCATATGCCTATAGGTAATTTTTATTTCTTCATCTGAAAACTTCCTGTTCATATTCTTTGTCCATTTATCAATTGGGGGATGGCTTGTATTGTTATAAATTTGACTTAGTTCTCTTGATATATTTAGAAATGGGACATTTATCAAAACATCTGCTGCAAAAATTGTTTCCCAGCATCCTGTTTTCCTTTTCACCTTTGCATTAGGGGCAGCTAGGTGATACAGTAGATAGAGCACCGGCCCTGGAGTCATGAGGACCTGCGTTCAAATCTGACCTCAGACACATAACACTTATTAGCTATGTGACTCTGGGCAAGTCACTTAACCCCAATTGTCTCACCAAAAACAAACAAACCTTTGCATTGGTTTTGTTTGTGCAAAAGCTTTTAAATTTGGTATAATTAAAATTATGTATTTTACATTTCATAATGCTCTCTATCTCTTGTTTGATCATGAACATGTGACTCATTTAACTTCTCCTTTAAGAATGTGGATGCTAAGGGGCAGCTAGGTGGTACAGTGGATAGAGCACTGGCTCTGGATTTAAGAGGACCTGAGTTCAAATCTAGCCTCAGACACATAACACTTACTAGCTATGTGACCATGGGTAAGTCACTTAACCCCATTGCCTAGCCCCCCAAAAAAAAATTTAAAAAAAAAGAATTTAGATGCTATACCACTCAGTGCATATATGTTTAGTATTTATATTACTTCATTGTTTATGACACCTTTTAGCAAGATGCAGTTTCCTTCCTTACCTTTTTTAATTGTCTATTTTTTCTTTTACTTTGTCTAAGATTAGGATTGCTACCCCTGCTTTTTTACTTCAACTAAAATATAATCATTTCTGGTCTAGCCCCTTACCTTTACTCTGGTGTCTCTCTGCTTCAAGTGCATTTCTCATAAACAACGTATTGTAGGATTCTGTTTTTTAATCCACTCTGCTATCTGCTTCCATTTTATGGGAGAGTTCATACCATTCACATTAACAGTTGTGATTATTAACTGTGTATTTCCCTCCATCCTGTTTTTCCTCCTGTTTGTCCTCTCTCTCCTTTCATCCTTTCTCTCCCAGTCTGCCCTCTCTTCTGTCAATCCCCTGGCCTTTACTTAAACTCTGCCTCCTCCTACTTTCTTATTGGGTAAGACATATTTCTATATTCACCTGATCATATATATACATACATATATATGTATATGTATATGTATATGTATATGTATATGTATATGTATATGTATATGTATATGTATATGTATATGTATATGTATATGTATATGTATATGTATATGTATATGTATATGTATACGTATACGTATATGTATATGTATATGTATATGTATACATATGTATATGTATATGTATATGTATACGTATATGTATATGTATATGTATATGTATACATGAGTAACATTCAAGTGATGGCTGTTTTTCTACCCTCCTACCTTTCCCTCCACTGTAACAGGTTTTTTGTACCCTCTTCATATGAAATAATTTATGCCATTCTACCCCTCCCTTCCTTCTATACCTGTTGTATTCCTCTTTCTAATCCCTCTTTCTAATCCCTTAATTATCTTCCTGTCATTCCCTCCAATTCATCTTACACCCATACCCTCTGTCTATGTATATTCTTTCTAGCTGTACTTTTAATGCTACAATGTTTAAGAATTACAACTATCATCTTCCAATGTAGGGATGTAAACAGTTCAGTTCTCTTGAATCCCTTATGTTTTCTTTTCCCTTTTTCCCTTTTTAGGCTTCCCTTGGGTCTTGACCGGTGATCAAATATTTTGTTCCATTCTGGTCTTCTCCTTATGAAAGCTTGAAATCCTTCTATTTCATTGAATGACTTTTTTTTTTCCTGTGAAGTCTTATGCTTAATTTTATTGGGTAGATGATTCTTGGTTATAGTCTGTAGGGTCCAGAATTCACCTGCACAGGGTTATTCACAGTTCCCATTCTCAACCCCAAACAATGGGGCAAATTCAATACCAAAATGTCAATACCAGTATGATTATAAGAGTTTTACTAGTCATAATGTGCTACTTCCACTGGGGAAGTCTGGGGGCGGGGGTCAGATGAATGATGGATCCCCATCAAGATCTTAATAATCCTCAGTCTGAGGCAGCAGCCAGATGATTCAGTAGATCCCTGCAAAGACCCTGAAAAATCTCTGTGGTAATTATAGAAATCAAATAAAGGGAAAAAGAGCAATAGAACAATATTCCATATGTCATTATGGTTTAGTAATGCTTTCATTTATTGCTTAGTACTGGGCTTGAATCCAGAACCCTGGGCATCAAGGCCAGTGCTATGGGTAAATGTGCTGACACACAAGGTTGTGTACTTGTCACTGTATCATTGTTATGGCTTTCACTATATGGCTTTCACTAGTAAGGACCCCACATACTCCTAGCTCTTTTGCCTTCCAGAATATCATTTTCCATGACCTCTGATCCTTTAATGTTGCAGCTGTTAAGACCTGTGTAATCCTGATTGTGGCTCCCTGATATTTGAATTCTTTCTTTCTGGCCACTTGCAGTAATTTTTCTTTGACCTGATAGTTCTGCAGTTCAGTTACAGTGTTCCTTGGAGTTTTTATTTGGGGAACTCTTTCCTGAGGTGATTGATGGATTCTCTCAATACCTATTTTGCCCTCTGGTTTCAGTATAGCAGGAGAGTTTTCTTTGATAATTTCTTGAAATATGTTGTCTAGATCCCCCTTTTAATTATGACTTTCAGGTAGTCCAATGATTCTGACATTATATCTCCTGGATCTATTTTCTAGGTCAATTTTTTTTCTATGTTTTACATTTTCTTCTATTTTTTTTTCATTCTTTGGGATTTATTTGATCGATTCTTGATGTCTCATAGAGTCATTAACTTCCACTTGTCCAATTCTAACATTCAAAGAGTTGCTTTCCTCAGTTAGCTTTTGTACTTCCTTTTCCATTTAGCCAATTGTACTTTTTAAGGAGCTGTTTTCTTCAGTGGATTTTTGTATCTCCTTTTCCATTTCATCAGTTCTATTTTTTAAGCAGTTGTTTTCTTTTTCCAAGCTGCTGACTCTCTTTTCATAATTCTCTTGCATAACTCTCATTTATTTTCCCATTTTTTTCTTCTACTTCTCTTTTATTGTTTTTAAACTCCTTTTTGAGCTCTTCAATGAGTTCTTTCTGGGCTTAAGACCATTTCCCATTTTTCTTTAGGGTTTTGCCTATAAAGTGTTTTAACATTATTGTCCTCTTCTGAGCTTGTGTCTTGATCTTCCCTGTCACCATAATAACTTTCTATGGTCAGATTCTTTTTGTTGTTATGTGCTCATTTTTTGTCCTTTTTTCTTTCTTTTAAATTTGAACTCTTCTCCCATGGTAGAAGGAGTACTGCTCAGGATTCTTGTGCCAGAGGCTATAGGCCCTGACTGTTTACCTGGTGCTTTACTAATGTTGTTCTGAAGCCCACAGGAGTCTGTCATGTCTGATGCTGCACTGAGAGGGTAGGGTGAGGGGTTGCTGGTGCTTCTGGAGGCTATAGAAATATGGCAGCTTACCTGTTGCTGACCCAGGGTCCTAGTGCTGGCATCTAGTATGTGCTGAGGCCAGTGAAGTGTTTCTTCATCTTCAGGGACTATGTTAAAGCACGCAGAGGTCTGGCCATTGGAGGCTGGCTGTTTGCCTGGGGCTATGCACATGGCAATTCTTGGAACTGCTGCCCATTTCCCTGGCTGTGCTGAGGCACATGGGGTGTCCTAGTGTTGGCATTTGCCTGCTCCACCACACTGGGGCTCAGGATCTCCTGCTGGTTTTCTGAGGTGGGGCTTACTGGTATACTTCCTGTCTTAGACTGCATTCCCCTCTTACCTGAATGAGGCAGACTTTTTTTGCCAATCTTCTAAGTTTCTTGGGCTAAAAGATTGTTTTACCCCATCTTTTTGCTGATTCTACTGTTCCAAGATTTGTTTAGAGTTCCTATTTTATGGTTGTTTGGAGGTGAATATGGAATAGTTATGGAAATTTACTGCTTACTCCTGAATTATTGTTTTTGTTTCTATTTTTCTTTTTTTTTTTTAATTGTTAAGATATGGCTTTCTTTCATGCTATATTCAATCATAAATTCTCATAGCCCTCTACCACTGTCTAGGAGGGAAGAAGGAACATTTTCTCAATTATTCTTTCAGGCCAAGCTTATAGATTATAGTATATCAACCTAGTGTTCTGTTTCATTTTTTGTTGTCATTAGTCTATAATCTATTTGCCTATGTCTTTCCATCATATATTATAGGGGATATATTGATAAGAAACGAAATGGAGAGAACATACAAAAGAAGCAAGAAATTAACAAAATGTTTAAAACAATTAGAACTAGTATCCTAAGACAACTCTAGATACTATATGCCAAAATGCTCAATAACCACAAAATTCTTTGGCTAGAAAAAGTATGAGGTCAAATAATAAATAACAATAATCAGATATCTAAATTATGGATTCTATATGAATATGACTAACATCAGAACAGCCTACCAATAAACCCCACCAAAATTTTATCTTAAACATGAGGCTCCTGTTGGTGAATTTGGTATCATCCTATGAAATAACATTCAGATCAAAGTCAGACAATCCAGAAAAATACCAATTGCTGTTCTCTTTGAATAATCTTGAAGTAGCCAGGGAAATTAATTAATTTTCTGCCATAATTCACTTGGGGTTACAATCTTTTTCAGGCAAATTGAGATAGAGAGTGCAAAATGTAAATAAGCATCAAGCATCATTCTTACAAAAAAAATGGAAACCTCAAAGGTGATAATATTTCCATGATAATGACATTGCTGCAAACAGAAAATGGCAGTGGCTAGATCCATTTTCCCGTCAACTACGATGATGAGCCTGGAGGAAACACAAGATACCAAGATAATAATCTTTTTAAGTCAGTTATCTTTTTATCCATCAGTTATCTATTCCAATCATTTAGGAATGTCTACAAACCCCTAGAATGAATCTTCAGCAGTAGTTAATGCCGACATTTTTTATTTCTTCCCCTGCCCATTCCCTCCCACAGACTTATGTTATGGATATTTGCCTTTGTACCCCTGCACATATACATAGAATCTCATATAAGCCCCTGTCACTGAATCCTGAGTCTGTATGCTCTTATCTCCGGTAAGCAGTATTGGAGCCCTTGACACAGATGATGTAAACCTCCGGCTCATCTACTTGCCTTTTTTATCCTGGATTATCATAACAGGACTTGTACAATATTTTTCCCCTACTCTTCTTGCCTTTACTGACTATGCCTTTTCTATCAGAAAAAGCATTGGGCTGGCAGTTAAAAAGGTTCTAGAATACATTCTATCAGCACTAACAAGGCAACTTTGGACAAATTTGGCAGCCTCTTGATTCTCAGCCTACTCATTTGAAAAATGGATTGTATTAAAGAATAAATGGGTTGATAAAATGAGATCATGTATGGAAAAAGCTAATGATGATGATGATGATGATGATGATGATAAACATGATGAACATGAATGAGGGGCAATATGGTATGATGAATGTAAATACAAATATAAAATTCCACTCTGGATATTCCTTCAATCCTCATTACTGACTTTGGGTTTCCCTGGCTTCCTTCAAGCCCTAGCTAAAAATCTCACCTTCTATAAGAATCCTTTCCCTAGTGCTTTCTTTCCATTGATTATCTCCAACTTGTATATATTGTATTTGTAAATAGCTATCTATATGTTATCTCACCTGTTAGACTGTGAGTTCCTCCAGAGGAGGGAAACTCTGTTGCCTTTTTGTTCTTTGGAGAACGAGCATCACTAGAACTAGAATAGTGCTTGACAGAGTAGGCATTTAATAAATTCTTATTGACTGACTATATATAAGCCAGAAAAATCTGGGTCAACGTCCCCTCTCTAATGCTTACTGACTGCATGCAAGTCATTTAACTTCTTAATACTCTAGGCAATGTTCTAAGCCCATAAGTTGCAGAGATATTGTCAATCTGCACTAATAGTAGGGGTTTCTTCATCTGAGAAAATCATGTGTCTAGTACATAACCTCTATTATAATTATAATTGGATAGAATAAAATCATTTTCCTATAATTTCTTAAGGTAAAGGCAACTAAAGTATCATAAGTGAAGTTATGAGATATCCTATTCAATGTCAAAGTACCTTTACTTTCAAGTCTTACTTCCTGAAAGCAAAGACCATTCTTCATAGAACCTAGTAGTTCAGAGTATTCAATGGAGCTTAGGTGATTTCACTGATGTGAGGAATTCCCAGTGTGGCATTCTTCCACTGGTGCCCAAATAGTCTATAACTTAGAGTCTTCTCTAGCAGTATTGGGCACTGAGAAGTAAGGAGACTCACCCACAGTCACACAATCAGTTTGTCTCAATGGCTGGAGCTGAACCCAGGTCTTTCAGTTTCTAGGAACAGTCCTCTCTCCTCTATATCATGATGCTTCTAGTTATTTGGTTTTTTGTTCAATTTGTTGTTCATTTTCAATCATGTCAGACTTTTTGTGACCCCATTTGGGGTTTTCTTGGCAAAGATGCCAGAGTGGCTTGCCATTTCCTTCTCCAGCTCATTTTATGGATAAGGAAACTGAGGCAAACAGGAAAGTGACTTACTCAAGGTCACACAGCTAATGTCTGAGGCTGGATTTGAACTTGGGTCTTCCTGATTTCAGGCCCTGCACTCTATCCACTGCACGACCCAAGTTATTTGTTTACCAACTCAAATAGGAACTAAATGCAGTGAATGTGCCAATTTTTTCTCTATAAAACAGCACAGTGTCTTGCATATATCAGGCACTCAATAAATGTTCAATGGAGTGAATGAACATCTTTCAGCTTGCCTAGATTGTAGGAAATTTTTTTCCTGTTTTCTCAAAGTACTAAATATAAGGTGTCTTTTAAAGATGTATCAAAGACTGCTTTATAAACAGTCCTTTCCCCTCTTTTCTGAAAGTATTTTAAGTTTAGGAGCTCTGGTAGCAGTCCTTTTCTCATGATAAATTGATCTTAAAACTCCTCTACTAGACCAACTTCTCATATCCTAAAATAAGCCCAATGCCTTGCTCTGAAAATAAGATAAAATAGAACAGATTCAATGACAATCTGCATAAAAATCCCTTCACATGAAACCACAACTGACATTCATCTGCATTGCACCATCAACTGCTAAATCCATCAAGGGAACAACATAAACCAACTCTGTGTGGATCAAGAATATTTACCCCCAAATTAAACATTTGGTTTCAGGGGCTAGGCTTGAAAGGGAGTAGAATAGAAGAGGAGGAAGAGAGAAAGAAGAGAGCTGAGGAGAGAGAAGGGAGAGAGAGAGAGACAGAGAGAGAGACAGAGACAGAGAGAGAGAGAGAGAGAGAGAGAGAGAGAAGAGAGAGACAGAGAGAGAGACAGAGAGAGAGAAGAGGAGAGAGAGAGAGAGGAGGAGGAGAGAGAGAGAGAGAGAGGGAGAGGGAGAGAGGAGAGGGAGAGAGAGGAGAGAGAGGGAGAGGAGAAGAGAGAGAGAGAGAGGAGAGAGAGAGGAGAGAGAGAGAGGAGAGAGAGAGAGAAGAGAGAGAGAGAGAGAGAGAGGAGAGAGGAGAGAGAGAGAGAGAGAGAGGGAGAGAGAGAGAGAGAGAGAGAGAGAGAGAGAGAGAGAGAGAGAGAGAGAGAGAGAGAGAGAATAAAAACATCCCTATTCTTTAGCAATGATTACAAAAGACTCTTTTTTAAGCTTGGTTCTCTGAGAGTTGGACAGTCATAGAAGCATGTAATTTTGAGATTATGGGGTTGTTTTTACTTAAAGAGCAATTTCGCAGTGGCCATCACTAGCCTACTGGATAAGGTACCAAGTTACTGATACACATCCTAGTCCCGTTCTTGGTTATATTATAGAATCAATATGTAACTTAGGTCAAACTCTGCCCCTAATTAGCTATGTGATCTTGCAAAGAGCACTTTTGCCCTCTGTCCTGAAATTTCTTGAACTATAAAATGAGGGAGTCCGTCCCACCCCTAAAGTTTCTCATTCCAAGTTCTGGTCCTTTTTTAAAACGGCTTTAGGACTGAATAACATATACCACCTGCCCCTTACTCACTTGAGAGTTATGCTGAAAATAGTCATCCTGGAAAGCCTTTTGTAAGTGTCAAATAAATATACCGTAAATACACAGGGTGGTAGTATTTAGGAACAGTGATGTGGGAACATTTCCTGAGGAAAGAGCTGGAGGTGAGGGATGGAATTGTCATGGTGGGGGGCTGGGAGAGAACTGCTCAAAAGGAACTTATTGAAGGTGCTAATCAGCTTACACCATCTTTTGCTGTTCATGTTCAAAAGAGAATTAATTGCCTCAATAGCCTCACCAGCCCACTGCTGCACCTAAATAATGCGTCCTCCACCTCTGTGGAGAATAAACTAAATTCAATACAGCCAGGTTTAATTTGTAGCTAAAAATAGCCCCTGTGATCTCCTTGAGAGAACTCCCTGTACCTTTTTTTTCCCCTTCTTCTCCTTTTAGAAAGGCTAGCTTCCTTGTCTGTAGCTGATAATGAATGGATCGTGTTCCCCTGAGATGCCTCCCCATCCACCTTTTAAAAGATAGTTAAATTGAATTTGTTTCCAACGTTAATGGCAAGTAGGCTTCTTTAAATCTGTGTGATCTTTTTATAAAATGACTCCAGTAACCTGTCACGGGAAGGCTTGGTAAATATGCCACACTGCCTAGAGGCCTTGTTAAAAAATTTAAAAAATGAATGGCTTATAGATTCAGGTGAAGGTTTAAAAAATCCCTCTCTTCTTGACTTCTCTTTCTAGCCTCCCAAATATCAGCTTTCTAAATTTTTTTTCATGATCTCCTCCTTAACCCTTGGCAGCCTGACTTCCATCATTCAATCAAAATCTTTTATTTATTGGTCACTATTGTTTTTGCCAAATTCATTTATAGTTATAGTTTTTATTATTACCACTCTGATTATCCCCGAATCTGTATCTGCCATTGAATTCTCTCCTCTGAGGTCTAGTTTTGAATGTCCAATGATTTATTTCATATTCCCTTTTAGATGACTTACCGTCCTCTCAAAATCAACATATTAAAAGGAAACACATCATCTTGGTCCCCAAACTGAGGTCCTCTCCTGACTTTGTTATTTCTGTCAGTCATTCTCATTATCTCAGGCATCTAGACTCAAAATTTGAGATTCATCTTTGATTCTTATTGTTTTTATCTAATAAGGTATTGCATCATTTCTTTTCTGTGTTTTGTATTTTATATTATGACAAACCACACACTCAACAAATGTTAAAGAATATTATCTCATAAAGAGCATAGATTTAACCATGCAGGCCTCAAATTCAATCTTGCTTTTTCCACATATTGCCAGTGAAATTTTGGGCAAGTTATTCAAATCTCTAGGCCTCAATTTATTAATCTATAAAAATGAAGAGATTGGAGTAAATGCAACCAATAAATTTCACAATGGTCACTTCTTTTCAGAGAATACATACATATTTTTTTTCCCACTAGTGTAGTGATTAACCAAGTTAATGAAATCATAGACCTTTCGAACAATTACAAACAAGAGAGAGCATGTTCACGATAGGGCAACCAATACAGTGACAGATCAAACTATGCTATCTAAGGAATGGAGAAAGAAACTTGGAAATATAGTCTAAGGAATAGAAGATTTAGAGTGATACATTTTGTATTACTCTTTTTTTTCAAAGGATTTCCAATAGAAATGGTCTTAGATATGTTGCTACCTTATTATTGTTCTTTTACATTCAGTGTTCTAAAGAATATGGCATAGGTGGCTTCTTATAGTTGAATAAAATTATTAGAATGTAAACTCATCCTCTGTAGGCTCACTGAAAGCATCATCAGCACAATCCCTGTAGCAGACACAGGACAACAACAATAACATGTAATTCATCTTGCCCTCCTGTCCCCACATGGTTCTGACTGGGGGCCAGATCCATAATAAACTTTGAAAGCTTTTTGTTGATATAACTTGGAAATTATGAGTATTTTGCTAGTGACATATATATGTATTGATATTATATATATGTGTGTGTGTGTGTGTGTGTGTGTGTGTGTGTGTGTGTGTGTGTGTGCCATGTATAAGTATGTGGAAAGAGAGGAAAGAGAGACAGAGACAGATAATTATTTATTTTTGTAGATCAATAAACCTGAGCAATTTAGCCTCTCATAAAGACCCAATTCAGTTTATTGTCCAGTCCAGTGTGGTTTATTGCCTGAGTTCTCTAGCTACTTTAAGGTCTGAATTTGTAGCATGGAAATGTATCATCCATCAGCCCATGAATGAAGCAGAAAATTTCTTATGCATCCACCAGATTATGTGCCACTCAGGGTTGGTTAGATGCTCAATTTTTACAGCCTGTAGCAATGTGTTGTACTGTCTCTACTGTTTCCTTACATAATCATCATTAATCACTGATTTCAAACTCCTTGTGAGTAATTCTACTATAATTTCTAGTTTTGATGACCTTGTTCTGAATTGCCGTCATAAACTCCTCCATTTCCAAAAATAAATCTGCATGACTCAGATAGTTTTTCAATACTTCCTTGTCAACCCATTGGATGAGTTCATGCAGATGTTGGCCATATAGGAGTATTAGATTTCACTCTTGGATCTTAGTCATTTATTAGACTTCATCCAAAGTAATCTATTTTACACTATATTCAACAAATTCAATGGACTATTATCAGCTTTTACTTGTTTTCAATTGTGTCAAACTCGGTGACCTCTTTTGGGCTTTTCTTGGCAGAGATACTGGAGGATTTTTTCATTTCCTTCTCCAGCTCATTTTACAGATGAGGAAACTGAGGCAAACAGGCTTAAGTGACTTGGCCAGAGTCACACAGCTAGTGTCCATGGCCAAATTTGAACTTTTGCTGCTGCTTAGTAAACATGAAGTGATGTCTATTTATTCCAGAAATATTTCTAAAGGCTTTTGACCTTTTTATTATTTTCAGTAAGAATGCCTATCCATCTTCTTCTGTTTTGGTGTGGAAGAGTTATTCTTTCTATTGTCACCTCATTGATGAGTCCCGTGTTTTGATAATTCTGTACAGAATTTTTATATTACTGTCCAAATCTATTATGGCTAATTTTAAAATTTCAAGAATGTGAATAATGATTGATATGGTATATTTCATAATTATTTTAAATGTGTTCTTCCCATTCTACTTTGGTTTAAGAAAGCCAGTTAATCTTGTAATGCATTCATGATAGCCTTCTCTGTGATATCTTTCTACTCAGTGTGTGTTGACTGCAGGATGCCAAATTTTATTTATTTGTAGCATTGCCTTCATCTAGTGGTTCAATGTGACCTACAAGTTCAACCATAAAATCTTCAGTCTGTCTTTTCTTGGCATATTTTAAGAATTTTTCACTGACTCTAGTCCAACTGACATTTTGGTAGCAGTAGCTGCCAAATCCCCTCCAAAATCTCTCCCCCCCCAAAAAAAAAACCCTTCAGTCCTTGATATAAGGTGTTACCAAGTAATGAGGTGTCTGTGTTCTTGGAGCCTTTGTTCACTCCCAATTGAGTTATAGTGTGGTATCTGTGCTTCATTATTGTTTAGCCAAGCTAATACTTGCCACTTGATAACTCTAGAACATCAGCTTCTAGCTGACTTCAGCAGTCATTCTGGTCTACACCTGTATCATAGGGGTTCAGTGCTTCCTGAACACTCTCAGCTAATGCTGCCCTCTATAAATTTCTGCCCAGCAGGCGTGAATTGTCAGGCTATCCAAACACTGGGACTTAGCTCCCTGCCAACAGTTTTTTGTAAATACTTAGAATAAGAAATGATTCCAATCAATGCCCAAACCCTAGAGATATCTCCTGGATCTGCTTACACTAGGTCATTGTGTCCACTTTCTTGTTGACACCTATGACTTCGCTGAGATATTCAACTCAAATATTCAAAGCCTTTTGGAGGAGAAAATCTCTGAAATGATCCACCTTTTAGCAGCCTTAACTCAAGATTTTTCAGGGAAGTTAATCGGGCCTCTGATTCTCTTTTGCTCTCAAAAGCACAAAGCTTAGTAGATCGTTTTGGACTATGTGATGCTATTTTGTCCCTTCTGAATAATCTATTTATCTGTAAGCTCTTCCTAAATCTTTCTGATTAACTAAATCAGTTATTGTTCACACTATTCGTTTAGCCATAACCACAAAAGCAGTAGTTTTTTATCCTCCTTATTTGGGTTAGCCTAATATAGTTCATGGGTTCTAAAGTCACTGTATCTGTGAGATTCTCTCCAGCCTAAACTCAAACTGAAGAACTTTCTCTCTTCTCTTGAGATATAGTTAAGAATTATATCCTCTTCACTCCATCACATGGACTTACCCAGCACCTGCAAATACCAAAGTAGTGTGACTTTAGGAAATTACATTTTTCTAGTCAAGGAGCAAATGATTTCAAAATGATGTCCCTTTAGGCTCTCTAATAATAAATTATGTTTCTATGCTTCAGTCCCCTGACAATTCCCATACCATATTTGTGATGTTCTAGCTAGTTATCTTAGTTATTCTCTCTGGATAAGCAGACACTCCTCTCTGCAAATAAGTAGTTGTCTATAATGAATCCCTGCTGGCTACACTGCTGGTTGACAGTCTATTGAAGGGGAGAAAGAGAGATTGAATTCATGCTTCTGTTTGCATTGGGTCTCTAGCTTAAAAAGAGAATATATCATACCCTAGAACTCTGTTGGAATATTCCGTAGTCTATCCTGCTTTCTCTATGATGGACTTAATCTCATTCAACAACTCCAGGCAGACATGTAGGACACAGTAACTAATTTTCAAGTGTCTGAAGATCTGGAAAGACTGCAGTTTTGGAGAGCATAGGCAAGATAGAAGCTTCATTGTTCTCCCTTCCCAATACCTTTCCTGATACCTTCCATTGCTCTCCACAGAGGATCCATAGCAGTATGTGAAATCCTTTTTATGGTGCCCGCCTCATAATGTATAGGCCCCCTAAAAGTCTTTACTGAAAGTCTAGATTCATCACTGTGTTCCAGCCCTTCAGTAACTACGGAGCCATAGTCATCCATCCTCCCCACAACAATGGTGGTAGTAATAGCAGTAGTGGTGGTGTAGTAGTAGTAGTAGTAGTAGCAGCAGTAGTAATAGAAAATAGTATTTATTTATGGCAATTGGCATTAAATGACTTGCCCATGGTCACACAGCTAAGTGTCAAGTGTTTGGTCTGAAGCCAGATTTGAACTCAGGTCCTCCTGATTTCATGCCCAGTGCTCTATCCACTGCACCACCTAGCTGTTCCAGAAAATACTGTTTATATACTCCCTACTGTGTGTGTGCCAGGTGCTTTAAAAATATAATCTCATTTGATCCTCACAACAACCCTTGCAGGTAGGTGCTATTATTATCCTTATTTTACAGTTAAGGAAATTGATATTAATAAAAATTACATGGTCTGTCCAAATCACACAGCTAGTAAATATTAATTGATATTAATAAAGGTTAAGTGGTCTGTCCAAAGTCACACAACTAGTAAATATTACAGGCTAGATTTGAACTCAGGTCTTCCTGACTCCAGGTCCAGTAGCTATCCAGTACACCACCGAGTTGTCTCTTTTGATACAGAGCTCGCTGTTCTCATGTCACCTTGCTGGGCTTGTGCCTTTACTAAGGCAATGCTAATGCAAGCAGCTTATCCTCCCTTCCACCAAATCCACATAGCCTAAATCTTAAAACAGAACAACACAAAATAAATGAAATCCTGGATGAATCTCCAAATTGTAAGCTAATTGCCGAGTACAGAGGTATCAAAATATTCACTGGATACCCAAGTTATGCATCCAAAGGTGTCAGTCACCTCCAAAGGCCCTATTGGTCACACTCCCATTGCTTCTATTTCTCCTCATCTAATAAAGGTAATTGAAGTTTCATTTGTAGAATTGTGAACTACATATTGGAGGAGGTGTTATGTCTAAAAGAGGTTTCAAATAATATAAGTGAAATTATATAAAGAGGAAATTGATGAATTTATCTTCCAAGGTGAATGCTGATTTTGCTAAACAAATAGGAAATACAGTTGATTTTTTCTAACTCTTCTGTTCCTTCTATGGGGATAATGAACCAGTGAATGCAATCATATTCTAGGAAATCTTTGCAGTCCTTTGGCTGGTGACTGCCATAGCTACCTGTCAAGCCACCTTTAAATGATGGGTTGGGAGATTATGGTGGCACTTTTCTTGTTTTAAAGAAGCAGTGCTGAATTAAAGAATTCCTTTTTGAAAATTCATCTCAGAGAAAATGCTTTTCTTTTTTCCCTAATTGTTGTCAATATCATAAAGATTATGAAAATATCTGCATTATTTTCCCCTAAGTTATTTCTCAGTTTCCTTAGGGAAAAAATGTTGAGTCTTCTCTTAGAGGGTTAGAGTTTTCTTTTCTCAGATAAGCCAAAAGCAAAGAGGAGTGTTAATATCCATGTTATAGGACATATTAAAGATATTGAAGAACCTGACTTGTGTTTCACTATCAATCTATCTGACCTTGGACAAGTCACCTTTCCCTGTCTGATCTCCTGTGTCTTCATATGTCATGAAAGAGGAATGGAAAGTTGGATTAAATGAATCCTGTAGTCTCTTCTGGCTCTATCTTTGTTGTATAAGTCTCTAATCAAACCTTAAAATAAATTTTAGTTCTCTAATCTCAATACAATCACTTCTTTCTGTAATAAATTTACTAAATAAACCATACTTTAATGGCTTCATTATATAACAGTCTGTATTTTTATTGATCTTGTAGTATGGTTTAAAGATTGTCTTTATATTCTTTGCTTTCCTTTTCATCATACGTTAGTTTCAATTCAATTTGTCTGGAAAGGTTAAAACCACATATAAAACCACATCAAACAAAAATGAGCATGAAAGTATGAAAGAATGAGTAAAAAAGATATGTCTTACCTACTAGGGGAAACATATTAAAAGACCAATCAAATACCATTGCTGTCATGAAAGCTAATTTTAGGGAAAAAAGGCTCCCAATTTAATTTATACTTCTTATATACTGAAGATAAAAATACAAACCATATCTTCTCACATTTGCAAGAAAAAAATCATGTTAATGTTAATACAGCTGAATAAAATTTTCCGACTCAGAGTTCAAAAATTGAATGTATCTTGTGCAGTCCATCAACTCTTAACACTTTTGAAAGAAAAATGAGTAAATATACTGAGCATCTTACATTTCATTCAATTTGACCTTTCTGAATGTGGCAGCACCTACATAGAATAAATATCTAAGGAGCTTCTTTGAGACTTCCAGTCATTACAGTCCTATAAGATCTGGGGCACTAGAGGCTCAGGGTTCAGAAGGCATTTGTGCCTCAGTATAATCATAGACCTACAGCTAAAAAAGGCCTTCTAGTCTCAACTCTTCATTTTGCAAAGGAGGAAACTAAGACTTAGGGAAGTTAAGTGACTTGCCCAAGGTTATACACAATGAAAAACAGGTCTTCTGATTCTAGAACCATGGCTCTTTACACTATACCATATGGTTCCCCCATGAAAGCAACATTATTATGTGGGTTCATTTCAGAAGTGCAAGTTTTACAAAAACACTGCTGCTGTAACCTCCCTATGCCATATGCCTTTGAATGCCCCCTGGATAGATGAAGGTTTGCAAGACATATAGGACTCTGGAGGAGCCAACTTTTGAAAATGGCCCCTGTAGATTTATAGATTTCGCAATCCACACTTGTACTTTTGGGAGCTTTTGTTCTTTTTATTTTTTTTTTAATTTTTTGTTATTGTTAGAATCCATGGCCTAACTAGGAAGACTTTCCAACTTTGCCCCCATCCCAATTATCCAATTTATCTGCCACTCCTTCCCAGCAAACACTTTCCATGCCAACCTAACTCCTCTACTTGCTTTATCCTGAACATAGAAGTTTATTTCTAGCTCTAAGTTTTGCACATTCTATTTACCTTGTGCAGATATCTTTTCCCCTTCTCTCTGTCTGAATAAACCCAGATACCTTGAAAACTGAAGCCAATACTGATTTTCCAACTTTTTCGAGTTTCTCTATCATGATACTTCAATATAACTCATTAGGCATTTAATCATACAAGATTTGAATTGTTACTTTCCTGCTTGTGAGTACATACGTTTCTTCTAAATAGATTATAAGTCCCTATAAAACAGTAACCATGACCTTCTTTTGTATCACCTATGGGTGATACCTAGTACCTAGCATAATGTTGGCCACATAAAAACATTACATAAATATGTGAATCAATTAATTAATATAGAAGATGATTAGATTTTAGAAAGTTAAGGACATCAGGGACTTACAATGTGTCCAGGACACAGGCATTATTACTAGAAAATTACTCTCCATAGCAATCATTCTACTGGAAAAGGAAGCTAGAAGAGATGAGCTGTGTGCCTGGGATATTTCTAGTTGCAATAAGGTAGACAAAGCATATATTATTTTAACCACCAGGTGGCCTTTTAGCTACTCTTCTGTTCCCATTCAATAAAAAAGGATCAAGCCCAGGGAAGTGCCACATTCACTTTGTTCTTTGATTGTACATTAAACAGAAGAGCTAAGGAAGTTCCGAGCTCTCAATGGTTCTCAGAGAGTGAACAATTATCTAGCTTTCAGCACTGCCTCTTCCTGTGGTACTAGTTCAACCAACCTGTTATCTAGGAGTATGAGGATTTATGCATTTACTCAATCAAAAGGCAGCTCTGAGCCCCAACCTATAGCATACCTTCCTCTTCCTTCTGTTTCAACCTGCTATGTTTCTTTAATCCGAAGTCATATTGGCATAATGGAGTTAACCCTACTTGGTATAATGAAGTTAACTCTCCACAGAAGCAGACAAACATGAAAAAACATCATATGCAGAATTTATTCAACATAGAAACAATAAAAACAATGAACAATACATGATAGCAAGAAAATAATGTATAACATAGTTACTACTGAGTAACTGCTCTACTAAGCATTTGGACCACCACCACATGGAATTAAGGACCTGGTTCAAACTAGAACTCATATAAGACTCACATTTCCTGTTCTAGTGTTTCTCAGCAACCATTCAGTCAAAAGAGCCATGCCACTATTTTTGTGTCAGCATACCTTCAACTTAAGTATGAGAGGTGTGATAGCTAAATCATGTCACTTTCTATAATCACATTCATTTTCATTTGTCCTCCATGTAGGTGAAGTCTCGCTCTTCCAATGCAGTGAGGAGAAAGAAATACAAATGAAAGAGGCATGATGCATCATTATCTTCATGTTAAGGATAAGGAAGCTGATTTATCAAAGAAGTTAAACGATTTGCCCAAGGTTATATAGTTGCAAGTGGTGGACCCAGGCCTCTTGACTCCTGGAAATTGAAATAAATTCATTAAATATTGAGAATCTAAATGTACAGGACTGGTTTAGCATTACTAGAGTTTTAGAAATATTTTACAGTTGAATTTAACTCCTCAAGATGCTCATATCACTATTCTATTCATGAATTTGGAGAAATATGTATGCCACTAGTAATTTTATAACCCCAGTATGGAACTTATTTGATATATGCTCTTAGGTCTGTTTGTTATCAGTTAAAGGCAAATTTAAGTAATCTAAAGTTTTCAATTAAGATATGATTAAGAACTTATTTGTCCAAGTTTCATGCCAACTGGGTCAACTAAAATTAGTGTTAAATAATCTTAATTGGATCCTTCCTACTTTATGGCAAAATTTATATTTTCACCTGATTGACAATATATCTTCTCATCAATGGCTCTTTCAAACTTTTCCTTATCTCTTGTCTCTAATATGCTTCTCTCTATTTATCTTTCTATTTATCTTTTGCTGTATCTCTGTCTCTGTCTCAGCTCTTCTCCTCTGTGTCTGTCTGTCTGTCTCTGTTTCTGTCTCTCTCTCTTTCTCTGTCTCTCTCTGTTTATCTCTCTCTCTCTCTCTCTCTCTCTCTCTCTCTCTCTCTCTCTCTCTCTCTCTCTCTCTCTCTCTCTCTCTCTCTCTCTTCCACCTTCCCAATAGATTCCTTGCCTTAAACTTTACTGAGAAAATATAGGTCATCCTCCATAAGCTCTTTCTTCTCCCTTAATCTATACCTCAAAATCCCTCTATATTTTTTTTTAACAATCCCTCCTCTTTCACTCCATTTTCTAGGGAAGAGGAAGACCTTCTCCTTGCCAAGTTCATATCCTCTACCTGTGTCCCCAGTCATATCTCTTCTTTTCTCTTCTAGGAATTTTCCCATTGATCATTCCCAATCTATCTCATCTTCAATCTATCCCTTTCTTCAGCCCTTTCCCTGTTGCTTAAAACATGTTAGGGTCTACTCCATTGTTACTGATTACAAATATATCACAACTACTTTATTGATTCTATTTGGTTCAGCAAACTTCTATTAAGTGCCTTCTATTGCTGTTAGATGCCTACACTTTTCCAAGAATACATGAGCAAACTAGTCAGGCAGAGGTTGAATGCCTTACCTAATGTCACAAGCTAGTAAGTGTCTGAGGCTAGATTTGAACTCAGTTCTTCCTGACTATAGGTTTAATATTATATCTGCTACACTACCTAGAATAATATCTAGTATTTATATAACATATGAAGACTTGCAAAGTACTTTACATGTTATCTCATTTGATCACAACAACAATCCAGTGATTTGAAGGGGGCGGAGCCAAGATGGTAGAGTGAGAGCAGTGACTTGCTCGAGCTCTCTCCCAAACCCCTCCAAATACTCATAAAATATGGCTGTAAACAAATTCTGAAGCAGCAGAACCCACAAAAAGACAGAGTGAAACAAATTTCCAGCCCAAAACAACCTGGATGATTGATCAGAAAGTATATCACACCGGGCTGGAAACGTGGGCACACAGGCCACAGCAAACTTGGAGCAGGCCTCATAGGACTGAATCATGGGCAGTTGTGGAGGTTTCCAGACTCCTCAATCCACAAATGCCAAAGACAACTTAGAAGGTCAGTGGAAAAAGTCTCTTTCTACAGTGGTGAGAGAGGAAGGCAGGGTCTCAGCTCCATTACCCAACAGTGTGGTAGGGGGGATGCTTCCCAAGCTTCTGGCCCACAGACTGAGGGGGAATCCAGTGGCTGATCAGAGACGGATTTCAGGGATCTCTTTGCCAGTGCTGAGGCAGGAACCTCTTGCTTTGCCTGTGTTTGGAGCTGGGTCACAGTTCTGGGCAGAGGTGCTGGGGTAAGGAGGAGCGCTGGTGTGGTGGAGCTTGTAGTGGCTGTGGAGAGGAACCCCTCCTCACAGTTACAGGACAGAAAGCAGTACTTGTGGTCACAGGCCAGGAAAGGAGTAAACACCTTGCCCCTTATCATACCACCTTGGAAGAACTGAAAATTTACAGGTCCCTACAAGTATCTCTGAAAACAACTGTACAAACCCCTGAAGCTTGGGACAATCCATTCTCCACATTGGAAGCAGACTCTTACCTTAACAAAGAGTTTAAAACTCAAGTAATTGGCTGGGATCATGAGCAAGCAGCGCAAAAAGAGTCAGACTATATTATCTTACTTTGGTGAAAAAGAAGATCAAAATATACAACCAGAAGAAGACAACAAAGTCCTCCTACATCCAAAGCCTCCAAGAAAAATATGAATCAGTCCCAGGCCTTGGAAGAGCTCAAAAGGGATTTTGAGAAGCAAGTAAGGGAAGTAGAGGAAAAACTGGGAAGAGAAATGAGAGTGATGCAAGAAAATCATGAAAAACAAGTCAACAGCTTGCTAAAGGAGACCCAAAAAAATACTGAAGAAAATAACACCTTAAAAAACAGCCTAACCCAAATGGCAAAAGAGGTCCAAAAAGCCAATGAGGAGAAAAATGCCCTAAAAAGAAAAATTGGCCAAATGGAAAAGGAAGTCCAAAAGATTACTGAAGAAAATACTTCCTTAAAAATTAGAATAGAGCAATTGGAAGACAGTGACTTTATGAGAAATCAAGACACTGTAAAACAAATCCAAAAGAATGAAAAATTAGAAAACAATGTGAAATATCTCATTGGAAAAACAACTGACCTGGAAAATAGATCCAGGAGAGAGAATTTAAAAATTATTGGACTATCTGAAAGCCATGATCAAAAAAAGAGCCTAGACATCATCTTTCAAGAAATTATCAAGGAAAACTGCCCTGATATTTAGAACCAGAGGGCAAAATAGAAATTGAAAGAATCCACAGATCTCCTCCTGAAAGAGATCCCCAAAGTAAAACTCCTAGAAATATTGTAGCCAAATTCCAGAGTTCCCAGGTCAAGGAGAAAATGTTACAAGCTGCCAGAAGGAAACAATTCAAGTACTGTGGAAACACAATCAGGAGAACACAAGACTTAGCAGCTTCTACATTAAAGGACCACAGGGCATGGAATATAATATTCCAGGAGGCAAAGGAGATAGGATTACAACCAAGAATCACCTACCCAGCAAAAGAGAGTATAACCCTTCAGGGTAAAAAATAGTCATTCAGTGAAATAGAGGACTTTCAAGAATTCTTGATGAAAAGACCAGAGCTGAATAGAAAATTTGACTTTCAAATACAGGACTCAAGTGGAACATGAAGAGGTAAATAGGAAAGAGAAATCACAAGAGACTTATTAAGATTGAACTGTTTACATTCCTGTATGGAAAGATGATATTTATAACTCATGAGACCTTTGTCACTATTAGGGTAGTTGGAGGAAAAAAATTTAGATAGATAGATAGATAGATAGATAGATAGATAGATAGATAGATAGATAGAGGGCACAGAGTGAGTTGAAGATTAAGGGGTCATCTGGAGAATAAAATATAAAATTAAGGGATGAGAGAGGATTATACTCAGAGAAGAAGAGAGGAAGAGGTAGAATGGGGCAAATTATCTCACAAAAATAAACAGAAAAGAAAAGTCTCTTGCAGTGGAGGGTACACAGGGGAAGGTGAGAGGGAATGAGTGAATCTTATTCTCATAGGATTTGGCTTAAGGAGGGAATAACATACACACTCAATTGAGTATGGAAATTTGTCTTCACTACAGGAAAATAGGGGGTAAAGCAGAAAAGAGAGCAGGGGGATGATAGAGAGGAGGGCAGATTGGGAAATGGAGTAATCAGAACTAAATACCTCTGAGGAGGGACAGGGTCAAAAGAAAGAATAGAATAAATGGGAGGGCAGGATAGGATTAAGGGAAATAGAGTTAGTTTTTCACAACATGTCTACTATGGAGGTTTTTTGCATAACTGCACATGTACAACCTATATTGAGTTGCTTGCCTTTTCAGTGAGGGTGGATGAGGAGGGAGGAAAAAGAAAATTTGAAACCTAAAGTTTTAAAAACATGTTTAAAAAAATGTTTTCACATGCTACTGGGAAATAAGAAATACAAGACATGGGGTACAGAAGTGTATCCTTCCCTACCAGAAAATAGAAGATGAAGGTGATAAGAAAAGGGGGGAGAGATAGAAGAGAGGACGGTCTAGGGGAAGGGATATTCAGAATGCATGCCATCTTGGGGTGGGGGAAGGGTGAGATGGGGTGAAAATTTGGAACTCAAAAACTTGTGGAAGTGAATGTTGAAAACTAAAAATAAATAAATTCATATTTTAAAAAAATATGAAAAATTAAAAAAATATTAAAAAAAAGCAATCCGATGATTCTATTATAATCACCTTCATTTTACAGATGCAAAAATTGAGTGTTTGGTCAAGTGTTTGGTCTGATACCAGATTTCAACTCAGCTCCTCCTGACTTCAGGGCTGGTGCTCTATCCACTGTGCCACCTAGCTGCCCCTAAAATGCATATTAGCAGTGGCTTCTTATCTATAATAGTTTTGGAGCTATACTAATCCCAATGACTCTGGAGCACCAAAGTCTTATTACTAAAGAGCAATTTCACTTACAGAAGAAAATGATGTATAGATTGACAAATCAAGCCATCAATGAACACTGTGGTAAGTGCTGGGATATAAAAGACAAAATAGAAACTTCATGCCCTCAAAAAGCTTACATTCTAACAAAGAGAAATGTACCCATATAGCAATATACAAGATGCATGCAAAGTCCTTGCAGTTCTCCCAAGAGTCAATGACTCTTGTGACACTATAGACCCAAACCTTTTATCAAATTCCTTTCTAAATATAAAAGGTTGAAACTTCAATTACTATAATGCACTGGAACATTTTGGGTTAGTGTTTATGACTATTTATGGCAACAAATCCAGAACAGTAGTAAGGGCTGGCGTGATGAAATGTCTATAACTGTGCATCCTCAAGTTATGTTCTGACATGGAAAGTTTTGGTATCAGAGGGCCTCCATGACTCACCTCTTTAGGCTTTTCTAATCAAATGATTAATGTTAAAGAATCTTAGATTAGCATACATTTTGAACTGCCTGTGGAACACATATATAATGGAAGATCTACATGCAGAATTAAGTTATCCATTAGCTATCACCATGCCCACTATGGATGTCTTTTGTGGAGGAGCCATTTTGTTGCTTTTTTTTTTTCAGAAGAAGATAGACATTGCATTGTTTTGGCCAAACTACACTCAGTATATTCAAAAATTTGTTCAAATTAAAACACTGGTGGCCTGGAATTGATCCTAAGAGGGAAAAATACTGTAAAGGAGTGTAGCATGTGCCAAATTACTCAGCACGACTAGTCAAAGGTATCTACTTTTCCTTGGGAAGTGACCAAGAAAACTTGGGTAAAAATCCATTCATTTTTACAAGACACTTTCTGTGGAATAAATTCTTATTGTGGTAAGCTTTTTCTCAAAATGACTCAAAGTATTCCTAGTTCCATCTCAGACTTCTGTTGTGATAGTCACAGTTCTGTGCCAATTATTTGAAACACACATATTGCCAGATGCTATCCTTTCTAGCAATGGGTTTGTATTTAATTCACTTGGGTTTAAGGAATTTGTGGGCAAAAACTTTAATGGTTCATCATCCTATAGGAAATGACAAGATTGAAAAAGTAGTCTTATTACTGAAATAGGTTGTGGAAGAACAAGAAGGACTGTCAACAAGACATTAAATGTATTATTACATGTTTAATGAGAAGTTGGTTCTACTGAATTAGAAGGCAATGTCTATTATTATTTGTTATTTATTTATTTTTAACATTCTTTTGTTTTTAAATTTTGAGTTCCAAATTCTCTCCCTCTGTCCCTCTCATGTTTTCCCACACTCACTGAGAAGGCAAGCAATATAATATCTATATATGTTAAATCATGCAAAACATATTTCCATATTAGCCATATTGAAAATAAAAAGTAAGAAAAATAAAGTCACAAAAGTATACTTCAATTTGCACTCAGAGTTCTTCAGTTCTCTCTCTGGAGGTGGACAGCATTTTTTTTTCATTATGAGTACTTTGGAATTGTCTTGGATCATTGTATTAATCAGGGTAACCAAGTCTTTCGTAATTGAACATCATTACAACATTGCTTTGCCATGCACAATGATCTCCCAGTTCTTTCCATTTCATTTTGTATCGGTTCATATAAGTCTTGTCATTTTTTTTCTGAAACCACCCCCATCATCATTTCTTGTAGCACAATAGTTTTATATCACAGTCATTTGCTATGTGTTCCATAATTCTCCAATTGATAGACATCCCCTCAGTTTCCAATTCTTTGCCCCCACAAAAAGAGCTGCTAGAAATGTTCTTGTACATATAGGTCCTTGTCTTTTTTCTTTGATTTTTTTTGGGGGGATACAGCCCTAGTAGTGGTATTGCTGGATCAAAGAATATACACAGTTTTATAGCCCTCTGGACCTAATTGCAAATTGTTCTCCAGAATGGTTGGATCAATTTGCTACTTTACCAAAATTTCACTAGTGTACCTATTTTTCCCTTATCCCCTCCAGCATTTGTTATTTCTGTTAGGTGTGAGGAGGTTTTAATTTGCAGAGTTGTTTTAATTTGCATTTCTCTAATCAATGGTGATTTAGAACATTTTTTCATATGACTATAGATAGTTTTGATTTTTTCTTCTGGAAACTGCCTGTTTATATCCTTTGATCATTTATCAGTTAAGGAATGGCTCTTATTTTTGTGAATTTGACTCAGTTTTGTACTCTGTATTTGAGAAATGAGGTCTTTATCAGAGAAACTTGGTGTAAAAATTTTACTTCAATCTATAGAACCTTTTAGAAAAATATATTTTCCACTGATTATTCCTTTTAAGTCTATTTTTTTGCTTTTTCTTTGCCTGAGATTATGATTGCTACCTCTGCATTTTTTTAACTTTAGCTGAAGAAGGCAATGTCTTAAGGTCTACCTAGACTGTTGCTGTGTAGACATAATTGAGACTTAAAAGACAACCAAAAACACATTCTGGATGCTTTTCAGTTTTTTTATAAGAAATATGGAACAAGACAAAAGTGGGTTCCTGTCATTATAATTTTTATCATGACATCTCATGTCATTAAAAATCCAGAGTATATATCAAATGTGAAATGCCTCCCATAATTATTTTACAATAGCAGAATCATTGCAATCATCTTTAATAATTATCTAGCGTGATTTAATGGGCTACAGTTTAAGATTTACCAAATGAAAGAAGCCATAATTTTCTCTTTCTATTTGTTGAATTAAAGGCACTTGAGATTTCTGCACTTTCTAGTAAACAAAAATGGTGCCTCCCCCAGTCACTAAAATATGTTAGCTGAGAAGAAAAGGGATGGTAATATATGTTAGAAAGAGGCAATATGATAACAGTGCTGGGATTGCAATCATGACAGACTTGGGTTTGAATTCCAGTTTTAATACTTAGAACTTGAGATATAATGACTAAATCATTTCATTTCTCTGACCCTCAGTTTCCTCAATTGGGAAATGAGAATAATGAAATCTGTATTACCTTCCTCACCAAAACATGAGGAAAATACTTTTTAAAGATGAAAACACTAGGTAAATATGAGTTAGTACTAGTGTTTCAGTTTTTGGCATTCCCATTGTGTTTCCTTCTTTTTTGAATGTCTTAATTGTGAGTAATAGTGATTTTAGGCTTGAGTTAGTCAATGATAACTTCTCAGCAAGACAGGACTGTCATATTGAGGGCTTCTTATCCTTTATTGTTTTGCTGATGAAACAATTGTAGGTATTTTTCCATACCTTGCAACGCCTATCCTTACTACTCCCCTCAGGCCCATTTTGTCTCACTTTGGCACTAGTGAGATTTAAATATTTAACAGCTATCCTGCTAGTGATGGAAGAATTAAAATCATTGGGAAATCATTTTTCTAAGGAATCAGTTTAAAAAATCTGCCTCAAGGAGCATATGTCATTTTGACATGTTTTTTAAAGAGAAAACTATGAGCAGAAAAGGAAAAGTTAGAAATATAATAATTTGAGGCAACAAAGCATCAGATCCTTCATCATTTCACTGAAAAAGAATCCAGATTTAGTGCAGAGGACCCACTAATGAAATGAAAGTTTTAAAAAATAAAAGATCAACTGTTAATCCCTAAATTCTCATTGCCACAGAGGTCAGAACCAGAAAGAAAAAGTGAAAGTTATAAAGAGGACACTTTCGGTTTTATGATGGGAAAAATTACTAGCAATTAGAGCCATCCAAAAGTGAAATGTCCTGCCTAAAGGGGAGGCGAGCTCCCATTCTTTCTAAGGTGGCCAAACAGAGTATGCTCTAAGGAAGTGAGGAAAAGAGGGAGAGATGGATGAAAGAAAGGAGGAAGGAAAGATGGGAGGGAGAGATGAAGAAAGGAAGGGAGAAGGAAGGAAGAGGGGAAAGAAGGAAGGGAGGGGAAAAAACAATTCATTAAGTGCCTACTGTGTGTCAGGAATTATAGTAAGCCCTTCACAAATATTATCTCATTTGATCCTCACAACAACTCTGGGAGGTGGATTCTATTATCATCTCCATACTACAGGCGCAGGAGAGAGACAGGATAAGTGACTTACCCATGGTTGCACAGTTAAGAAGCATCTGAGGCAGACCTGAATACAAGTCTTACTGAGTCTAGGCTTTATGCTCTATTCATTGTACCATATAGCTGCCTCTTATAGTGAGGATTCATCTCATTTATGGGTTGGACTAGGGGGCTGCTGAGGTCCCTTCCAACTCTCAAATCCTGTGATTCTGTGTGATTCATCTCTAATACTAACATATACTATAATATTAATAGCTAGTATTAATATAGACTTTTTAATTTGCAAAGCACTTGACATGTTATCTTATTTGATCCTCATAAAGACCTTGTGAGATAAATTATTATAATCCCCATTTTAGAGATGAGGAAATTGAAGCTGAGGAAGTTTAATTAACTTGCCCAGGATCACACAGCTAGCCAGCGTATAAAGTAGGATTCAAATCCAGTTTTTCTGACTCTAAGGCCAATACTACATCCACTGAATCACCTAGATGCCAAATTTATAAGAAATGACCTTGGCAGGATCTTGAGAAATAGCTATTGACATGTTCTCTTATACTCAAAAGCAAGAATATTCCATTATGGGTGAGGAGAGTTGATGGAGATCTTCCTCTTATGACAGCTAATTGTAATGAATTCATTAACTACACTTTTCCCAATTGCTTAATGCAGTCATTAAAAATATAGGGCGGTTCCCAGAAGGAATTATAGTAATACTGAAAGATGAAGGTGTCTCAAATGAGCTATACATTTGAATAGAGAGTAGTAATTAAAGGAAGAATGCAGTATCTGCCCAAGGAGAAAACTCTCGTTGCAGTCCTGAGGAGACCCAATATCAAGGTCATCTGAACCAAGAGCTCTAATGGTATTTATACTTGGCTGCACCTGGACTATATCACTGAGTCTGACAGATTTGAAATGTAGCCAAGCATAGAGTTTCTTACAATCAATAGCACAGGGGGGCTCAGGGTGGAAAATTCTACCTAATGGGGATGCATAGCTTGCAGTAAGAGAAATCTTTTCCTCGTTTCTCACCAAGAATAAAGAACTTCTGTCAGTGAGGAGGGGGCGGGGTGGGAATGGGATAGAGCTTATTTCTCCTATGAGCTTGAAGACCAAGGAGAGAGACAGGGAGACAGAGAGAGACAGAGACAAAAAGAGACAGAGAGACAGAGCCTGTACTTAATGCAGGACTATGAAACCTTTGTGTGTATATGTGAGTGTGGGTGTGGATGTATGTCTTGGATGCTTTTGGGGGTCTGACAAAGACTATGGGTTTGGTTTCAGAATGTTTTATTTTTATTTTTTCCATAATTGAAGAAAATGCTAAATTTCAGTTAGAGGTTGGTTACAAATAAAAATGTAGTTTTTCCCAAGCAAGTCTTATACCCCTAGAAATCCTCTTGGGGAGACCATGGATCCCAAGTTAAGTACCTTGAAGATACAGAAGGTGAAAGATGACTTTCCTAATCCTGTCTTCCATAAAGAAACTAACTGCCTGCAATCTCCAATATGTCAATATGTCCTACAGGCCCCTTGCCTGGAGAAAAAAAATATGTATACATTACTTACAATTTCTGGGTATATTGATTGAATGACAATCTATAAGTAAGTAGAAAGATAGAAGATCTGATCTCCTCAAATAAACCTTCCATTTCATTTTGCTTCCCAGGAACTGCAATAGTAATGGGTCAGTTGAGTACAGAGTAAGAAGATTATCTTTGACATCCCTCCACCCAACATGCACAAGCTTGCTAAACTATGTCATTTCTTGCCCTAAAACTTAAATGATTCTCTTACCCTCATCCTGCTCTCCTCATTCTCTGCCCCTCCGCCATTCTCTGAAGCCATGTAGACAAAGCTATTTTTTTTCAGGGGGAGGGGGGTGTGGTGCTGCTGTAAGTAGAGTGGAGATGCCTACCTAAAGCTAATACTAATAATATAGGTTCCTAGGCAGTAAGACCTACTTCTTTTTCTTTTTTAAAAAAATTTATTTTATTTGCAATTCATAGAACAAAACAAGCATTTCCATACCACAGTGTGGAAAAATATTATCTGGATATATCCCACAGTGTGGAAAAAATATTATTACACGTGAAACCACAAATCTACCATGTACCAGAAAAGACAGAGCCTTCAGGAACTGAGTCTTAGCCAAAGTGAAGACTCACTTCACACAGCCAGACATACCCTGAACACACTGACCCATCTCCTAGTGTTGAAAATTATCTCAGTCATTTGGTGAAATCTGAAGCTTGTTCATTCTCCTTATTTTTCAACCTTTGACTTGATCTTGTCCAAACCTCTTCATCTCCACTTATATCTATAATCTTCTCTAGCCGCTCATGCTTCCAACTTGGAGCTCACATCCTGCCTCAGCCTTCTCTACAGAGCACTCAATGGGTCACTGTCTCTGACTTACCTATCCCATGTTTCCTTTCTCATAGCAGAGTCTCTGAACCTTTCTCTGTCCCAAATTTAAGGAAGCTCAGCCTTTACCACAGAAGAGCTGTCAGCCTCTGGCAAGGTAGGGAAGAGATTGCAAATGCAAATATTCTAGGTCTGTCTCTTTGATATTTGTGAGTCCAGACAGTTTTTACCAAGTTCTGTCAAATTTTGCGTTACCATAATGTACTAAGTGACAGAGACAGTGGTAGTCTGTTAATGTGCTATGGATCCTAATTTCAATTTTTATTTTAAGTCTTTTAAGCCCAAACTAATTACTTTCAGGCTGTAGGCCTCCTGGCTATGCTAATTTTCATGGATATTTTACTTGTCTCTTGAGTCAATAGTTATAACCCTCTTTTCTCTACCCATTAGGTACTCTGTACCTGGGTATTTCTTTATTCTCTGTTTTAAATCTGCCTATTATTCCTTCTTCCTTTCATACCAACAACTCATGTCTTCCCTACCCCCCTCCATGACTCCTAATACACATGTGTATTCATTGGCTTCTTTCTTGTTGCTATATTGAGAAAATGGGGAGGGGGGGAAGAACCTTTACACTGGCCATTCTGCATGTCTAGAATTAATTCCATCCATCTTATAGAATCTCTCTCTTCCTTCAGTTTGCAGTTCAAGTGTCAGCTTCTACCTTTCCTCATCCCCCTCCCAAAATGCTAAAGATCTCCCTTCTTAACTATATTCATTGTATTTAACTAATTCTTATTTATTCTCTTTATACTTATTCTGTATGTATATATATATATATATATATATATATACATATGTATGTATATATATATATATATATATATATATATATATATATATATATATACATATGTATGTATATATATTTATAAATGTACCTGTCTCCTCATATTGAATGGAAGCTCAAGAGCTGAGATTGGTTCATATTTTGTATTGGTATCCTCAGGGTGGTGCTAGAGCCAGCTCTAATCATCTTGCAGATTGATAGTTATAATTTCAGTGTAAGCATTTAAACCTCAGAAATCTACTACAAATGAGGGCTCAATTTGTTCTTTTGTTAATTGTTTAGAATTTTTAAAGTGTTAATAATTCATAATTACAAAAAGTACATGTGAACATTTTCCCCCAGAGAGCCTAGGTGATCCTGGGTCAATTCTTTAAGACTATAAGTTACAGATGAGTTGATAATTGGTCTCCTTTGAGGAATTTCAACATGAGGTATTTCCAATATGGATGAGATTGACAGTCTGGAAGATATGACCAGTAAGTCAGTCAAAAAGCATGTTTAAGCTATTATTACATGACAGGCACTATGCTAAGCAACGGGGATACAAAGAAAAGCAAAACCACAGTCCTTGTTCTCAAGAAACTCACTTTCTAATGGGGGATAATTATGTTCATAAAAGATATTTGTGAAGTAGATGGAAATTAATCTCAAAGGAAAGGCACTGGATGGGAGAGGCAAAGGTAAGAAAGAGAAAAATCTCATGCAGAAAGGTGACATCTGAGCTAAATTTTGAAGGAAGTCCAAGAAGGTGAGGCAGAAGTGAAGGTGGAGAATGAAAAACACAGAGCTGGAATGAATGAGGGAAATTAGGATAGTACTTTGCTTTTGAAAGGTATCTTGATAACCCCTGCACACATCCGTTGTATGCCTGGAATGATGAGCCTCACTCTTTGTGTATCCTAAAGAATCATTGCATCATAGATTGCATACAGAAATAAATGACTGAATAAACCAACTCCAAATACCACATAGTTTCAGTGGCATAACAGAGAGCACTGGGCCTGGACTTGGAAAGAGCAGAGTTCAAATTTGACCTCAGAAATTACTATCTGTGTGACTGGGCAAGTCACTTAACCCCTGCCTGCATAAAACTGGAGAAGGGAATGACAAACCATTCCAATATCTTTGCCAAAAAAAACCCAAACCCATAAACAGTTGGTCCAGTGAGTCACAAAGCATCAGATATGACTGAACAACTGACCAACAACAAAGACCACACATGCAAGGAAGCAATTCACCTCTCTCCTATTAGCCACATCCTCGTATTTGATGCAAATCTGCCAACCACTTTACCATTTGAAGAGAGGAAGTTGGTCAACCAGAAGGAAAGACCACAATAACATAAAGCAAAAGTTCATTGAAAAACTTTAGGACTCTGACCCATACAATGGCCAAACTTGACTCCAAGTGCCTGATAGGAAATAGTCATCCAGCCTCTTGTCAGAGGAGGTGGACTGCTGGTGCAAAATGACATCATTTCAAACAAGATCAATGGAATGATTTATTTTGTTTGTCTGTACTTATTTATTCTGAGGGAAAGTTCTGTTTGAGCTGAGGGAAAGGAGGGAGTCACTAGACGGAAAAAAAACTGTTGTATTAAAAAAAAATTCAACTTCCAGGAGCCAAGATGGCGGAGTGAGCAGTAAACTGCTATAACTCTCCCATAGTCACCTCCAAACAATCATAAAATAGAGACCTAAAACAAATCCTGGGAAAACAGAACCAGTAAACAGATGGGGTGAAACAATCTTTTAGCCCAAGCAACTTGGAGAATCACCAAGAAAGGTTCATCCTGCATGGGTGAAAGGAGCACGTAACCCAAGACGGGAAGCATCCCAGTAAGCCAGCAGCAAGCCCCACCTCAGCAAACTAGAGGGAGATCCTGAGCCTCAGTGTGGTAGAGCAGGCAAACTCCCACACCAACGTCCCCCACGTGCCTTAGCATAGAGAGGGAACTAGCAGACTCCAGCTCTAAGAACCACCACATGCTTCACCATAGCTCCAGACAAACAGGCACCGTCCAGTGGCTAGGTCTCCAACTGCTTCAACACAACCCTGGTCAAGCAGGTAAACACCTACCCCATAGGTGCCTAAGCAAACAGGCAGCAGCCAGCCAGCACTGGGTCCACCATGCTGCAGCACAGCTCTGGGGAAACAGGCAGCCTGACCATACCTGCTTCAGTGTAGCCATTTGGAAATGCAGAAACACCCCACCAAGCCTCAGAACACACCAGATACCACCACTAGGAACCCAGTTCAACACCAGATAAGCTGCCAGACCACTACAGCCTCTAGCAGTGCCAGCCAACTCTCACCACACCACCTCAGTGCAGTACCAGATGTGAAGGTCTCCCATGGGCCTCAAGGCAACATCAGTGCAACACCAGGTAAATAGCAAGAGCCTGTAGCCACTAGCATAAGAAGCTTAAAAGAGTGCACTTTCCACCCTGGGAACAGAACTCAAACTTAAAAGGAAAAAGACTGAAAAAAAAGGATGAGCAGAAAAAAAGAATCTTACTATCAAAAGTTATTATGCTGATAAGGAAGACCAAGGCACAAAATCAGAAGAGGACAGCAGTGTCAAACAAAACACCTATGGGCAAAACCCCAGAGAAAAATAGGAAGTGGTCTCAAACCCAGAAAGAACTCATAGAATAACCCAAAAAGGAGCTTAAAAATCATATAAGAGAGATAGAAGAAAAATTGGGAAAAGAAATCAGAGCAATGCAAGACAGTTATGAAAAGAGACTCAACAGCCTAGAAAACTGCTTTAAAAGTACAATTGGCCAAATGGAAAAGGAGATACAAAAATTCACTAAAGAAAACAACTCATTAAAGAGTACAATTGGCCAAATGGAAAAGTCCAAAAGCTAATTGAGGAAAACAATACCTTAAAAGTCAGAACTGAGCAAGTAGAAGCTGACCTGGACCAGCATCTTTCAAGAAATTATCAAAGAAAACTGCCCCAATATCCTGGAACCAGAAGGGAAATAGGCATTGAAAGAATCTACTGATCACCTCAGGAAAGAGATCCCAAAATAAAAACCCCTTAGGAACATGATAGCCAAATTTCAACTATCAGGTCAAGGAAAAAAATACTACAAGTGACTGGAAAGAAACAATTCAAATTTTGGGGAGTCACAATCAGGATCATACAGACCTGGTAGCTGCAACATTAAAGGACTGGAGGTCATGGAACATGATATTCTGGAGAACAAAGGAGCTAGGACTACAGTCAAGAATCATTTACCTGGCAAAATTAAGCATAATACATCAAGGGAGGAAATGGTCATTCAATAAAATATAAGAATTTCAAGCCTTCATAAGGAGAAGACCAGAACTAAACCAAAAATTTGACCTTTAACATCAAAACCCAAGAGAAGCATAAACAGGTAAAAAGGGAAAAGAAAACATAAGGGATTCAATCAAGCTGAACTGTTTACATCACTACATAGGAAGATGGTACTTGTGACTCTTAAAAATTGTGTCACTAACAGTTCAGATAAAAGGAACACACATAGACAGAAAATACAAGTATAGGGTGAATTTGAGGAAATGACATAAAAAAATTAAGATGAGAAAGAGGAGTACACCGCATGCAGAAGGAAGGGAGAGGTAGAATGGGGTAAATTATTTCACATGAAGAGGTGAAAAAGACCTATCAGAGCAGACGGGAAGATGGGAGGGTGGGCAATGGGCACAGCTTGAGCCTTACTCTCATCAGTATTGGCTTAAAGAGGGCATAATATACACAATCAGTTGAATATAAAAAAATCTATCTTACTTGACAAGGAAGTAGGAGGGGCAAAGATTAAGTAAAGGTCAGGGACATGAGGGGAACTGACATAAGAGAGGGCAGATTGGGGAAGTGGTAGACAAAATCAAAACACTGGTGAGGTGGGAAAGGGTGAAAGGAGAGAGAGGACAAACAGGAGGAAGAATAGGGTAGAGGGAAATATGCAGTTAATAATCATAACTGTGAATGTGAATGGGATGAACTCTCTCATAAAATGGAAGCAAATAGCAGATTAGCACAAAAACCAGAATCCTACAATATGTTGCTTACATGAAACACACTTGAAGCAGAGAGACACACACAGAGTAAAGGTAAGTGGCTGCAACAGAATCTATTATGCTTTAGCTGAAGTATAAAGATCAGGTGTAGCAATCCTGATCTTAGACAAAGTAAAAGCAAAAACAGACCAAATTAAAAGAGATAAAGAAGGAAACTACATCTTGCTAAAAGGTGCCATAGACAATGAAGCAGTCGAAGTAGAAGAGCAAGGAATAGTCCCCTTGTCAGATCTATGAGGAGTGGAAGAATTTATGACCAAACAAGAGGTAGGGAGCATTATAAAATGTAGAACAAATAACTTTGATCATATTAAATTGAAAAGCATTTGTACAAACAAAGCCAATGCAACCAAGATTAGAAGGAAAGCAGAAAGCTGAGAAACAATCTTTATAGTAAGAGTCTCTGATAAAGTCTTCATTTCTCAAATATATAGAGAACTGAGTTAAACTTATAAGAATACAAGCCATTCTTCAATTGATAAATGGTAAAAGGATATGAACAGGCAGTTTTTAGTTGAAGAAATCAAAGCTATCCATAGGCATATGAAGAATTGCTCTAATTCACTTTTGTTTAGAGAAATACAAATTAAAACAACTCTAAGGCACCACCTCACACTTATCAGATTGGCTAATATGACAAAAAAGAAAAATGATAAATGTTGGCAAGAATATGGGAAAATTGGGACACTAATGCACTGTTGGTGGAGTTGTGAACTGATTCAAATACTCTGGAGAGTAATTTAGAACTATGCCCAAAGGGCAACCAAACTGTGCATACCCTTTAATCCAACAATACCAGTACTAACTCTATATCTAATAGGGATCATAAAAAGGGGAAAGAAAACGTATGTGCAAAGATATTTATATCAGCTATTTTCATGGTGGCAAAATATTGGAAATTGAGGGGATTCCCATCAATTGGAGAATGACTGAACAAGCTGTGGAATATAAATGTAATGGAATACTATGGTGCTATAAGAAATGATGAGCAGGGGAATTTCAGAATTACCTGGAAGGACTTGTACAAACTAATGCAAAGTGAAATGATCAGAACCAGGAACACATTGTACACATTATCAACAACATTGTGTGATTGTTTACTATGAATGATTTGGCCCTTCTCAGCAACACAATGGTCCAAGACAAGTACAAAGGACTCAAAAAGGAAAATGCCACCCACATACAGATAAAGAACTGATGGACTCAGGATGCAGATAAAGGCATATTTTTTCACCTATCTTGTTCTTTCTCATGGTTTTATTTCCTTTTGGTTTGTTTCTTCTTCCACAACTGTGATGAATATGGGAATACGTTTTACATAATAGCACATGTATAAACCATATCAAACCACCTACCATTTTCAGAAGAGGGGAGGTGAGGGAGGGAAGAAGAAAACTTTGGAACTCAAAATCTTGCAAAAATGAATGCTAAAAATTTCTCTAATATGTAATTGAGAAAAAATAAGATACTACCTATATCAAAAAGAAATAAAATAAAAAATAAAGAATGAATTTTAAAATTTAAAAGAAAAGAAGCATAGTTAGGTTTTTATGGATATCATGTTCTTTGCACAGAGTAGAAATTTAATAAATGGTAATTGAACAAGTGAGCAAATGAATTTGGGAGTTCTTTGTGGTAACGGTGTTTCCCTCAATGAATGTATTTATCTTTGTCTATTTATCACTGATGGATATTAATATCAAAGGAACTATTCTGATTGCCAGCTTCAGAGTCTTCTCTACCCTTCTTTGTTCCTCATTTTGGAATGTAAGAGGACTGAGAGTGTTTAAAGGAGGTTCACAGCTTTTAGGTGTCAAAGGCCTCTTTTATTACCTTTTGCAAGATATGCTGTAATTGATCAACTGGCTGCCAAAGGTGGCTAGGTCATCAAGGAATTGAATAAAATGTGTGACAGGGTGGCCTTTTAACTTGGTACATCTTTCCCCAGAATTAGCCCTTAGTCTCCGTTGGTCACAATGATAACATGTTTTCTCCAAATTTAAAGTTTTGCAAAATGTCATTTGTATGTCTAACATTAGTGTCAGAAATATTTCTTATGTTTGTCATAGTGCAACTCTGAGTTCTTTATATCTGTTTTTTAAAGTGAAACTTCTTTCTGCTACCTCAGAAGGTCCATGGCAGTGAGGTCTCATGCACAGCTGGAGGAGGTGGCAGAAACCCCTGGAGCTGATAACAGCCTTGGAGAAATGTCCCCACTCTTGGCAGAGCCATTCTGGAAAGCACACACTACTAGGCCTCTGCACCAAAAAGATCAAAGAAAGAGGAAAAAGCCCTGTATGTGAACACATATTTAGGCAGCTCTTTGTGTCAAGCAGACAAGTCAGTCTGGTTGCTGTCCTTCATTCAGGAAGAGGACCAAAATGGCATCACTGTGCTAGAATCAAGTTTCAGTGCATATGACTGTGGCTGACCAGACCAATACAAGCTTAGAATGCCCTACCACAGGTTGGGCACCACACCTTTGGAGTGGTTTCTCTAAATTTGAACATCCTGCCTTTCCTTTCAACTGTTTCAATTCTGCTTTGCTCATAGAGGACAGCACCTTCTCTGGTTTGGGTATGCCATGCTGAGCAGTCCTGTGCTATTGTCCCAAATGTCACATAATCAATTCAAGAGTTCTGGAGAGATCTTGAGAGTGCCCTTGTATCACTTCTTCTGGCCACCATGTGAACGCTTGCCCTGTGTGAATTCTCCATAAAATAGTCTTTTTGGCAAGCATATGTTTTGCATTCAAACAACATGGGCAGCCCATCAGAGTTGCACTTTCTGAAGCAGAGTTTAATGCTTGGCAATTTAGTTCAAGAAAGGACCTCAAGGTCTGGTATCTTATCCTGCCTGGTGATCTTTAAAATCTTCCTAAGACAATTCAGTGGAAGCAATTCAGTTTCCTGGCATGGTGCTAGTATACTATTGAGGTTTCACAGGCATACAACAAATGAGGTCAGCACAACAGCTCTATAGATCTTCACTTTCATAGTCAGTCTAATACTTCTCTCCCATACTTTCTTTGGAGCCTCCCAAACACTGAGGTAGCTCTTATCAATGTATACATCCCTGGAAAGTACACTATCAAGGTAAGTGAACTTATCTACATCATTTAAAACATCTCAATGGTTCCACATATGGAAGGTGTGGTGGTGAAATACCTGTGTTTTCTTAGCACAAGCAGCAGAGAATTGATCCATACTTTGTTGCATCTCAGTCAGAGGCTGCATTGAGTGCACAATCATCTGCAAACAGAGAATCATGCAACAGCATTTCCTCCACCTTGGTTTTGGCTCTAAGTGAAAGGATTTACCATCAGTGTGGTAGCTGACCTCAATGCCATGTTCTTCCTCATTGAAAGCATTTGACAACATGGCTGAAAACATCATGCTAAAAAGCATGAGAGCAAGCATGCAGCCTTGTTTTACTCCATTGGTGACTGGAAAAGCATGAGAGAATTGTTTATTATCCAGAACCCAGGCAAGCATGCCATCGTGAAATTGATGTACAATACTGGTGAACTCTGGGTAACCAAATTTTTCAAAGGCCTTGGTCAGATCTACAAACATTGTGTACAGACCTCTGTTCTGCTCCTGGCATTTTTCCTGGAGTTGTCAGGCTGCAAACAACATATCTAATGTATTTATGAATCCATTCCACTTTTAAAACTCACGTATTTTATTTATCCCATTTTCTATCTACCAACTCTTAGGAAACTGTATAAACAGATTAGCAATATTCTTTTTCTAATGAATTTTAATAGCTTAATAGCTTCTCTCAGTAAGTTGAAGTCACCCAGTAATATTTATATCATTGTGATTTCCCAAGCCTATTCTTTTTCAAATTCAAAATTGTTTAACTAATGAACTTTCTTGACTCAAATAGGAAAATTCAGCACAGGCCAAGTTCATCTGTCCCAAAGTTCATTGGCTATATGAATCTTAGTCTTATCTTCTTCATTGGGTCATCAGGAATTTGCATTTCAGGCCTGAAGTACATTTTGAGTATTTTAATACTTGTCTTTCTGATATGAGGAATGAGTGGGGGTGAGCAACTTCTTATCTATTTTTTGATCAGTCTAAGCCACAAGGAAATTGATTTAGTGTCCCTATCTCAAATGCAAGATGAGCCTTATCTTATGTAACACAGTGCTCATTCATTATCATATCTCACTCATTTATCATTGATCTCATATTTCAGTTTGCTAGTTGTAGATTTAAGTACCTCAGATAATACCATAGAAATCTAAATGGGTATTAATTGCATTTTCCAAATCAAAAGATATCTTAGCATACTCATTTTCTGTGCCAGAAATGTCTAAAATTAATGGTTTAAAATTTATTTGATAAAACCTTTCCCATACTCTACCCTCACACTTGATTTAACAAGAAGGGGACAACCACGGCTAAAGGGGTAGAAGAAGGGAAACCTTGGGGTAGGGCAAGGTTTATTAGTGGCAGAACATAACCTGTCAGAAGAAATGATTCATTGTGATGGTCATTTTGAACCTGTCAGTTTATGGAATATTTCTGATAAAAAACTTGCCTTTGCTATAGCACTGCAAATTAAAATTTCCTGGGTTGGAGCTGGCGAGGCAAGACTCATGTAACAGTACTTTAATATGCTATAGACTCCAAGACTATTCTACCCAGTGGAATCTTTTCACTCAACCTTAAGGATGTTTGGGGGCGGGGAAGGTATATGCCAAGCCCAAGCTGAATGCTCTCTATCCATCTCAGGTGTTCTCAAACCCATCCATATGAATTAGGTATCCGGGAAAGGATGAGTTTGAAGTTGATCCAGAAGCAACTGTGCTAGTGTCAAAGTTTCTTTGCCTTCACAGAATCACAGATCCTTAGAGTTGCATTGTGCCCAAGAGACCATCTAGTCCGATCTTCACCTAAGTAATAATACCCTCACCATCAGGAGTTCTCAATCTAGGGGTCCACTAACTTATTTTTAAATTTTTTTTTGATAACTGGGTTCCAAAATAATTGATTTCTTTTGTAATACTGTGTATTTTACTTTATGCAATTGAAAATATTGTTCTAAGAAAGGGTCAACAGGCTTTATCAGAGGGGTCCATCACACGTGCATACAGAGAGAGAGAGAGAGAGAGAGAGAGAGAGAGAGAGAGAGAGAGAGAGAGAGAGAGTTAAGAATATCTATCTGCTCTATGCTATAACCAGCAAGTGGCAACCCAGCATTTACTTACTTACAGAACTCTAGTAAGAGGAAATTTACCACCTTACCTCCTAAAGCAATCTATTCTATTTTGTGGGATCACTAATTGTCAGGAAGTCTTTTTCTTGCATGAAGTCTAAATATGCCATTTTTCTACTGTTAGCCCCTGCTCCTACTTCTGCCCTCAGGAGTCAATTAGAACAAGTCCAATCCTTTTCCTGTATGAAAGCCCTTCAGATACTTGATGCAACTATCTTGTGCTCACTACATCTTTTCTTATCTGATCTTAATTTCACACTTCTTTAAACTACTCCTTATATTCCATTCACTGAAAGCCTTTTATCATCTTGGTTACTCTTCTGGACAGAAGATTAATTATTATATTTACATTATAATTAACTATTAATGTCTGTCCTTCATAAAATGTGGTGCCTAGAGCTTAGCACAATATTTCAAATATAGTCTGTTCAGGGTAGAGGACAACAGAACTACCACCTCTTTTTTCCTGGACACTTAGTGAAATCAAAATTGCATTAGCTATAGTTAATATTCGTTTAGATTTTTCCTGCATCACATTGTTGGCTCATTGTGGATGTCCTTGGGAACAATTTGCCGGATGCACCTTTCAGGGTCATATCTATTCTACAGGACTTTTCCTAAGGTAATAAGTTCAAATAGGCAGAATTTTCCATTGAACACACCAAGAAAAAGTCTTGTTCAGTTGTTTTTCAGTTGCATCTGACTCTTCATGACCCAATTTAGGGTTTTCTTGGAAAAGATACTGGAGTGGTTTGCCCTTTTCTTCTCTAGCTCATTATGCAGACGAGGAAACCAAGACAAAAAAAATATTAAGTGATTTGCCCAGGGTCACACAGCTAGTAAGTGTCTGTGGCCAGATTTGAACTCACTCCTTAATCTTGTACTGAATCTTTAAAAAGTTATTACCTCTTGTTTCCTCCATTTCCTCTCTAGCACCTTGCTTCTTGGTACCTTAAAATGTGGTTTCCTTCAAAGCTCAACTCAAAAAACAAATTCCCAGTTGTCAGTGCTCTCCACTCAGCAAATTACTTTGCATTCACTTTGTATATATTTTATATTTACTAATATGTGTATATAACATATATTACATAGAGGAAGGGTGAGAGAGAGAAAAAGAAGGAGAGAGAGGGAAAGAGAGAGAGAAAGAGAGACAGACAGACAGAGAGGAGAGAGAGTTTCTTTCCTTCAATAGAATGTAAGCTCCTTGAGAAAAGGAACTACTTCCCCTTTATGTCTTAATTTCAAGTGCCTGGCACAGTGTCTGACATATAATAGGCACTTTTAAAAGTGCTTGTTGAATGAATGAATGAATGATGAACAGGTACAGGCAATATATATTAGTGTTTCAATGACAACCTGTAGGGTGTTTCTAATGGAGTATTTCAGGAATCTGTCTTTTGCTCTATGCAACTCACCTTTTTAATATTAAATATAATGCCCTAGAAACCATACTAATTAAATGTTCAGATGATAGAAAACTAGAAATAATACTTACCACCTTGGAAGTTAGAATCAGGATCCATAAAAATCTTGACTAGCTAGATGAAGGACCAAATTGACTAAGATGAAATTTACCTGTGATAAATGTAAGATCCTACATTACAGTTAGACAGAAATGGGAAGGCATGGTTGGACAACAATTCTGGTTTTAAAAATCATTGGATTTTAGTGGATTTGGATTTTTTCAAATACTTAATAAATGTTTACTGTCAGCCATAGCTAGAGCAAACCTAGGCTGTGTTAAAAAAGGAATAGTGATCTTAGGAAGGAAAGTAAGAGTTTCGTTGTATTCTGCCCTGGCCAGACCATATTTGAAAGAGTGTTTCAGTTTTGAGTGCTATATTTCAGGAAGAATATAGCAAACTTTAAGCAAATTTAGAGGAAAGCAGCCAGCCTGGTATGGAGTCTATGCTGATTTCCAAGGGTTGAAGGAACTAGGTACTTTTAGCCTGGAGAAGGGAAGATTAGGGGATACATGGTAGATATCTTAAAATATTTGGAGGATAAACATGTGCAAGAGGTAAGAGTTTTGTTTTGTTTCTGCTTAGTCTCAAAGGACAGAATTAGACTAGGAGGAATTGATAGACATTGCACATTATTGTTGTTCAGTCATGTCCAACTCTTCATGATCCTGTGGAACATACCTGTCTATGGAGTTTTCTTGACAAAGATACTGGAGTGGTTTCCCATTTCCTTCCCCAAGGATGTATACCTTGACAAGGAGGTTGACACACACATTGATAGAGCTAGCTTAGTGTTTTGAAAGCTAGAGTAGTGGTTGTCAAAGTGGGTGATACCACCCCCTGGAGGGCACTGGAAGTATCCAGGGGCGTGGTAGTAGCTTGAGGTGCAATTGGGGAGCATTGAATAAAAATAAGGGGGCAGTGGAAGCATAGAGGAAGAAGAGAAGAAAATTTTGAAAAAATTGTTCATACATGTTTTATCTGTTGTGTAACAGTTAAAGTCATAGTGATTACATTATTTTCCAAATAAACACAGAAAGTGTAAGTTATAACTCGTCAGTGATCAAGTCTGCCAACAGGTCTTAACAAGCAAGTATTGGCAGGCAAGTATGTTGCACGTTGGAGGGAAGTCCAGCATGCATAGGCAGGAATATGTGCATGTAATGACTTGCTTACAATACAATACTATACAGTTATATGATGCAATATTGTGTCATCAAAATTTCAATGCAGGAAAAAAAACACAAACTAACAATAAATTATTAAATTTAAGATGCATCTTTTTAAAAACATTTTTTTTAAATAACGCAAATTTCAAAAAAAATGTTAGAGTTAAAGAAAGTAGATTTCCAGGGGGGCACTAAGTAATTTTATTTTTAAAAGTGGGCAATAAGCCAAATAAATTTGGGAACCTTTGGGTAGAGAATGGCTCACTGAAGGTTCTGTATAGAGGATTCCTTTACAGGTACAAGTTGGATTGTATGGCTTGCTTCTGAAATCACTTCTAACTCTTGGATTCCGTTATTCTATGATAAGTAGAGAAGACAGGAAGAACAATTGCCTTCAGTACAATAATAAATTTTATGACTTCAGAGAACCTTGGAAAGTACCCCATCTAGCAGCAGCATATATAGCAATGGGCAAATCCTATGCCCCTGTTTTGCCACCATACCTAAGAACTAAGGGACCCTTCCAACTGACATGTAAGTGAAATCTTTTATAAATGTTGTCTCCCCCATAAGAAGGTGAGCTCCCTGAGAGTAGAAACTGTCTCACTTTTCTATTGGCTTGCTAGCTATTTTCATATAATGAGCATTTAACGAATGCTTTTTTATTTATTCATGACATCATTACCTCTAAACAGCTTCTTATGATGCTGATGATGTCACATTTATAAAGAGCTTTAAGATTAGAAAGTATATTTCCCCAATAGGCACTACAAATATGACTATCTCCTTTATAAAGATGGGGAAACTGAGGTTCTAAAAGGTTAAATGACTTCTCCAGAGTCATAGAGTAAATGTCAAAACTAAGACTTAAATACAAATCTTCTGACTCAAAAGTTATTGTTATTTATTTCCCCTGTCCCTGATAAAGAGATGGATGCCATTCTGATTCTGTATTTGTTGGTCAATTCCTCCATTGAACAATACTGCATCCTTTATGAACTGATCAGAAGAGTAGTCTAGGAAAAAGAAGAACCTGGACCAAGACCTGCAGGAGCATGGCTAGAATTATTCCATAGCTTATAAATTATGCTACTGGGCATCTGACTTGAGAAAGTAATCTCTCCACAGTGCTTATAGCTATTGGAGTATTTTTCTGAGAGGAAGGGCAAAGGTCTAGACCACAGGTTTACTTTTCTTGGGCATCAGGAAAAAATGAATCTGATAGCTCCTACATACCAAGAGAGAGATACTGATGCAAAGAATATTATCTGTATCTGCAGAGATAGGAGAATTATATCAGGCATTCTTCATTACATTAAAGTTTTATAAGTCTATTTTGGAAATTTCACTTGCACTAAAAAAAATAAAATCATCCGTTCAGAGCAAAAATCTCAAGTGGATAGGTAAATACAGCAACTGGTGATATTCCTCTCTGCTATTATTAGGTATCCAACGTTAACGCAGAAACTTTCTCAGAAACCCGGAGGGAACCATGGCCAAGAACCAGTGGGGTCTGAAGTAAGCTTGTCACTGACCTTGACTATCATTCATTAGCACAGTCAGCTTGTTTGTAGATTTTTCTTGGATTTAAAGGGATGGAGGCCTTTTTAGACAGTTACTATCTGGGGATAAAAAAGTGTCAAATTGCTTGGATAATGGTGCTAGTTTTCACTGTGTTTACACTTTGATCATCATTATGCAGTGACAGAGAGAGGTCATTTTTGCCCTTTTCTCTGAAGAAGTATCAGCTTTGCTGATAATAAATTTATGATGAATCCCAATTCTTTCTCCCTAACTGAGGCATTCTAATTGATTTTTTCTAATTATTTTGAATGTGAAGATGCTTTATTACTGTGTGCTTGGGGTTCTGTTTTTATTTTGGAGAGATTTTGGTCCATGCTGAGTTTTTCTCTTTGAGCCAAGTTTGGGTGGGCAGACAATCTTACCCCTCCCTCCCAGGCTCAGGATCCTAATAGTACTTTACTACCCAAACACACATATCACTTCTAAGGACTTATCTACAATTAAAATAATTTGCTTTTGATAGTGGACAGTATACTTACCTTGGAGTCAGAAAGACTAAGATTAAAATTGGGTCTCTTTAATAGTTATGTGACCTTGGGCAAGCCATTTAACTTTTTTGACCATGAGGCAATTCACAAAAATATAAATTATGGAACGTTGTGATGTTATATATTTTAACTAATCTTAATTCGCTTCTTCTGAGAATGTCTCCAATTTATCTTATGTATTTTATTTGTGCATAGTCTGCATGTTGTCTCCCCTATTAAGCTATGAGCTCTATGAGATTACAGTTGGGTTTTTTTTGGTCTTTTTTTATAACACCAGCACACAGTAGGCACTTACCATATGATAGGTGGCTAACTATACATATCAGAGCCACGCCAATATACAGCCTTGACTTATAGACATTAAAATAAAAAGTTTTAGGCCGAACATATAGTATAAAGTTGACTGTAATTTGTACACTTAAATATAGTTGTGTAATTCACGTGTGTTCTTATCTAGATCCTACCTTCACCCTTAATTACTCACTACCTAGGGGGACAAGTCACTTGCCCTCTCAACACCTCAGTTTCCTCAGAATAATACCTCATTGAAATATGCAATGCATGAAAAATGCTTATAAATCTTAAAGTATTAAATAGACTGTTATTTTGTACTAGCTAGCATTTATATGGCACTTTAAGGTTTGTACAGAATTTTTCCAATTTGTATCTCAGATTATCTTTGCAACAACCCTGAGAAGAAGGTATTAGTATAATCCACATTTTACAATTGAGGAAACTGAGACAGGCAGCAGTTAAGTGACTTGTTTGACTGGATCATATAGTTAGGTGAATGTCTGAGGCAGGATTTGAACTCAGGTCTTGCCAATTTGAAGTCCCACACTTCATCCACTATACCACCCAGGTGGCGCTGAATTCTGCAAATGGAAGAGAACATTGGTATAATACATAGAGAGCTAGAATCAGTGAGGAGAAAATGGATTCAATTCCCACCTATGACAACGTGACCCTGGGCATCTCACTCAACTTTTCAATAGTCCCAGACAACTCCCTAATACTGTAATCTGCCAAATAGTTTCTGAATTATGACAGTGAGAGTTTTATCACTGGGCAACTCCCAACACTGATGAAATCACAGGTGTGGACAAAAATAAATAAATAAAATATTAATAACATTTCTAAAACTCTGTATCTATAATACTATCTTCACCATCCTTATCATAAACCTAAGTATGAAGGAGGGAAAATAACATAACTTCTTAATACCTCACAATGGCCTATGTTCCTCTTAGGTTGAGCTATTAGCAATTCATTCAATAAAGTCTGGTGCCTATGAATGTGACACAGGCACTATATTTATAATTGTAAAATCTGGGAAACTTCTAGCAAGACTTCAAGGCAGAGAACTCCCTGGGGAACCGGTTGTTATTGCTTTGAGGGCCACTTCTCAATTTCTTAGAGAAAGAATTTCCAAGCTTTCTTCTTTTCTCATCTCAAAGTTCATTCCTCCTGGGAAGAATCTCTTTGACCCATCCCTTCTGTATAATTGACTATTTATATGCAGCAATTACTACAGACTCTTTACCCTCTTGAGTGCCAGATAACTGTGCCCCACATCTGATTTTTTATTATGATTATTTTAATCATCCCATGGCAAGGCTCACCAGGTAAGAGCAATCTGCCTATGGAATAATTCCAAACTGATTTCATAGTACTCCCACAGTAAAACGCCATCAGGTGATAGGAATTTGCCTATGGACCAACTTCACAATGGAGTCCTGTTAGAAAGAATACAAGGAGAAAGTCATGGGCATTCTAATAAATGTCTGTGTCTGAGAGTTGCATGAGTTTCCTCACCACATTTAGTGCTGGCAATGGTCCTTGAAATAGCTAGAAATAGTTTATGTCATCAGTTAGGATTAAAATCAGTAACATTTCCACATCAAATGCACCTCATAAATCACAAATATCCTTGCACTGAATTTCAATCTGGTCTATTTCTGAAGTTATATTTCATGTCTTACTTTTGCTTACTGTTTTACATAAGGCAATTATTCCTCCTCCCCCTCTTTTTTTTTTCACAAATACAATTTTAATCACTTAAACATTTCATATTCTTTTTCAGTATTGATGGTTAAATATCTGAATCATGATATAGTAACTTTCATTTTTAAGTATATAAAATACCACTAGGTTCTTTAAGGAAAATAACATTTTATTACTTCTTATTTTAAGCACTTACCATATATGAATTTGTATTATCTGGGGAAGATTAACTCTACAACAGTCTACTGATTATATTCTGCTTCCTGAATGGATTGCAGCAATCTAGCTTCTGTTGTACTGGGTCCCAACCCCAGCCATCTAATCTCTTCACGTTATCTTCAAGCAAAAAACCCATCCTACATCCTCACAAAGGCTTAGCCATAATCTGGTAAGCCTTAGTCTTTTTCAGATCCTCTCTGACACAGTTTAGCTCTCTGGCACCCCTGAGCTATACTGCCAACAAACCTCAGGCTTTGATACAATATTCCTTTACCTCTTCACTTTAACCACAACCTAGTTCTCCTGTGATGATGACAAATTTCATGCAAAACTCTTAATAAAAGACAACTTCATATTCCACTATCCCCACCATCACTACTACCACCATTATGCCCTGCCATACGGAAGTAAAGAAGCAAATATTTTTTCATTTGATCTTCACAACCCTAGAACCCTATTATCATCCCCATTTCATACTTGAGGACACTGAGGAAGATAGAGGAAAAGTGACTTGTTCAAGTTCACACAGCTAGTGTCTGAGGCCACATTTGAACTCAGCTCTTCCTGACTAGAGGCAGAATATTCTATTTATTGTGTCTAGCTGCCTCAAGGTCAGAGAGAAGCATGTAATGTTGTAATGTTCCTATTACATTTCCAGATTATTCTTTATCACATTCCTCAATGATCTTTCACTTTTTGTGAGTCCATGCAATCTCTGTACAATATCCCCCTCACCTTCTTGTCAATGTCTCCCACTAGGTTACACTTTAGACTTTCTCAATGATTTTGTAAGACTTTCTGATATTCTTTTCCTTCCCTTCACTCCCCGTTGTGCTGAGGAACTCCGGTATTCATATTGATTAACCTTTTTTAATTACTGAACCTAAAAACTTCCTTAATCTTCTCAGCTCCAATCATGTTCCTTTCCCTGTCACTTCAGCTATAGCCGGGTATGGTCATCCATTTGGCTTCACTATCTCTTGGAATTGGAATACCTCCAACCTTCAGAACTTTGAAATTCTACTCTCAATCCAGCTATCTATGCATTTATCTCTCCCACTTTCCTTCTTTTACTAAACTGACTCTCCCTTTTTTTTTCATAACCTCCAGTCCCTTGGCCTCATCCTTATGTTCTCAGTCCATCATGCCTTATTTATGTTTCCACTATTTCTGTCTCTGGTTCACATCAGTCATATAGGATCCTATACTAGAAATCTTGCTGTTCTGGTCAACACTTCCTTCTCACTTCTTACTCCCAAATCAATTCTTACATCCTATTCATTCCACCTCTCCAGTGTCTCTTGCATCCATTTTCTCTTCTCTATTCCCACTGCCACCATCCTAGTACAGAGTTTACTTCCCCTCCCCCAACCTGAATCATCCTAATATCCTTCTAATTGGTTTTCCCAACTCCATTCTTCACTCTAATCTGCCCTTCATACCACCGACAGAATATTATTTTCTTATGAATAGATATGACCCACTATTCAAAAATTTACAGTCTTACTATGGTCTCCTGAGTGGTTGAAACTCCTTTTCTTACTATTTGAGGACCCCAGTGATCTGGATCCAACCCTACACTTCAAGCCTTACCCTGCATATATTCCAACTAAAGACATGTATTACAGGCTTTCTCAGCTCTACCTGTAGTCCCACTGTTCCCTATGCATCATAAACCTCCCATTCTCCTCTTCATTTGTTGAATTTGAAGATGGATTCTAGTCCTCTCTCTCCTCCATGAATCCTGACACAACCAATCAATTCTACTAGTAGCAAAGTGTACCGTCCCACTGCCCTCCTTGGTCCTTATATAACACTTGGTTATGCTATTCCCTAATATGTTAATAGGATTATGGTGCATATTATAAATACCTATTTCAGTGTCTTTCTCCTCTACTAGACTTTAAAACCCATGTGGGTTTTAAACAGAGAGTCTCATCTAAACTTTTAGCTAACAGTGTTTAATAAATGCCTGTTGAGTGAATGAATCGGCTATTTATCTATATGTTTTATTTGTCTGACTAGATTATAACCTCCTTATAGACAGTGACTGGACTTTATTTTTGTACTTCTCTCAGTGGCCTAGCACAGTACATAGTGTTTAATACACATCTGTTGAAGGTTGTTATGAACATTAATCACTGTTTACAGGAAGGCTCAAGTAAGAACCTAAAACAGCTCCAATTTGTTATTTATGTCTGAAATATAAGGACAAAATTTAGCATAACTAGGACTAGCTTGAGGACAACGTGAGATTTCCTGGTGTATAAGTAAGGTTTTTGTGCTCCCCAAACTATAGCCATTCTGCCTTAAGTACTCCCTCATCTTCTTTTTATAATCTTCCCACTATGAAAGCTCACCTTAAGAAAGGATTGACAATTCATTCTAAGGCATAAGAGACTGGAAGAAAAGGGGATATGCATTTTTAACTGGTAAGTCTCTCTAGTGTAACTGAGTTTCAGGATTTTTTGGGGGGCTGAGGTTAAACTGTCTGATACCCTGGAAATCACATCATGTGGGTGTCGACCTGCTTCACTTAGGGGTAAGGCCAATTACATGATGGAATCCTTTCTTTGTTTTCCATTTTCAGGTTCATAGAAGACCAATTTGACATTTTAGCACCTGCTGGAATTCCTAAGGAGGAAAAAACATCCCTAATAAGCAGCTGGCAAGGTTTGCTTGTTTATTGAACTAATATTATGACATGGACATGCTCTTGTAGTGTTGAATTTCTTCCTGAAAAATGACATAGAAGTAAACATGTGTCCCTGCCAATGATAAAGTCCCACTCCTATCTTGGAGCTAGAAGAAATGCTAATCACTTCATTCATGTCTAGGCTCCAGCTACAAAATATAGAAAGTAGAATTCCATCTCCTTGACACATTTTGTTTCAGCTCTTAGGGAAATAAATGACTCCTCTGTTGTGCGTCATCATTCATAGGCTATTACTGGCTTTGCTGGAGCGGCTGAAAAAGATTTGTGATTTGAATCTCCACATATCATTGGGATTTTTTTTGTCTGCAACGCTTAAAGAGCTTAATGCATGAAGAAAAAACATTCAGCATCAGCCTAAAACTGAGGCACTGAAATTACTTACTATTATCTGGTCCCCTGGAAGTTCATGTTTAAGGGATAGTGACAATTTCAAACTTAAGTAGCCAGTGGGAGCATTGTGCTTATTTTAAAGTATACATGATATAGTTTATGTATTGGATGTAGATATTTATGTGAGTGAATAGATGCATTTACTAGTCCTCAGTGGGCAGAAACATGGCAGAGTGTATAGAAAACAAGTCTGGGAGGCAGAGAGATGGTTGGTTCGAGGTCTGTATCTGACACAAGCTGTTTGTGTGACTGGGCAAATCATTTAACCTCTCAGTGCCTCAGAAAACTTTTTAAAACAATCAGCTACAGATGTGTTGCTGCTTTGCATGGGGAAATATTTTTCCATTCCAAGAGTTATTCACAGCGGTGAAAGCACAGGAATATCAAAAACAGTGGCCACTGTGGAAATAAATAATGATTCTCAGTAGAGTTGGTGCTTTTAGTTCTAAGTGAACTAAATGACTTTTAGCTGCAAATTGGGAACTGAATATATTGCTTACTTTTCTGGGCACTGGTCTCACTGCCACAGAGTGATTGACATTTGAGACCTTCTTAGAGTCCAATCCTTACATTTTTTCAGCTGGAGAAACTGAGACCCAGAGAAGTTAGACTTAGATTCATAGGATTTAGAGTTGGAAGAAGAAAGAAAGGAAACAAGCATTTATTAAGCACCTACTATTTACCAGGCATTCTGTTAAAGCACTTTATAAGTACTTCCTTTGATCCTCACAACCACTCTGGGAGGCAGGTTCTATTATTATTTTCATTTTTCCAGCAAGGAAATTAAGGCAGGCAGTAGGATAAGTGACTTGCTTAGTGCCACACAGCAAGTAAGCATCTAAGGTATCCAGGACCATCATTCTATTCACTGCTCTATGTAAATAATCTCAGCCAATCCTCTTATTTTACAGATGAGGAAACTGATTCCAAAGTCATACAGATCAGGAATGCTGGAATTCTAACTCAGGTCTTTTGCAGAACAAATGAAAAAAAGATTTGTTAATTGCTTACTATATGCTGAGTGCTGAGCTTACAAACAGAAAAGTAAGGCAGGTCCTGCTCTCAAAGAGGAATGGGAATTGTAAATAGAAACAGAAGGATTCTAATTCCAGAACTGGAAGAATTAGAATTCTTCTAATGGGGAAACCATACATCTAGAAGGTTTCAGCTGCAAGTCAAAAGGAAAAGACCCATGGTTCTTAGGGAGGAAATGACAATGAAAATGGTAATGGCAAATTATCATCTTTAATCCACTCATAAAATCAAATCAGCTGCTGATATTGAACCACTTAACAATGCCATGGACTTTGGTGGCAGGTTCTTTCTTTTCTGGGTTTTTGGTAGCTAGAAACAGTATCTACAGGGTCACACCTATAGACATTATTTCTAAGCCATATGTTCACAGGTGTCATTTCCCAAGATGATGGACTATAAGGACTGGAGTGGAAACAGGACTAGTATGATCTGAGGGTACTAGTTATCTCAAGGCTCTTGGGGTTACATGTCTCAGTAGCAATTTGGCAACAGTATGTCTGGTGAATAAGATGGGGCCTTTCTCCCCAGTGATTGTTCCCCTCAATGATGGCTATGAAGCCCAGGCTGAAAAAAGGACCAGTAGTCTTTAAGGCACTGTTCTTCGAAGATCTTTCTGTGCAAGGATCTTGGATTGTCCCTATTAGGGTTTGAGGAGTGGTGGTAATTGAGGTGGTAGTTGCCGCCTGTATTTTCCTCAGAGTGTCTTGCTACTTCAGATAGTAGTATGCTTTCTACTATATTCTGCTGCTATATTTCCAAGGTCACATAGCTAGGAAGTATAAGAGCCAAGCTTCAATCCAAATTAGATATTTTCTTCTACTTTAATAAAAGTAGATCTCTGTTATGTGGCTACTCCCTCAACTACTCAGATTGCAACCCATCAATGCCTTCTCTCATCCATATTCCATCCATATTCTTCCATAAATTCTCCCTAGAGGTTCTTCTAGTCGGTGCACTGAAGGCCTGTTTCAAAGTCTCATAATCTTCCATAAGTACCAGTGCAACCCTTAGGCTGTCCATCTGCTATGCCTCAGAGTCAAATTTTGCTAACAAATTATGTACAGTTACCTGCTTTAAAACTCAAGAGGTATATAGAAAATATGGAGAGGGTTCTAAAAGAAGTTCTATAATATAGTGAAAATTTTAAGAAATAGGGCATTTTAAAAAATCACCCTGGGATCACTTGCTTAGGGGAAAGTGAATCTGAAAAGCAAGAAAAAATAATTAATTTTTCCTTTGAATAGTTCCCAAACATTTTCCTTCTTGGACCACAATCAAGCCAATAAGATTAAATTAAAATTTAAAGGAATTGGCTTAGACCTAAGAATGTCCCCAACAGAAGAGGTTATTAAATATTGAAACAGGTTCCACAGGTTATATGAATGTCTTTCTGTGAGAGTTTTTATCTTGTCAGTCTGGGATATGTTAAATGTGGATCCGTCTGACATCACTGAATGACCATTCTATGATTCCAAAACTGTTTTGTAGGTATTGGATTGATTCATTATTACACTGATAATAATTCAAATTTTAAAGATGCTGATGCATTAAAAGAAAATTTAGTATTCTTTTCATTTTTCCCTACTAAAGCTTATACTTAATTTATTTGTTCAGTGGCAGCTGCAGGAACAAATATACATTTAACATCTTGTACAAAGAGCTCATAGTTCTAGCATAGAAGAATTTTACTTATGTGTAAAATGGGAGTAAGAATAGTACCTATCTTTCAAGATGGTGAAGATCAAATGGGATGAGCATGAATAAAGTACTTTGCCAGTCTCAAAGTGCTATAAAATGTCCTTGGTATTATACTTCGCAACTTCTACATGAAGCCTTTCCAGTCTTCCTCACTATTAGTTCATGCCCCCCCCAAAACTATTTTGCATTCATTTTGTATTATATTGATATTTTATGGTTATATGCTGCATTTAAATGTAAAGCTTATTAATCAATTGATTAACTGATGCTAATATTTTTCAAACTACAAAAGTTTTTTTTTTCTTTTTTAAATTTAAGTGTTAAAATTAAATATGTGTCAGCTAAGAGAAGGGAAAATAAATCCCAGTAGGCCTCAAAGCACCTCTGTCCCAGAATAAGAAATGCTCCAAATGCTCAGTGGCAAATGCTTTTACCTGGTGATGGACAAGGATTTGTCCACTCCTGCAAGAAGTTAAAGATAGGCCTTGGCAGAGGTCATACTTGTTAAATAGACATTCCAATTACTCTGTGCCACATGCCCTATATGACTGTTATTTAGTATTCTGCCTTGAGTTCAATCAATCTTGACCCATGGCAAGGAAAGACAGGGACAACTAAAGAATTGCATAAACATTGCTGGTGTCAGCAAAGGGACCTCACAGTTGTTCGAGGCACTTTTGATGCCCCTTAAAAATTCACATCCAATTTGGATAGCATAATTCCCAGTAAAATTTTTCCCTTTATGCAGTTGTGTTCCATTACCCAACTAAGGACATGCAAAAGAGGGTAGAAGGTCTGTCATTTTCCTGAAATGCAAAATAGAGCATTTTTCTTTGATGGTCAGTGCATACTAGACAGCCCTTTTCTATTTATTGACAATTTCAAAAGTCACATATCATAGGAAGAAGACAACTTAGAGATATCTAAGGGTCTCTCCTGGCATCACAGAGAAAAGAATAAGGAGTTCAGTACAGTCAAAATTAAAAGCTGTCCAAGTGAACATTCCTTATTGAAATTCACTGTCTCTGGAGTGACTGTTGATTGAATCACTGTGACTATAGAGTGTAGAGTGTTCAGTGCAGAGAGATTAGTAGAAAATAAGTAATATTTACTAAGAACATGGAACCTTTCTGTCACAGTGTTAACAGTGTAAATATTCCCAATGTACCAAATTACAGTTCTCCAATAATGGCCTCTCAGATTGGCCAAATATATATCTTGGTCCCAGGGAACATATGACTTCCTTAACCAGGGAATCCTGTAGATAACTATAAATTTTATTTGATTCAACAAATATTTGTTAAGCAATTACTGTGTCCATGACACTGTGCTGGTTGTTAGGGTTTTTTTTTTTTTAATGCAGTGTCTCCCTCAGAGAGCTTATAATCTAAAACATAAATATATCATGGATAAAATATGATAATGGTAGTGATGAAGAATACATATGTTCTTATATTCTTTCTGTATCAGTGAATATGCTTGCTAGTGTTTTGCATACTATCAATAAAATTTATGGCTTGATTAACTGAATTGATGTTAGTCATTTTTAATTAGAGAACAAGTTTCTTTTTAAATTATTTTTGAATCATTTCTAAACATTTTAAAGCTGTGTCTCCTTAAAATACCACTCAGAGATAACACACTTAGATAAAGAATTTGTATTTTATCCTATAGGCAATAAGAGAAAATGAAGGATTTGAAATAGGGAAATAACACGGCTAACCCTATCTACTAAAAAGATCAATTTGTCAGTTGTTAGTTATGAATGTAAAATTAACAATAATTGAGAAATTTGGGGATAGGGAGTCAAAGATGACTTGGAGATTATATCTGGGTGGCCAGAAAGGTGGTTGCATTAGCTAAGGAATATTTTAGGATCACATGGAAGAAATTTTCTTATAGTAGAGCTTTTGAGGTTATACGTTTCTCTGATTCAAATGTTTTGGGTTATTTTTTATGTTCAGCAAGCTATAATTTGTACTCCTTTCAGTCAACTGGGTGACTGGAAAGATATTGTCTTCTGTATTAAAAAAATTGTGAAAACTTTAGTTCTTTCTCATGTTTTCTCAAAAAATACCATTTATACATATGTAGATCTCTCAAAAAAGACATTGTAAATATAAGGAAATTATATATTGAAATGTTTGTGTTTATTGGTTATTAAGTTCATAATAAAAAGAAAATAAGAAAAAATAAAGGTGGTAGTTATGACACTACTTCTCTATCCTAGTTCTCCCTAGCTACTTTTCCTTTTGTATTAATTAATTTAATTATCAGTGCGTTTTTTGTCTTCTCTTTTCTCCACTTTCTTGTCCCCCAGAATTTGTACTACTCCACAAATACTTCTTTTTCTTCTTCTTAGATTCAAGGCTGGTCTGATTCAAAGCCCTCAAATCATCTTTGATTCCTTCTCCCTTAACATAGCATCCCACCAATTCCCAAGTTTTGTTAATTCTAGCCCTGAGTCCCTCCCTCTCTATTTGCATTTAGACTGCCTTAGTTCAACCTTTAACTATTAGGAACCAAAGAAAACTAGGTACTGAGAAAACTGTAAGTGAGGAAGGTAGAAAATAGGGCCTACTATAATGAACACTCAGAGACACCTTTCCTCAGTGTCCCCAGTAGACACCCTTACCTTAAGACAACAGTGCTTGACCTGTGGTCTTCAAAGTCCTTTGTTAATTTGTTTTTAATATTGTGATAATTACATTTTAATGTATTTAGTTTCCTTTGTTGGAAAAGGAAATGGCAGATCACTCCAGTGTCTTTGCAAAAAAAAAAAAAACAAATGGGGTCATGAAGAGTCAGAAATGACTGAAATGACTGAACAACAATAACAACAGTTTCCTTTGTAATGCTATATATTTTATCTTACGTATTTAAAAATATTATTCTGAGAAGGGATCCATAGGCATGATCCAACTGCCAAATGGGCCCATGACACATACAAAAATAATCCGTGATATATAGGAAATAAACTTCAAGAAACCATGAGAGACCTGAAAGTAGAGAGTTTCATCAGAGGGGCACTAAAATTCTGGACCTTCTGAAGAGAAAGGATAGGCAACTTCAGCAAGGACACCATAGAATGATAATGAGAGTGATTAACTATTACAGACAAAAGTTGCCTGAGAAAATAAAAAATGTACTATTTGAAGAAAAGATCCATTTCACTGGACAAGTACTTTGCAACCATATCAATTGATTCATAATGTCCTGGATAAATTGAAAATAGAATAACAGATTATAAAAGAAAGAAAGGAAGGAAGGAAGGAAGGAAGGAAGGAAGGAAGGAAGGAAGAAAGACACCCCTTGAAAAGATTAAGGAGCAATTTCAATATTTCTGGAATATTTCAGAAGATTAATTACAAAGATCTGGGAAGGTATCAAAGAAATAGTAATAAAACAGCCACTGCATTTATTTTTTTTTAATTTTTACTTATTTTTTTTTTATTTTTGGAATAAAAGAAGTCCTTCCACAACAGTAAAATAAAAAAGATTGCACAAGAACCTGTAAATCTGTTATGTACAACTTTCTGTTTTTTAAAAATATCTAATAAAATTATCATGCAATTTTTTCCCTTTTTTCTTGTCTCCCCCCATTGCTACCATTAGACACAAATATGTATGCATGTTTGCATACACATATAGGTATACATGAAAACATGTACACAAATATATAAATATGTAAAATTTTTCTATACATACTTCTATTTGTCAGTTCTTTCTCTGGTTGTAGATAGTGTCTTCCTTCATATATTCTTTGTAGTTAATTTGAATATTTGTAATAGTCAAAATAACTTATTTGCTCAAAGTTGATCTTTAAACAATATTGCTGTTACTGCATACAATGGTCTCTTGGCTCTGCTCATTTAGCTCTTCATTATTTTATGCAAGTTTATCCATGTTTTTCTAAGATTATTGAGCTCGTCATTTCTTATAGCACAGTACTATTCCATCACAATCATATACTACAGTTTGTTCAGCCATTCCCAAATTGATGGGTATCCCCACAATTTCCATTTCTTTGCCACCACAATGAGGGCTGCTATAAATATTTTAGAACATAGAGATTCTTTTCCTTTTTACCCAATCATCTTTGGTAATAGACCTAGTAGTGATATTGCCAGGTCAAAGGGATAGACACCTTAACAACTCTTTTGGCATAATTCCAGATTGCTCTCCAAAATGGTTGGATCATTTCACAATTCTACCCACAGTGAATTAGTGTCCAAATTACTTCACAACCTCTTCAATATTTGTCACTTTCCCCTTCAATCATTTTAACTAATCTGGTAGGTATAAAATGATATTTCAAGGTTATTTTAATTTGTATTTCTCAAATCAATAATGATTTAGAGCATTATTTCATGTGACTATAAATTGTTTTTCTTTCTTTATCTAAAAACTACCTCTTGTGGCAGCTAGGTGGTGCAGTGGATAAAGCAGGGGCTCTGGAGTCAGAAGGACCTGAGTTCAAATACCACCTCAGACACATAACACTTACTAACTGGGTGACTAGGAAAGTCACTTGACCCTGATTGCAACATATTTTTTAAAAAAAACCTACCTCTTTATATCCTTTGACCATTTATCAATTGGGGAATGACTCATATTCTTATAGATTTTACCAAGGTCTTTATATATTTAAGATATGAGAAATTTATCTGTGAAACTCTCTCTTAATCTCTCTCTGTATACACCCATATCTATATCTACATGATTTTCTGCTTCCTTCTGATCTTCTGACTTGGTTACATTTGTTTTATTTGCATAAAAACTTTTTTAATTTAATGTAATCAAAATTATCTATTTTATACCTCAGTCTTCTCTCTATCTTTTATTTATTCATAAATTGTTCACCTATCTCTTAAGTAACATATTACATGTTCTTCAGATTTTCTTGTAATATCTCTTTTTATATCTAGGTCATGTATCCTTTTTGACTTTGTCTTGGTAAAAGGTGTAAGATGTTGATCTATGCCCAATTTCTGCCATACTACTTCCCAGTTTTCACAAAAAAAAAAATTTGCTAAATAACGAATTCTTATCCCAAAATCTTAAGTCTTTACACTTATCAAATACAAAGTTGCAATATTTACTTGTTGCTGTAAATTGTATGTCTATCCTGTTCCATTTATCTACCTTTCTACTTCTTATCAAGTAGCAGATTGTTTTGATAATTACTGCCTTATAATATAGTTTAAGCTCTGGTTCTGCTACACCTCCTTTCTTTACTTTTTTTCCCCATTATTTCCTTCGACATTCTGGACTTTTTGTTCTTCTAAATGAATTTTGTTATTTTTTTCTAATTCAGTAAAATAATTTTTGGAATTTAATTGGGATGGTGTTAAATGTATAAATTAACTTGGGTAAAACTGTCATGTTTATTATATTGTCCCTGTCATATAAAATATGACAATTAATATCTTCTAATTATTTAAATTTTATTTTGTTTGTATAAAAATGTTTTTTTAAATAATTTTTATATAGTTCTTGTGTTTGTTTTGGCAAGTGTACTCCCAGATATTTAATGCTGTCTAGATTTATTTTAAATGAGCTTTCTCTTACTATCTTTTCTTTCAGGGTTTTGTTTGTAATATAGAAGAATGCTAATGATTTATGTGGATTTACTCTATATACTGCTACTTTGATAAACATTATTATTTCAACTAACTTTTTAGTTGAGTCTTTGGGTTTTCCAAATATATCATCATATTGTCTACAAAAAAAAAAAGACATAGTTTTTATTACCTCATTCCCTAATCTGATTTCTTCTATTTCTTTTTCTTCTCTTAATACTATTGCTAGGAATTCCAATAAAATATTGAATAATATTGGTGACAGTGGGCATCCTTGTTTCAACCATGATCTTACTGGGAAATTGCAAATAATGCTTGCTTATGTTTTTAGATAAATGCTTTTCATTAATTTAAGGGAAAAAAGCCATTTATACCTATATTTTCAAGTGTTTTTTTTAAAAGAAATGAGTGTTTTCTGCATCTATTGATATAACCTTTTGTTTTACTTTTATTCTTGATATAACCAATTTTGTTAATAATTTTTCTTATGTCAAACCATCCCTGCATTCCTGGTATAAACCCCACTTGGTCATAATGTATAATCTTTGTAATATATTATTGTAATCTTTTAGCTAGTATTTTATTTAAGATTTTTGCATCAATATTCACTAATGAAATTGGTCTATAATTTTCTTTTTCTGCTTTTACTGTTACTGGTTTAAGCATCAGTTTCACATTTGTTTCATAAAAGGAGTCTGGTAGGATCCCTTCTTTGCCTATTATTCCAAATATTTTATTTTATATTGGTGGTGCTTTTTTCTTTTGGGGGGGAGGTATTTATGGCCTGTTCAAGTTATTTTTCTAAAATAGGTCTATTTAGATATTCTAAATACTAAAAGACTATAGAAATGATAAACAAAACTAAACTTTGCTCTTTTTAAAGACTAAAAATCTATGAACTTTAGGTAATTTTGTTTAAAAGGAGTGAAAAAAATAAAATTACATAAAAATGAATATGACTAATTCACAACAGCAAGGAAATGAATTATTAAAGGCTGCCACAATCAATTATATACTAGCAAACAATGAATTTTAAAGAAAATGGATAAAAACACAAAATAAATATTATCCAACTATGCAAAACAAGAAAAAATCTAGTATCAGAAATTAAATTGAACATCTCATTAAAAGAAAAAAACTTGTTTGAATAAGCAGATGAATTATATCAAATATTTAATAATCAATTAAAGCCTTTGCTCCATAAAGTTTACTCAATAATTGAGAAATGAACCAGTCAAAAAAAAAACTTTTGTGGAACAAATATCATCATAATGCCTAAACAAGGAAGGGATAAATCAGAGAGAGAAGTATAAATATCACTAGTAACATATTCTTTGGCAAAGCAAAACACTAATTTCTGTTGAAAATTTATAGATATAGAAAAGATATTCTTTTTTAAATTAAATATAATATTATTTTAATGCAAAACAAAACACTGGAAGCTTTTACAATAAATACAAGGGTAAAGCAGGAATATCTTCTCCCTACCATTATTTGACGTGATGCTATAAATACTGGCAATAGTTATTAGAAAAAAGGAAAGATGTAAAAGACATCAGTAAAGAGAAAATTAAATTATCCCTATTGTACAGAAAATATGATGTTTTACTTGGGCCTATACAATCATAAAAAAATGATTGAGATAATAGTTTCAATAAAGTATAAACCTTCACAATAATTCCATATAAACCATCAGAATTTCTAAATAGCAATAATAAAAGCTAAGAGAAAGGATAAAATTTGAAGTCTCACTTGAAATAACTTTGTAACACGTAAAATACCTGGGAATTAACATATGAAGTTCTCCAAATAGAATTAGTAATAAAGCACTCTTAGAAACAAGAGAAGACAAATAATTTAAGGAATATATTCATTGACCATTGTTATACCATAGCAACATAATAACAATATTGTCTAAATCTATTTTTAGATTTAAGGTTATACTAAGCAAAACTACTCCATGGTGATTTTAAAGAACTAGACATAATCATAATAAAATTATTCAGAAGAACAATTTTCAATATTTCATGGAGAGAAGATAGGTATGAAGAAGAATAGCACTTTTAGAGTTCAAACTACATAATATACTATTAATCATCAAAGCTATAGCCTTAGTTAAAAAGTAGGAAAGTAGATTAGTAAGGCAAATGGGCTAAATAAGCCAGAGTCAGAAACAATTTTATTTAGTAGTCCTATGTTTATTAAACCCAAGAACATGATCTAATTATAGCACTCCTTATCTGATAACAACTGTTGACAATACTAGAAAAAGAAATTTGGGGGAAAAAGTTTAGACTAATACCCTCTGCCACTTTCAAAATAAGTCTGAAATGAATACTCAAGAATTAGATGGATCTGTGATCTCATCAACTAGGAAACTCCCTGCATTCCCTTATGATGTAGAACCTGTCTATGCCTGGACAACTCTTGTTGATATCCTCCTGTTGGTCTTTCTTGTTTGCCTTGACATCACAAAGGCATTGATGGAACATTATGATTTTCCATCTGTCCTGTCTTATTTTTGTCATGTAACAAAGGTCTCTTCCTATCACCTAATTCTTTGATCACAGCTTTTACTCCTCTTTTTCTTTGGAGCTCAACACTGATAATGTTGCAGTCTACTCATACTCATCATGCACTTTTCCACTTCCTTTTGTATAATATCAATTTTAATTTTTCAGAGACAGCTTTATTCCACATCTTGCTTCCATATAAGAGAACTAATAGAATGATAAAAGATAGGCCTATGTTTTCAATGAAAATTTGAGGTCAGTAAATGAGCTTTGTGATTTTCTTTAGGCAACCTAACCCACTCCTTTCTTTCTGTTTAACTATGGGCCCAGTTATCCCACTAAGTCAGACTAAGGTACAAGTTCTATAGGTTGTCCTTTCAAATGCATCTTGAAATCTGAATGTTGACATCCTTTATTTACATTGTCTTTCCTGTGTTAATAGGCAGGTCATATTCTTTTGAGTAATTACAGAACACTTCCAGGAGGCTCCACTATGTTCTGAGGTTTGGTATGACATGCCATAAAATGATAAATGTAAAACAAACAAGGAAATATGGAAAGCCCTAATTGAAGGGATACTAGAAAAAAAAATCAGATCTGCATAGATAATGATTGCAACAAGTAAAAGAGAAATGGAAAGAAAAGAAGAGAAATTTAACACTATTTACTAAGCATCTATTGTGTGAAAGTTGATAAGTATGGATATTCAGCATACAAAGAAAAAAAAGAAAAATAGTCCCTGCCTCAAGAAGTTTACTTTTTACTAGACTGAAACAACATAAATAGATGGATGGATAGATAGATAGATAGATAGATAGATAGATAGATAGATAGATAGATAGAGTATAACCCAGAACAATAGTTTGAGGAATAGTAGAGATGATAGAGCACTGAGAACACTTCTCATACCTCCATCACCATGAGCACTCATTCTTAGAAAAAAAAAACTTTAATGGGGCAACCCTGTGGCAAGTCTGTAAGCTCTGGGGGTAAGATATCTCCTTTTTGTATATATATATATATATATATATATATATATATATATATATATATATATATATTTGATTGTTTTTGTTGTTAGTTTTTAAACATAATATTAAAAGTAATTTAAAACTTCTGTAGGAAATGATGTAATCCAAGTCAAAGCCTTTTCCCTTATCTATTTCTTGCTTTTCAGTTATAAATATTTTAATATGTATCATTAGAGATGCTGTAATTATACACAAGTTCTCATCTTTCTCAAAAAAAGATAAAGCAGCTTTAGGAAGATAGAACTAAATGAATAAAAAAGCAACAAAGCTTATTTCCATGCCCCCTTTTAGGCCTAGTCAAAGTTCTGTACTTTGGGTTCTGCTATCATTTCTTTTTCTTCTATGTGTGCCATTGTCACCATCTTCTCCCACATCCCCCAGGAAATTACCTTTTCTGTGACCTGATCTCTCCTCTAATTTTCAGTCTCTTCCTATCTAATAGCATCTTCCCTGTCACTGCTGAAAAACACTGAAGATCCCTAATTTCTTGTTGATTTTGACCATTGCTTTGACCAATGATATCCTGATTGCATATAATTTATCCTGAAACAGCTCTCATATCAGTAACTATTTATTTCTTTCCTGTTAAAATATATTATAGTCAAGACAGGGGTGAAGCCAAGGTGGCGGAGTGAAAGCAGTGACTTGCTTGATCTCTCCCCTAAACCCCTCCAAATACCTATAAAAAATGGCTCTAAACAAATTCTAAAGCAGCAGAACCCACAAAAAAATAGAGTGAAACAAATTTCCAGACCAAGACAACCGGTATGGTTAATAGGAAAGGCATAGCGCGCCAGGCAGGGATAAGAGTGCATGGTGCATAGGCCCCAGCTAACCTGGAGCAAGCCTCAGAGGACTGAATCACAGGCAGCTGTGGTGGTTTCCTGACTTCTCAACCCATGAATGCCAAAGACAACTCAGAAGGTCACTGGGAAAAGTCTATTTCTGCAGTGCTGAGAGAGAAGCGTGGGGTCTCAGATCCAGTTCCCTGAGAGTGAGGCCCTGGGGTGGTGGCTGCCTCCTGAGCTTCAGGCCCATAGACTAAGGGGGAATCAGGTGGCTGATCAGAGAGAGATTGCAGGGATCTCTCTGCTGGTGAAGGATTCTCTTGCTTTGCCCATGGTTGGATCTGGGTCACAGTTTTGGGTGGCAGTCCTGGGGCAAACAATTCAAGTATTACAGAAACACAGTCAGGATAACACAAGATTTAGCAGCTTCTACATTAAGGGTTAGGGTTAGGGCTAGAATATAATATTCCAGAGGGCAAAGGAGGTAGGATTACAACCAACAATCACCTATCCAGCAAAACTGAATATAATCCTTCAGGGGAAAAAATGGTCATTCAATGAAATAGGGGACTTTCAAGCATTCCTGACAAAAAGACCAGAGCTGAATATAAAATTTGCCATTGAAATACAAGACTCAAGTGAAACATGGAAGAGGTAAACAGGAAAGAGAAATCATAAGAGACTTATTAAGGTTGAACTGTTTACATTCCTGCATGGAAAGATGAGATTTGTAACTCATGAGTCCTTTGTCAGTATTATGTAGTGGGAGGGAAAAAAATTGTATGTATGTATACTTAGATAGAGGGCACCGGGTGAGTTGAAGATGAAGGGATGATATCTGGAAAATAAAATTAAGGGTTGAGAGAGGATTATACTGAGAGAAGGAGAAAGGGAGAAGTAGAATGGGGTAAATTATCTCACATGAAACATATAAGAAAAAGCTTTTGCAGTGGAGGGAAAATAGGAGATGGTGAGAGGAATGAGTGAATTTTATTCTCATAAGATTTGGCTTAAGGAGGGAATAACATGCACGATGGGGTATGGAAATCTGTTTTACCCTACAGGAAAATAAGGGAGGAAGGGGACAAAAGAGCAGGGGGTTGATAGAGGGGAGGGCAGACTGGGGAAGGGGATAATCAAAAGCAAACACTTCTGAGGAGGGACAGGGTCAAAAGAGAGAATAGAATAAATGGGGGGTAGGAGAGGATGAAGGGAAATATACTTAGTTTTTCACAACAGAACTACTATGAAAGTATTTTGCATGACTACACATCTGTAACATTTATTGAGATGCTTGCCTTTTCAATGAGGGTGGGTGGGGAGGGAGGAAGGGAGAAAATTTTAACCCAAAGTTTTAAAAACATATGTTAAAGATAAAAAAAAAATTAAAAATATATTATAGTTAATTTCACTTTCTTTTGATGGTATTCAGTACTCTAGTGCTGTTTAGTGTTTCTTGAATATTTTGTGGCAAAATGTATTCACTACACACAGATGGGAAACTTTAAGTTGCCATTATTTCTTAGTTCTAAACCATGTTTCCAATATATTTTACAACATCCTACCCTGTACTTGCCTTCACATTAAAGTCCCCAAGGATCAAAGTATATCTGAGCAAAGCTTAGAATATCTTGTCAAGCTCTTCATACAATTGCTCTGCCTTTTCATTATCTGCTACAGAAATTGATGCATAAGCTACAAATACCTTCATGATTTTTTATTATATTCACTATGATTACATTGAAGTTCAAGAACAAGTGTCTCATGAAATCCATATGTACGAAAAAGAAGTTAGGAGTTTAATTATTTATATTATGGAACAATTCACCAGAATGATGCTTTCACGAGCACATCTACTTATAACTTAAGATTCACATCCACAGAAGCGTGTGACTTATTTGAGATGGAGTAAAATATAATCAAATTTACTGACATAATTAACCTTACAAATTAACCTTAAAACCACACTTAACAGATTGGACATGAAAAATACCTTTAATGTTTAGTATATCTTTTTCTAGTGGGATTTAAATCAATAGAGTTAAGTTTTTAGGTAAAACCAAGATGTGGGGTACAGGCAGAAACACAACTGAACTCTCCCAACCTCCTGATCCAAACAACTTTAAAATAATGCCTCAAATTTAATTTTGCCATGGCAGAGCCAAGAAAAGGTTGGAGTGAGACATTTTCCCAGCCCAAGACAAATTAAGTGGGCAGCAGGAGAGGTCTTTGACACCAGAATGGGAGCCAACACAGAGTTCAGTGCACGCAGTAGCAACATGAGCAAAAGGCCTTAGAGGTGGCTATGATAATGGCAGTAGCAGTTTCAAGAGATCTCAGCCCAGAGATGGTAAAAGTTGGGTGGGAACAGACAGCTGTTCAGAAAGAGATTACAAAGAAGACTTTGCTGAGTGCAGGACTCTCTTGCATTGCCCATATGCAGGTCTGGGTCACATTTCCAAGATAAAAAGGAGCACTAGAGCTTGTGGCCACAGGCAAACAAGGGCCCTAGTCACCGTTTCAGGGTGGAGAACCGTGCTTACTGTTGCTCACGGGGGAGTTTCAATTCTGAGACAGAGGGGAGCACTAATGCTTATAACTGCAGGAGACCAGGGGAACAGATCACAATTCCAGAGCCAAGAGGAGCACATAGGATTTGTGGCTTCACAGGAGCAAGGTCCCTTTCTTGGTAAAGACCAGAGCAAGGGCCAAGAGAGCAGTGATCACTAATTCCCTTGGATCATATCATCTTGGAAGCACCAAACACCTACAGAAGTTCAGAACTGCTCATAAAACAGCAGCACAAAAAAAAAAAACCCAGAACAAAATAGAAACTTGAGATAATGTTCCCTCCACACCAGACCCAACTTTAATGTAAAGTTAAAAGTTAAGAAATAACTTGGGGGGAAAAAAATAATCAGACAACAACAAAAGACTTTGACAATAAAAAAACTACTGTGGTTACAGAGAAGATTAAGACACAAACTCAGAGGAAGACATCAATGACAAAACAGCAACAAACAAAACTTCAAAGAAAAATGTGAATTGGACACAAGCCCAATAATAATTCCTAGAAGAACTCAAAAAGTATTCTAAAAATCAAATAACAGATGTAGAGGAAATATTAGGAAGAGAAATGAGAGTTACACAAGAAAATTATGAAAAGATAGTCAACACCTTAGTAAAAGAACACCAAAAAAAATGGTAAAGCAAATAACAACTCAAAAAACAAAAATGACCATATGGTAGAAGAAGCACAAAATTCCCAGAAAAGAATGTCTTTAAAAAACAGAATTGGCCAAATAAGAAAGAGATGGAGGCACAAAAGCTCATTGAAGAAAATTATTTATTAAAAATTAGACTTGGACAACTAAAAGCTAATGACTCAATGCAACATCAAAAAACAATAAAAGGAAGTCAAAAGAATGAAGAAATAAAAGAAAATGTGAACTGTCTCATTGCAAGAACAATTGACCTGGAAAACAGATTGAGGACAGATAATTTAAGAGTTATTGAACTACTAGAAACCATGATCCAAAAAGAACTAGATATCATATTTCAAGAAATGATAAAGGAAAACTGTCCTGATATGTAAAAATGAGAGAGTAAAATAGGAATTGAAATAATCAACTGATCACCTCCTGAAAGAGATTCCAAAATGAAAACTCCCAGAAGTATTGTAGCCAAATTCCAGAACTCTCAGGTCAAAGAAAAAATATTACAAACAACAAGAAAGAAACAATATGGTGTAGCCAGAGTTGGGATCACTTAAGATTTAGCATCATCCACCTTAAAGGACAGAAGAACTTTGGATATAATATTCCAGAAGGCAAAAAAGCCAGGATTAGAAACAAGAATCACATAGCCAGCAAAACTGATTATATACTTTCAAGTAAAAAAAATGGATATTTAATTAAATAGAGTACTTTCAAGAATTCCTGATTAAAAGAAAAAATCTGAATAGAAAATTTGACATTTCAATGAAAGACTAAGAGAAGCATAAAAAGGAAAACATGAAAGAGTAATCATAAGGGATTTAGAAGGGTTAAACTGTTTGTATTTCTATATGGGAAGATGATAATTTTAACTTCTAAGAACTTTATCATAATTAGGGCAGCTCAAAAGAGTATATGTAAGTCAGAGGGCATGGGTGTGATATGACTATGATGAGATGATCTAAAAAAGATGAAAGGGGGAGAAAGAGGATGTATTCGGAGAAGGGGGAAGAGAGAGAAAGAATAGGGAAATTTATCTCACATAAAAGAGTCTCACAAGGAAGAGCTTTTACAGTGGAGGGGGAAATTGAGGGAGGGCCGGTAACTTTGAACATCACTCTTATTAGAATCAGTTCAAAGAAAGAATAACATATACATAAAGTTGGGAATAGGAATCTATCTTAACAAACAGAGAATTAGGTGGGGAAGATGAAAAGAGAAGTTGGTGGGGGAACTGATAGAAGGGAGGACAGATAAAGGGAGCAGTGGTCAGAAGCAAAACACACTCTTGAGGAGGAATGGGGAAAAAAGAAAGAAAGGGATGAACAGAGGAAAATAGGATGGAGGGAAATACATAATTAGTAGTCATAACTGTGAATGTAAATGAGATGAACTCCCTCACAAATCAGAAGTAGATAGCACAATAGATTAGAAACCAGAATCCAACAAGTTATAGTTTAAAAGAAATATGTTTGAAACAGAGAGACAAACTCAGAGTTAAAATAAGAGCCTAGAGCAGAATCTATAATGCTTCAGCTGAGGTTAAAAAAAAAAAAGCAGAAGTAGCAATCATGATTTCAGACAAAGTGAAAGCAAAAATAGGCCTAATTAAAAGAGATAAGCAGGGAAGCTACATTTGGCTAAGAGGCACAAGAGACAACAATGTAATGCCAATAGTAAACATATATGTACAAAATACCATAGCATCCAAATTCACTTTTTAAAAAAATTAAATGAGTTAAAGGCAGAAATAGACAGTAAAACTATAGTAGTGGGGAACTTCAACTTTCTCCTCTCAGAACTAGATAAATATAACAATAAAATAAATAAGGAAGAAATAAAGGAGATGAATAAAATTTTAGAAAAACTTGATATAACAGATCCCTGAAGAAAACTGAATGAGAATACTATCCTTTTTTTTCATCTCTATATGGCACCTTCACAATAATTGATGATGTACTAGTGCAAAAAACCTCAAAAGCAAATGAAGAAAAGCAGAAATATTAAATGCAATTTTTGCAGACCATAAGGCAATGAGGCAATAAAAATTACATTCAATAAAGGGCCAGGGAAACGTAGATTAAAATTAACCAGAAACCAAAAAAATCTAATGAGTAAATTAAAGAACAAATCATAGAAACAATAATTTCATTAAAGAGAATGACAAGAATGAGACAACATATCAAAATTTGCAAGATAGAGCCAAATCAGTAATTAGAGGAAAAATTATATCTCTAAATGTTTACATCAATCAATTTTTTTAAAAAATAGCAGATCAATGAATTGGGCAAGTGTTAAAAAAAAATCAAAAAGAACAAATCAAACATCCTTAGTTAAACACCAAACTAGAAATTCTGAAAATCAAAGGAGAAATTAATAAAAATGAAAGTAAGAAAACCATTGAGTTAATAAATAAAATTAGGAGCTGGTTTTATGCAAAAAAAACCCAATAAAATAGGTAAAGTATTAGTTAATTTCATTTAAAAAATGAAAGAGGAAAACCAAATTACTAGTATCAAAAATAAAAAGGGTGAATTCACCACCAATGAAGAGGAAATTAAAGAAATTATTAGGCACTATTTTGCCCAGTTAGGCACTGTTCTGAACACCTGAGAGAAATGGGTGAATATTTATGAAAATATAAATTTCCCAGACTAACAGTAGAGGAAATAAAATATGTAAATAATCCTATCCTTGTTTGCTTGTTTGTTTAAATAATCCCATCTTAGAAAAAGAAATCTAATAAGTTGTAAATGAGATACTTAAGAAAAAATCTCCAGGGCCATATGGATTCACAAGAGAATTCTACCAAACATTTAAACAATGATTAATTCCAATGTTACATAAACTATTTGGGAAAATAGGTAAAGGTGTCTTACCAAGTTTCTTTTCTTACATAAATATGGTGCTGATATCTAAACCAGGAAAAGCAAAAGTAGAGAAAGAAAACTACAGACCAATTTCCCTAATGAATACTGATGCAAAAGTTTTAATAAAATACTACCAAGGAGATGACAGCAGCATATCACAAAGATCATATACTATAACAAGGTGGGATTTATACCAAGAATGCACAGTTGGTTCAATTTCAGGAAAATTATATGCATAATTAATCATATCAATAACAAACCCAACAAAAATTATGATATTCTCAATAGATGCAGAAAAAGCTTTCAACAAAATATAACACCCATTCCTACTAAAACTACTATATAGCACAAGAATAAATGGACTTTTCCTTAAAATAATAAGTAATATCTTTCTAAAATCATCAACAATATTATCTGTAATAGGGATAAGCCAGAAGTCTTTCCAGTAAGGTTAGGGGTGAAGCAAAGATGTCCATTGTCACCACTAATTGTTCAGTATTGTACTAGAAATGCTAGCTATTGCAATAAGACAACAAAAAAAGGGGCAGCTAGGTGGCACAGTGGATAGAGCACCAGCCCTGGAGTCAGGAGGAACCGAGTTCAAATTTGGCCTCAGACCAAACACTAGACACTTGCTAGCTGTGTGACCCTGGGCAAGTCACTTCACTCCAATTGCCTAAAAATTAACAAAAAGAAAAAGAAATTGAATGGATTAGAATGGGTAATGGGAAAACGAAATTTTTACTCTTTTCCATTGATATGATGGTACACTACAGAATCCTAGAGCATTAACTAAAAAACTAATTGAAATAATTAACAACGTCAGCAAAGTTGCTGGATATAAATAACCTACATAAATAATCAACATTTCTATATACTACCAAAAAAAGTCCAGCAGCAAGAAATAAAAAGAAATTCCATTGAAAATAACTGCAGACAATATAAAATACCTGGGAGTTTGTCTGCCAAGACAAACCCAGGAACTATATGAACACAGTTTCAAAACTGTTCACACAAAAAATGTCGGATCTAAATAATTAGAGAAATATTAATTGCTCATGTGGATAAGCCAAGCTAACATAAGAAAAACTATAATTCTACCTAAATTAATTTACTTATTCAGTGCTATACCAAACTACCAAAAATTATTTTACACAGCTAGAAAAAAATAATATCACAGTACACCACATTGCCATCAAATATAAATACTTCTGTCTGAATTAATTTATCAGATTGTACTATGGCAGTTCTTTTCTCCTCCCTCCTCCAACTAGGACATAATATGCACAAATACAGTCATGATGGAGAAGCCAGAACAAGTTAGAGATGAAGGAAAGAGAAGATAAAAAAAAAGAAGTCTGAATTTGGTTAGCTTTGGCAAGAAGAAATAATAATTTCTAAAATTGAAGGGCAAAATGACAGGATGAAGGTAGATATGCAGATGCTTAGAAATACAGTGATAAATAACAAATGACACACTTTCCAATGCTCTCCCATGTTACTCATCTCCATACATTTATTCCTATCAATTAGACTGCATGAAGTCCCCTGAATATGCCTATAGTTTCTATTTTTGCCTTTTCTCAGCCTCATCTTTATTCTTAGCACAATGTAATGCAAACAGTTGTCTATTTGTTGAATAGAAAGCTAGATTGTCAAGGGCCTTGAATGTCAGGCAAAGGATTTTTATGAATACTAAAACTTTTTGTGTTGCAGTTTTGCTACAGTCCTACATGTTAACCTGTAGAAGCATAACACTTGTCATTTCCTCATAATTCAATCCTGTCACTAATGTCATTGGACATAGGCCCAATGAGTTAAAGTTCTGTCTGAATCTTTCTACAGCCACTATTATGTCTGACACTGGTATACAGCAAAGGGAAAAATAGGCTTTGACAATGTGCTAATTACAGCAAAACCAACTTGGTTAAAGCTCCATTTAAAAAAAATCATGACAGCTTTCAACTACAGGAACTCAAAAGGAGCAAAACACATACAAGAACAAAGAAGGAATTTACAATCAATAGTATGGCACCAACTTCCTGGGTATCTATTTATAATGTACCCATAAGGAAGTAGGCAAGATATAGACTAGGGTCATAAAATCTGAATTCCAAATTGCTTTTGTATATTGAAGTAAGATAGTATTAATATACTAAAACAATAAATTTCCAAAAGAACAAGTTGGAAGGAGGGGAAAGAAAAAAAAAAACTACTCAAATATCCATATCTTTGATGACTGGCCACTTTCTCTCTATCAATATGAATCTTATGTTGAATCGTTCAAGGGCCCAATTTAAGTCTCACCTCCTCCATGAAGCCTTCCCTGGCCAGATCAGGGTGGGGTGAACTTGCCATCCTCCAATCTATTATACCACTTCTTGTTGATGCCCGTTCTTTATATTTGATTTTCGTGTCTCCTGAGCTAGACTGTAAGTTTCTTGAGGGCAAAGACCATGGCTCATTCCTATTCATATACCACACAGCACTCAGAATAACATAGGGCACACCAAGTAGTATCTTAGAACCAAAGGATCTTAGATTTAGACCTTAAAATATGGAGTTCAGAAATTAATTTTAAAGATAAGAAAACTAGGCTGAGATAAGTTCAGTGACTTGACTCAGTTCAAAAGTTAGAAAGTGTCTGGAGTAGGATTTTGAACTTGAGTTTTCCTTACTGTAAGTTCTATGCTTTATCTACTAAGTCAAAGTGAATATTTGTTGAATACTTGGTAGATTAATTTTACATGATAAAGAACATATAATTCATCATTGTAGATGTATATGGCCAGAAAAGGAAGTGGGTAAGGCTTGCAACAATAATGAGGAAAAACAGAACGAGACTGAGTGCTAAATTCATGTGCACAAAATATTAAGAAAACCAAAGAAAAGTCTCCAGAGCATTGTGTGGTCAACTGATACACCTCAGGCATAAGATTACTGTCTACAGTGTATGGCAAATACACACACACACACACACACACACACATAACCAAAAGGTCTAGAGACTATGGAAAGCACTATTTGAATATCACATGGTACATACAAAGGTTAAGAATCATTTTGCATTAGAATCTCTCCCTTCAGCATCCTTATGCCAATTCTCAACTTTAGGTAAATCTTTTGCTGACTCATTGAGTGCTACGGAAGCAAGGGATCGTGAGGGCTGAATTAAGAGCATAGGTTACCAATGGCGTAAAAAAGATTAACATGGAAACATGGTTGGTTGCCTCTGATTGAAATAAACTGAAATGATTTTTCTCCAAATGATAACAACAATAACACTAGAAGCATTTGGCAGTTTCTCTGAATGTATAATGAAGGATTACACTTCTACCCACATTTATTTCCTGTAGTGCACTATACTGATGGAAGGCCAGAAAAGTGACAACTCCTTAATTAGTTAACTTTAGGTGACAAATTGAGAAAACTTGCTGTGAAATTTGTAGCGAGGGAGGAGACAGTAGAATTGGCCAAAAAAATCCGTTCTCTTTCCATATTATGTATGACATAAAGTATAAGATATGAAAACCCAGAAAAACAAGATTCCCCAGCAACTATGCTGAAAAGCAGGCATAATTCTGAACTGGCCTTCTCATTTGCCCAGCCAGATCTAGGAGTTTCTGTCATTGTGACTCCTCTTGTGATATGACGAGCAATTAGAACAAAGAGCTGGATTTTATACAGTAATGTTTCTACTTAATACAGCCAAGCAGAATGTTTAAAACTGAGGTGTAACATGAGTTAAAAAGAGCATGTGAAAAACAGATTTTTCTGTTTTCAGTTGATCACATGTTCCTGACTTAACACTGAGAGTTCTGGGAGCTTTGAAGTAACAGAAAATTCCCTTACTGACCACAGAGCAGGAAGAGCTAATGGCTCATTGGATATTTAAAAGGGAGAGATCCAGGGGTATGCTAGAACCAGCTTGAACTAGCTCATGAAAGCCTATAGTTAAATTTTTAGTGTGATTATTTAAACTTTAGAAATTGACAAACACTATAAACCAAGGCTTGATTTATTGTTTTGCTTGATCTATTGATTTATTGTCTAGACTTAAGAAAATGATAGAAAAAAATGTTAATGTAGATTAAACTTGGGAATCCCATTTATATACATATATGTATGCACATATGTACGTATGTATATGAGGGCTATTATCCATTTACCAGTATATAAACTAACCTAACCTAGCACATCCCTATAGTGATTGTCCCCTGCCCCCATCCTCAGTGCTCTCCACCCCTCTTTTTGTGAATCACATCAACATGATCTCAAGCTACTTTCCATAAAGGGAAAATAAATTGGAAGCTTTCCTTATCCTCCACCCTGGCCACCATGTAACGATAAACACATGACAGAGACTAAGAACTGAAAAGGACCTTGCAGGTCAGCTAGTACAACCCCCTCTGAAGAAAACACTGTCCAAAAAGGTTAAATAATTTGCCCAAAGACATTAAAAAATTTACAAAACTGAGATTGAAACCCAGATGCTCTGACTCCAAATTCAGTATTACGTCCACTATGCCCTACTGCTTCCTGTATAGGTAAGCCACAACTTAGGTTTTGTCTTGTCTTGTTGGTATTTGTTCTTTCCTGACATTAGGTGAATAAATGTCTATCCAGAGCAGGCCAGTTTAAGAAGAAATCTACAAGTCTGAGAAGTCCAGCAGCCTTGGGTTCTCTTCATTGGAGCTCACTGGTGGCCTGCAGAGGAGTTTCTAGCAACTCTTTTAATGCCCTTTAAGAAAATGACCACAAACAAGAGAAAGGGCCCCCAAACATAGTTCATGGGCCTTGGGCGATGGAGAGGCAAATTCAAATGTAACAATCCCTGTTTTATGTTCTGATAGAGTTTAAACATTAGCCTTCCAGAAGAGTCTAATAGCAGTTATAAGTTAAGTTTCTGAAGCCTGTTCTAAGTCTTTCTTTCAATGCACTCCTGTGAATGTTTTGCGTATTTCAGCATTATTTTTATGTGTAGTAAATATCAGGCCTACACCTGATACATATCGTATATCACCTGCCTTTCTATTGCACCTTTTGAAGGACAGAGACAAGAGTCAAAATTTATGCTATAAGTTAATTTTCCTCCCAGGCCCCAGGGTCACCATTTAATGAGCTAAAAAGCGTGAGACAAGCAGCTAGGTGGCATTGGCCTTGGATTCAGGAAGACCTGAGTTCAAATCCAGCCTCAGACACATAACACTTACTAGCTGTGTGACCCTGGGCAAATCACTTAACCCCATTGCCTAGCCAAAATAAATAAATAAACAAACAAACTAACAAACAAATAAATGAATGAATAAATAAACAAACAAATAAATAAATGAAGAAAGAAAGAAAGAAAGAAAGAAAGAAAGAAAGAAAGAAAGAAAGAAAGAAAGAAAGGAAAAGTATGATAAAAGGGAACTTAGCCACTCTAATTATACACCAGGCTTTCCTAGGTTTAAACCCCATGCAAACAACATATGAGGCTCCATATACCTTAGGCACACTTGGGTCTAATTTATTAAAGTTAAAAACGTAAAGTTATAACCTTTAAAATTATATCTGGGAAGCACCTTACAAAGATAACCCATAATGTTTATTAGATTACTTCAAAATACCATTCAGAATTTAGTAATGATGACTGTATGTAGTAATTACAGGCTACATTACCTCCATTGAAACCATGGTTACTAATCAGTTACCAACTTGGCTTGCCACTGTAATGACAAGTATCAGGGAGAAGAATAAAGTAGTGCACAAATCATCACATATTCTCAGCTCTAAGATAACTGTGGAATGGCTATTTACTTTGTAATAAAACTCAACCTTCTGTTCTAATAATAGCTACATATCTCCCAGAGAGTTATGTATGCAATTATGGAGTACCCTCTGAGAGTGAGAACAGGAATGAGAGAGAGGGAGAAGTCAGAAAGTAATATTTAATTTTTGACTTTTTAAAAGTCCCTATTTTTTTAGAAGGTAAGAAACCATGAAGATGTTTTTCGCATACTGAAGGGATAAAGCTGGGCCACAATAGACATGTGTTCTTTAACTTTAGAATTCTAAAATGTTAAAGATGCAAGAGGCCTGAGAGGTCTAGTAGACTAATTTGACAGCATGTGCAGTTATTTCCTCTAAACTAACCCACTGAATGGTCAGCTAACCTCTTCTTCCAGGGAGGGTATAGAAACTCATTTCAATTTAGAGTCAGCTGTCCTAAGTAGAAATTTTCTTCCTCTTACTGCATAAATCTTGTACTGCCAATAAACTTAGTCCTGCTACTGGTTCCCGTAGTAGTTCTCCAAATATTTAAACACTTGAAGACTGCTATTATCTTGCAACCTCCTCCTCATCCCCACTTTCCCAAAGCTTCTTCTTCAGGCAAAATTTCACCAGTTTGTTCAAACATTCCAAATACTGTGGCCATCAGATCCTCTACCATCCTGGTCACCTTTCCCTGGACACCTTCCACGATCCAACCCTACTATGAGCCAATTCTGACAATAAGCATGTCTTCAGAATTTTCATTCAAAGTACTGCTTATAATGTTAAGCCCAAAAAAATCAAGGACAGAGAGGCATATGACACATCACTAGGACCTTAATATAAGCTGACATGAATCCGTTAATCAATTATTTCTGAATATCAATCCTCTACAATTCCACCTAACTGTACTATCATCCAGTTTTAATAAAACTAGAATATCTGCTGCCAACACATGATCTAATAGTCTGGTAACAAGCTCAAAATGGAAATGAATTTAGTGTGAACTAATGCTATGAATGTCCTTATGAATCTTGTGCTACCAATTAATTTAGTTCTGCTACTGGTTTAGCTACCTGAAACTAAACAGAATGTCTAATTGTCCTTCCCATAGTAGCTCTCCAAATATTTAAATACTTGAAGACTGCTATTATCTTGCAACCCTCCTCCTCATACCTACTTTCTCAAAGCTTCCTCTTCTTCAGGCAAAATTTGACCAGGACAGTTTCATGCCTTGGAAATTGTCAAATACTACAAATAAGGACTTAAATTATTGTTTTATGGACTAAAAGTGATAGAGAAAAATGTTAGTAACTTAGATTAAACTTTTTAAAATGTCATGGGTAGTTTTTTTTTTTCAGAGAGCTGGTTGTTAAACATTTACCAGAATATCGTAATGATCTTTTCTTTCTTTTTTAAAATGCTTACAATAAATGTATTAAATAATCTATTTTAGAATTCTTCTAAAGATGAACATAAGGCTCACCAATGTTTAATGTTTAAAAGGTCCAGTCTTAAATTCTCTGCTCACTTTAAGCTCCAAATCTGTGATTCTATGATCCTCTTGTCCAAACTGAATTTTTGCCCATTCCATATCTTTTGACAACCTTTTCCTATTCTCCATAATTCCTCAAAGATTACTGGCAATAATTTCCCAAATTCATATAAAGCTCTGTTAGAATCCTGGGACATAATTTATCTGGACCATAGCCTTGAGCTATTTAAAGTAAGTAGGGTATTATTTCGAACGTCTCACATATGCTGGATTTCTGGTCTCCCTTACTCATGTTTATTTTATCCTTGTGCCTAGTGTATAGTAGACACTTAGTAAACCAGATTGTTGGAGGAATAATAAATCTGCCCAGGCAGAGAGGATGCCAAACTTTCCTTGCAGATCAGCAATGCAGTTGACCCCATCAGTGGGCACTACAATTCTAGCCTGTGTGAAAAAAGGGTTACCTAGCCTCAAAACAAACAAACAAACAAACAAACAAATTATACTACCTGGCCTATGTACTAGGCCTAGCCATTTTTCTTCCTCTTTGTCCTATACTACATATTACTAAAGAAACTTTTCCCCCCTCAAATTAGTATGTTTCATAAACCAAGGCTTACTTTTGTCCTTATCCTTCCAGACACTATTCCTTTTGGGTTCTGCCAGTATTCTATATTCATCTATTGAATCCCAACCCTCTTCATCAAGGGTTCTTAACCACTTTTTGTGTGTAGACCATTTTGACAGCTAGGCAAAGCCTGTGGATTCCCTTTTCAGTATTATCCTTTCAGGATAATATTTTTAAATTACTGTATAAAATTGCAATAATTGCATAAATATTGTAAAAATGCAAGATAAGATACATAGAATTGCAAAGGAAACCAATTATATTAAATATAGTTATCAAAATATATGTCTAAAAAATTCATGAACCCCAGGTTAAGGAACTTTGCTCTACAGGATAGGGTCAATCCACATTATTCATTAACACAAGGTCCAGAAGGAAGGAGCAAACCTGAAGGGAGAAGGAACAGAATGGCTCAAGAATTTTCCAAGACAGTAAGTAGAATGAAAAGGGCTGAGCTAGGCTTAATAGTATTGGTGTTTGTTGTTTGTCCCTAATTCATTTTTTTAATATAAATTTATTTATTTTTAGTTTTCAATATTTACTTCCACAAGATTTTGAGTTCCAAATTTTCACCCGATCTCACCCCACCCCCTCCCCAAGATGGCACGCATTCTGAATATCCCTTCCCTACTCTGTCCACTCTTCTATCTCTCCCCTCTTCTGGTATCCCTTTCCCCTTCTGTATACAGGATAGACTTCTGTACCCCATTTCCTGTATTTCTTATTTCCCAGTAACATGTGAAAACATTTTTTAAACATACGTTTTTATAACTTTAGGTTTCAAATTTTCTCCCTTCCTCCCTCCCCACCCATCCACATTTAAAAGGCAAGCAACTCAATATAGGTTATACATGTGCAGTTATGCAAAACACTTGCACAGTAGACATGTGGTGAAAAACTAACTCTATTTCCCTTGATCCTATCCTGCCCTCCCATTTATTCTATTCTTTCTTTTAACCATGTCCCTCCTCAGAAGTATTTACTTCTGATTACCCCCTTTCCCAGTCTGCCCTCCTCTCTATCATCCCCCTGCTCTTTTCTCATCTTCTCCCCCTATTTTCCTGTAGGGTAAAACAGATTTCCATACTCACTTGAATGGGTATGTAATTCCCTCCGTAATCCAAATCCTATGAGAATAAGATTCATTCATTCCCTCTCACCTCCCTCCATTTCCCCTCCAGTGTAAGAGACTTTTCTGGTGGGTGTGTGTGTGTGTGTGTGTGTGTGTGTGTGTGTGTGTGTGAGATAGTTTACCCCATGCTACCTCTCCCTTTCTTCTTCTCTGAGTATAATCCTCTCTCATCCCTTAATTTTATTCTCCAGATATGACCCCTTAATCTTCAACTCACCCTGTGCCCTCTCTCTCTCTCTCTCTCTCTCTCTCTCTCTCTCTCTCTCTCTCTCTCTCTCTCTCTCTCTCTTTCTCTATCTATCTATCTATCTATCTATCTATCTATCTATCTATCTACCTATACATACATACATACATATAATTTTTTTTTCCTCCAACTACCCTAATACTGACAAAGGTCTCATGAGTTATAAATATCATCTTTCCATGCAGGAATGTAAACAGTTCAACCTTACTAACTGTCTTATGATTTCTCTTTCCTGTTTAGCTCTTCATGCTCCACTTGAGTTTTGTATTTGAAAGTCAAATTTTCTATTCAGCTCTGGTCTTTTCATCAAGAATTCTTGAAAGTCCGCTATTTCACTGAATTACCATTTTTTTTCCCCTGAAGGATTATACTCGGTTTTGCTGGGTAGGTGATTTGGCTGTAATCCTATCTCCTTTGTTCTCTGGAATGTTATATTCCAGGACCTCTGTTCCCTTAATGTAGAAGCTGGTAAATCTTGTGTTATCCTGATTGTATTTCCACAATACTTGAATTGTTTCTTTCTGGCAGCTTGTAAGGTTTTCTCCTTGACCTGGGAACTCTGGAATTTGGCTATAATATTCCTAGGAGTTTTGCTTTGGGGATCTCTTTCCAGAGGTGATAGGTGGATTCTTTCCATTTCTATTTTGCCCTCTGGTTCTAATATCAGGCATTTTCCTTGATATTTCTTGAAAGATGATGTCTAGGCTCTTTTTTTGATCATGGCTTTCAGATAGTCCAATAATTTTTAAATTCTCTCTCCTGGATCTATTTTCCAGGTCAGTTGTTTTTCCAATGAGATATTTCACATTGTTTTCTAATTTTTCATTCTTTTGGATTTGTTTTACAGTGTCTGGATTTCTCATAAAGTCACTAGCTTCCAATTGCTCTATTCTAATTTTTAAGGAATATTTTCTTCAGTAATCTTTTGGACTTCCTTTTCCATTTGGCCAATTTTTCTTTTTAGGTCATTTTTCTCCTCATTGGCTTTTTGGACCTGTTTTGCCATTTGGGTTAGGCTATTTTTTAAGTTGTTATTTTCTTCAGTATTGTTTTGGGTCTCCTTTAGCAAGCTGTTAACTTGTTTTTCATGATTTTCTTGTATCACTCTCATTTCTCTTCCCAGTTTTTCCTTTACTTCTCTTACTTTCTTCTCAAAATCCTTTTTGTGCTCTTCCATGGCCTGGGACTGATTCATATTTTTCTAGAAGGCTTTGGATGTAGGAGCTTTGACTTTGTTGTCTGCTTCTGGTTGTATATTTTGATTTTCTTTGTCACCAAAGTAAGATAATATAGCCTGACTCTTTTTGTGCTGCTTGCTCATGATTCCTGTCAATTACCTGAGTTTTAAATTCTTTGTTAAGGTAAGAGTCTGCTTCCAATGTGAAGAATGTACTGTCCGAAGCTTCAGGGGTTTGTACAGTTGTTTTCAGAGATACTTGTAGGGACCTGTAAATTTTCAGTTCTTCCAAGGTGGTATGATAAGGGGCGATGTGTCTACTCCTTTCCTGGCCTATGACTGCAAGTACTCCTTTCTGTCCTGTAACTGTGAGGAGAGGTTTCTCTCCACAGCCACTACAAGCTTCACCACTCCAGGGCTCCTCCTCACCCCAGGACCTCTGCACCGAACTGTGACCCAGCTCCCAACACGGGCAAAGCAAGAGATTACTGCTTCAGCACTGGCAAAGAGATCCCTTCCCTCTCTGATCAGCCACTGAATTCCCCCTCAATCTTTGGGCCAGAAGCTCAGGAGGCAGCTGCCCTCCCAGGGCATTCTTGGGGAATGGAGCTGAGACCTGGCCTTCCTCTCTCAGCACCACAAAAACAGACTTTTCCCACTGACCTTCTAAGTTGTCTTTGGTATTTGTGGATTGCGGAGTCTGGAAACCACGACAGCTACTTGTGATTCAGTGCTCTGAGGCCTGTTCCAGGTTCGCTGAGGCCTGTACACCCACACCACACTGCGCTCCGCTATCAGCCTGGCACAATACACCTTTCTGATCAATCATCCAGATTGTCTTGGGCTGGCAATTTATTCCACTCTGTCTTTTTGTGGATTCTGCTGCTTTAGAATTTGTTTAGACCCATTTTTTATGGGTATTTGGAGGGGCTTGGGGGAGAGCTCAAGCAAGTCACTGCTTTCACTCTGTCCCTCTCTTTGTCCCTCATTCTTGAAAAGGACCAATGACATCAGGAAGGTGATGTCTTGACTTGTAAGGGAACTGGATTTAAGTGAGGCAAAGCTTTGCAAAGTCATCAGCCTCATTGTTTCCTACAAAGTCATGTGAGTCCAGTGTCAAGACATGGATCAGAAAGACTAGAGTTGGCCCCAGATGCAGTGGTACACCTTGGCCTTTTTAAGCTAAGGTCTTTCCCAGGTCTTGTTTGTCTGAGGCAATACCCATTCAGTTATCTAAGGCTGGGTAAGAAATGAGGCAAAAGATGGACTTATTTGCCTACAAAGAAAAGAAAAGAAAAGAAAAGAAAAGAAAAGAAAAGAAAAGAAAAGAAAAGAAAAGAAAAGAAAAGAAAAGAAAAGAAAAGAAAAGAAAAGGAAAGGAAAGGAAAGGAAAGGAAAGGAAAGGAAAGGAAAGGAAAGGAAAGAAAAGAAAAGGAAAGGAAAAAGAAAGAAAGAAAGAAAAACAATTGAAATTAATTTGGGAAAGGAAGACTCAGGGTTTCTGGCCAGAACAGGAAAAAGAAATGCTATTTATACTCATTCAGAGCCATCAAAACCCGAACAATGACCAACTGAGGCTTGGTCTGGGACCTATTATTGGCCAATCAGTGAGAACCAGAGTGATTTAGGCTTAAGGCATAGTTAAGTAGCTCCATTTGAATCCCAGTGGGCTTTATCAAAGCCTGGTTTTCCAGAATCCTATTTCAAGAAATTTATATTCCTTTGAGCAGAGCACCTACATGTAGGGATATGATTCAGAAGGAAGAAAGGAAGGAAGGAAGGAAGGAAGGAAGGAAGGAAGGAAGGAAGGAAGGAAGGAAGGAAGGAAGGAAGGAAGGAAAAGAGGGAGATGGGAGGGAAGGAGGAATGGAAGAAGAGAGGAAGGTTAGTAGTAGCTGAACCACTGGAAATCCAACTGGCCTGTACCAGTTGGGCAATGCTGCTCCTTTCCTAGTCTCTTTAGATGCTTCCTCATACTGGTCTCTTTAGATGCATCTCCCTCTTCTTCCTCATTTGGATGATATGGAATTACATAGAATTTAATTTTTAAAAAATGTGGCACCTAAGAATGCAGCCCCTTTTATACATGGGACTTCCAGGGAAAAAAAAGGAAAAAAAAACATTTAAGTTTCAAGGCATGCTGTAGGTCTGAATCCTCTTTAAAAACACAATCCCCTTAAAAAAAAAAAAAACTCATGAGCCCCAGCAAAACTATTTACTTTTACTAAGCAGCCAGAGAATTCAGTTAGTAAAAGTCAAATGCATTTAATGAAATAATATATTTAGGAAGTTACAATAGAACACTTGTTCCATAAACCTGGGGTACACTCTCCCACCCACAAATGCAAATATCATCAGTAAAAATATCTAACATTTCTAGAGAATAGACATAGAGGGAGATTCATACAGAAAATAGTCCATATGTGAAGGGGCAACTTCCAGTTTTGGTGCTACAGAACCATCTCAAATATCATTGCCTCTGCTGAATATGAACCCTCCTGGTAAGTAGGCTTTTATGGGTGCTTTATCCCTGCTCTGTGGTGCTCTCTGGGTCTTATGGTTGCAGATATTATTCTGCTCCATCCTTGATAACAGACACTTAAAACTGATTAGAATATTTTTCCCCAAGCCCTCTAATAAGCCTGATGCTGAAGTCCAAATTTTCAACATTCCAAACATGTAAAAATAGTTGGTACTTGTATAACCTAAGGAAAGCTTCTGAGGAAATTCCAAAAAGGGTCATATTACTCCTATGCCTGGATTGACAGAAAAATCCTATTTCAAAATGAAAAAAAAATTATATATAGATAGATACTTAGATAGATAGATGGATATAGATATAAATATATATGCAGAATAATTGCATTTTTCCTTACACTTACACACATAAATACACCTGATAATGACTGTTGCTCATTCTTCTTTCCCACACTGACTCTTGGCTCTGCCTTCAGTCCATAAATTTTCAGCATGTATTTATTCATGTTATTCCCAATTGTACAATTTTACAAGTTACTTTATAATAATGCTTCAATGCATAAAACAAAATTCTTAGGAGTGCAAAAAAACATTATTTGCTTTCAACTAATGGATTAGTCTGGAATCCTCAATTTTACAGAAAGAATTTTTCCCCATGGAAAAAAGAAATTGCATCTAACTTCTCTTTTTAACTCGGAGGTAAGAAGTTAAAGCCTCAGCTGTTTTAGTCAGGTTTTAGTCTTTCCATACCTAGGCACCAGGCAAGTGAAAAATTATTAGGTTCTTTTTATCCACAAGAAGAAGAACCTGTTCATCCCCAGAGTCTTAACTGAGTGCATATTTTTCCTTCAATAGGAGAAGCTTTACCTTCCAGAGACTAAACACTTTTGGGAACATAGAAAAACAAGTCAGGTAAATAGAACCTGCAGGCATTCAATCTATCTTCAAACCTTCTTCCTTCTCACATGGAGCAACATCTTTGTCCCAGGAAGCCTTCTTCTGAGTTAGAAAGAAGTCATTTTTTCAGAGTAGAGATTGAGACATATTTTGGGGTATGTGCAATGTGGGAATTTTTTTTTGACTACACATCTTGTGACAGAAGTTTTGCTTGCATTTTTATTGGGGTGGAGGGAGAGTGTAAGTAAGAAGGAGAGAAGATAGATGTCCCTGAAAAGAAAAAAAATCTAATTTTTAAAAAAACACCATTGACTTATATAACTTTCAGCTTACTAACCTGATCTTCAAAGTCATTCTTCACAGGCTGCCTTACATCAAAGAGGTCTATGGGTCTAAGACCCCACCATTTTTCAGAAACACCCAAAATATTTTTGGTCTCTAGTGAATGAGAAAGTAAGAACAAACACATATATACTCACAAAAACAAAGCAAACCAAATAAGAGATGGAGGTATCAATCCTTTGTCCTAAATTCCTGACTTCACTATGTATATGTGACCAGAAATTACTTCTAAAGGGTTTGATCATAAAGATTCATTGTTCTTGAATTTCTTCCCTTTTGGAAACTTTGAGCATAGAACTACAGCTAACCTTTTCTTTCCAAAGATAGTTTGTGTGATATACACATACAGTGTGATACAAACTGGCCCCTTCATTGGAGGGATAGAGAGAGGATAGGAAAACAAAAATAGTTAGAATAATTCATAATCCTTGAATGCTGGTCCCTTCTATTTCTACAACAAAGGAGATATACAAGTTCCTATATACAACTCTATCTAACTTACCCAAATTGGTGAATTCAAAAGACATCTTAGGTTTAGTGAAACTTATTTTGGGGGGATTGAAGCCTAGCTGCCTTCACATTCTCAGTATAAAACAGCACTAATGTAGGTGCCTGCTCTTCTCTCTGATCTAGCTTAAAATCCTGGACAGGATTGTGATTTTATTGGAATTTCCTATTATGTGTGCTCCTTTGCCTCTTTCGAACCAGAACAGACAGCCGAGAAATCAGCTGGTAGTTAATGGCACCTGTATTCTTAAAACCTTTTTGTATGTACCATCGATGATTTATGTATTATCAGCGAACACTCTAGACTTAAGTTTCGGTACTAAACCTTGAAATCTAGAACTATATGTATCTACAGCGAGACAGACAAAAACTTCTGGTTACAAATGTTAACATCAAATAATAACCCAAAGTAGAACTGATCTCACCCCTCCCAACCAAGAACTAGAAACAGCAAGATGAAAACTGCAGCAGTAGCATATGAGTTTATCAGAAACCATTTTACAGCAATAAATATTCTATCATTTTTCATTTGTATTTTGTGAACTGTGTCCTATGATATTGGTGGTCAATCAGCTCACACCATTAGCTTTTGTATAAACTGTTATATAATTCAAGTGACACTTTATAAAATGAGTCTACTAGTAGATACCAGGCAGTGGAATATTTTCCATTCATTTCTCAAACCATGATTTGTAAGGATCCTCTGGGAGTTCTACAAGCTATTGTCCTATAGTATTATGGTTTAGAGTATGACAAGCTTGGAATTATTTTCTCTGATATGAACTATAAATTGGCAGGAGTAAATTAACAATTTACTTATGATAGCTCCCTTGGAGGTCTTATCAAAAGCTGGACCATTCTTTTGTGGAAATTTTCTAGTTGTGGTAAATGGAAATCGAAAGGTTAGTGGTCTGCATGGGATTTTTCATGATTGGGTCATTCTGTCCAATCCCTTCTTTTTACAGATGAGAAAAAATTGCAGCACAGAAAGGACAAGCAACTTGCCTAGAGTCACCCAATTAGTAAGCAACAATACCAGGATTTGAACACAGGTTGTTGATTCTAAATTTAGTACTATTACCTTAAGTCTCATTGAAGTGGACTTGGTTAAGAATCAAGAAAATGTGCAAATATTTTTATAAATACTTCAATAACTGTATTTCAGTATATGTGATTTCATTATAATTCATATATACTTTCTTAAAAACATCATTCTGAGAAGGGGGTCGGAATATTTTATCTGACTGCCAGAGAGATGCACAACACACAAAAAGATTAAGAACACCCTTCTTAAAGGATTATGGTATCAGGCTTACCTCAATCCCCCCTTATTCATTTCATTTCAATTCAATTCAACAAACATTTGTTAAATGTCTGGGATCTTCAGAGCACTGTGAGAGGCATTGGGAGATAGGCAATATATAGATAAGATATAGTCCCTGCCTTTACAGAGCCTACTGTTAAGCTGTACAGTGGCTAGAGCTCTGAACCTGGAATCAGGAAAAGCCAAGTACAAATCTGGCCTCCCACATTTACTAGCTGTGTGACCCTGGGCAAACCACTTAAACCGTTCCTGCCTCAGTTTCCTCCCATAAAATGGAAATAGCAATATCTCCAAAGGCTGTTAGGTGGTGCAGCAAATAGAGCACCAGGCCTGGAGTCAGAAAGACCTGAGTTCCAATCTGATCTTAGGCATTTACTGACTGGTTGACCCTGGGCAAGGCATTTAACTCTGCTTGTCTCAGTTTCCTCGTCTGTAAAGTGATCCAGAGAAGGAAATGACAAAGCACTCCAGTATCTTTGCCAAGAAAACTGTAAATAGAGTCAAGAAGAGTAGGACAGGACTGAAAAGCAACAACCCTATTTTCAGTTGCTTTTTATCTTTCTTCAGTATAATGGAATCCCCTTAAGAGGAGAGACTGTCTTTTTGCATGTATGCAAGGGTGTCTGGAATGTTTAGGGAGGATTAACACCTATGGTGTAAGGGCTTATTGAGCCCTTTTCAGGGCTACTCATTCACCTTTGGTGTCCTACCTAACTCTCACTGTGGTTTCAAAAAGCTGCAGCATGCACAGCTGCCACAGTTGGCAGTTGGAGGGTAACCAATAGCTTCAAACCCATCAGTGACTTAGGGGTATCTCTACCTCAAGCACATGAAAACTTCCCCTGGTGGAATGGATGAATGAAAACAATTTGTTCCAAAGACTACACAGGTGGTTGACACAGGCACTGTGGATCTTTTAGAGCTTGGTCAGAAATCAAAGATGCCAAGGTTGTATACTGCATCTTGGGGCATCACCAATCATCTTGACTTTTGTCCTGCCACTGGATTTTGATGACTGTGCAACTTTTCCTCACTTAAACTTAATTCACGTGCAAGACAAGGCATCACCTGTGGTGTCATTGGTCCTTTTTGAAACAACAACCATTCATATCTCCAGCACTTCACACACCATAAATCCTTAATAAATACTCCTTAAAAAACTAACAAAAAAATCCCAATAGATAAGTAGTCAAACGAAGTGAATAAATAATTCCCAGAAGGAGAATTGCAAATTCTTTTTTACAAACATATGAAAGAAATGCTCTAAAGTACTAATAGTAAAAATGAAAGCTAACCAACTCTAAGACTTGACCTCCTCCCCAGTAAACGGGTAAAGATGGGGGGAAAAAAAACAACCAAATAGAAATAGACAATGTTGGAGGGATTGCTAAAAGACAGGCACATAAACCTCATTGTTGGTAGAATCATGAATTGGTTCAATTATTCTGGAGATTAATTTGGAATTATCCAAAGTAACTAAAATGTCTATTCAACATTTTGATCCAAATATTCCACTTCTAGGAATATATAACAAAGAGGCCATGAACAAAAAGAAAATATATCGAAATATTTGTAGCAGCACTCTTTGTGGTAGAAAAGTAACAAATACACAGCACGTGCCCATCATTTAGGAAATGGCAAAACAAATCATACATGAAAATAATAGATTATGGTTGCGCTGCAAGAAACAAAACCAAGAAGCTTTTATTAAGTAGATACTGCGGGTCAAGCATCGTGCTAAACCCTGGGTACACAAAGGTCAAAAATATAGTCCCTGCCCTCAAGGAGTGCACATTCAATTGTGGAGCTCACACTTTAATAAAATTATTAAGAAATAATGAACATAAATACAGAAAAGCATGGAAAGGCTGACATTAATTTAAGTATTAATTTATGCAAAGTGAAGTAAGCAGAGCCAGGGAAACAATACACATGAATGATTACAATGATTAACATGGAAAAACAAAAGTTATAAAATATTGAAATTAATTGTTGCTAAATTATAAAGATTAAGCTTAGCCCCAAAGAAGAGTTATAAGAAGACACATCCCTTCTCCACTTCTTTCTACTCCTTTTCAGAGGTTTTAGTCCATAGGTATGCAACACTTCATATATTGTTAATTTTTTTGATATGTTGATCAATTTTGCTGTTATTTTTCTTCTTCCTTGTAATTCACATAAGGAATATGTCTCTAGGATGGGAAAAGAGGAAGGATACAGGTAAAAACTTAGGTGATATTAAAACAAAAAATGTCAATAAAAATTTATTTTTTAAGAAATTGCACTCTTCAATGACAAGCTATTTATTAAATAAATTCTGTTCTAGAAAATGTAAGAGGTTCAAAAGAAATGTGAAATAAGTTTTTTGCCCTTAGAGTAGTTGGGCAGGGTGAACTTACAACAGAGGAAAGAATTAGGGAACAAAAAAGTAGTTGACTGGACAAGATCCATTATGATTGTAATAGACATAGAGATAATCACTGAAGGAGATAGGGTTTTAGTTGAGCCTTCTAGAGCCTATAATAGTTGGATAAGCAGAGGCAAAAAGGGGTAGGATGACCCAAGTTAGTAGAATCGAGAGAAGGCATCGAGCTAGAAAGAACTATAGTGTGTTTCTTGAGTGAGTGGGAAGATAGAGCAGATGTTGAGGAAATATTCATAGTATGGCTCATTTGTTAACTGAATGAGCCACAAATCACATAAATCCGTGAGAAAAAGTCGGGTAATCACTGCCTGGCAAAACAAGTAATTCAGAGACATCAAGAAGGTAGTCAGCCATAGGAATGCCCAGTCTAATGATATTGGAAATTTAGCAATGATAACTCAGAACCTGGGCTCTAGTGCCCAAAAATGAATGCGGTCACAAAATGGAACCCTAGTTACTGAGAAATTGAGTACCCAATGAGAAACCAAAGCAATCACCAAATTACTTAAAATGAAATATACATTGGAGACTTTGTTATGAGGAACAAATGACAAACAAGGACAAATGAAAGTCAAGTGGAAGAGTAAACTGTATATGATAATTGCAGCACTTTATATTCAAAATCTCATTTAAGCCTCGTAATAACCCTAAATTCCTACAAGGATTGTGTCCATTTTACAGATGAGGAAACTAAGGTTTAATCAAGGTAAGAGTTTTTCCCATGGTTAGTTATACAATTTGGAAGTATCAGAATTTGAACCTTGGTTGTGAAGATTCCAAAGCCAACATATGATTCGTATTGTTGCCCTGCCTCTCTAAGTGTATAGTAGCCTATCCTTCTCATACTGTTTTCATATTATTCTGATGCTCATACCTTTCACTTACCCACAAATTCTGAAGCTGCCTCAGCTGCAAAAAGTGTCCTTTCTCTAAAGCAATGTTACTTCTACCTGCTCATCAATCTATTTGGGAAATTCAGCTCATTTCCAGTGCAAAATTAGAGAATTTTCCTCTGAAAAGCATCCCATATGGAAGCAGCTATTATGAACTGATACCAACCTGAGCTATCTAGTCTACTGTAAAACTGATAATGCATGTATTTTGCATGCTTTATACATAAGCTATCTTTTTGTTTTCCCTGTGACTCCTTTCAGGAGCAATTAAGGGCTTGGGGCTCTGAATTTGTGGGGCTTTTTATGTTTACAAAAAAGCTGGTGGTATTGAAAGACTAGATTAATAGGTTCTATAAAGCTGGCACAAATGGCAAAGATAGAACTTTCATTTCCATAACACATCCCAGAAATTCTCCTTTATTACCAGCACAATCTGCCACTTGTTTTCAAAACTCTGTATTTTCTCTTCTTCCTTTTGCTCTTTTTCCTCTCTCCTGCCCCTCCTTTTCCCTCCTATCATCTCTATCCTTTTCACTTATTTCCTCCCCTCTCCTCTTATCTCTTCTCTCCTCTCTTCTCTAATCTCTAACTCTACTCTACCCTTGAGTCTATCCCTTTTAGGAACTTCTTAACTTCAATAGTCAATTAACAGAAGAAGAAGAGATAATGAGAGATACAATGTGGAACATAGATTGTGAAGATAAGTGGGCAGAGGAAAAGCTTATGTGTTTAGAGGTGATTTCTAATTCTTCCTCCAGTTTAAAAAAATTGAGTGTGCAATTCCCAAATTAGACATTTAGGTAGCACTGGAGAGTCTTATAAATGAAGAAATCACTATGTGCTTAGAACCTAAAATATCTTAGGTTTGGGAATCCCTCAACGAGGAGATTAATTCATGATTATGAGCCTCTGTTTGATAACACTTGATTTCCAAGCTTCTTGATGGGGGTAGCAATTTTAAAAATCTAGTAATAGCTAGAACAAAAATAATAAAACAAAAAATTTGGGAAAGGGATTGACTCCCAATTAAGATGGTGGTCTCAAAGGAGTCCAGTTCTCCCACCAATACACTAGCAAAGATCTAAAAGAATGTTCCGAAAAGAATAATAATAAAAAAGAAAACCTATAATAAATAGCAATAATCTGTATTTTTGAATCCAAGACTGCTTACGAAGACTTCTGGAAGCTTCGCCATGTTCTGAGCAGAGACAAGGCAGGAAAAGAGAAATCCAATGCAACAAACCAAGACCTAAAAGCAGTAAGATCTCAGCCCTAGACTGTTAAGAAAAAACTAAAACAGAGACAATTCTGATGGCCCCCTTCAAAGGGAGCTTGTGCGAAATAAAATGTGCTCACCTAGGACTTTTCAAGAGGCCTGAAGCCTGTACCTCCAATAGCCTGTATGAGAACCACAAAAGGAGAAAGAGCCACTGTAGTGCCAACCAATGACTAGTTGTCTGCCTACTGTGGAGCCTCAAAAGGACAGGTGGTCAGGTCCAGTGTCCTGGTAACACACCAGAACCACAGCAATGGATAAGTACAGAACAGTGTCTAGGTAGCCCCAATACCAGCAGAGGACAGGGTCTAGTCTGAATCATTTGATCCATAACTTTAGCAGCAATAGCATTTAGACTATATTCATACCATCCAGAAGTTTGAATGGAGTTTGATCCTAACATAATATTCCAGAAATGGATGTTACAGAAATGAGTAAAAGGAAGAAGACATCAATCACAACGAAAAAGAGAAATATTATGGGTTAAGACAAACCCATGAGATTAACCCAAAAAAAGAGAGCATCTCAACAAGTATAAATAGAGACTCAGAAAAGAGTAGCATGACCTCAAAAACTTTAGAAGTTGCTATAAAAAAAATGAAACAAAACAAAAACAGTAAAATTACAAGTAAAATTAAAGATCTTGAAAAAATGGAAAGAGAATAAATGGCTTAGAATAAAAGGAGGATATATTTTTGGATATTCAAGTAGTGGTTGTGCTAGAAACAAAACAAAACAAATCAAAACACCACCCATAGAATGGAGCAAACAGAACTCAATGATTACATGAAATACAGGATATATCAAAACAAAGTCAAATGATTGAAAGACGGGTGGTTGTAAGGTATTTACTATCTTTGTTTTTCTTTTTTTTTTAAGGCAATTGGGGTTAAGTGACTTGCCCAGGGTCACACAGCTAATAAGTGTCAAGTGTTTGGTCTGAGGCTGGATTTGAATTCAGATCCTCCTGACTTCAGGGCCAGTACTTTATGCACTGTGCCACCTAGCTGCCCCTAAGGCATTTACTATCAAAAACAACCTGGAAAATAGTTTTAGAAGAGATCATTTAAGAATCAATTTCAAATTAAGAATTTCTGAAAACAATGACCAAAATTTTAAAGAGTGACATATATTTTTTAAATCATAAAAGAAAAATTCCTTGATCCCCTAGATCCGTTAGAACAAGTAAGAATAGAAGGACTCTGCCAATCACCTTCTAAAAGAAATGAAATGAAATGAAACCACCCAGGAATGTCATAATTAAAATCTAGAGTTTTTAACTCAAAGAGAAAATATAACAATCAATCAGAATCACAATGAGGATTACACAAGACTATGCAGAAATGCCTTAACAAAAGAGAAACAAATTATGGAGCACAATATTCCAAAAGGAAAGGATGGGAGGGGAATACTTACAAACAAGAATAATTTACTCTGCAAACCTGAGTATAATCTTACTGGATTAAAAAAAAAATGGAAATTTAACAGAAAAGAGGACTTTGAAGCATTCATATGAAAAGAACAAAACTGGAAGGAATTTTTGAGATAAAAACACAAGAGAAAAGAGAAAACTAGAAAAGTAAATACATTTGGGTAAGGAGAAGAGAATAAACAATGAAATCATGTTTCCTTTTGAATAGAGTGAAAAGAAACAGCTGTCACTTCAGAATCTACATTAATAGCAAAGACAATAAAAGTACATGATTTTCTCAATAAATTCAGAAAAAATATTTTTTTACAAAATCCATTGCTCATTTGTATTAAATAAAAAACATTGAGATGCATACTAATAAAAAAAGGCAAATTTTTTATATCTATTTAAAGCCAAGAGTTAACATAAGTAAAGACGAGTTGATGGCTTACTCAGAGAACCTTAAAAAGTAAAGTAAAATAGTATTTAGAGCAATTAAAGAAGGTAAATCATTGTAGATATGGTAAGGAATTATGTTCAGTTCTAAAAAGTAGCCTTTTCATACTTACAAGACATGGAACTACATCTGTAAATTAATTTAGGTTGCATTATCATTTTTATGATATGGGGGAGGCCCAATCATTGCAAATTACCATTTTGTCAATAATTTATCTTCTTTTATTGCATTAAAGATATTTTTATTTGAACTTTTAGAGTTCTCTGATAAAGCCATCAAACCACATTCAAGGAGTTTTCTTCTCTATGTTTATTCCCTTAATTTCTTTTTTTTCTCTTTTTTATACTTTTTCAGGACAAATTGTATTTGTTAATTTATTTTTAGTTTTCAACATTCACTTCCACAAGATTTTGAGTTCCAATTGTTCTCCTCATCTCGTTCTTCCCCCACTCCAAAATGGAGTACATTCTGAATACTTCTTCCTCTAATATGCCCTTCTTCCTTCTATCTGCCCCTCATTCTCTTATTCCCTTCCCCTTCAATTTTCCTGTAAGGCAGGATAGATTTCTATACACCATTGTCTGTATATCTTATTTCCCAGTTGCATGTGACAACAAGTTTTTTTAATTTGTTTTTAAAACTTTGAGGTCAGGGTCAGCGAGGTGGTGCAGTGGATGAAGCACTGGCCCTGAAGTCAGAAGGACCTGGCTTTAAATCCGGTCTCAGACCAAGCACTTGACACTTACCAGCTGTGTGACCCTGGGCAAGTCACTTAACCCCAGTTGCAAAAAAAAAAAAAAAAGGAGCTTTGGGTTCCACATTTTCTCCCTTCCAACCTCCACACTCACCCTCGTTGAGAAGCCAAGTGCCTCGATACAGGTTATACATGGATAGTCAGGCAAAACACTTCCATAGTAGTCATGTTGTGGAAAATTAACTATAATTCCCTTCATCCTATTCCACTCCCAATTTATTCTATACTCTCTTTTGACCCTGTCCCTCCTCAGAAGTGTTTGCTTCTGATTACTCCTTCCCCCAATCTGCTGTTCCCTTTATCATCCTTCTGCTCTCCTATCCCCTTCCCCCCACCATTTTCCTGTAGGGTAACATAGATTCCCAAACCCAATTAAGTGTGTATGGTATTGCCTCCTTCACCCAAATCTGATGAGAATAAGATTCACTCACTCCCTCTCACTGTCCTCCACTGCCCCTCCACTGCAAAAGCCATTTTTTTCTGTTTCATGTGAGAAAATTTACCCCATTCTACCTCTCCCTTTCTCCTTCTCTCAGTATAATCCTCTCTCACCCCTTAATTTTATTCTTCAGATATCACCTATTCATCTTCAACTCACCCTTTGCCCTCTACTTTTAGATCTATCATATGTAGATAGAGATAGATAGATATAGATATAGATATAGATATAGATATAGATATAGATATAGATATAGATATAGATATAGATATAGATATAGATATAGACATAGATATAGATGACATAGACATAGACATAGACATAGACAGAGACAGAGATAGAGATAGAGATAGAGATAGAGATAGAGATAGAGATATAGATATAGATATAGATATAGATATAGATATAGATATAGATATAGATATAGATATAGATATAGATATAGATATATAATTATTTCCCTCCAACTACCCTGATACTGACAAAGGTCTCATGTGTTACAAATATAATCTTTCCACGTAACAATGTAAACAGTTCAACCTTAATAAGTCCCTTATGATTTCTCTTTCCTGTTTACCGTTTCATGCTTCTCTTGAATCTTGTATTTGAAAGTCAAATTTTCTATTCAGCTCTAGTTTTTTCATCAAGAATGCTTGAAAGTCTCCATTTCACTGAATATCCATTTTTCCCTGAAGGATTATACTCAGTTTTGCTGCATAGGTGATTTGGCTGTAATCCTATCTCCTTTGTTCTCTGAAATGTTATATTCCAAGATCTCTGTTCCCTTAAGGTAGAAGCTGGTAAATCTTGTGTTATCCTGATTGTGTTTCCACAATACTTGAATTGTTTCTTTCTGCTGCTTGCAATATTTTCTCCTTGACCTGGAAACTCTGAAATTTGGCTACAATATTCCTAGGAGTTTTCCTTTGGAGATCTCTTTCAGGAGGTGATAGGTGGCTTCTCTCCATTTCTATTTTGCCCACTGGTTCTAAAATGTCAGGGCAATTTTCTTTGATAATTTCTTGAAAGATGATGTCTAGGTTTTTTTTTTTTGATCATGGCTTTCAGATAGTCCAAAAATTTTTAAACTATCTCTCCTGGATCTATTTTCCAGGTCAGTTGTTTTTCCAATGAGATATTTCACATTGTTTTCTATTTTTTCATTCTTTTGGTTTTGTTTTACAATGTCTTGATTTCTCATGAAGTCACTAGCTTCCATTTGCTCCATTCTAATTTTTAAGGAAGTATTTTCTTCAGTGAGCTTTTTTACTTCCTCTTCCATCTAGCCAATTCTGCTTTTTAAGACATTCTTCTCATTGGTTTTTTGGACCTCGTTTCCCATTTTGATTAGGCTATTTTTTAAGCTATTATTTTCTTCAGGATTTTTTGGGTCTCCTTTAGCAAGCTGTTGACTTGTTTTTCATGATTTTCTTGCATCACTCTCAGTTTTTCCTTTACTTCTCTTACCTTCTTCTCAAAATCCTTTTTGTGCTCTTCCATGGCCTGAGAGTGATTCATATTTTTCTTGGAGACTTTGGATGAAGGAGCTTTGACTTTGTTGTCTTCTGCTGGTTATATGTTTTGATCTTCTTTGTCATCAAAGAAAGATTGTATGGTCTGACTTTTTTTGTGAAGTTTGCTCATGTTCCCAGCCAATTACTTGAGTTTTAAACACTTTGTTAAGGTAGGGGTCTGCTTCCAGTGTGGCAAAAGTACTTCCCTAAGCTTCAGGGGTTTTGTACAGCTGTTTGTAAAGATACTTCTAGAGACCTGTAAATTTTCAATTCATCCAAGGTGGTAGTACCAAGGCTGAGGTGTTTACTCCTTTCCTGGCCTGTGCTCTGATGAGTGACCATGAGCACTCTTTTCTGTCTTGGAACTACAAGGAGGATTTCTCTCCACCACCACTACAAGCTCCACCATGCCAGCACTCCTCCTCACCCCAGGACCGCTACCCAGAAATGTAACCCAGATCCAAGCACAGGCAAAGGTAGAGAATCCTGCCTCAGCACCAGCAAAGAGATCCCTGCAGTCCCTCTCTAATCAGCTACTGATTCCCTCTCAGTCTGTGGGCCAAGCTCTTGAAGCAGCTGCAACCTTGGCATTGTGCTGGGCCTGGGGCTGGAACTGAGCTTCTCTCTCGCTGAGGTTACAGACTTTTCCTACTGACCTTCTAAGTTGTCTTTGGCATTTGTGGGTTGACAAGTCTGGAAACCACCACAGCTGCCTGTGATTCAGTCCTCTGAGGCCTGCTCCAGGTTTGCTGAAGCCTGGTCTTTGCTTGTGTGCCCATGCTGAACTTCATTCCTCTCCCAGCCCAGTGCGATAGATCTTTCCAATAAACCATCCAGGTTGCCTTGGGCTAGAAATTTGTTTCACCCTGTTGTTTTGTGGGTTCAGCTGCCCTAGAATTTGTTTAGAGCCATTTTTTTACAGGTATTTGGAGGGCTTTGGGGGAGAGCTCAAGCAAGTCACTGCTTTCATTCTGCCACCTTGGCTCTGTCTTCCTCTTTTTTTTTCCTCTTGATGCAATTATTAGTATTTCTAGAATTGTATCACACAATAGTGGTGACAATGGACATTTTTGCTATTGGAAAGGACATTATCATTTCTCTATTTCAGAAAATGCTAACTCATGGCAAGAAATTCTTGCCAAAATTACTTGGTACTGCTTTTTTAATAGAAAAATTGATCAATGGGAAAGCTTAGGTAAACCAGAAGAATTCCTATAGAGGAGCATAGTATTCAAAAAACCTAGGGATATCAACTACTGAGATAAAACTTCTCATTTCTCAAAAATGCTAGGAATAACTGTCTGCTACATTAGGTTTAGATCAGCATTTTATACCACGTACCACAAAAAGCCATAATCACAGAATTGTAGAATTTGAGAGCTGGAAGGGACCTCAGAAGCCATCTAATTCAAATTATACCTAATATGGATTCCTCCTTCAAAGTACCTGACAAGTGATTACCAAGTTTCTGTTTGGAGATCTCCAAGGAGAGGCAACCTGCAATCTGTTGGCATCCTTTGCCAGTTTTAGACAGTTCTAACCATTAGAAAGTTTATTTGATTTTGTTATCCCTTACTTCAAGTACAAATTGTCCTCTCTACAGTGTCCAATTATTCCTCCTAATTCTGCCCTCTGATGACAAGGAAAACAAAACTGATACTACTCTCACATGACAGCCCTTCAAATATTAGAACACAGTCGCTTATGCAATGCTAAATTTCCCTATTTTTTCAACCAAACTTTATATGACAAAGACTAAAGGTGCTTCCCTGTTCTCCTCTGTATACCCTCCCGTTTATCAAGTTCCTTTTCAAATAGCGGCACCCAGAATTGAACAGGGTGCACCAAACGACTTCTGATGCAGAAAAAGTATCATGGTATTATTTCCTAATTTAAGGAAATGATGCATTACTTAATATAACTCAAGATTATAGTAACTTTTTTGATCACTATATGACATTTTTTTATTCATATTAGGCTTGAGATATCCTAAAACCCTAGATTTTATTTAAGAAAAGCTGAAATCTTACAATGTATCTTCCATGTTGGACTTACAAATTGACTTTTGATCCCAATTGAATTTCATCTTGTAAAATTAATCCTAGTCAGCCTGATTAATTAAATAAGCCCAATCCCATAACTGGTCAAGATATTAAGAATCCTGACTCTGTTATTCAGTGTTTTAGTTATTCTTACAAACATGATATAAGTTTAAAATTTGATGAGAACTAATTAATGCCTTTATTCAAGTCATTGATAAAACTTTCAAAGAGTAGAGAACCAAGTAGAGATCCCTGGGGTACACATCTAGAAACTTTGTGCCATATTAATATGGAACCATTAATAATGTTTCTTTGAGTCTGGCCAACCAATCAGTTCTGAATTCATCTAATTGCATTATCTGCTACTGTCATCTGTATCCCTCTATCTTTTCCACAAGAGCAATTTAAGATTTTTTTAATCAAAAGCTTTGATAAAATCCAGGTAAACTATATCTATACCTTCACCTGCCAATTTAGCAAACCTGTTAAAAATTTTTAAAAAATGAGTTGAATATGAAATGACTTGTTCTTTCTAATTACTATTTTACTTTCTAGATATTCACCAACCATCTTGAATTATCCATTATAGAATTTTCCCAGGAATCAATTTCACTGGGGAAGCAAGCACAAATTATTCTGATTTTGAAGAAAAGGAAGAGCTACCTAAAGAGAATAAATATTATTTATGGGAAACATTAAAAAATTAAGACCTCTGATTTTGAAAAAAAAACTGCATAGAAGATGGAAGAAGAATGGATACTGAAGAATGTATATATAAAAAAATAGCACAGTTCTATAAGGATAGTGTCAAAAGCAATAACTCCATAATGAGCTAAGAGTAGCAAAGATACAAGGATTTAAGATACAAAATAAATCCACATAAATGATCAACATTCTTATACAGGGTGTCCCAAAAGTCTTGTATATCTTTAAGATGTTTAAGATGTTTACGTTCTGCTATGGCTTTAAGGACACTCTATATGAAACCAACAGCAGTAAGAAAACCTAGAAAAACAAATTTCATTCAAAATATTTATGAAGCTATAGAATCCTTGGGAGTTTATCATCCAAAATTTGCCTAGGAACTATATAAATATAACTTTAAGAGAGTCTTTGAGGACTATTTAATGGAGCTAGAAAAAAATAACAAAATTCATATGGAAGAACGAAAAGTAAAATGTCTCGTAAAAAGGAAAGAATATCTATTAGTACCTGATCTTAAACTGCACTATAAAGCAATAATCATTAAAACAATTTGGTACTAGTATAAAAAAAAATAAAAAGCTGATTGATAGGTACAGAATCAAACCAACACAGTAGTATTACACTCGATAAATTTGAAGATCCCACTTACCAGGGGAAGGACTTCCTATCTGACAAGAAAAAAATCATTGTAAAACTGGGCAGCCATCTAGTAGAAATTAGGTTTAGGCTAACACCAAGACAAACTAAAATGGGTACATGACATACATAAAAAGTCAAGTTTTAAGCAAAGCAGAAGGAAAAAGAAGAAATTACCTTCTTACAGCTATGGATAAAGGAAGAGTTCATGAGTAAACAATGGATAGAAAGGATCACAAGAGAAAAAAATGAAAAATTTTGATTACATAATTATTTTAATACAAATAAATTGAATGTACTAAAACTTATAAAAGGAACAGTTAACTGGAGAAATCTTTGCAACATGCTTCTCAGACAAAGGGACAGTTTTTCAAAATATATAGGGAAATGACTCAAATTCATAAGAATACGACCCATTCCCCAGTGAATAAATGATCAAAGGATTTGAACAGGCAGTTTTCAAAAGAATAATTCCAAGCTGTCAACCATCACATGAAAAAAAAAATCTCTAAATAATTAATACAGACATTCTAAATAAAGCAATTTTAAGGTTCTACTTCACTTTTATCTGACTGACAAAAAAAAAAGAAATTGAAAATATTAGAGGACTATGGGAAAATAGATGCATTACTGAAATTATGATTTGATCCAGCCATTCAGGAAAGCAGTTTGAAACTATGCTTTGAAAGTCACCAAACTATCCATAAACTTTGATCCAGTGATGCTACTACTAGGCCTACATCCAGAAGAAAACAAAGGAGAGAAAGGATCTATATGTACAAAAATATAGCTGCTCTTTTTATGGTAAACTAAAGGTGTGTCCTATTGGGGAATGAATAAACAAATTATAGCACATGAATATGATGGGATATCATTGTGGCATAAATAATTATGAAATGAATAATTTTAGAAAAGAAACTCTAGAACATGCCTCTTTTGTGGTCTGATGTCTATGAAGACCATCAGGTTTAATTAGCAACCTAATGAATAAGGTTTGAGCACGGAAGTTCTTTGAATCCAAACATTCAGGCTGTCTCAAGAACCAAGAATTTCAGGGAGGAACTAGAAGGAATACAGATTTAAAAATTCACTAATCTGTGTAGTTTATTGTTATTGAGTCATTTTCAGTTGTATCTGACTCTTTGTGACTCCATTTTAGCATTTTCTTGGCAAAGATGCCAGAGTGGTTTGCCCTTCCCTTCTTCAGCTCATTTTACAAATGAGGACCTGAGGCAAACAAGGTTAAGTGTCTTGCCCAGGGTCAGGCATCTAGTAAGTATCTGGGGTTGGATTTGAACTCATTAGTTTGAGGCTTCCTGATTCCAAGCCCAGTGCTCTATCTCTATCTCTATCTATTTTGCCACCTAGCTGTCCAATCACAGAAGTTTAGAAAGAAGTTAAAACAAATTTTTTTAGGTTAATGCCAATCCATAGAACCTTGCCTTTGACTTTCGGAATTTTTGTCAAGTTGTGGTATATGAATGTAAAGTTGTGGTATATGAATGTAATGGAATACTATTGTTTTATAAGAAATGATGAACAGGCTGACTTCAGAAAAACCTGGGAAGACTTATATGGTCTAATGCTGAATGAAGTGAGCAGAACCAAGAGGACTTTGTATACAATAGCAGCCATGTTATGCAATGACTAAGAATGTTAAACTGAACCCTTCTCAGCATTTACGAGGATCTAAGACATCTCCAGAGGCCTCGGGATGGAAAATGCTGTCCACATCCAAAGAAAGAACTATGGAAGTCGAATCGCTCTCACTTATTTTTACCTTCAGTTGAGTTTTGTTTCATCTTTCTGATGGTTCCTCCTATTGGTTTTAATTTTTACTTACAACTTCACTAATGTGAAAATACATTTAATGGGTATATAAATGTAAAGCCTATGTCAGATTGTGCACCGTCTTGGGGGGGGGGGGGGAGAAAAAGGGAGAAAAAATTTTCAACTCAAAAGCATATGGGAAAAAAAATTTAAAAATAAAATCAAAAAAAGAGGAAAAAAAAATTTTTGTCTTTAACTTCTTTCTAAACTCCCCTGATCACCAAATTTTCCACATTAAGCTGTAAGCCCAAGAAAATTTAAGTAACACCCAAGATTAAGCATATAGAAAATACTAAAACTGGACCTCAAACTCATGCTCTGACTCGGGTCCAGCATTCTTTCCATCACCCCATAATTTGGAATGTATTCCATTTTAGGGAAAAATATGAAGAAGGGATTAGAATTGATGTGTTATCAATTTTATTATTCAACAATATTAAGCTTCTGAACTCTTCCCTGGGTGCCTAACCATGAAACCACTTCAATATCTTTAATTGTAAAGTCAAGATCAAATTGCCTACCATATCTGACTGCGGCAGGGCTGTTGAAAGGAATGTGCTTTGTAAACCATCAAGTGCTATAGAAACATGAACAATGACAACACTGCAATATAGAATACTGTTTCTGCATAGAAATGGGCAAACAATTAATATACCCCAATGAACCTTTGGGCACAACCCATTAGAAAGTCAAATATGTCTGATACTTTTATTTCATGATATTAAGGGCTATAAAATATTTTAAATAAATCAACCTAAGTAGACCTTTAATCCTCATTTGTTATTTTGTCTTGCTGGAAAAAAAAAACACATTGCAAAAAAATTGCAATGCAATTGCAACTCTGCAATACTTGTAGAATGATGCTTGGGGCCAAGTATGGAGAGACATGGAGGAAGATGGAACACAGAGTCATTTCAATGCTTTTGCAATCAAAGTGCAGGCAGGAAACCATTTATATACTTTTTTATTGTCTTAGAGTAGGCCATTTTATTCTAATCTTGTCCATCAAATTACATTTTGGAAAGGGTTCAGGGCACTTCAACCTGCCAAATCGAGTCTTACTCTAACTATTATATATCCACTCAACCACCTTTCATGCAAACACAAGCAAACATTTTGATTATAAATTGTGCATTATCACTGTGCCAAAAGCAGTTTCCTAGTCCTGTGGAAAGGAGGGACAGTCAATATGGATAGGTGCCACTGATGAAACTTTCATTAGAATAGTGCAGTGAAAGAACCATTGGACTTGAAATAAGAGGTCTGAGTTCAAATCTTGGTTGAGCCATTTTCTACTGGCATAACCTTATGCAAGTCTCAGGGCCTCAATTTCCTCATCTGTAAATTAGGAGTTGGAGTAGATAGTCTCTAGGTTTCTTCCAATTCTAAATCTACAGCCCTGGAGTAATGAAATATAAAATTTGGGGAGGGATTACAAATATCTGAGGGGGAAAAAAGAGCTCAATAAGGATGCAATTATAAGGAAGACACATCCTATGTGAAATGAGTTTCAACCTGTATGTGGAAAAGTAGGCAAAGGAAGAAGGGAATTTGCCTCAACAATCTAGTAGGACAATTAGTTCAGAATCTTAACTGCCTCAAGCATCCACTCCACCTTCCTAGGCTCATATCTCATCTCAGCTGCATGGTCCAGTATATGAAAGTACTGGACTTGGAGCCAGGAAGACCTGAGTTTGAGTCCTGTCTCAGACACTTACTAGTTGTGTGATCCTGGCCAACCTCTGACAGCCTGAGCTTGTTCATCATTAAATTAGGGATAATAAAAGCACCTACCTCACAGGGGTGTTACAGTGATCAAATGAGATAACCTATATAAAGCACTTGGCAAACACTAAGTGCTATATAAATTCTAGTAGACAACATGACTATGAGCATAATGGTCTCTCTTTCATAGAGGATCACATAATCGTCTGTGGCAGCTAGGTGGCACAGTGGAGAGTGTTAGGCCTGGATTCAGGAAGACCTGAGTTCAGATCTGGCCTCAGACACTTACTAGCTGGGTGATCCTGGGCAAGTCACTTAACCCTGTTCATCTCAGTTTCCTCATCTATAAAAAATGAGCTGGAGAAGGAAATGACAAACCCCTTCAGTATCTCTGCCAAGAAAACCCAAATGGGGTCATGAAGAATTGGAAATGACTGAAAATGACTGGACAACAACAACACATAGATATATGCATACACATGTATACAAGTGTGTGTGTGTGTGTGTGTGTATATATATATATATATATATATATATATATATATATATATATATATATATATAATATGCATGAAATATGGCTTTATTTTGTTTGCTGGTATTTTACTGAATATTTTTAGCATAGTTCCTGGCCCGTAATAGATGTTGATCTATTGCTTTTATATTAACATTCAATAATTAATTGATTTGTTGTTTTCTTTTTCTGCATTGCCTTTACCAGTTTTGGGGATCTGAATCATACATTTGTTTTGTAGAAAGAATTAGATCAAATAACTTTATGTAATATGGGAATTTTTTAAGTGTTTGATGTGATTTACTTGTGAATTACTGTGCCTTTTTAGACAGAAGATCATTTTTAGATAGTGTACATTCTTCTTTTTGAAATTGGGCCATTAAAATTGTCTAATTTCCATTTTGTCCTCTGATAGTTTATAAATACATATATATGAGTTTTCATTCATTTGTTTTATGCCTTCAAGTATTTCCTTATAACTACATACATAATAATCTGATTATTTTCTTTGTTTCTCACAAATTCCTCCTTTTCATTTCTGATTTCAACAATTTTCATTTTCTCCCTACTTTATTAAATTGAATTTGCTAATTGTTTATCAATTTTATTGGTCTTTTCACATAACCAGTTATTCCATTTCTTTAATAGATCAATTGTTATTTTAAACTCTAATGGATTTTTCCTTTCAAAAAAAGCAGTATTATTTCATCTCCATATTTACCATGGTTGTATGAAATTGTTGATTTTTAATTTCTTTAATTAAAAAGTCAGTTTATTATAGGGAAATAGAATCATTGTTCTTTTCTTCTTAAGATCATAGATTTAGAGATCAGCCAGCCCAATTATCTTATTTTTATTAATGAGGAAACTGAAGCCCAAGGAAGTAGAGCACCTTGCCCAAAGTTACACAAGCAGTAGTAGTAGTGATGATGATGATGATGATGATGATAATAATAATAATAATAATAATAACTAGTATTTATATAGCACTATGTTCTAGGTGGCACAGTGGACAGAATGCCAGGCCTAGACTCAGGAAGATTTATCTTTCTGAGTTCAAATCTGGTCACAGACACTCACTAGCAATACTTAAACAACTGAAATGATTGAACAGCAACAACAAATTTGCTAGGTACTGTGTTAAGCACTTTATCTCATTTGATCCAACAACCCTGGGAGATAGGTACCATTATTTTTCCCATTTTACAGATAATGAAACTGAGGCAAACAGAGATTAAGTGACATGTCCATGTTCACATAACTAGTAAGTGTCTGAGGCCAGATTTGAACTCAGATCTTACTGACTCCTAGGGCATCTAAGTGATGCAGTGGATAGATAGAGCACTAGGCTTGGAATCAGTAAAGCTTATCTTCCTTAGTTCTAATCCAGCCTCAGATACTTACTGGGTGTGTGATCCTGGACAAGTCACTTAACCCTGTTTGCTTCAGTTCCTCATCCTGAAAATGAACAGGAGAAGGAAATGACAAACTACCCCAGTATCTTTTCCAAGAAAACTCCAAAATAGGATCACAAAGAGTTGGAAACAACTGAACAACTGAACAACAACAGCTTCCTGACTCTGGGCCTGGAACTCTATCCTTTGGGTCACCTCACTGCCATGCTCTATCAGCAACAGAGCTAGATTCCAAAAAGAGCCCTCTTTCCACCTCACTACACCATCTCCCAAATTTTGCTTTTTCTCTTTTGTTAATATAAGCATTCATACATGTAAATTTGCCTCTGAGTACTGTGTTGGTTCTATCCTCTGGATTTTGTTATGTAGAATTTATAATATCATTATATCTGTTACTTAGATACTCTATTATTTTAAAGGATTTGTGACCTCAGCTCTGCAGACACTTTCTCCCACATTATCAATCACATATATTGTCTCACCATATCAGAACCTCTTCCTTTCCAATTCTTTCCCAAGACCTCCCAAAAATACTTCTTTTCAGGTTCACTTGATGCACCAGGGTCTCAATATATCTCTGGACATCATATGGTTACCAGTAGAAAATATAAGCTATCCATTATATCTATTATCTCTCTCTTTCCATGTGTAAAGACTACCTCATTCTGTCATGGCTCTCTTTGATAATATCTTTTATGTAGCTACAATTTATTGTTGGTAATATGTTGTTATATGAATGTCAACTATTCACACCCACTGTATATTACTCGGTAGTCCTTGGAGTAATCTGCAATTTTAATTCTTTAATTCCATGATTTGCAGCTATAACACATCACTGGGACAACATGAAGATTAAAAAGAAGGGTTTGGTGGGAGGGGCATAGCCAAGATGGTAGAGTGAAAGCAGGGACTTTCCTAAGATCTTCCCCAAACCCCTTCAAATACCTTTAAAAGAAAGTTACTCTAAACAAATTCTAGAGCAGCGGAACTCACAAAGAGAGAGTAAGGCAGATTTCCAGACCAAGATAACCTGAGTGGTTGACAGGAAGGGTCTGTTGCATTGGGATAAGAGAAGAGCACAAGGTACTGCAGGCTATATCAGCATAGCCCCAGCCTCAGCGAACCAGGAGCAGGCCTGCTGCAGCAGTAGTGGCTTCTCCTGGAACTATCAGCCCACAGACAGACTATTTGAAAGTCATCTATTTCAACTTCTGGAACCAAGAAGTAAGCAATAAGTCACTTTTACCCTCCCTTATTGACCTTGAAAAACCCAGAAAATGTTGCCTCAGAATTCTAAATAGTGGAATCAGAAGAAAGACAAGATGCAGCAATATTTTAGTTCGGGAGGCTAGGAGAATTAATAGGAAAGGTGCCTTTTGCTGTGGCTGAAGGGGACCAGTACAAGATGGGAGGCACGCCAGCAAGCCAGTAGTAAGGCCCACCTCAGTAAACCAGTGGGAGATCCTGAGCCCCAGGGTGGTGGGGCAGACAAGCCCCCATACCAGGCACACATCAGCTACCACCACCAGCTCCAGCTCAGCACCAGCAACGCAAGAATCCAAGACAACTCCAAAAGACTCATGATGGAAAATGCTATCTACATGCAGAAAAAGAGTTTAAATGCAGATTGGAGCATATTATTTGCTCTCTGTCTTTTTTTCCCTTTTTTTTGTTTATTTCTTCTTTCTCATGGTTTCTCCCATTGGTTCTAATTCTTTACAACTAATGTGAAAGTGGGTTTAATATGAATGTATATGTAGAACCTGTATCAAATTGCATGTTGTATTGGGGTGGTGAGAAGGGAGAGATGGGGAGAAAATTTGGAACTCAAAATCTTATGGAAGTGAATTTTGAAAACTAAAAATAAATAATTGATTTTAATAAAAGAATTGTGAACTGGTCCAACTATTCTGCAGAACAATTTGGAAGTGTGCCTGAAGGGTTCTAAAAGTTTATATACCCTTTGATCCAGCAATACCACTACTAGGTCTATACCCAAAAGAGATCAAAGAAGAAGGAAAATGAATTATGGGTACAAAAATATTTATAGCAGCTCTTTTTGTAGTGGCAAAGAATTGGACATTGAGAGGATGCTCATCAGTTGGAGAATGGCTGAAAAGGTTGTGGCATATGTTTGTAATAAAGTACTATTATGCAATAAGAAATGATGTGGGATGTGGTTTCAGAAAAAAAAAAATATGGCAAGATCTATATGAACTGATGAAAAGTGAAGTGAAAATAACCAGGAGATCATTGCTCACATTAACAGCAATGTTGTAATGATGATCAACTATGAAAAATTTGGCTACTCTGATCAATTCAATGATCTAAAACAATTCCAAAGAATTTGTGATTTAAAAAAAAATGTTATCCACCTCCAGAGAGGAGTATAAATCGAAGTTATCTTTTTCTTTCTTTCTTCTTGTGATTTTTTTTGGTGACATGGCTAATATAGAAATATATTTTGCATGATTATACATGTATAATTGATATCATTTTCTTGCCTTCTCAGTGAATAAGAGAGAGAGATGGATGGAGGGAAAGAATTTGGAACTCTAAATTTAAAAAGAAAATATTTTAAAAATAATAAATTTGCTTTAAAAAATAAAGATGTGTTGTTGGGTTTTTTTGTTTGTTTCAGGGAGAAGGTTGGCATCATAGGAAAGTATGAAATTTTCCAAATGCCATTCAGTTCACTATCTTCCTCTTATTGAATTCTAAGGCTACCCATTGGCCATCTGCAGTAACCAATATATTTGCATTGAGGGAAAAGTTCAATAAGCCAATGAACTATTAAGATGAATTCTTGAGTGATACTGTACCTCTATAAGTCATCCTGTATTCCTCACTGTCTCTCACTACAACCCCCCATTTGCAAGCTGTTGCCTGTTGATTTGCAACATCTCTCAAATACAACCACTTCTCTGATCTGACACTGCCACTACTCTGATGCAGGCCCCCATCACCTCATGCCTGAACTATTGCAATAGCCTACTGATGGATCTGCCTGCCTAAAGACTTTCCCTACGCCAGTCTATCTTCCATTCAGCCACTAAAGTGGTTTTACTGAAATGCAGGCCTGACCATATTACTCCACCACCACCACCACTACCACCACCACCATCACCACCACCACCATCACCACCACCACCCACACACGCACACACAATCAATATACTCCATTGGCTCCCTATTTCCTCCAGGAGCTAATACATAATTCTCGGTTTGGCATTCAAAGCTCTTCATAACTTAGTGTCCTCCTACCTTTCCAGTCTTCTTATACCTTGCTTATCAACATGTAGTCTTTGCTACAATTATACTAGCTGGTTGGCTGTTCCACAAGACACTCCAACTCTCAGCTTCAGGCATTTTCTCTAGTGGTCCTCCATGAAATACCTTAAATTCTCTCCCACTTCTACTACAAATGTTGATCTCCCTGCTTTCTTTTGAGATCCAACTAAATCCCATTTTCTACAGGAAGCTTTCCCCAACCTCTCAAGTCCTTTCTGTTGTTATTTTTGTTCAGCTATTTCAATCATGTCCAACTCTTTGTGATCTCATTTGTGATTTTCTTGGCAAAGATACTAGAGTGGTTTGTTATTGCCTTCTCTAGTTCATTTTACAGATGAGGTAAATAGGGTTAAGCTACTAACCCAGGATCGCACAGCTAATACATGTCTAAGGCCAGATTTGAACTCAATAATATGAGTCTTCCTGACTTTGGATCTGGCATTCTATCCACTATGCCTCTTTTATTTCCTATTTATCAGATAGATAGATAGATAGATAGATAGATGTAGATGATACAGATAATTGTTTACCTATCTCTCCCATTAGACTGTAATTTCCTTGAGAGTAGGGGCTGTCTTTTGCCTCCTTTTTTTAATCCCAACCACTTAACACAGTGCCTAGTACATATTAGGTGCTTAATAAATGTTGATTGATTCATTGATAAGGTTTTAGTTTTTGACACCACTAGCACAATATCATCTTCAGACAGGAGCATCTGGAGAAAGTCATCAGTCATCAGCTTTAGGGAATCTTTCCTCCAATTGAACATTGAGCTAGGCATCCTCCACAATGCTACCAAACATCTTTGTTGAGTCTCATGTTTTATACCTCACTTGATTATTAATAATCATTGGCCAAAGTTGACTCTATTGTATCTATCAAGGAATCTCGTCCAATTTTATCAAATGAAAGAAGGATACCTTGTTGGAGCAGAGCTTCTAAAGTGGGCATTTTGCTTCACTGAATCAAATTATTTCTTATAGTAAAAAAACTAAAAGTGCAATGATATTTATGTAACTGTAAAGATGTGGCCTACTGTAGAATGTCATTTGGGGAAGCCTACCTGTTCCCATTTCTTACTCTCTCATTAAGGATACTTTGTGTGTATATACATGCACACACGTGTGTGTGTGTGTGTGTGTATATACATTCATATATACACACATTATATACATATATGTATATGCGTATTTGTAGAGGTAAGATAGTAGGTATATGGATAGTTTTTGTGATGAAGATAGCATTGTATGATCAAAATTGTATAGTCATTTTTTTTCTGTTTTGTGTTAACTCACAAGTCAGTTCTACTGAGGTGATTGTGCAAACTGGGTTTGTTGATACCTTGAGTACAAAGATATTGATGCTTGGTACATTACTGAATACTTTATAAACATTTTTATTGAGTTGAATATGAGATATGTAGAGTTTACATCACTGGCATCCTGGTGCCTAGTTGAGAAATGCTTGCATTTTTTTTCTTTTTGAATTTAAACAGACATAGACTGTTCCACTTATTGTGAGGTCAATATGCTCTACAACTTCACAGGGTAAGATTTGCCTTTGTACTTAGAAATTTCACATATCTTACTTTCTTTGCTAGTTTTTGAACTCAGTCTAATTTTCCTATCAGGGGAGTTTGCTATTTCATTTGGATTACTCTTGCAGTTGTGGGGATCCACTGGGTATGTTTTAAAATAAGAACTAACAGAAAATTTGCCTGGAATTGTAAGGGAGTTACCTGTGATACAGGAATGTCTTGAGAAATTTACACATGCCCTATGTAGAAAAGGATAGACTCTTATTATCAATAGTAAGTTAAAGCATGTTCTTGTTTAAAATTTGTTCTTGCTTATTTCCCTTAACCTATGCTATGGACCATTTAAATGGAAGAAGGGTTAGTAACATCCTCTAAATACTCCTGTTCATGAATAATACTATGCTGATTGCATCAAATTCCAGAATATTACAGAGTCTCCATTTTGAAATTCATGCTTACCCAAAAGAAAATAGTCTAACAAGTCATAAAGAAAAAAAAAACCTAAATATGTTTTAAGAAATTAGCTCACAACCATATTACAATAGGCAATTGAATGCTCAATCCACTGAGTTAGAATATGATTACACTAATCTTGGGACAGACACTGTAGATGGACAATAGCTTGGGCTCAGAATTGAAGAGAAAAAAGTTAGCAGGCTAGACTGCACTTAAAACTGCACTGAAATTGTTTCAGTACAGTTTTTCAAATATATATATATGTACATGCATATGTATGTGTATTTATTTTTGACACTGCTCATAATTTTTTTATGGTTGCAAATATATATATATCACAATTTCAAAAGAATAGAAGTTGGGCTTGACCACAAGGGCAATGGAAAGATGCATAGTGGGTTCAAATACACTGAAGCATATTTTAAATTATGTCCTATTTTCAAAAAGTGGCATAAATGAGCTTATGGGGAAAATTTGTGATTGGCAAATGAATTGGGCTGGTCATGTAGAAAGACCAAAAGATACATATATATTCAATGTTTCAGCGGCATCTGCCCAAAAAAATAAGAGTAAGAAGACTCAGAAGAAGTTCTTTAACATGTTGGTCAGGGGAGGGAGGTTGTCTATGAAAGGTCTTTGAAAAAATATGGACAAGAATTGGATAATATGAGAAATTATAGTGGAATTGCAATCTGCGCTGTTGAAGGAAATACTTCAGCGATGTTACAGATATATTGAAATATTAAAGTATCCCTCTTAATTTTTTTTAAATTTGACTTCAATTTCCCACAACACAAGCATTTAAAGTACAGGTAATAAAGTAAGTCTGACATCCTAATACAAGAAACCAAATTAGGATTCATGATTGGAATGTTTATGGGGTAATATGTGGGAATACATGAAGGTTCTGTGATTTTGCCAGTGTAAGGTACTTCCAGTGTGAGAATTCCTTTCACTAATGTATATCACCAATCCATCTTTTGGCTAAGCAGATAATTTTCAAGTTGCACGGAACACATAAAAAGCAGGTAACTGGCCAATAGTTATAGTGGTGGTAAGTAAGTGTAAGCTGGAGGATTTGAATCTAGATTTTCTTGACTTTCTTGACTTGACAGTGTGCTCTATTTGACTCTTGTTATTTCTTCATTCGTAACATATCTTGTATAATTCCTCTTCTATCCATTCACTCAGCCACCATAGTGATGCAAGCCCTTATCAATTCATGCATGTACAACATAATAGCCTCCTGGTTGGTCTCCCTGCCTCAAGTCTTTCCCTACTCTAGGCCATCCTCCTCTCAGCATCCAAGAGGATCATTCAAAAAAGTGTAGGTAAGGCCATGTCACACTCACCCCCTTCTTCTAATTAATAAACTTCAAGTACTCCCTATTATCTCCATGATTAAATATAAAATCCTCTATGGTAGGTAGAGTGCTTCCCAGCCAGACTATTACATACCAGCTCCCATTTTGGTTCCTTTTCACTCCTGTATGCCTGGACTGGTCTTCCTCCTGACCTCTGCCTCCGGCTTCTTTTGAAACCCAGCTCAAATCCTACTTTCTGTAAGAGGCCTTTCCTGGTCCCTTCCCTGGTGCCTCCCTTCTGAGATTACTTGCATTTACAATGTATGTATCCTATATGTTCATAGTTATATATATATATATATATACACATATATATGTGTGTGTGTGTGTGTGTGTGTGTATTTATATTTATATGTGGTTGGTTTTCCCAACTAGGATGTAAACTCCCTGATGACAGGGGTTGTCTTTTGCCTTGGAGATGGGCTAGTCATATATCCAGAGCAAAGGATAACAAAGAGATTGCTCATGTCCTACACTGATACCTCCCTAATGCCAAAAGACATGGATGAAAGTATCCAGTATGGTGAGAAGAAACTCTTACAGATGATTTAAAGGAAGACTTAAATGATATAGCAGCACAGGAGAAGTATGAATGGGTCTTAATCTGCATCACAGAAGAAAGTGCCTAAATAAGTAAGATTGTGGATTCCTTGATGAATTGAGGTATATATTAAAGATTGTAGCAAGGATGGATAAAGTGGTATGGCACATTCCTATAGGAATAGTGTCAGGAGAGAAAATGCTCAAAATGAGTTGAGGTTGAATAAATTCTAAGCACATGAGAATAATCTGTATATACATTGAGGACACCGTTGTGCAGGTTTCTACAAGCAATTTTCCACAGTAGATGACATTTATCTTTACATAATTTAATTGAAAAAATAGCAATTTAAGATTGCATTGTGCTTATTATTTTTTAAACTAGTTTTAAAAGTATTTGATTTGGCAGAGGGAACTATCACCTGGAAGGCTCTCTTACAACAAGGTGTCTCCCATCCATACATCAAAATTATTCAATTCTATGAAATATATATCAACACAGAAAACCTTGTTTGACCATCCTCTGATAATAAAAATCAGGTAAAGCTAAAAACAGAGAGATGTATACTTGGAAAGTCATTAGTCGCTGTTATGGATGAGATCCAAGAGAGCTGAATTCCCCATGGATGCCTATTTATGGTAAAATGCTCCAGATTTTCCCGTTTGTAGATGATATTATGCCAGTATCATTAAATTCAAGAATAATATAGAACCTCATAAAAGAGATCTCTAAGCACAGACAGAAGAGTTTGATCTAATCATCCACCTAGGAAATATCACACAGATGAAGAGTCAGTCAATTAACAAGCATTTATTAACTGCATATTATATTCCAGCCAGTGTATTAGGAATGGGGGGATATGAAGATAAGAATTATATAGTCCCTACCCTTCAAGACCTTGCATTCTGTTGTGAGGAACAAGACCCAGACATTATAAGCATATACAAAGTGAACGAAAGGTAATTTCAGAGGGAAAGCACTAGTATCTAAGGAGATCATACCAGATCTTGTACAGGAAGTAGTATTTGTACTAAGTATTGAAGGAAGATAAAGATTCTAAGAAGTAGAGATAAAGTGGTAGCACATTCCAGGTATGGGGTGTATAGAGATTATACAAAGGCAAGGAGATCAAAGAGAGCTAACATTACAGCTCACGTTGATACAGTGCTTGCTATATGACAGGTACTGTGCTAAGTGCTTTACAATTATTATTTCATTTGATCTTCACAACAACTCTGGAAGTAGGCGCTATATTTTCCCCATTTTACAGATGAGGAAACCGATACAAACAAGGGTGATCTGCCCAGGGTTACACAAAAAGTGTCTGAGACCAGATTTGAACTCAGGTCTTTGTGACTCCAGGCCTGGAACTCTATCTATTATAACACCTAGCTGCCCCTAAACATTATCTTATTTTATCTTCAAAACAACCCTGATAGAATGGCAGGGTCCACTCCTCACTTATCCTCATTGCATATATTTAATCTGCTGCCTAATCCTGTTTTTACTTTTACAACGTATCTCATATAAATCCCCTTCTCCCCACTCACAGCTGTCACATCATGTCAATGTAGGTCTTCATTACCTCATGCCTGAACTATCACAAAAGCCTCTTGGTTCCTACCTCAAATTTCTCCCAACTCCAATCTACCCTCCACTCAGTTGACAAAATGATCTTTCTAAAGATCAGCTCTGACCATGTCATCACCAGCCCTCCCCACAAGGGATAAATTCCAGGGACTCATTACTTAGAGAACCAAATACAAAATCCTTTGGCTCATAAATTTCCTTTATTAAAGAGAAAAATATTGTCAAATTTGAATTGGTATCTTTCTTCTGGTTGCCTCCTTGTATTATAGTCTGGAAGCTTGACAATGATGTGTTTGAATCAAATTTGAGACTTCTTTCCTCTTTGGAGCCTTAAGTAATCTACTGTTAACTTGTCCCTTATTTTCAATATTTCTGAAAAAATGTTTAGTACAATTTCTTGAAATGTGGTAAAAAAAATTTCTCTTCTGCAGAGCTTTCCAGAAGCCTGGTAAATCTTGAGTTCCTCTGGCCAAATTGTCCTCCAGATTCTTCACTTTTTTATTGCTTCCCATTTTTTTTGAAACTGAATTATTTTTTGTTGTTTTTTTTCTATTTTGACTCTTCTGTCCTTCAGCAAAATAACTACATTTTCATCAAATCCATTGATATGGATTCATGGGATTATAAAGAATATAACTAGAATTAGAAGAAACTTCATAGACCTAACAGTCTAGGCAATTTATTTATATGTGAGGAAAATGTAGCGTAGGGAGGCTGTGACTTACTTAATATCACACAGACAATCAATCATAGGTGGTATTTGAACACAAGTAATAATAATGATGATTATGACAGTAGTAGTAATAATAATAACTAACATTTATATTGTGCCTATGACATGCCAGGTACTGTGTTAAGTGCTTTACATATATCTTATTTATCCTTACAACACTAGAAGATAGGTACTATTATTATCCTTATTTTACAGATGAGGAAACTGAGGCAAACAGAGGTTAAGTGATACTTGCACAAAGTCACACAGCTAAGTTAGTGTCTGAGGCTGGACTTGAACTCAGATCTTTCTGACCAGACCCAGTGGTCTATTCACTGTGCCACCTACCTGCTTCATGTCACTGATTCCAAGATAATTATGAATGCTACAATTCTGTCTCATGATAAAGTTTCCATATGAATTTCTAAGCTGTTGAATTTCATCATCATTTTATCATTCTCTGTCCTTTTCATTATTCTGGCAATTCTTTATTGTTACCAATTAAATTTTTTCTTTTCATTTTTAATGCAATTTCATTTATTATTTATTTTATTGTATTAATAATAGTATAATTCTGTTTCTGATTGTTACTATTTCAGTACCTTAAGCATTCTTCTTTGTAATTTTTTTTTTACTAAACATTGAAGATTTGGAGTAGTTTAACTCCTTTGGGGGCATTTATATTGCAATTTTGAAGGAAAATATTGAGGAGTGTGCTCCCTTTTAACCTTACAGTCTTCTGTCTTGTCAAAAGGCTCCAATCACCTGCAATAACACAGTGCCTTTTCCAGTTCCCTAAATTTACCAACTGACCCATATCAGAAGCAATGAAAGCTTCAATGTTTAAAATCTCTCTAGTAAATATTAGGGTAGGGAGTTTGTGCCCCAGCAGTTGATAGAATTATAAGATGATAAAGTATTAACACTTCAAGATATAATCACAAAAGATAAGATGTTAAAACTTGAGAAAATATGAAGCTTTTGACTGAATAGAGGAGTAGTTAGCTCCCTATTGGCTGACAGAAAATGCCCATGTTCCAAGGGGGCCCTCCAAAGTAGCTGAAATAGGTCATCAATGTCAGTTTCAGTCAGTCCAGGCCAGGAACAGCTTGTGGAAAAGAACTCTTCAAGTGGGGAAAGGAATGAATTTTTCTTTCCTCTCTCCACACAGGATTTGGCATCTTGTCCCAGAGCTTGTTGCCAGAAGGAGATACCATAACCAAAAATTAGAGGCAGAATGAGAAGAGCTCAAGACGTAGTTGAGGGAACATAGACTATGTATGTAGACTAAGTGACAGAGACAGTCACTTGAGGCCAAAGCAGCTTCAAGGAGCATGATTCCTAGTGAATGGCAGAAAAAATAAGTAAGCTAGGAACTCTCTTAGGGAGCTATTTCTGGTGGTTGAGAACCAAGAGTTTCATGAGGATTGAAAAAAAAAAGAGGCTATCCAGATCAGGCAGTTCTTCAGATGCAAGTTGCCTTGATGAGGTCATATGTATTCCCTCCATGTATGTCCCACTACATTTTACTCTGTTTGAACCCAGAGACATCATGTATATTTGTGGGATAGTGTGTCCTAGATTTATGAGGTAATGTTTTGTAGTTACCGTTCTCACTGTCATCTTAGTAATTTTTTTTTTCATTTTTTCAGCCAAAGACAAAGTTTATTAGAACATAGTCATATCAGGCAGGCTCTTAAGGAGTCTGAACATGAGTGAGCAGTGGCTAGATTAAGAATTTAAGCAGTGGCTAGATTATAAAAATCTGAGCAGTAAAATTTTTTAAACAGATAATTGTTTCTACTGGCCTCCATCAGTGGGGGCTTTTAAACTACACTGTTAGCAGTGGATACTGCAGGGTGACACAAACTGGAAGCTTAGTAGCTGCTTTTGGGAAATAGCCTCAAGGAGGTCCTACATTTTTAGCTCTTTTCCTTTTCTGCACATTATATTCTCAGTTGATTTTCTCCTTTAAAATAATCATTTGAGAAGAAGGCTACTCAAGTGCTACTTCACATGATAAATTCTAAGCTGTTTCTTGGAGCAAATGTGCAATATATTTATTACACATTGCTTTTGCTACGGGGAGAAAGCCCACTTTCTTTTTCAAAAACAAATGAATGAAATAGCATCATTACTCAGAAAATACACACACACATACTATCAATCAATTAATAAGCATTTTATTTAGTGTCTGTTATGTCCCAGGGACTTTGCTAGACATTAGGGATGTAAGTACAAAGGTATGACTGTCCTTAAGCACTTTAAAAGTGCTTACATTTTCCTTGGGGAATACAATAAATTCACAAATAAGTAAATGCAATATTTTTAATACGTAATTTTCAAGGATCACTGTCAAACCATGGAAATCTACTTTAGGAGAGTGGCATTGATCCTGGACAAAAGAAAATTAGGGATTCCAAGAGGCAGTGGTGAAAATGGAGAGAAATCTAGTTAGAGGACAGCTCATGAAAGGACACAAAGGTGAGAAATGGAATATTGTGTTCTGGGAACAGTAATTAAGTTTGTTTGATCAGAGCATAGAGTGTCTATTATGCACTAAAACATATACACAGTAGGTGTGTGGGTGGTGCGTGCTGCACGTTTGGCATGGTTAGGAATAGGGTAGTAATATTGATTATGGGTCTAAATATTTTAGTTGAAAAGCTTGTGAGGTATGTCCTATATGTGCTAACAACAACAAAAAATCCCACAAAATTGACCCAGATGGAGAGATGCAAACCATAAGAAATAAATTAAAAACAATTGTTAGATCTTGTGTCTCAAATTTTCGTTTAAAAAATACACTTCCAGGACAATTGACTACCAATTCTGATCAAATACGTTAAACACATTTTATTGCCCTCACAGCAAGCAAATATTTTGGCAAACAATACTATCAAGAAAAAAATACAGAGGCAATACTAAATAATTTTCTCAGCCAAAGAAAAGAATGCATAAGGAAGGTAATGTTCAAGTAATGTATATCCTACAGAAACATCTGCAAAAATTATTTGGGCCTTCTTCATGATGTAAAAAGAAATGCTTGTCGCAAACCCCAATTATCTAAATAAATACTAACCAGCAAAAGAAGTCTTTTCACCTTTGAAATGTCTGCAATGGCTGTTCATACAACCTAATAAAACAAATCTCTTAATAGATGTTTTTTTTTAATTGAATTATAGCCTTAGTGAGGGAATTTTCACATCAGGAGTTCTTCACAATGATCGAATCACAGGTCCAACAACAGCAATTAACAATAACAAGTGACGCCTCTGTTAGCTGCTGGCTGCTTATTTTGGCTCACAGTCTAATCGAGGAATCAACACACAAACAGCTATGTACAAACAAGATATACCATGGATAGATTAGATATAATATCAAAGGGAAGGTACTAAGATTAAGAAGGGCTGGGGAGGACTTCTTGCATAAGGTTGGAATTTCACTCTAAAAAGGTGAAAGAAGCTAGGAGATGCAAATGAGGAGGGGGAGAATTTGCTCAGAGAAGGCATGCATGTGCAAGGAATAGCCAGGAGGCCAGAGTCACTGACCAATTGAGAATGAGGAGAAGAGTAAGCTGTAAAGCTGTAAGAAGACTGGGAAAGTAGGAGGCAGGCCAGGTTATGAAGGGCTTTGAAAGCCAAACAGGATTTTATGTTTGTTTGCTTCTGGAAGTAATAATGAGCCACTCAAGTTTATTGAATAGGGAAGCAATAGAGTGAGAACTGCATTTTAGGAAAAGTAACTTGATAGTTGAATAGAGGATGAATTGGAGAGGGGAGAGAGTTGAGGAAAAGAGAGCCCACCCAGTAGTGCAAAAGTCTAGGCATGAGGTGAACAGGACCTGTGCCTGTGGTGCTTTCAGTGTCACAGGAGAGAAGGGGGCATATGCAAGAGATGTTCCTAAGTTAGAAATGATAGCATTTGGCCACTGATTGAATATAGAAGTGGTGAGAAGTTAAGGATGGCATTTAATTTGCAAGTCTGGGTGCCTGGAGGGATGGTAGTGTGATGGACAATAATACAGACGTTAGGAGGAGAGGAGGGTTTAAGGAGAGGAAACAGATAATGAATTCACTTTTGGATATATTGAGTTTAAGATGTCTTCCCAATATTTGGTTTAAGAAGTTTAATCAGCAGTTAGAGATGTGAGACTGGAGGTTGAGGGAGAGTTAGGCTTGGACAAGTAGTTCTGAGGGTGATTTTCAAAGAGAGGGTAATTGAAACTTTGTAGGTGATGAGATCACCATGTAAAGTAGGCTAGAGGAAAAGAGAAGAGGAAGTGTTACTCTTACTACACCACTTTTTTTAAAAAAGATGGTGAGATGCAGATTGAGCAACAATGCAATTAGAAAGACTCAGAACCTGCTGAATAGCTAGACTAATGGAATCAGTGACTCAATATTAAATGAAAAGGTCTTCAGTGGAATGCCCCAGAAATCTATTCTTGGCCCTATGCTATTTACCATTTTTGCTGATACCTTAGACAAAAACATAGACGAAGCATGAAATTTGTAGGAGACAGAAAGCTAGAAGGGATAGCTAACACACTAGATTACAGTCAGCATTTAAAAACATTTTGATAGACTAGAGCATTGAGCTGAATCTAATAAGACAAAATTAATAGGGATAAATATAAATGAGTGGATTCAAAACTGAATTTTGTAAATACAGAATAAAGGAAAGTTGGTTAGACACCTGTTTATATGGGGGAGGGGGAATTATGGGGATTTCAGTGAAGTGCAAGTTCAATAGAAGTAACTTATACAATGTCAAAAAAAAAAACATAAAAGCTAATGTGATCTTGGCCAACATTAGTAAGAGAATAGCTTTTAAGAATAAGAAGGTGATAATCCTCTGCAGTCTTCCTTGTTCAGACTTTCTCTGGGAAATATTAATCAGCTCTGGATACCACAATCTAAGCTAAAAACCTTGATAAGGGGGAAAGTGTTCAAATGATGTACTAAGTACTAAGATGATGAAAGGCCTTGAGTCTAAGTCATATGAAGATTCATTGAAGCAACTGAAGACTTTTGTTTAGAGAAGAAAAGACTCAGGGAGAACATGACAGATCTCTCCCATGCTCTCACTGCTTAAGCACCCTAACTCAAAACAACCCAGCCTGATAGAGATCAAAGAGAAGGGTAGAGATTTCATCACGTACAGTTGCACAAAACTCACAGATATTCTTTCATCTGTTGATTTGGAAAGCTTAAAAAATACTGATTCCTAGTTCTGGTTATTAAAATAATTATTATACAGCAAGTATTTAAAGTATTTAAAGAGCTGTCAAGTATAAAAGGTATTCGATTTGTGCTCTTGGTCACAGAGAGCAGAATTAAGAGCAGTCAGTGGTATTTCTAAGGAGGCAAATTTAAGCCAGACATCAGGAACAGCTTCTTAGCAATTGAACAGCTTTCAACCATCAAAATTTACCTTCCTTTCAGTAGAACACCCTCAGATAAGAGAGATGAAAGGAGAAGAGAAAAGAGGAGAGAACAAGACAGGACAGGACAGGAGAGTATAATAGGTCCCTTGCCCAAGCACCACTTTATGGTTATTTTTTGCGCCTTCCTGGCTCAGAGTGAATGTAAATAGTAAGTGGTTCTTTTTTTGCCAGCAACCCTAAGGATCTTCCCCTCCCAGTTTGATTTTTTTGTTGTTGTTATTAAAGGGGCCACCCCTTGATTCACTTCTTAAAGAGGCCTTTTCACTGGATGGGCATTGCCTCACTCAAAGTGAGGACCTGAAAAGACCTTAGCTTAAAAGGGCCAAGGTCTCCCATTGCATCCTGGGCCATCTGCAGCAGTCCTGATAGATATCTGACCACTGGACTCAATAGCTCTGGAAGAGAAAATGAGGCTGAAGACTTTGAACAGCCCTCCCTCACTCAGTCAATTGCAAGTCATGCCATCATCTCCCTGATGGCATGATCCTCTTAGAAAACAAAAGACAAACCAGACACAACTTAGCAATTGAAGCTGTCCAAAAGTTAAAAGTGCTGCTTCTGAAAGCAATGTGAGTTCCTCCATCATTGGACATTTTCAAACAGAGAATGAAACTGACCACTTGTCCCAGGTTATGGTGAGGATTCCTTTCAGATAGGGGTTAGATTAGGTGGGTGCTGAGGATCCTTCTGTCTCTACAATTCTGTGCTTCAGTAATTCTGTGAGATGCCTTAGAAAAACACATAACAAACATTGAAATGAATCATGTTTGTTGTCTCAGAAGCCATGTCTACATAGATAATTTTCCGCTTCATTTTGGCTGTGTATTCATGATTCCAGAGCCACTGAACTAATTTACAAGAAATGATATATGCAAGAGTCTCTCTAGCTGCACTTCTGGTTTTCTACAGAATGACAATTTTGTGGAACCATGAGGTTTAGTGATGCAGTGTGTGAGCAGATTTGAGGTCACTAAAATTTCACAAGCAGCCGAAAAAGAAAATATGAGCCACAAGAAAATTAAAACTTTGATTTTCAGAATTTCCCTGGGGAATGACACACACATAGGAAAAGAAAATAGGTTTAAGGACATAAGCATGTTCACCGAAATGAAGCTTCCTGAACAATTCAACTTTTATTCCATACAAACTGGGTGCAAGACACTGTGCTAGGCACTGGGGGAGAGACAAGTATAACCATTATATGTTGCTATGGAGGGCAGAGTTGGACAAATTAAATTGGCTAGATGAAACTTACTCATTCTCTTCTCCTAACCAAAAAAAAAAAAAAAAGCAAAGGACCAATTCCTCCCAGATCATGTGGCTCAAGGATGGTGCTTTTTCCTCTGGTCTCCCCTCTACTGTCATTGATCAAGCAAACTAAAGCAAAACAACCCAGCCTGATACAGACCAAGGAGGTTTGCACCAGAGGCAACGGCACAAATCCACAGAGATTTCTTCCTCTGCTAATTTGGAGAGCTTAAAAAATACAGATTCCTAATGCTGATTGTTTTTTTTTTAATTATAACATAGCACCTGAGTTCCTAAGTCAGGAATTTTTATCCCCTGACCTCTCCATGCCCTTGTCCCGAGACACATTACTGGTCAGAGACGAGGATCTCTACTCCATCTTAATTTCTATATAAATCTCAATTAGGCACTGTCTTCCATTAGCCCCCTTTTATACTCCCCTACTGCATAAACAGGCCAAATATAACACTTCGTGACCCTTCATACATATATACATGTGTATGATACATTCAGGCATAAATTTATGTAGAGGGAAACAAAATAAAACAAGAAAAGAAAAAAACTAAAGCATAGCAAAGATACCCATTGATAACAGACACCAGGAGCAACCAGTCAAAGGAAAGGAAGAAGAGGACAATACTAGAGGGAAAACTGTTTTAGAGTTTTTCCAGTTCTACAAAAAAAGGAGGGGCCATTGGTCCAGCTTAGTCCAAATTATGTGACCCATAGAGCAGAAATGGCCCTTACTAAACTCAGTTCCCATTCCTGGAACTCACACCACAAGAAGTCCTCAGGAACCTGACCACCATAGTAGTCCTGCTCCCCACACTACCTCAACCCATTACTTCCCTGCAGCTGCTAATAAGCTTCACTTCTTTTTTTGCTTCCTCCCTGCTCTATGACCCCAGATACTTTTACAATCTTCCACTCAATCTTTCAGTAAGTTCAGCATCCCCAGAAATGTCCAATGTTCCTCAGGACTCTGGACTATAAGTTCCGAGATACTTATCTAGTCCATGGATTCCTCCTCTTTTGTCTCTTTCAAAGACAAGTCACACAAAGTAGAAGGACATAGTCTCTGCCCTCATGGAGCTTATGGTAGCATATAATTCATATTTTTTTGTATTTCTTACAAATCAAGGGGTTCCTCCTCTAGGTTCCTCCTAGAATTCAAATGGGGAAGAATTGAACTACAATTCTAAGGTCCCTTCTACTCTAAAATTCTGTAACTCTGAAATCAAATGCCTTCTACCCCTCAAAACCTTCCAAATCTAACACAGAGAGTAGAGACATTTAGAAAGTAAACTTTCCCTTCATAAAGTTGTTCCTTATAATACTTAATGACAAATTTAGCAAAATGATATTTTGCACCTAATGAAATATCACACTGCCCATTCTACATATATCTGCTTTCAAGAATTCAGCTGAAAACAAATCCACTTAATGAAATAAGTGAGTAATAAAAATACATATTTTGTCCTGGGATGGTCTTAATGGCACTCTTGGCACAAAGTGACATTCTCACTCAGATTTATAACTGTTTGAGAGCAGAGTTAGTGTGACTGTCTGTCAGACTTTGTAGAAAGTAGACTTCACTGGCACCCATTACATTTTTTTTAATGCATGGTCTTATATAACCTGACACTGTATTTCATTCAAGCTGGTGTTTATGCAAATTTTTCCCATTAATTACTCTTACTTAAGAGAGCAATCCTGTTCTATGGAACTGCCTTGAAACTGACTAAACCTTCTATTTAGTCCAAATTCAGTAATCTCTTCACTTTGAAGATAAAGTGTAGTTTATGCCACTGCAAAGAAAAGGTGACAGTAAACTAGGTTTCTCCTTCCTTTTTTCCTTCCTTTCTTCTTTCCTTCCTCCCTGACTCCCTCTCTGTCTTTCTCTTTCTTTCTTTCTCTTTCCTTCCTTTTCTTTTTTCCTTCTTTCTTTCTTCTTTCCCTTTCCTTCTTTCTTTGCTTCCTTTCTCCTTTCCTTCTCTCTTTTTTGTCCCCTTTTCTTTCTTCCTTTCTTTCCTTACTTATTTTTTTCTTTCTTTTCCTTCCTTCCTTCCATCTTTCCTTTCTTTCTTATCATATTCCTCCCATAAAAACAACACCAGTTCAAAAATGCAAAACATCTCACCATTGATGGCTCCTCATCCTTCACTTTTTATTTCTGTTTTTGAGATTTAAAGAGTTGAAGCAGTGTAATATAGTGGCAAGAACATTGGCCCCTGATCCAGAGGACCTGGATACCAGGTTTATATCCAGCCTGTGATGAACATACTTGTTACTTGTAAAACCTAGGGAAAATCACTGCTAGGGAGCCAGATTCTCAATTTTCACATCTATAAAAATCATTGGGATGGAAAACATGGCTTTTGAAGTCTTGTCTATTGTGTGATCAATTATGATAAATATATGGCCTATGAAGGGTACCTAATAACTAATTTAGGAATTCCCAGCTTGGAATATGTATACCTCCAGGGAGTTTGGGAAGCTTCTTAGGAGGGTATAGGAATTGTTTCATTAATATCATCCTGTTGCAATTATTATTATTTTATTTTTCATGTATATATTAATAGCAAATTTTAATATCTATTTCCCCTCATCTTCAATAGGTCATATAAGGTTTACTCAAGGCCAAGTAGAATGAGGAACAAATACATTTGGGAATTTATGGATTAGTCTACTAGTGCTACCACAAAAGGAAAGCACTCACTTTGTATTTGATCAAACCCCTGCACAATATAAGCAGTGATCAAATGGGTTTTCATGTAATATACATTGTTTTCCTGTGAAGGGTATCTCTAGGAATAATTAGATTGACCTCAGGAACCAGCCCTTGCTTCAGGAATGATAAAGCTAGATGAAATGCTTTAAGAATATAGGAACTTTCTTCAGTATTTTTACCCTAAGGCAACAAAATGCTAATCCCATGATTTGGTTTTGGTGCCAGTAAAGCTCTGTGTTTTTTAAAAAAATAAGATATATATTTGTTGTTGTTGTTGTTCAGTTGTGTCCAACTCTTCATGACCTCATTCGGGTTTTTCTTGGCAAAAATACTGGAATGGTTTGCCATTTCTTTCTCCAGCTCATTTTACAGATGAAGAAACTGAGGCAAACAAGGTTAAGTGACTTGCCCAGGGTCACACAACTAGCAAGTATCCGGGGCCAGATTAGAGCTCAGAAGGATGAGTCTTCCTAACCGTTGGTCCAGAACTCTATCCACTGTGCCACTTAGCCAATTCCATGGCAGACATTAGAGAACACTTTTTGTAAAAGACAATAGAAGGGTTAATAGAGTACCGTTGGTTTCAATACTTTTATTTCTTTGCATGTTATACTTGAAACTTTAATCCAGTTGGGATCTATAGGGCAGTGGGGCGTACTTCAGTGTTGTCAAACTCAAATAGATTTGGATCCCTGCAGGCATAATATTGCTTTAGAAAATCACAAATTATCATTGCTTATGTTGTATTGTATTCATTGTTTATTTTATTAAACATTTCCCTATTACATTTTAATCTGATTTCCTGTGGCCCTTGAGTTTGATACCTCCAGTCTGGTTAATACAGTAAGCTGTGGAGTCAGGAAAACATGGGTACAAGTCCTGCCTTTGAGACATACCAGCTATATGACCTTAGGACAAGTATGTAAGTTCTGAGTGCCCCAAACAACTCTCTAAGACTCTAAGTTATAGACACATTTCTCAGAAGAATAGTGTCTCTGGTCCAAACGGATGAACTTTAGCATATTTTTAAGTACTATCTTTTATCTGTTTTTATTCAACAATCATTAATATATGCACTGGTGAAGCTGTGAGTTTAAAGTTTAATCTAGTTTTCACTTCTTCACTAAAACCCATTTTGTCTCAGTTTCTTCCCCTTCTAAAGAAACCTGAAAATATGGACCCAATTCCCAGGATAGTGGTAGATAAAAGATCTAGGTTTTTAATAGATACCTTAACTGAGGTATTTTTTGTTGTTGTTCAGTTGTTTTCAGTCATGTCTGACTCTTTGTGACCCCATTTGAGGTTTTCTTGGCCAAAATACTGGAGCGATTTGTCATGTCCTTCTCCAGCTCATTTTACAGATGAGGAAGCTGAAGCAAATTGGGATAAGTGACTTGCCCAGGGTCACATAGCTAGTATATGTCTGAGGCCAGATTTGAACTCAGGAAAATGAGTCTTCCTGATTCCAGGCCTGACACTCTATCCACTGCAAATCAGGTATACCTTACCCTAAGCAATATATACATTCCTTAACAATGTTGTAAGGACTGAATTTCAGAAAATCAAATGGTATCTTAAATCTTTCAGAAGAGTTGCTTGTCAAATCTTCTTATGGATCCTTTTCTTAACTGAAAAAAAAATCATGGTAGGAATAATAATTTCTTACTTCATCTATTTTTTCCTTCATTTGTATATATCTGAATTCCTTAAAGTAGGGCACAGTCATATTTTCATCTTATAATCCTTTTTTTCATTTTTATTATTCAAATTTTATGCATTTGAGAGTTGTCATAGTTATGGGAGTAATATAAATATTTAATAGGATGGAATTTAAAAGGTAAGCTTGAACACAAATTGGGAGCAAGATAAAATGCAATCTGTTTGAAGGCAGCCATATTGAGTGCCATTATTTCTAAAGCTTTAGTCAAAATTACAGCCCATTAAAATATACAGCCTGTCTCAATAAGGAGTCACATTTCTAAAAGACAAATAATAACAATGTCTACTAAGGTAATTCATATAGTGCTTGATGCTTAGATACAAAACATATTTCCAAACATAGCATCATTAAGATAAAGACAAGAAATGCTATAATTAGAATTCCAACAAATAGTCAGTTTTGAAAGAATACATTTTTGTGCACCAGACACATAATCTGATCTGACCTTAAAATCAGATATAAATTTATAAAGGCGGTAGGCATGGTACAGCTGAAATTATTCTGGATTTGGAGTTAGTGAACTTGGACTCATATCCTGTGTTTGTCATTTAATAACCTTAGGCAAGTCATTTAAGTTCTCCAAGCCTTAGTTTGTCCATTTTCAAAATTGGTAAGTTGGACTAGATCTCTGAGGTCTCTTCTATGTCTGTGATCATATGCAATCAACAGGTTCTTAAATGACCATATACGTGTACTTATGTATGAAACAAGACCCCACCACCTACCTCCTAGCTTCCATATTTGCCCAGGGCCTTATCCAGTGGGGCCCAGGTCGTCCATTGGGAACTAGAACCTGTCATTCACCCCTTAGGTTCTTTCTTTCTTTGCCATCAGGGAAGGACAATAAGACCCATCTCACAGAATTACTTCCTGCCTCCTGCCTAGGGTCCAGGATTCCCAGGGCCTTACCTCTACATATACCTGCCCACTATGAGACGGATTTCCAGGGCTTTACAGGATACAGCATTACCACCTATCTCAGGGTTAGGCCTTTGGGGAGGACCTTAAACAGTCTATTTACTTACTTCCCAACAAAGACATCTCTCCAAACACTGATACTCTGCCTGTACTCATTCTTCAATGATTAATATACTACCTCTCCTCTATTCTCTATCTTAATGATACTCAACCTGTCTCTAATACTAGTGTATAAACCTTAGTCCCATTCTCAACCATCCACTCACTCTATCCACTTTAAATACACCCTTTACCCCAGTGCCCTGCTGCAGATCTGCCTTTTCCCACTTCTGTGTCCTCTGGAAATAGGCTACATAAAAAAAAAAAAAACCCCAAAAAAACCTTCTTTACTCTTAAACTTCTTACTTTCTCACTTTCTATATTTTGGCACTGACTGTGACTCAGTTACCTCCTGATGATCCTGCTTACTTTGCCATCCTTTCCAGAACTAGCTGCACTTTCTTTCACCCCTGTCTACTCAGTGATCAAAGAGAAAAAGAATAGCTATCCCTTCCATATCACTGGAGTTAAGGGAATAGTGTCTGGAAAATCCACATAAAAATTTTTGGTCTTTCCTTCAAACCAAAGAAGTCTGAATTTTTTTTTTCTTTTTCTTTTAGGGGTGTTTACAGTACCTTATTGTAAAATTTGGTTTAAGTGTTTGGTCATAGGCTATATATGTCATGTTAAGTAAAAATAACATACAAAAAAGAAATAAAAATGTGAAATAAATATGAAAATTAAAAGAATCCTGTAGGAGAAGGAAGAGGTGAATAATCCAGTTATACCCCTAGCAGTAGGAGGTGGGAGCAGTGGAAGTGCATTCTCCTACCATTTGATGATAATTTCTTATGCCAAACTGTGATATATCAAAACCACAATGGGGAAAATTGTTGTGTGAAAGGGACAACTGTACTCCTTTTTCCCCTTTACTAATTCCAGAATCTCCCTCCAAGTTATCCTGTATGTATCTTACTTGTACATAATTGTTTTCATATTGTAGCTCCTCCATTATATTGTAAACTATTTGAGGGCAAGGACTGTGTTCAGGTTTCTTTGTATCTCCAATGCTTAGCTCAGTTCCTGGTACATAGTAAGCACTTAATAAATGCTTATTGCCTGACAAATTGACTAGATCACATAAAATCCAATTGTACAAATTTTTTCCTTTTTTTTTTCACTGATCACTGCTTTCATTTTCCTCCAAAGGTTTAAAACCCAAATGAGCATTTATATGTGCTAGCAATAACATTCTACTTTCAATTACTTTACATTAGCACTGTCTGACAACATGCCTAGATCATATTTCTTAAATTATTTAACTTTCAGGAACAGGAGACTGACCCTATACCAATTTGAAGACACATCCTTAAGGAGGACATTGATATATCCTCTATTGTAGTTCTGTTATAATTATCTGAAATATTTTTTCTGAATTGATAAATACAATTTATAAAATATGTCTCCTTGTATGGGGTCTCACTCTGTGATACCGAAGGGTTAGTACAAGCATGCCTAGAAATTTCCTGGTAGGTATACTAGATAACAAAATCTGAAAGCATAGCATAGAGTTGAAGGGTCTTGAAGATGTCCAGGCCAGGTTTAGTCAAAAGATCCATGTGAATGTGGGTCATAGTTCCTAGTAAAATCAAAAAAGGTATCCAGAAAGCAAAATGTGTATTGGGAAGTTGGGGATATGATGGGAGGAGAAGACAAATAAGACAGGAGAAAATGTAGGGCAAGATTGAAGCTAGAATTTAAGCAACCCAACTAGAATAGCTATCTCATTTTCACAGGAAAAACCTACCTTTTCATTTGAACCACTCAAGTGAAGTTTTTGGAGGTACAGATTTTTGAACTTCTCTTGTTTATGTAATATCAGAACCTTTGTTCCAAAGACAGAGTCTTCCCCAGGATTCATGATTTCCATATTCATATCCTAATAAATACACCCTTCCCTGGACAATTTGAAGACAACACTTTGGGGGGCTTAATTAAAGTCTGTTGCTTCAATGTACAGTATTCTTCTAGACATGATATGATAACTGAAAATCTGAGACAATACAGATATTTTTCTGCCCACCTCAACACTTTCCTAAGTGGAAAACAAAAAGAAGATATATTATAAAACCAAATTATTAATTAGGGGAAATATGTCATTTAAATATGTACAAGGAAAATATGAAGATTTCTATAAAGAACCCATGATTAGAAGCATTAAGATTGTGTCTACTTATGCATTATGCAAAATCATGTAGAAAATCAAAGCAATTACTATAATCCCAAACAAAACAAAACTACGTTTGCCTCTCAGCTGGCATTGGTATTCAAAGGGATGAGGCATATTAAATGGAAAGACAAACATTCATTTTGGGTTTTAATGCCTTTTGGTTTTTATTTATTTTATTTATTTTTATTTTGTTTTTGTAGCACCTACATTTCTCAATATATTATTTCCTTCCCTTGTTACAAATCATTCCTTAAAATAAAAAGGGGAAAAAATTAGCACAACTAATCAACACATTAACCAATCTAAAATTATTTGTATGTCCTCCACACTCTTCTTCAAAGAAAGGAAGGAAGTCAGTTCTCATATCGATTTTTTGAGCTTGTTTGGCTTCATAGCATTGTTTTAATTATTTTGTTGCTTTTCCATTTGCATTGTTGTAGTCACTGTGCACATTATTTACCTTGTTCTGTTTACTTCACTTTGTAACAGTTCATGTTTCTCTGTATTTTTCATATTGAGCATTTCTTAGAGTTCAGTAATATTCCATTACATTTATGTAATAAAAGTTGTTTAGGCATTCTTTAGTTCATGAGCATGTGCTTTGTTTTCATTTCTTTGTTCCTACAAAATAAAAATATTGAATAAATATTTTAGTGCACATGGGACATTCTTTTCATCCTATTGTAATTCATTTTGATTCCATTAATTTTCTATTCCAATACTGTCACACATATACTATTTTCAGTACTGGTTAGTTCCCCTTTGATCTCTATCAGTATACAGACGTGTGTGTTGGGGAAGGGGTGGAGGAAGGGAAAGGGGACGAATAGAGACTAGGAACACTGAATAGCAAAAAAAAAAAAAAAGGATACAATATGATATAAAAAAAATTGTTCCAATTTTACCACTGAGTACAACAACCTATCTTTATGATTGAATTTCTCTCCTTGAAGAATATGTGTGAAGTCCATGTGTTTTGATTCATTTTAGAGCTCAGGTGCCCAGGGAATGATGGGTGAAAGGCAAATAGAAATAAGATTTTGGCTTGCTACGTATGAGGAAAACCTTCCTACCAATTAGAGCTGTATACAACTGAAATAGATTATATGGAGAAGTAGCAGGTAACATCACTGGAGATTTTCTGGCAGAATCTGGATGATCACTTCTCTGGGAATGGCCATCTCCTGGGGGTATTTTTGACAATATTAATTCTGCTGATATGAATCAAACTAGCTCAACTTCAAAGGTCCCTTTCAACTGTGAGATTGAATGAGTCTCTGAATCAATTTACACTGATTTCTTGATTTAATTTCTTTTACTAACATGACAATTATATCACAGATACCAAATTTGCTAATGAGATAAGGATACATATCATCTTACCATCAAAATAACAGGTATTGCATAAGACAGCTATAATTTGATCACAACTCCAAATATTACAGTATTGGCTTTAATAAATATATGTTCCTTAGTTTGAAGTGTTTTTGATGCTATGTCTCCATAAAGTCTTACAAAGGGATTCTTTGTCTAAAAATTACATTTCTTCTCAAGCATTGCTTATAGAACTATAAAAGTCACTCTTAAGAAAGCCTTGGCAAGATTATTTAAGTGCTGGCTAAAAATGTTCAATGAGCTTTGCCTCAATTTCTAATTTATTTTAGTTTTGTCTTTAAGAAATAAAGGTAAGTATCTTGAAACCTTTTTATGCATCTTTACTCCCTGCCTGGTATACCATTATACCATTCACAGTATTTTCATTACATTTCCAACATTTTTATTACTCATGTACCTTGCCCCAAGCACTTTGGTAACAGGCATTTCATGAATAAAATCTACTAGTATCTGTAAAAATTGTAAGCAGAGTACCCTAGGCAATTTTGAAGTACTGGATATTCTTGATATTTCTCATTCAAAGAACAATTTATACTCTAGGGATCCCATTTCATTTACCATACATGTCACCAGGATTGGGAAATCTACAATGAGCAAGCTGGGCAAATTTTCATGATGTTAATCTGACAGAGTTCCCAGGAGATGTGTAACATGTTTGTTCATGCCTTCATTTCATGGAAAGTATAGGTTACCTCACAATTCAATAGACAAATGATTGAGGTAGTCCAACCCTGTTTACCAACTCTAGAATACTGGACTATGCTCCCCTATCAGACATATGGCATTCAATATGTGGAAAGTTACAAAGAAATATTTTCTATCAGTTTCTAGTCATTTGTTAAAGGGTGACCACAATAAGAACAATATTTTAACCACTACTTCCATGAAAGTTAGACTAGCTTTTCTTTAAAAGGTATTGAGACCAGGTTTTATACTTGATTGCCTCAGGATTGACATCGTTTCATGATCACCTGAGTACAAAGCCATCACAAGGAGCTCTACAAGTCACTGTTGCTTTGCTGGTAGATCATAATGGGCAAGTCAGGCAAATTTCACTCAGCTAAAATAACTTGGGATAGTCTTGTTGAATAGCTTTCAGCTATGTCTAAGTATAGTTACTTCATGACCCACTAATGCTTGATTTTGTTCCAGTATGGAACCTAGACTAGCAGGGGATTGTACTGAGTCAAGCCCAGTTCTACAAGATTTTCTTGGTTTGGGGTTTTTTGATGGATGGGGAGACCAAACCAGATTGCTAAATCTTATGATCTTTTCTTACACAATAAATTTGGGTAGAATTTTAGGGGGAATATTTATGACTGATTTCAGCAAAGCAAATCTCTCAGGGTATATTCATGTTCAGTTTTATGAAGCAGAAGTGGAAATCCTCTTTACATGGCATATAAACTCTTTGAGTTCATAAAATTAACCTTAGGAATGAATATCAGGCATAACAGATAATTTAATAAAACACTTGGTTGTTTTGATTTAGCTAAAGGACATAACCAAGTGTCAAACATTCAAATAATTCTGGTAATGACTGGAAAACCATGAAATAGCCAACTTATTTGTCTTCTTGTATAGCTAGTTGGATGAACCTTTCCACACATTAGTGCCGATATAAGCAACACTGACTTTTCTTCACAGTACATTTGGTCCCAAAGCATACAGAAATTGTTTAGTAAGAATTCATGGTGCCTTAAACTTGAGTGAACAAGCTATAGAAGTAGTGGGAAGAAAATCCAATGCCATCTTCATTAGGCCTTAGAAATTTTGAATAATATATAACCTAATGGAATAATCATATTTGAGATTTTTAGCTGGACAAAAAGAACCCAAACTGCTAATAACTGACTATTATCTTTGCTTATACTTGGGATATTAGATAACACATATGATGTACACAGAACAACATAAGAAATGTCACTTTTCATAGAAAAGAATAGATGACCTCTTGATGAACTTTTTCTGGATAGAGGAAATATTTTGGTGTTGGTGCCAATAAAATTCAGCTAATTGATTCCAAATTCTTTTTGAAAGAGTCATATTTTCTGAGCAGCCCCTAAAACCATTTGTTACATTTAGATTACCATTTGAAGTGAGATATACTTTGATCTGTACACTTTGACCTCAAAGTTAAACATCATTAAAATGAACTTTTAAGTGTCTCTAAATAAACCACATTAACCTTACATTTAGCCACCAACGGTGCCATGGTAGCATAGAATTTCATTGTGCCACTTCTATGCTTGATGCTTTTATTGACATACTTTCTGAAATAAAATTGGTTCCTTATGAAGAGCACTCCTTTGCATATTTCTCCCACTTGAACATTCCTCATTTTCAGGAAAATATTTGTGAGGAAGTGGGAGAAATTATGTAGGAAAGGTTTTTTGTTTTAATCATTCCCATTTGGGACTGTAATTTTATAAATGATTTTTAAAAATAAAGTACATCACCTCTTTTTTGTTAATTTTTCTACCCCCCCAAAAAAAGCTTCTAAACATTCTTAATTATTGGTTTGATTTCCAGACTTACATGATTTCCCACATAAAAGCTACCTTTAATTTTTTTTATGTACTGTTCATTTCGCATTCAGGATAGAGACTATTTAATTGTTCACATAGACATAAACTATTAATGGTTTCATTCTATACCATTACTAGTTTGTAGTCTTGGGATTCTATTAGTTGAAAATTTCTTGTGGAAAATTCAGTTGCCTGATAAGAGTCTTCTTTGTGGGCAAAATCCATTTGTTCATCTTATCCCTGAAAGAGTACACATAAGAGAATTTATCTCTAACCCTAAATAAGTATGTATACTTCTTTAAAAGTATGCATACATCTTTAAAAATTGATAATCCCAAGAAGATAGTGATTTTAACTGACAAATATTTATTTAGACAAGTATAATTATACATACTTACTTTTGGGGATATCTAAAAGTGAGTAAGCCTTAGACTCAGCTCAAGGACTATGTGTAACCAGTAATTTCTGCATTTTAAAAAATCTAGACAAAGTTATTCAAGAAAATGGGGGGAAACTTGGATCTGAATTTCTCAGAACCACAGAAAATTAATTCAGTTTTTTAATTAGGTCCCAATACATAACATTTACATAACACTAGCTATGTGATCCTGGGCAATCACTTAAACCCTGTTTGCCTCAGTTTCCTCATCTGTAAAATGAGCTGGAGAAGGAAATGGCCCAGAAAACTCCAAAAGGGTTCAGGAAGAGTTGGACATGACTGAAAACAGCTAAACAACAACAACAAGAACATGGTAGTTTCTCGTTCCACCTCCCTTATATTTCTCTCTTGGATTTGCCACTACTAACCATCTTCTCTTGGATTCTCTCTCCTTTGGGGGTTTTCATGGTAATATTCTTTCTTGGTTTCTCCCGTACTAGTATAACTGCACACATATTTTCCTCCTATTCTCCTTTTATTGGTCATTATCCATGTCATATTCCCAAACTATGAGTGTTCTAAAAGTTTCATTTTGATCCCTCTTCACTTGTCTTTCTGTGTTCTTTCTTAGTGATCTCACCAGCTTTCATGTGTTTGTCATCTCTATGCAGATGATATATATGTGTATCTCCTAATTATCTATACACATATATGGGGAGAGACAGAGAGAGAGAGAGAGACAGAGAGGGACAGAGAGACATATTTCCAAACTCATTCTCTCCCATGAGTTCCAGTAACATATTGTTAACTGTCTATTAGAAATATCAAGCTGAATGTCCAAGAGACATCTCAAATTCATCATATCCAAAAGAAAACTCATTATCTACACCACCAGCCCACCAAAAAAAATCCTTCTCATATACCAAACTTCACTATTTCTTTTGACTATACTACTATTCATCTAGTGTCCCTGATCATCAACTTGGTATCATTCTCCTTCACCCCACATATCTATTCGGTTTCCAAATCTTCCCATTTCAACCTCTCTAATATCTCTCACATCCAATCTCTTCTACTCACACAGCTACCACCATAGTTTAGGTTCTAATCAATTCTAAGCTACTGCAATAGTCCCATACCCTACCTCAAGTCTCTCCTCATTGCAATCCATTCTTCACACAGCAATCAATGTGATTTCCCTTAAGCACAGATCTGACTATGTCATTCATCTACTCAGTAAACTCCAGTAGCCCCTTATGTCCTCTAGGGTTCAAGATAAAATACTCTTTGGTTTTTAAAACCTTTCACAACTTGGCTTCAATCTATTTCCCCAACTTTATTACATATTATTCCCCTTCTTGCATTCTATTGTCAAGCCAAACTGGCCTTCTTTCTGTTTCTCACATGCAGCATTCCATCTCCTATCTCCATTTATCCCTTTGCCTCAGGCTGTTTCCAAATCTGGAATGTACTTCATCCTCACCTCTGCTTCAGAGAATCCTTCATTCCCTTCAAAACTCAGCTCAAGCACCACCGCCTATCTACATGAAGTTTTTCCCAGTCCTCCCATCAGCTGCTAGTGTATTCCCTGTTTAACCACCTTTTATTTAATCATCTGGTATGGAATTCACATTTATCCACTATGTATTTGTTCTACATATACTTATATATACATGTTGCTCCCCCTGATAAAATGTAATCTTCTTAACTATAGGAACTGTTTCATTCATTGTATTTGGACACCCTTGTTTATAGCTTAATGCCTTCAATTTATAAGTAGTCAGTAAATGACTGATTGATTATAATTTATAAAATTATAGAGAGTTTCCTGGAACTGTGATAAATTATTTTTATATTCCCAATATTATTTTTATATTCTGACACATAGTTTGTGCTTAATAACTACATGGTATATTAGAGAGAAAGAGAGGGGAGAGAGAGAAGAAGGAAGGGGGAGGGGGAGAGAAAGTCAGCAATTGTAAATCTGTAATTTGAAGGATAGAATGGAATAGAAATAGAAAAATTAAGAAGAGGAAGGAGTTTTGGGGAAAACGCAGCAAGTCCTTTTTGGGGCATATTAATTTTAAGATACTCATAGGGCATCCAATTAGAAAAGTCTAATACTTTCTACTCCTATGTGAATGACAGCTCCTTCTCAGTCCCTTTTGTTGAATTGTCATTGATAATACCTTATGTCACCTACACATGGAGCTAAGGCAATATCCTCACCAACAGAATCAGACATTTCCTATGTGAGCGAGGCTTATTCCATGTTCTCTAGGCCCAAGATGACAGATCCATTTGATAATAGAGTGAGAGCTAGATTCTTTCAATTGTATAAAGATGTCTCACCAGGGTGCATGCACTAAAGAAAATACTTAAGTACCAACAGTAAGGATAGCCCATAGTAGTAACTTTCTTAGGAACATACTCTTTCCTTTTTGAGGAGGACTCTGTAGAGGTCTGGGCTGTACATGCAAAAAAACTCTTACTGGACCTACAGTCTCCTGATAGGGACAAGATGTTTGACTGAACACCTTAAAAGTTCTATATTTTTATATCGGCAAGGTGAAAACAAAAACACTTCACATATCTGGAATGCATACATAGATATGAATTATTTGGAGAGGTCAGCTTAGAGTTTAGAAATATCCAATATAAAGGAAAAGTGTGATTGAATTCCTGATATAAATTACCAGCAACTTAGCTAGATTAATAATAAGGACACATTATCCTGGTGTATGACCAGAATATCTCTAACTAGCTAACAGATGATGGGGGTTGTTTGACTTAAGAATATCCCTAAAAAACTCTATAGCTTTGAAACATTCACTAAACTCTGACCATTTTAAAGACCACATGTACTAATTTCAGTACTTTGACAGAGATCCTCAAGAGAGCCAATATTGTAAAGATGCAACTGCAACTAACATGAAGATGTTTTTGCATTCATTCTCTAAGGAAATCAGGCAAAGGATCCACTCTAAAGATGACTCATTTGAGGAAATACAAAAATCTGGTGAAAATTGGACCCATGAACCAACATAATTTAACTGGAATGGCAATGGGATTTGGAAATGGAGACCCATGACAGCCAATATAGGAATATCATCATTAGGAGAAAATGAGAAAGACAAACCTATCTTCCGTTATAACTGTTGAAAAAAAAATTGAATATATGATGGCTACATACATATAAAAGGAAATGTAACATTGATACTACAGGAGCTGAGGACCTATGAGACCAGCTCCAGGAAAAGCAGCTAGGATCAGGAAAGGAGTATGCCACAGTATTCATAAGCACTGAGCATAACCTCATTGGCAGTTACTAATGGATTTTTTTCCATTCAAACTTAAAACACTTCTTAGACAGCAAAAACTGAGGATATATCCTGTGCTGTGGTCCTAGACACTAAAGCACAAGTAGTCACTGTGTTCTGGTAATTTTATGAAAGGCATTCAAAGACCTTTATGGCCTCTACAAGGCTTTGGCCTTGAAGGTCTCAGTGATAAAAGTTACTTATGCTTGGGATGTACTAAAGTGATCTTGGAATTTCCCAAAGAAATTGCTGGCATCGACAAGATAATGGGCACCTTACCTTGTGTCAAAGGATGTCAACACTAATTAGATTCAATTCTAGTCTATTTTAGCTATCAGTAGAATATTGTAATTAGCAAGTCCTAATACCTGTATGCTTTGATCATCAGTATGGCCTATCAAGAGGTATACAAGAAGGACAGAGTTATGTAGTGACAACAAATATTATAAAAGCACTGGTTCTCTAACCTCTGTGGCAAGTCCAGTGAAATTTGACTTTAAGGATTCCCCAGTACCAGAAGAATATAAGAAGTGGATTAGGTAAAAACTGAGAAAGTGGATACATATGTTTTCACTGCATGGGTATGATGTTGGATGTGCCTGAAAAGTCACTTGCAAAATCCATATCACTAACTCCTAACTGTTCAGGGAAATTGAGGAAAATCCCTTTCTTTGGGATGGAAGCAGGATTTAAGAACCTGCTTCCTGATGGCATCATAACAGAATACAACCGTTTATATGTATCATCTATAATAATGGGAGCAAAGGAGACTAACAAAAATAAATAGTTACACAGACTAGCATACTTTGAGCAAAAGAACCAAAGTGGGCCAGTACACCATAAGAGGAGTGCAAGACGACTTGGATTTTCTGTTAGGTAGTCAATAAATATCAGTATTGGAGATACACAATGGCTATCACCCAAGTCCTGTGACAGAAGACAAAAAGAAAAAAAGCATTCATCTGCCCAGATATATCCAACCAGTCGGAGTATATGCCCCATGGCATCTCACAGGAACTTGCTATTTTCCAAAGACTAATGGAGAAAGTAGTTAGAGATAAAAACTCCCTACTGGTATTATCAAGGTGTTAGTTCACCTTAATGATATCACTGTCTTCAGGAAGATTCTAGAAGAACATCAGGAAAGACTAATGAAGATACTAGATCTGCTAGAGGGAAATGAGATAAATTTTTCAATTGACAAACATCATTTTCGTAGAGACTTCATCAATTGTGTAGGATTCATAGTATCTCAACGAGATGTGAACACTGACCCAGAAAAGACAGAAGTACTTCTGACTTTGCCACATCCAAAGAACCTTTGATATATAAGGGCAAGCAAGTAGAAAATGTCATGGAAACAACAAACATGAATTTGGACTTTGAGACTTTGAGAGATAGTGCAGGATAGAAGGGCCTGGTGTACTACGGTCCATAGGGTCCTGAAGAATCAGACACAACTGACTGTCTAAACAACAGTAGGACAAGCAAAAAGAGAGAGAAAGATTTCAATTGCTTCATATACATATTGATGTTGGCCTATGAAGGTCCAAGCAAGCTTTTTGTCTTATATACAAATGTCTGCTTGGGGACCCTGGAAGCAGTCCTATACCAAGAGAGTAATGGCTACCGGAAACCAGTTGCATTTTCCAACAAAGGCTTATATAACACTGATACTCAATGTTTCTTATCAAGCCAGAGCTCTAAGCTTTGAATTAGGCTGTCAATGAGATGGTTGGACTGGCAACAAGCCACTGACATTCTGACCAGTGCTATTAAATTCCACTTGTCAGATATATAGCTGCCAGTTGGAAATACTAGTGAACTATAAATTTAGCATATGTTATCAGCCAGGGAAGGCTAACATGTACACAGATGTCCTATCCCAAAGACATAATACTGAAGCCATGGTAACTACTAAAGAGGGAGCAAAAAAGGTATATGTAATAGCCAAGGAGCCAGATTACAAGCAGATGGTAGTATAGCAGAAAGCTTGGAACTTCCACCAGAGAGCGTGCCTGCAATTTATTTGAACCTTCCTTTATTGAGTCAACCTTTTTCTTTGCCTCAGTTGTCAGTGAATGAGTGATGAAGAGGACAGCTGGCTGATTAAGGACTGAGAGAAGTGATACAAGCTGAGATATGAGGAAGTGATACTAAAGGACTCAAGTGTTAATCCTTTAAAGACTACTTAAAGGGATACTTTGCTATCCATGCAATTGAAACAATGGTGGAAGTTGGATATGTGCAATGGAATACTAAACAAGAAGGCTATTGATTCCACACATGGTATGAGGAAGAAGTTGGTGTTACCCAGAACACCTAGCTATATGGCCATGAAAACTTTACATGTGACATTGTACGTATTCAAGAAAAGACCTTAGAACCAGCAAAAAATGGACTTATTGGCCTAAGATGATTATAGATGTCACCAAGATTATAATCTTTGAGCTCAGGTCCAAAAAAAAAAAAATATACTACCAACTCTTGCTGCATATTTGGAGAACATAAGCACCAGAAAACCTTTAGAATTTGTCTGCATTAACTTCCTATCCCTGGAAAAAGATAGAAAGAATATAAGCCCTATTGGAGATGACTGACCATTTTACACCATGTGCACAAGGAATATCCAATGAGGAATCAGAAACATTTTGTGGTTGATCAAGTGTTATGGGATAAGTATTTCTATTGAATAGACTTTCTGTCAAGATTCATTCATACCAAAGCAGAGACTCTGAAAGTACATTGCTCAAAGAGACAACACATTTGACTGGCATTAAGAAGTCTAAAACAATACCTTGTCACCCTCAGGGGAACTCACAACCGGAACATTTCAATGATGCATTGTTGAAGACATTAGAGATACTTAGGCCAGTACAAAACTCTCAGTGGAGCCAGCATACTGCCTTCCCAGTACATAGGTACAACTCCACCAGGTTTAACATCACTGGCTTTAAACTCTATCTGTTGAAATTTGGGCATGAGCCATGCCTCCCTATTGCCTTGTGTTTGAAGTCTCTGGGGCTGAAATCATTCCTAACAAGCACCTTTTGGCTGAGAAAGGAGCTCACCTACCAACAACTTCAACTCGGAAGAATTCTGACAGAAGCAATGACATGACATATGAGTTTGTTGTCAAGTCCTTCAACAATATGACAGAGTGATGTTGAGAAATCTTGATGTTTGGGGGTTATAAAAGCTACTTCATTCTTAGATGTGGAGAGGTAACCTCCTTGTTTATAAAATAGTTCCAGAGCCTGTCAGGGGCCTTGCAAAATCAAGGGCCTTAATCAGCACCACTTACTGCCCTTTGCTAGTTAGTTGGATTCCCTGACAAATATCTAGACATGTGCATTCACTTCAGCAGTAGCTAAGCAAAAGAAACCACCAGCAAAGTCTCCCAAATACTGCCTGACAGGTCATTACTCAAAAACAGATATGTCAGATGCAAAAGACTATACTTTACCTTAGCAATGCATTCCAACAATGGCAGAGGACTACAGTTTTTCTGCTAAATGTTTTAGGTATATTGACTCTTAGGATACAAACACGCCCACTAGAGTGACTAGTAACACTGATAGCCAGTCTTATCCCTATACAAATTCAGATCTAAGAAGACAGGACTACAGTTCTGATGAGAATTATAATCGGCTCATTTCTATCAACTAGCTCAGGTGAACCAGTTGATAATACAAGGCAGCAGGTTACAGAAGAGCTAGGGTATTCAACCAGTGTCCAGGCTAAACTTACAATGTCCCAATGAAAAACTAGAAAAATTGTTATTTGTGTAGCCAAATGCTACATGTGCATAGCTACATGCTACAGTAATGTTTACTTAACATAATTGCACGTTCTACATAACTGCATACATTCATTGATGTGGGTGTTTATTACTGCACATTTCAGTATGCCTCTGCTTTATTATTTTCTTGTTTATGTTTGTTTGCTTTTGTGACTATAACCCATCTGTATTATAGTAGATTAATCAGTTAACTGTGTTTAGCTTTACACTGCTCTTTCTACATAATATTTTTGGTAGATACAATGATGGAATTATTCATTTTCTTTTCCTTGTTACCATGCATATTTACCTTTGTTATATAGTTGTTCATATACTGCTTTGACATGTGCATATATTATGCCCTGAATGTAACTTAGACCTATAGACATGGAAACAGCCTGTCAAGTGATGCTGTATTGTTGATGCATATGGATGGCACCTTAGGTGATCCCAGAATACCTGATTAATCATTCTTATTTTGTTAAATAATGATTTTTATTTTGATATGTGATGTATAATTTCAGATGTCAAGTGTACCACAACTGATTTTGTAATTCCTAACCCATGGAGAATTATAAAAGCATATTGAGACCAATTTTCCTATAGTCAGGGAAAGGCTCCAAGACTTGTCTGTGTGGAAATGGTAATCCAAGCAAAGAGCATAAGTTTCTCTCACCTGGAGGATAAAGATTTTGAGAGCTCAGGAAAAAGGTTAACATTGAGGTCTGAGTATAGAATTTTCACTACAGGACATAGAGTGAGCATGGTGGTAATAGCATGATGGCCGAGTTGTGGAGGTTCAGTCAGTGAGAGAGACAAAGACAAGTTCTAGCAGGCATTTTGTGAAATGAGTCTAAAGATTAAAGACTAGGATTTTCAGGCATCTGTTTCTTCATTGGCTCCTAACTCCACTATTCAAACCTCTGAGAATGGGGTGTTCTAGAATGGACTAAAGCAGTTGACTATCATTACTCCAAAAGATCTGCAAAAGCCAAAAAAAAAAGTGCTTAAAACCCCTGTGGCCTGTACGTAGCAAGCATTTATGCTAAGATTCTTGTTTGATCTTTAAATTGTTCATAATTCCTGATTTTTGTCATTTTTATGTAGTAATAAAGGACTGGAAACTAAATTGGGGAATGGCTGAACAAATTATGATACTTAAATTTAATGGAATATTGTTTTACAGCAAGAAATAAAAAAGAGACAGTTTCAGAGAAACCTTGGAAGACCTGTATGAACTCATGAAGTTACCAAGCAGTTATTCTTTCTCCCTTACCTTCCCCCAGGGAGAAAAATGAAATAACAAAACCTTTGTAACAAGTAAGAACATTCAAGCAAAACATATTCCCAAATTGGCTATGTCCAAAATGAGAGAGAACTATGAAAACAATTTATAAACTCTAACATCAATAAAATATTCTAAATAAAATAAAAATTCTAAAAGACAAGAATTCTCATCAACACAATGATCAAATCAACCATGATTACAGAGGACCGATAATGAAGAATGCTATGAACTTAGTGACAGGGGGATGATAAATTAATTTGTAAAACTAGGGGCACATTTTTGGGCATGGTTAATATAGGAATATGTTTTGCTTGACTATGTCTACTTGTTATAAAGGTTTTATTATTTATTTTTATTTCCCCCAGGGCAGAGGGGAAGGGAGAATAATTGGGGGGAAAACTTTTTAAAGAGGTAGTTTACCTTTAATACAAAATGTTTTCCATCATAATCTTTTTTGTAATTTGTTTATGTCCTCAATTACAAATAGAGGAGGCAAGAGAAAGATCTAGTGAATGGGTCGTGGTATGGAGGGGAAACAAGATGAAGAGGACAATCTAATTAATGGTGCCTCTTCCCCCAATTTAAGACTCCTGAACTAAAACTGTAAGAGAATATATAGTTTAGATTTTTAGTTTATTCATTAGTTTTGATGTTTTTTTAAAATCAGAATTAAAATGGATCTAGGGGTTTTTTTCTGCCCTTAGACTAAAAAAAATACTAGTGGCCGCTGACAATCTGATGAGGGAAAAATGGGAACTGGTGAGCCATATAATCTTTCCCATTGTTTCATTTCCTCATAAATGCTTCATAGATTGAGTGGGATGACTATGGAATAGATTCACCTGATGGGAAAAGTATAGTATATTTTGGGAAGAATAACCTTGCCCATATTCCAAGGAGGGAAGCAATGGGAGGAGATAAATATCTTCCTTTTCCTTTTACTATCTGTCTTAAGTCTTTAAAACTTAAAAGAAAGTGCTGTGAACTGGTTACATAAGGAAAAAGCTCTCTCTCTTAAAAATTAGTACCTGCCTCTTTAATTTAGGAACTTTTGACCTCAATATTATTTATGTAAACTCTCAGGATTGCTAATCTCTGACCTATGCTTGGAAAGGAAACAAAAAGCCACAGAAAACAAAAAGGAATTGAAGATCCAGAAACTCCTGCTTAGGTTCTCTCAGAAAACAAAGGCTACTACTCATGTGCTTCTCCCTCACATCACCATTTTCTGCTTTCATGTGAGAGGGAAGGAGAAAACCTCCCTCTTCTCCTTACTACACAGTAGTCAGAAATCCAAGGGAAAGAAAGAACATGAAAAGAAAAGGATCAAAGAGAGGGGACCTCTTCTGCTAAAAGCCCAGCATTCTGACTCTCAGTTGTCAATCATATCAGCGGTTGTCCTGGTCACCAAGGATTCCGAGTAGTTCCCTGAATCTTCTTAGTAGAACGATAAGGTATGAAAAGTGCATCTCTGACAAAGGCCTATGCCCTGTAATCTCATTAAGTTGATTGGGAGACTTCAAATTAGCCAGTAGCTCCTGAGAAAACCCCTTTCATTGAACTGAATTAAATTCAGAGTCAGTCAATAAACATTTATTAAGCACCTACTATGTGCCAGGCGCTGTGCTAAAAGTTGAGAAAATAAAAAGAGGCAAAAGATAGTACCTGCATGGGGTAGCTAGGTGTAGCAGTAGATACAGCACCAACCCTGGATTCAGGAGGACCTGAGTTCAAATCCAGCCTTAGACATATAACACTTACTAGCTATGTGATCCTGGGCAAGTCACCTAACCCCATTGCCTAACCAAAAAGCAAAAAAAGAAAGAAGAAGAAGAAGAAGAAGAAGAAGAAGAAGAAGAAGAAGAAGAAGAAGAAGAAGAAGAAGAAGAAGAAGAAGAAGAAGAAGAAGAAGATGCCCTCACAATGTAGTGGAGGAGACAATAAGCAAAAACAAAAATATGTACAAACCAAAAACATAGGAAATAATTAAAATAGGGCAGGCAATAGGATTAAGAGTATTTGTGGAAAGCTTCCTACACAACATGAGATTTAAGTAGGGACTTTAAGGAAGCCAGGAAAGACAGTATTTAGAGATGAGAAAAGAAAGCATTCCAATCACTGGGGAGGTTGGGGGGGAGGGAGGATGGACTAGCCAGAGAAATCGCCTGAAGCCAAGAGATGGAGTGTCTTAGGGAATAGCTAGAAAGCTGGTGTCATTAGCTCAATGAGTGCATGGTGGAGAGTAAGTTATAAGAAGAATGGAAATGTTATAGGAAAGCAGGGAGCAGTGGGTGGGAGAGAGGGGAACAGGCATGGTTATGAAGGACTTTGAATGCCAAACAGTATTTTATATTTGATTCTATAGGCAACAGGCACCCATTGGAGTTTATTGAGTAGACGAATGTAATAGTCAGACTTGTGCTTTAGGGAAATCTCTTTGGTGGTTGATGGCCTGGAGTAGAGAGAGACTTGAAGAAGGCAGATCCACCAGCTGACAATTACAATAATCCAGGCAAGAGGTGATGACGGCCTGCACTAAAGTGATGGTAGTATCAGAGGAGAGATGGGAACATATTTTGAGGGATGTTGTACAGATGAAAGCAATAGAACTTGGCAACAGATAGGATGTGGGGGCACAGAAAACTGAGAGATGAGAAATCAAGGATAACACCAAGATTGTGAACCTAAGGGACTGGGATGATGATATTGACCTCAACAGTAATAAGAAAGGAGGGAGGGTTTAGGAGGAAAGATAATGAGTTCAGTTTTGGACATACTGAGTTTAAGATATTGGACATCTAGTTCAAGATATCTGATAGGCAGCTGGAGATACAAGATTGCAAGTCAGAAGAGAGGTTAGAGCAGGATAGGTAGATTTGAAGATCATCAGTGTAGAGACGGTAAATAAATCCATGGGAGCTGGTAAAAGTAGTGAAGTAGTAGAGAAAAAGAAAAAAATTAGGCCCAGTGCAGAAATCTAGGGGATATCTATGGTTAGAGAGAGTACCCAGGACAAATGAACTACAAAGACTGAGAAGGAGAAGTCTGATGCATAGGAGGAGAGTTAAAAGAGAGTACCTACAGAGAAGAGAGTATCAAGGGATCAAAGGCTGGAGAGAGGTTGAAGAGAATGGAGATTGAGAAAAGGCCAGTGACTTTGGCAATTAAGAGCATATCGGTCATTTTTGGGGGGAGGGATAGTTTTGGTGGAATGATGAGATCAGAAGCCAGATTGTAAGGTGTTAAGAGAGTGTGAGGAGGAAAAGTGGAGGCACCTATTATAGATGACTTTTTCAAGGAGTTTAGCCGCAAAGTACAAAAGAGATATAGGATTGTAGTTAGTGAGGATGGAAAGATCAAGTATGGGCTTTTTTCAGGCTACAGAAGATGTGGGTGTGTTTATAGTCAGTAAGAAAGAAGTGAGTAGACAGGGAGCTATAGATAAGTGATAACAAGGGGATGAAAGAGAAGGCAATCTATTGGAGGAGAAGGGATGGAATGGAGTTGCTTGTGTAGATAGAGGGGTTAGCCTTGGTAAGGAGTAAAGTCGTCTGGTCATGAGACAGGAGTGAAGGAAGAGAGAATGGCAGGAGGCATATGAATGATTGAATGAGATAAGGAAAAGGAGAAAAATGGAAACTCATGGCAAATGGTCTTGGTTTTATCTATAAAATATGAGACAAGCTTCTCAGATGAGACGGTGAGGAGAGGAGGAACCACTGGAGATTTTAAGAAGGATCAAAAGGTTTGGAAGGGAAGCTGTGGGGAGTGTGATAGGGACTTAACAAGGAGGTATTGTAGGATTTCCTAGAAGCAGTGGGGGTTGTGGTAGTTGTGTAACATGAATTTTTAGGGGACCCAATTAAAATGCCTGTGTGATTTGTCCCATTTTTATTCAGCAATATATGTGTAGGTCTGAAGGCAATAGATGATGGATGATCCAAGGTTAAGGCTTGGCAGGGCACATTGGTGAAATAAGGGGACTAGGGACTCAAGGGAAGAGAACAGTGTAGAACTGAACTGGTTAACTAAGAGGTCAATATGGGAAAAGAAGAAAGAATGGAAAGTACAGGAAAGATGACCTAGGAGAGAACTTAGGGTTCAAGGGATTGGAGGACATCATGAGGAGAAAGAGTAGGTTTTGGTAAGAAAAGGCAGAGGGAAAGATGGAAAGCCAATAGATTATGGTCAGATACAAAGATCTGGGAATTCTTGAATATGAAGGTGGTGCACTTGTGGGTGATGGCAAAATAAAATATATGGCCATTTGTGTGTGTGTGTGTGTGTGTGTGTGTGTGTGTGTGTGTGTGTGTGTCTGTGTGTGGAGGGATTTTAATTGGTGGTAGCTATGAATAGCATGTACTTCAAAAGAAAGGTTACCAAGTGATAGAGGTAGGAGTGAAACCTGGAAGTGTTAATAGAGAGCAAGGAGTATTACAAATCCCTAAAATTGACCAGTGAGCTAAGGGAAATGGGAGGGGTAGCTAGTACTGGAAAGGATGGCCAGGGAGGCTGTGTCTTTTTTTGGTTGGGGGAGGGTATCCTGTTCCAGTGAAGTCTGAAAGATGGAAGGGGTGGGAAAGGAAAAGATTTAGGGTGAAGAGAAGTTTGTTGCCTATGGAATAGGAATTCCAGAGAGCACAGTGGAGGGGTATGTGGTGTTTTGTTGGGACTTTGAGGTGAGAGGATTGAGGGGGATGACAATAAGGAATTAGGTAGGGGATGGGGAATGGGATTTGGATGATCACCTACAGGGATTCAGAATCACTGGGATATGTAGGGTATAACCAGGACATTGAGGGAAAGGCACTATTTTTCTTCCCAAAGTTGGCTGGAGAGTGGGCTACAGTCAAGGGCAGCAGGAAATGGAAAGCCTGAAGTCAAAGGGAAGAGTGCTTCTCTTTGCCCCAGAGGTTCTCCCCATCTTGGTGAAGATCAGGTTAGCAGTAGAAGGTAGAAGTTGCCTTGAAATGGCAGAGACGAAGTTCCCTGTACAGACCTCTAGCAGCCTTCCTTCAGGGGACAAGCACAGCAGGAAATGAAAGGCCCAAGGTCAGAGAAAGATCTAACTCCTTTTCTTATCTGAGGCTGGAGATGAGACAGACAGAGCAGGAAGTAAAAGTCTTCCAGAACAGGAGGAAGTCACCATAGTGCAGATAGCTCTTTCCAAGTAGAATTTTTAAAAATTAAATTGATTATGTTTTAAAAGATACATTGGATAACTGACTTGCAATTCAAATTAGGTAGTTCCATTTTCAAATTTCAAATTCATAATTTACCAGAAAAGCATTCTTTGAAACTGTAGGTGGAATGTAATTGAAAACTACAAGTTGCAAGTAGTTACATACTTCATTCATTCCCTGGAATATTTAAGTTTCACATGAGTATTTCAGTATTAAGTGAAGTCTCTCTTCAGACAAACAATAACAACAAGAACAATTGCTAGTATTTATATCACATTTGGGCAGCTTGGTGGCACAATGGATAGAGTGCAAGCCCTGGAGTCAGGAAGACTCATCTTTCTAAGTTCAAATCTGGCCTCAGAAACTTACTATCTATATGACCCTGAGCAAGTCACTTAACCTATTTGCCTCAGTTTCCTCATCTGTAAAATGAACTGGAGAAGGAAATAGCAAACCACTCCAGTACCTTTACCAAGAAAAATACAAATGGGGTCACAAAGATTCTGAAATGAATGAAAAATAACAACAAATATTACATTTGCTACATGCCAGTTAATTATGCGAGGCTCTTTACAAATATTATTTCATTTGATCCTCACAACAACCTGGGAGGTAGGTGCTCTTGTTATCCCATTTTACACTTGAGAAAACTGTGCCAAACAGAGGTTAAGTGACTTATCCAGGGTCACACAGCTAGTAAGTGTTTGAGATTGATATGAATTTAGGTATTCTTGATTCCAGGCCCAGTGCTCTGTCCACTGTACCACCCAGCTGCTTAAAAAAAAAAATATGTAAACAATTACCTCTCTCTCATGATGGGATTCCTACAACACATAGATCTCTACTGTGTGCTTTCTCTGTGCCTTTCAGAAACAGGTGAAAAGGAGGGGTTCCAAATTACAAACAGGACATTCATCTTTTATTCCAGTTTTTAGATCTCTTGAATTGGAATGGAACTGCAGTGTTTGTTCAGATGCTCAGATGTCGTTCAGGTGCTCACTGTTTGTTTAGTCTACACCAAGGCTGTGCTAAGTGCTGAGGATAAAAATACAGAAGCAAGATGATCCTTGCTCTCAAGGGGCTTATATTCAAGCTAGAGGAGACAGCACGTGCTTTAATGTTGATCGAATAGCCCAGTGATCCTTGGAGTATATTGGTAGAGCAGACAATAAAGCCCAAGAATTCTTAGGGTGTGATAGCAAGTCAGATGGCAATGTCTGAAAGTCCAGTTTTGGATTCCCTCACATCTGCAGTATTTCTGCAGTCAGAAGCCTGAAAACTTAGCAAAGGGAGATTCAGGAGGGAAAAAAGAAATCCACATTAGTCAAGGGTTCCTTTTCCATACTCGAACACATAGAATTATCTAGGAGACAAATTTCTTTCAGGGAGATATAAGGAACAATCTATGACTTAGGATTTTCAAGGAGATGCTAGGTTATTGGCCAAGGGCCTGTTGGAATGCCAAATGCTTCCAGGTGTTGTACTCCACAGGGCAGTATTCAAAGTAGGTCTGGGAGATGTTCCTGGCAGTTGTCCTAGGGATATTCAATCATTTCATTTATTCCTGCCGAATGAGGCAAAAAGACATTTTCTTTTTCTTGAGTGAAATATGCACAATTTTTTTAACACCTTTCCCCCTACAGCAAGAAATATTTTCTCTTATAAAGTGGTCATGACAAGAGTAAAGAGCTTTCCCTCGGGCAAGCCAAGCATCTCATCCATGGGGGTCTGAGTCAGCCAGGAAGGGTGGGCACTGTTGTCAAGGCAACAAGCCCCTGGGCACTGCTTTTTCCTTTTTGCAACATAGCTCATTTTTCTCTGCCCCCACTGATGTGATTCTCAGGTAGTTAGCCAATATGATGGGTCATTTTTAATCAGTCAACTCTTAGGAGACTCCCTAAGGTTCCAAGTAAATCATAATGTTACTGCTGATCTACCTTGGTAGATATCTCACCAGAGCTTGTCTACACCACTGTAATCAGAGTTCTGGATAAAATTTTTTAAAATGACGAATTAGCAAATTAGTAAGTCACCTATGATGTGCTTTGCACTGTTAAGTGAGTGGAAAAAGGGCACCAGCAGTTATAAGGCACATGTGCCTTGTATCCTTTGAGCTAGAGTGGCTCAAAACATTATTTTGCCTCGTGTGTCCTGCTTTAGCAATTGTACTCACAAATCACTGAATGACTTCAGCAACTTTTTCAACCCTCAGGTTCCTAAATATGTTCATACAATCCTTGCAGCTCAATCTTCTGGCTGAAAACTCAGTATATAAAATGGAACCATAATCATCAAATAGCATTCAATTCTATGTTCATCACATAGAGTCTTCAGTCTACGTTAATTATATCTCATAATATCCTATGTTGATTACTAAGATAATAAGATATAAGGACATTTATGGCAGAGACTATTTTGATTTGGGTTGTGAAGAATTAATTCCCAAACTCTCATTTTTATAACATATGGCATCTTTGTTTCCATTGTCCTCTCTTTAATGAGAGGTTTGGGAATTGATTCTTTGGAAATGAATGTACCCAAAGGCTTCAAAATTTAGAATATAATATTTATATTATGTATTAGCAATTGTAATGAAATGAAATAATTTATGTTCAAAAACAAAACAAAGCAAAACAAAACCACTGAATTTGCTGGAGTTTTTTTCTTAATGCTCAACTTGCTCAATGGAGGTTGAGGGAAAACCTTCCTTCAACTTGTATGTATTCTTATTGGAATCACTATTGTAAAACTCAGCTCCCATTCAACATCCTCTATCCTAATAGCTGATATTTAGATAACATTAACTCATTTCACCAAAACATCTCAGTGAGGTTGAAACTAGAGATGTTATTGTCTCCATACTACAGATGAAGAAGTTGAGGCTCAGGGATATTCAGAGACTTGACCCCGGTCACACAGATAGTAAATGTCAGAGTTGAAATTCAAACCCAGATCTTCCTGAGTCCACACACAGTACTAAGCTATGCTGACCCTTCTATGACTTTCCCAATTAAAAATCATCTCTCTTTTCTTAGACATCAATCAAATTTTATATGACTCTCATGCTTTTATTATATTCTAAAGCACCATTGCTATATGGTGATTAAAGAGTCAGACATAACTAAAATGACCAGACAACAACATTACATAGCATTACATGTTGGGTGGGTATATGTGTGCATTATATTCCTCAGGCTGAGCTGTAAACTTTATGAACAGTATGGTAGAGCCCTGGACCAAGAATCAGGAAAATCTGCCATAGATGCTTACTAACTAAATGACCATGGGCAAGGCATTCAATTCTCAGGACTTCAGTTTCCACATTTGTAAAATGGAGACATAAAGCAGTACCCGAATCACAAAGTTATTGTGATTTCAACTGAAGAACTCTGAAAATCTTAAAGCCTTATATAACCATCAATCATTATGAAGAGACGGTACTTAATTATCTTTATATCTCCCCTAGTACTTAGGACAGTTATTTCTACATAATAGATACATAACATGTGGATGAATGAACAAACAAATTAAGCTGAATGCAGTCTGTTACAAAAAAGGGTCATGGTGACCTTTAATTCTCATGCTATAAAATAATTTGATAATTGCCCAATGTCTTTCCCTATGTGTTTTCTTAATTTGTCTGATTACTTCTCATTAGCATTTTCAAATAGGTACTTCTTTGCGTAATTCAGACTCAACACTTGATAAATATTTCACAAGAATGATTAGTACCATGTATCATCATGTAATCAGGCCCACTTTAGTAGATGACAGACCACGTAAAATGATGGGTCCTGGAGATACTATAGCTGAACAATTTACATATATATTCAAATGCATGGTACACTCAAGGGGTCATAGGTCTAGGCCCTATATTGACCCAATGGGAATTTTAATCTCACGAGATATTACTCACAGCTTACTAATTACTTCTGCAGGCTACTGGTACTCTCTTTAATCAGCGGTGGACTCAATAGTTATGGGTTCAGAAGTATTAAGCAACTTGTGCATTCTATGAGTATGAGTACATTTGGTAGAGTTTATTGCTCACTGAGGCAAAGGAATGGCACACGCTTCAAGCCAACTTGATTTTGTTGATCCTTGACAGGTACTCTATGACATAAAACCAAGTTCCCCAGTATCCACAGGTACCTCTTCATATTTACTGCTGCCAGTGACCAGTCCCTACTCTCTTCTAAGCAATTGGAATTAATCACTAACTAATTCAAATTTTGAGGAGCATAGAAACCCATCAGGTTGAGAGAACTTAAAATATCTGCCATTTATTGTCTTTGACAGCCCTTAATGTCCTCTTATACCCTTTAACCAAGTTAGCACTCAGTCAGATCCCATTATCCTGCTTTTAACCTTATAGTCTATCTCCTTTTAAAAAGTGGGATTTGCAGTCAATCAATAAGGTTTTTTATCTGTTTTGTCCTTAAGATTCAATTTCTCAGTAAAGGGAAGTTCTCAATTACTATATGCTGTCTTTCCTTCACACTGAAGACCAGGTATAAAGCCATTGAGTGTATGTTCCAACAACGATAACACTGGTTAGAATAAGAACAGCTGTAACCATTTTGCTGTCTCATAAAATTTTCTCCCACATCAGCACCTTTGAAGAACAACATAGAGGAACATAGTATGTATGTAATTAATACATATTAAATACTGGCTAACATTTTATTGACAAAGAACGATGAGAAAATTCACAGTATATTGTTCTTCTTCTACTTATAATGTGAAAGTAACTATGCGTTAGGGTAAGTTGTTACTTTACCTTACTTGGAGTTTGGGTTCCAGTCATAAAATATTATATTTCAACATATTTGTTGCAAATTCAAACCTATAAGTTATTTGGTCATGAACAATTAAATATTAATGGCATTGGTATTTTTTAAAAAACTATCATGGTTAAAACAACCAAGTGATTACTCTTAACAACAGAAGTGTATATATCAAATATTTAATATGGGTTCCATGCAATCTTTCCCTATAGTTGGTCTCCAACATGGAACACAAAAAATATTTGGTCTGGATGACCGTGCATATTTATTTCATTTCAAAGCCAGGATTGTTTCCAATTTCTATTTATATTCCCATGGCTTAACACAGTGCATAGAGTAGGCATTTAATAATTTTTTTTTTAATTTCTGCATGTATCCACTCATTCCACATGCACAAAGATTAGTAAAGAAAGATTAATCTCTATGTTTATGCTTGTTTTATCTAAACAACTAGCCCTGCCTCCAAAAAACAGCAAAACAAAAAAAGTTCACTGAGAAACAAATACCAAAAAAATTTTTTCAAGGTATGTATGTATTTAATGAGGGCCTGTGTTAATTTTCAAGGGAAAAGCAGGAAAAAAGTTTATTCAAAAAAACTCTTTTGAAACTCAATGAATAAATAACTATTTCCTAATAGAACCCCAAGCAAATAATGCCAATTGAGATTTGAGAAGGTTGCTTAGGGATGCCTTGGAAATTTTCTCATAGTCCCAGTCCCAAGGATTCATAAAGCAATTTTTAGAGTAATAGTAAGTCCCAAGGTAGCATTACTGCTATTTTGTGCCCATTAGCCATCCTGAATTAATTCATTGAAATTTCCAGGCAAACATATAAAATCGAAATTCCATAGATTTTGGGAAATTCTGCCAGTTAATAAGAATACCATTTCCACTCAAAAGAGTTCACTTTGAATCTTTTCTTGGTCATTTTATATTCTCTACCTGGCCTCAAGGAACCACTTCATTTCCATATGTACCTTTTAAAAATGGCATAGCAGGTGTATCTACCCAAAACTGGAAGGTTAATTCAATTCTATTCAAGACAGCTTTATTGATATGGTTCAGATTCATGGCAAAAGACATTCGAAGATTTTTCTTTTACTAACTTGATACATAGTCCCCTTAGAGATAAAGGGAAAAGTGGACATAAATTTGATTTAAAAAAATATCTTTTTATTGGACACAATCCAGGCATTATTTAAGCCATGACTCACTGTAGAATCCAGTTATATTATTTTAGTCTAGTTGCTTTCCTAGAGAGAAAAAAACCCTCAGATTTAGTGAGGGTTCCATGTATTTTTATTTTTGTTATTTTGGATACAGTTGAATTTAAAAATAGAAAAATGCTTATTCAATGTTTAAAATGAATTCTTCAAGAGAGATGTAGCTTTATTTAAACATAGTATAGTTCTTTCCTTATGGGAAGATGAAAGTAAAGAGGAAATAAAAATTTCTTTGTCCAATCGTCCTCATTGTTTTTCTACCTCCATCTAAGATAAACTGAAGTCAGATGAGCTGTACAGTATTTCTAGATAAGCATCATTAAGTATTTACCATGGCTTTGTTGTCTGGCAGAGGACCTCAGGAGCCTCTTCTTCTGAATATCAGGGGATGGGGTCACCTATGGATCCATAGACTATCTGTCACATGACCGTAACAATAGTTGTGAGGGACCTTTTGCCTAGCCATGATTTCAGCAGTGAAAAACACCGAGGGGGGGAAAGTCAGTACAATGTCCAGTTGTCAAGAACTATAGGCAGGAGACAGATTCTTGCTAGGTCATCATGGTGTCATTTAAAGGCAAAAGACAGCTGACCTAAGAAAATCCAGAAAATAGCAGGTAAGTAAGAGACTAGCAAGTGTTCTAGGCTACAAAATAGCAATATCAAAGTGGCTGGGGCCTATGAGAACAATGAATCATAATCAATTCCTGTCCGTTGGATAACTCATTGGAACACTAAGTGAAGAGGAGTAGGTCCAGTGAAGGACTACTCTACAGATTGCTCTCAAGCACCTATCTCTGGAGGTATGCAACAAAGAGAGAACTGGAGTCAGGATGCTGGTGAACATAGTTCTGAATATTAAGGAATTGAGACAGCGCTAAAGCTAAATTGGCAGAGTTAAACCTAAAGGCAACAAATTTACTGTTTGACTCACTCTCACTGGAGTTCTCACGGTGACAGAAGCCATACAGAACATCTACCCACGTAGGGGTAGCAAGCAACTCCAATAGCCCTAAATGTTCATGGGCAGAGAACTGAGGTCATTAAGCAAGGTACCTGAAAACAAGTTTCTTCACTAGAAACAATAAACTGTCAAAAGTAGCAGTCACATCAGAAGTGCCTAGATTATCTGGCCAGTGACTAGATTAATACATAAAGATTCATATATAGATTAGATAAAGGAATGGGACAGAATCCATTTTGCCTTTGATGAAAGAAAGAAAACAAAGCAAAGATGTTACAATCATGATCTCAGACAAGGTAACAGTAAAATTAGATGATTAAAAAGAGATAAACTAGGAAATTATACACACACACACACACACACACATATATGTATATATACATATACATACATACATATATATATATATATATATATATATATATATATATATATATATATATCACAGGGATATATGATGTCTGATCGTTTTGCAGTTGCATACTTTTAAGTCTTGAGGTGATCATGGTAATCCAAGATGCTCTATATAATTTGAAGTTGCTTTGAATGGAATTTCTGTTTTCTAACTCTTCCTCCTGTGTTTAGATAACATACAAAAAGGGTATCAGTTTCATAGGTTTGTTTTAGATTCTACTGCTTTTAATCTTTTTATCATTTTTAGCTGATTCTCTAGGCTTTACTATTCCTTGTTCTATTAATCTGAGTATTTTTTTGAAATATTTATTTATTACTTTTATCAGTTTTGTTGGCAGATAATTAGGAAACCAGTTTCCATCAATTTCCTTTATTTCTTTTTCATCTGTGGAGATATATGTATATGCATGTATGTATGCCTGTATGTATGTATACACACACACACACACACTCTCTCTCTCTCTCTCTCTCTCTCTATATATATATATATATATATATATGTGTGTGTGTGTGTGTGTATACATACATACAGGCATACATACATGCATATATATATATATATATATATATATATATATATATAGAGAGAGAGAGAGAGAGAGAGAGAGAGAGAGACTTGGTTCTCTCTTTTTTGAAATCAAATTAGTGAATGAATTTGTTTAGATTTGTCTAAGTCTGAAAAGGACACATAAAAGTTACACAATCATTTTTATTTTATTATTTCTCCCTGTATTTAAATTGCTTTTTCCTTTAAATAGACTTTACACCATTCAGTATGTATATGTTTGGTATTGATATAATCATATTATCTATGATGCTTTTAAGCATTATATAATTTCCTAGCTTATCTCTTTTTAGTCACATAATTTTACTATTACCTTGTCTGAGATCATGATTTTAACATCTTTGCTTTTTTTTTCTTTCACCAAAGGCAAAATAGATTCTGTCCTATTCCTTTATCTAATCTCTGTGTGAATCTTTATGTTCAAATTATGTTTTCTATGAACAACATATTTTTAGACTGCTTTCTAATTCATTCTTCTATCTTCCTCTGTTTTATGGGAAATTTCATCTCATTCAAATTCATAGTTATGATCATTAATTGCATTTTGTTCTTGAGTCTTATCCTATTAAAATGAGTCCTTTCTTAGACCCCCACCCTCTCTTTTTTAAGAAAAATAAGAAGAAAAAACAAAGAGCTTCAGATTAATAGTAGTTATCTACAATTGGAGCAGTATGTTTCCATCCAGTTTTTCTTTCCTCTCTTCATTCATCTCAGGTCTTGGTTTCTAGGTGTTACTCTTTCTTTCTCTCCTTAAAATCCCCACTTTATAATCGATCCCCTTTAGTGTCAGTTTGTTCCATTTGTGGCTATTCCTGCCTAATTGCTACTCTCCCTTTTAAGCCCCTCTTCCTTCTTTCTGTTTTCACCTATTTCCCTATTGATTTTAGTGTATTTCTACTGTATATTCTTTTTGTGTTTGTATATGTAATGAATCTTTCTTCCCATGAAAATATAAAAAGCATGAGATGTTTTCTCCCCATGCATTACTCCATGTTTATACTTTCTTCTGACATTCCCCAGTTATGAAGAATGGTTTCTTCCTCCATCTCTTTCATTTTTTCATGAATACATTCTTTTTAAACAAAGAATTGCAAAACTCCACTTAGGCCCTGTATTTGTCTTTCTTTGTTCCTTCTTTGGCTCTTAAAGGCAGTGAGATCTGGAATGGACAATGATCTCTTTTTTTCCCTGTTAAGCTGTAAACAGTTATCATTTAGCCCTTTTAAATTGCTCAAAGGTATTTACATTCATAATTTTCCTTCTCTCTTATATTTGGGTTTCAAAAATTCTTCCCAACAGTAATGCTTGAAAATATTCTATTTTACTAAAGATCCTCTTTCTCCCTTGTCAAATTATACTCAGTTTTTCAGGATGTAACAAGTAGTTTTAGCTTTTTTTTTTACACATCATATTCCAATATTTCTTTTATTTTATACTAGTTGCTGCTAAGTCTTGTATAGAAGGGAAATGAACTGGGCATTGCTATTGGAGCAATCTCTTGATAGTTCAGTGAGTTCCTTTTTCCCACTGAGTCTTATGTCCCTAGATTTCCAGTAGTGATCTGTGGTTTACATGCAAGGTAAACATACTTTATGGGATACTGAGAGAAGAGGAAGAGAGGGAGAGAAGGGAAGGAAGACACAGAGAGAGATTTAATAGGTACAATAACTATCAAGTACATGGACCATCATAGGAAATTCCTAGTTCAATAAAAGCACACAAATCAATAGAAATGGGACAAACTAAAGGAACAAACTAAGAGATGTCATATAGACTTCCCAATTCCTACCAGAGGGAGAGAGAAAAGGAGAAAAATAAGAAGGGGGGCTTCTTGTTTTTACTTTTCAGAGGAGAAGCCTTTTATTGATCACTATTTGTATAGAAGGTAAGAATTCAGGATGCTCTCTACTGCTCCATTTTCTGGAACAGAAGAGACACAATGTTCAAACACAGAAGAGAGATAGCATGAGAGCAGACCTAAACCACTATTCTCTTGCACAACTGAAAAGAAAGAGCACAAGGTTAAAAGAAATTGAAACTTTTCCTACTTGTCCTTTAGTCCATTAAACTGTGAGTTCTGTGAAAGCAAGAATTCTTTTTTCTTTCTTTGTATCCTCAGTGCTTCACATAGTGCCCAACACAGTTAGCACTTAATAAATGCTTGTTTACTGACTGACTAATTAGTTGGATTCTGTTTCTTCTTACCTAGGTCTTCTTTGCTTTGCCCTCCTGAGAAATGGAAAAAATGCCTGCATGCTAAGTTTAGTCAGTGGAAGTTGTGTCTTTTCCAAAGAAGATTGAATCAAGGTGGCTCTGTCCTGTCCATTACAGAAAATTGCTCTATCAATCTGGTCAACTTGAAATGTCAGAGGACACCCTATCCTAAGATCCATTTTTCTAGATTATGCCAGGGAGTAGGAGAGCTATTATGACATTTTCTCAATTCCAAACAACTACAAGGTAACTGGATGACAACTGATAACTTACAAAATTATAAAGGTGGTTGAGTTGGCAGGTCATTAACTGGATGGGAACTCTGAGCAAATAAGTTCAAGTACAACATGAATCTGAGCTCAGTTGAAGCCCATCAGATCCTTCTTGATCTTGGTTTGTAGCCTCTATATACATTACTTGGGCCAACTTTTATTTTCAATTTTACCTTTTACCTTTGACTCTTGTCTTAATGCTTTTGTAATAAATTATTGCCCTTTGAGTCTGGTTACTCAACAAGCATTTATTAAACATTTACTATATTCCAAACACTATGCTAAGTAGTAGAAATACAAATACAAGCATAAAGGAGTCCATTTTCCCAAGGTATTTATATTCTAATGGGGAAATACAACACATAAAAGGAAGTTGAAAAGGGTGGTGGGGGAGATACTCACAGGAACGTGGTAGAGAAAGTCCAGAGAGTCAGGAGTAGGGCCTGGTGAGGAATTGTGACATGGATGGCCTGGGCATATTCCTTAGAATGGAGGTTTTGGAAAGAAGCAGTCATCATCAAAAAAAGGGGGGATGGGGCTGCAGGGGAAAAGTGTACTTACAGCGTGAGAATTTCAGGAGTGGACCGAACTTCTAGGGTGAGAAGACTTCTGTGGCATGGTAGAGAAAATCCAGAAAATCAAGAATGAAACCTGAATATTATGTTACTGATTATCTCCTTTGACCTTTCTCTTTTTTTGGGGGGGGTACTCAATTTTTAACTTTTTTATTATTTTTTGTCTTATTAATTTACTTATTTTTAGTTTTCAGCATTCACTTCCATAAGATTTTGAGTTCCAAATTTTCTCCCCATCTCATCCCTCCCCCAACCCAAGATGGCATGCATTCTGAATACCCCTTCCCCTAATCTGCCCTAGCTTCTATCTTCCCCCACCCCATTCTCTTATCCACTTCCCCTTCAATCTTCCTGTAGGGCAGGATAGATTTTTATGCCCCATTACCTGTATTTCTTATTTCCCAGTCACATGTGAAAACAATTTTAACATGTGTTTTTAAAACTTTGGGTTCCAAATTTTCTTCCTTCCTCCCTCCCCACCCACCCTCATTGAAAAGGCAACCAACTCAATACAGGTTATACATGTATAGTCATGAAAAACACTTCCATAGTAGTCATGATGTGAAAAAAAACTAACTATATTTCCCTTTATCCTATTCTGACCCCATTTATTCTATTCTTTCTTTTGACCTTGTCCCTCCTCATAAGTGTTTGCTTCTGATTACCCCTTCCTCCAATCTGCACTCCCCTTTATTATCCCCCCACCTCCCACTGTCTTGTCCCCTTCCCTCCTATTTTCCTATAGGGTAACATAGATTTCCATACCCAGTTGACTGTGTATGTTATTCCCTCCTTAAGCCAAATCCTATGAGAATAAGATTCACTCATTCCCTCTCACCTTCCCCCATTTCCCCTCCACTGTAAAAGCCTTTTCTTGTCCATTTCATGTGAGATAATTTACTCCATTCTCTCCCTCCCTTTCTCCTTCTCCCAGTATAACCCTCTCTCACCCCTTAATTTTATTGTCCAGCTATCACCCCTTCATCCTCAACTCACCTTGTGGCCTTTGTCTCTATCTATCTATCTATCTATCTATCTATCTATCTATCTATCTATCTATCTATATGCATAAATATAATTTTTTCCCCTCCAACTACCCTAATACTGACAAAGGTCTCATGAGTTACAAATATCATCTTACCATGCAGGAATGCAAACAGTTCAAACTTAATAAGTCTCTTATGATTTCTCTTTCCTGTTTACCTCTTCATGTTTCACTTAAGTCTTATATTTGAAAATCAAATTTTGTATTCAGCTCTGTTCTTTTCATCAAGATTGCTTGAAAGTCCTCTATTTCACTGAATATCCATTTTTCCCCTAAATGATTATGCTCAGTTTTGCTGCATAGGTGATTCTTGGTTGTAATCCTATCTCCTTTACGCTTGGGAATATTATATTCCACGCCCTCTGGTCCCTTAATGTAGGAGCTGCTAAATCTTGTGTTATCCTGATTGTGTGTCCACAATACTTGAATTGTTTCTTTCTGGCTGCCTGTAATATTTTCTCCTTGACCTGGGAACTCTGGAATTTGCCTACAATATTCCTAGGAATTTTCCTTTGGGGATCTCTTTCAGGAGGTGATAGGTGGCTTCTTTCCATTTCTATTTTGCCCTCTAGTTCTAAAATGTCAGGGCAGTTTTCTTTGATAATTTCTTGAAAGATGATATCTAGGCTCTTTTTTTTTATCACAGCTTTCAGATAGTCCAATCCAGGTTAGTTGTTTGTCCAATGAGATATTTCATGTTGTTTTCTACTTTTTTCATTCTTTTGGATTTTTTTACAGTGTCTTGATTTCTCATAAAGTCACTAGCTTCCAATTGCTCCATTCTAATTTTTAAGGAAATATTTTCTTCAGTAAGCTTTGTACTTCCTTTTCCATTTGGCCAATTCTGCTTTTTACAGTGTTATTCTCCTCATTGACTTTTTGGACCTCTTTTGCCATTTGGGGTAGGCTATTTTTTAAGGTGTTATTTTCTTCAGTATTTTTGGGTCTCTTTTAGCAAACTGTTGACTTGTTTTTCAAGATTTTCTTGCATCACTCTCAGTTTTTCCTCTACTTTTCTTACTTGATTCTCAAATTCCTTTTTGAGCTCTTCCATGGCCTGGGAGTGATTCATATTTTTCTTGGAAGCTTTGGATGTAGGAGCTTTGACTTTGTTGTCTTCTTCTGGTTATATGTTTTGATCTTCTTTGTCACCAAAGAAAGATTTTGTGGTCTGACTTTTTTAGCACCTTTGTTTGTTCATGATCCCAGCCAATTGCTTGAGTTATAAACTCTTTATTAAGGTAGGGTCTGCTTCCAGTGTGGAGAATGTACTGTTCAAAGACTTGGGCATTTTGTGCAGCTGTTTTCAGAGATACTTCTAGGAACCTGTAAGTTTTCAGTTCTTCGAAGGTGGTATGATAAGGGGTGAGGTGTTTACTCCTTTCCTGGCCTGTGCTCTGGTCTATGAGTGACCATAAGCAGTCTTTCTGCCTTCTCTTTTCTTCTGGTGGAGAGGATTCTCTCTTCACCACTACTACAAGCTCCACTATGCCAGTGCTCCACCCCACGACTGCCACCCAGGACTGCAACCCAGATCCAAACACGGACAAAGCAAGAGAATCCTACCTTGGCACCAGCAAAGAGATTCCTGCATTTGCCCTCTGATCAGACACTGGATCCCCATTCTTGTGGGCCAAGAGCTCCACAAGCAACCACCACCCCAGGGCTTCCCTAAGACCGGGGCTGGGACAGAGCTTCTCTCTAACCATGGCCACAGACTTTTCCTACTGACCTTCTTAGTTGTCTTTGGCATTTGTGAATTGAGAAGTCTAGAAACTGCCCCAGTTGCCTGTGATTCAGTACTCTGAGAACTGCTCCAGGTTTGCTGACACCTGGTTTTTGCCTGTGAGCCCATGCTGAACCGCATTCCTCTCCAAGCTCAGCACAATAGACCTTTCCAATCAACAACCTTTCTAGGTTGTCTTGGGCTGGAAATTTGTTTTACTTTGTCTTTTTGTGGGTTCTGCTGCTCTGGAATTTGTTTAGAACCATTTTTACAGGTATTTGGAGGAGTTTGGGGGAGAGCTCAAGGAAGTCACTGCTCTCCTTTGACCTTTCTAATAATAATAAAGGCCACCTCTGAGCAATTTAATCTGAATTTCCTGAATAATCTAGAATCTTGCCGTTCCCAGAATCCCAACACCCACTAAACTGAAAGCCTCTTACTGGCAATGTAAAAACAAAAAAAATCAATCCATTAATGGTCAGCAGAGAAAGAGTACTGGCTTGACTTCCAGGGGTGGAATAGAAAAAGCAGAAAGCAACTGAACTCTCCCAACATTCCCCTCCGCACAACCTTAAAATAAAGCCTCAAACTGAATTCTGAAGCAGAAGAGTAAATCAAAGGTCAGGGTGAGAAATTTTTCTAGCCCAAGACAACCTAGGAGGTCAGAAGGAGAGGTCTGTCACATTGGAGTAAGACCTAACCTGAAGCCCACAAGGTGGCATCACTAGCTGTAGGCCTTGGCGGCAGCAATAGCAGCAGTAGCAGTCTCAGGAGCTCTCGAGCTGGAGATGTTTAGAAGATTAGACACCTGGTCAGAAAGCAATTATAGGGGACCCCTGTGCTAGCAATGGGCAAATGACAGGGCATTATTAAGCAACTCCATTGCCTATCCCCACTTCCAGGTCACAGTTCCAGGACACAGAGTAACACTTGCAGTCTCAAAAAAGCAGGATCCCTAAGGAACAATATCATTTCCAGTCCCAAAGAAGCAGGGGCCCCGAGGAACAGTATTGTTTTTGGCTGCAACGTTCTGGAGCTCTTCCTGAGTAAGGACCAGAGCTCAGAACAGGAAAACAGTAACAACAGCTTTCTGTTCCCCAGATTACCCACCTTGGAAGCACCAAAAACTTCCAAACCCCCAGCACTAGCTCCAAAATCAATAGTACAAAGAAGTCTGAAGCTTGTGACAGTCTCCTCCTCCCTCTACCCACTCCCTACCCATTCCAGGAACATTTGGACTTTAATATAAAGTCCAAAGTCAAGAAATAGACAAGAAAAATGAGCAAACAAAAAAAGAACTTGACCACAAAAATCTACAATGGTGACATGGTAGGTTATGGAAGATCAAGATGGATCATGGATCATGGAAGATCAAGATACAAACTCAGCAGATGATGTCAAAACAGCTATAAGCAAAACCTCAAAGAAAAAAAAAACTATTAATTGGAACAAGTCCAACAAGAATTCCTCAAAGAGCTAAAAATGATTTTCAAAATCAAATAAGAGAGGTAGAGGAAAGATCAGGAAAAGAAATAAGAGCAATGCAATAAATAAATATGAAAAGACATAACAGCTTGGTAAAAGAGGCACAAAAAATGCTGAAGAAAATAACACCTTTAAAACAGAATGGGATAAATGGAAAAGGAAGTACAATTAGAGAAAATAATTCCTTTGAAATTGGAATTGGGCAAGTGAAAGCTTATGACTCCATAAGAAACAAAAAACAATAAAATGAAGTCAAAAGAATGAAAAAATAGGAAAAAAAATGTGAAATATCCCATCATAAAAATACCTGACCTGGAAAGCAGATTGAGGAGAGGTAATTTAAGAGCTATTGGAATGCCTGAAAGTTAAGATTTAAGAAGCCTAAATACCATATTTCAAGAAATCATAAGGAAAACTACCTAGGGTAAAATAGAAATTGAAGGGATCCACTCATAACTACCTGAAAGAGACCCCAAAATGAAAACTGACAGCCAGAGCTCCCAAGTTAAAAAATAAAACACTTCAACAAGCCAGAAAGAAACCATTCAAATATTGTAGAGTCACAGTCAGGACCAAACAAGACTTAGCAGAGATCATGTTAAAGCAGTGGAGAGCTTAGAAGATGATATTCCAGAAGGAAAATCAGCTAGGATTACTACCAAGAATGACCTATTCAGCAAAACTAAGTATAATCCTTCAGATGGAAAAATAGACATTTTATGAAATATAAGAGTTTCAATGATTCCTGATGAAAAGACCAGAGCTGAATAGAAAATTTGACTTTCAGATACAAGACTCAATAGAGGTATAAAAAAAGTAAATATGAAAGAGAAATCATAAGAGACTCAATAAGGTTAAAGTGTTTACATTCCTGTATAAGAAGATGATACATGTAATTCCTAAGAACTATGTCATTATTAGGGCACTTAGAAGGACTACATAGACAGAGGCAATGGGAGTGTGTTGATTATGTTGGGATAACCTCAAAAAAATGGATAAAGTGAGAAAGAGGGATATACTGAAAGAAGGAAAAGGAAGAATGGGGAAAATTATCTCACATAAAAGAAGTTTTACAATGGACAGGAAAATGGTGGGGGATGAGGTGGGGTAATACTTGAACCCTATTTTCATCTGAATTGGTTCAGGGGGAAGAATATATGCTACCATATGCTACGATAGATAGAGAGATGTATGGATAGATATATACACACATACACACACATATCTGTATATGTGTGTGTGTGTGTATTGTGTATATACATACACACACACATATATACACAAGTGAGTAAAGAAATCTATGTTACTCAACAAGGAAGTAGGAGGGGAAGGAGAAAATAGAAATGGGGGTAATAAAAGGAGGGAATATTAAGGGTGGCAGACTTTTTTTTCCACAACATGGCTAAAATGGAAATATGTTTTGCATGACTTCACATGTATAAATGATATGTTGCTTAACTTCTCAATGGATGGGGGAGGAATGGGAGGCAGGGAGAGAATTTGGACTTCAGGATTTTTTAAATATTTAAAATAAATAAAACTTTTAGAAATAGAAAAATAGGTGACAATTTTGTCAAATTGTCAAAGAACGTGGACTTGTGCAAATGGCATATAGGATATTTTAATGATGGAGAAGGCACAGAGCTTTGTCTAGACTTAGCATGAGTTGCTGCTTGGGAGAGGCAGCTTAGTAGGACATCATAATGGGGAACACTGGGGAACCAAAGAAAGAAGAACAGGAGTAGTGATGGTCTAGAAAGTGAAGAAGAAATAAAATGTGTCTACTTTGCCATTTTGCTCAGGGCCAGCTCTGTTGTTTTGTGTACAACTGGAATGATTTGCCTCTGGTGTGTTAAATGTTAGCTAACATATTACATAGGAAATTGAAAAGAGAATAAACACATCCTCTTGATGAATACATTTCTCTATTGTTTTGTCTTTTCCACTACATATTCTCTTTTAAAAGTAGTGCTGCTTTGTTTTTCAACACAAGTAAAAATAAGATATTTCCACTACATTTTTAATCATCTCGTGTATGTTGCAGTTGTAGGGGAGGGAGAAGAGAGCCTGAGAGGTGAAGAGTAGCTCATTACTTAGTAATCTAACAATGATTGTCTTTTTCAGTCCACTCTTATTTTATGAGAAAATTGTAGCTTTAATTAAAATATGAACAGAGTGTTTTCAAGACTTTTCTTTGACCTCTTTAGCTTTTGGAATTTTTATGCCAAGGAGGCCAGATTGCAAATGGGGTCTTGAGTTGTTCCATATCCTTGTAAAGAATTTTAACAATAGTTAATTTAATCTGCCCTCTACTGAAACATCATGTTCACCTGAGTCATTCATGGTGCAGTACTGAACCAAATTTTATTTCTAACCCCATCTATAGGAAGAACAAAAGATGTGCTAAGAGGAACATTAGTGGGATTATTCTCTTTAGCAACTCACAGTCATACACCAGGTTAAGATAGAAGTGAATAAAATTAATTACCGATGATTCCAGAGACCATTAGATCATTAAGCTCATCCCCCCTTCCCAATGCAATTCCCCTCCTGACTCCATTTCAGATTTCCCAGACTTTTGTCACCGTGCCTAATCTGCAGCCCACTCTGAAATTTCCTTTAGTTTCCCAGGCCTCCTCAGTCTGGAATATTTATCTTCCTCTGTGGCCTTCTTATTTTGGAATATCCCTTACCATGCCTACCTTCTCTTATGGATAAATTCCTCTAAGGGCCTCTGTTTTGGGGAGAGGACCAGGCTAGACAAACTGCATTCTCCTCCTGACTCTACTACTGCCTTTTTGGACCCCTTTGACACCATGCCTCGATATGGAGAATTTCTCTGCTTTTCACCTATCAGTATGTAAGCTCCTTTAGAGAAGGGATTGTCTTTCTTTTTTCTTCTATTTCTGTCCTCAGAGCTTAGCACAGTGAATGGTATATAGTAAATTTCATTAATGCACTGCTTTAATTGTTAGAAATGATTTCTGTTGAGCTAAAGTCTTCTTCTGTACATTGGTATTAGTTCTGCCCTTGGGAGTTATATAAAAATAAGCCTACTTTTTAAAAATTATTTATTTATTCATTTATTTTTAATGTTTTTTTTTATTTTGAATTCTGAGTTCTCTCCCTACCTCCAGCCTTTGCCCCATGCATTGAGAAGGCAAGCAATATAATATCTATTTCACATATGAAGTCATGCAAAACATATTTCCATATTAGTTATGTTGTAAAAAAAAAAAGCAAGAAAAATAAAATGAAAAAAATTATGCTTCAATTTGCACTCAGAGTTTATTACTTCTGTCTCTGGAGGCGGATAACATTTTTCATCATGAGTCCCTTGGAGTTGCTGTGGATCATTGTATTGCTCAGAGTAGCTCAGTCTTTCACACTTGATCATTGTTACAATATTGCTATTATTGAGTACAATGTCCTCCTGGTTCTGCTCACTTCATTTTGTATTAATTCATATAAGACTTCCCACATTTTTTCTAAAACCATCTCTCTCTTCATTTCTGGTAGTACAATAATATCCCATCACAATCACGTACCATGACTTGTTCAGCTATGGCCCAACTGATGGTCAAGGGATGTCCTTTTCAGAGTGTAGTATATAGACCAAGACAATGTACCAGATGTGGTCTGACCAACACAGTTTAGAGTAGAACAACATTTTCCTTTGATGTGAACACCATTCTTTTGTTTGTTTGTTTCTTTTTTTTGTTTTTAGTGAGGCAATTGGGGTTAAGTAACTTGCCCAGAGTCACACAGCTAGTAAGTGTCAAGTGTCTGAGATCAGATTTGAACTTGGTTCCTCCTGACTCCAAGGCTAGAGCTCTACCCTTTGTGTTACCTAGCCGCCACTGAACAGCATTCTTCCATTAACAAAATCTAAAGTTAGATTACTCTTTTCAGCAGCTAAGTCACAGTACTGGCTTTTATTTGGCTTAAGCCATTTAAACCCCCAGATTTTTTTTTAACATGAATTACTTTTAATCAGATCATCACCACTCATTTACAGTTAAATAATTGGTTACTTAAAAATCTAAATTCAGAACTTTATCCTTGTTAAAGTTCATATCCTCCACAGGTGCTTCATCAATGTGATGTCCTCGTCCATGTAAAAACCCCTTCCTTGTTCCCATCATGCCACACTGCCACAGCTGGTTTCTCAGAGCACTCCTGCCTCATGGCTGTACTGCTGTGAACACCTGCAGCTTCACTGTCTTGCAGCCCCTCAATTACCATGGCAGGAGCCAAGTGCAGCCTGCTGTCAGAACCAGCACTGAGGACACTGAAGAAGTCTATGAGCTGGCCACAAGCAGAGTAATAGCCACTTTCCTTTGTTCTGAAGAAAAAGAAGTAGGTTTGGCAGTCATGAGTGCAAGAGTTGCTTTTAAAATATGGAGGGAAAAAAAAAATCAGGCATGGAGCATTCCCAGAGAACTACTACAAGCTGCCAGGATAATTAGAGACCATCAAGAATGGGAAATCTATTTTTGAGGCTCAATTAGATATTGATACCTCTTGGGAGTGCTTAGCTTATGTAGGCTTGGCTGGTTCCTTGGCAGGTGAGCATGTCCAGCTGCATAGTGGGTCATTTCAATACACCAGACAGGAACCTGTTAGGGTATGTGCTGAAACTGGAGCATGGAACTGCCCTCTCCATATTGCTAGTTGTAAGTCCACATACCAGCTTTGGCTTGTAGTAACAGCATGATCTTTAAGCCTTCTTCCTTCACTCCCAAGTAAGTTGCTGTTGGCTGAAACCTGTACTGATGCTAGGGTGCCTCTTGAGTTCTTTAATGTGGTACAAGGTGGGGCTGCCACTGCCTAGTTTCTATGTCAGCATCATGATGCGGCCAAAGTTTCTTTCACTGAGAGTGTGCCCATAGGCAATATCATGGAGATGTGCACTAATGTGACCCTGGAGCTTGGAGGCAAATCTCCCCTTATCTTCTCGAATTGTGATATAGAGAATACTGTGAAGGGAGCAATCATGGCCAATTTCCTCACTCAGAGCAAGGTTTGGTGTAATAACACTAGCATTCTGGGTAAATTCACAGAGGTTCGTTTGCAAAACAAATCCAACAGATGAAGATTGGGGACCCTCTTCTGGAAGGCACAAAAATGGGCCCCCTCATCAACCAACCACATCTGCAATGTGTCCTGAGGTTCATTGAACAGGCAAAGAACTAGGGTGCTAAATGCTGTGTAGTGGAGACTTGTATGTTCCAGAAGATCCCAGACTAAAGAATGAATACTACATGAACCCTTGTGTACTAAGAATTTGCAAAGATGACATGACCTATGTAAGAAAGAGATCTTTGGATCAATTATGTCCATTTTGCTGTTTGATTCAGGTCTTTGGGAGAGCAAATGACACTACATTTGGACTTGCAGCTGATGCCTTCACAAGGGATATCCAGCAAGCTCACCGAATGGTGGCCCACAGTCAATCTAAAGGGTGCTACATTAACAATTACAATGTTAGCCCAATGCAATTGCCTTTTGGTGGCTGTAAGACGTCAGAATTTGGCAGAGAGAATGTCTGTGTGACAACTGAGGACATTTACAGCTAAAGACTATCTGTGTCAATACGGGTGACATGGAGTCTGTATTCTGATGAGCTGAAGCAAAGATCTGTGAAAACAGCACCACATGGTGGGGTCACAAGATGAACTTTTTGACACTGAGTATAACTGAACACTAACTGGGACCCAGTCCAGTTCAGCCTTTGGAATTATGGTCCTTCAGGAGGAGAGACTTGAGTAACACTGTTTTCTCAGTCCAGGTTCCCTGTTAAAAAAAAAAAATCCATGTAGTAACATTTTATACAGATAAAACAAAAGAGCTATGATTTTTCTCCAATGTGAATTTCTACAAAACCCTAAAGTGCCAACTCTTTGTTCTCTCTAGAAGAGTAGGAATGTCTAAGACTTCAAGGGATTAGATCCATCAGTGGTATTTGTTGCTTCTGTGTATCCTGTTTTAAAGGCACTAAGGTGATAGCTTTGCTTAGTGCTTATTTTTATTAAATATACCAGTCTCACCCTTTTGTAGGAGACAGCTTGGTAAAAAGTAGATAGTTATCTCTCCTGCTAAATACAATTACTAAACTATAGTATCAAACAGAATTTTAGCATTAGTCATATTAAAGACTGCTTATTTTCAGAGCCATCATGGAGGTCTCTTTGAAAGTTTGTGTATGTTAATGTAAGAGTGAACCATTCAGATTAAGCTGAAGCAAATAAATCCCATTATATGAATATCTGGCTTATCTGAATTTAAATATATATGGAGAGACAGAGAAGAAGAAGAAGAAGAAGAAGAAGAAGAAGAAGAAGAAGAAGAAGAAGAAGAAGAAGAAGAAGAAGAAGAAGAAGAAGAAGAAGAAGAAGAAGGAGGAGGAGGAGGAGGAGAGGGGAGGGGAGAGAGAGCAAGAAATAACAATTGTATTACTTCAAAACCTCAATGAACATATTCTTGGAAGAGAGTGAAATGAGAGCCATGAATTTGCTGTTCTCTGTCTCAGTTCCCATATTCCTCCTTCTTAGTTTGATTCTACAATCACATCTTCCCCTGGCAAGTGTGATTCTAGAAGCTCCTCTTCACTAGACATGCAAACACTCTGTTCCTTCTGCTTAGGCTGACTGAGCTAATGAATCAGTTGGCTCTATTTGGCTTTCCTGACTATCCTGTCCTCTGCTGAGTTTTCTTTGTTTTCCTTTTGTAATGGTGATGTAGGAAGAAGAAATAGTTATATGGTAGAGTGATCACTGTCTAATAGAATCCCACTTCTATGTGAAGCCTGTTGAAGAGTATTTTTTCCAAATCATTAATTTTCCTGTTTTTGTTTTTCTTCTGTTTCTGTGAAAGTCACAGTTCAGCTTCTGCCATGATGAGTAGCCTGACTGGTCATCATGAAAAATAAAATTTACAAGCAGATCTGAGATAAAAACAAAACCTACTTCCTAGCATTGAAGGTCACAACCTGTCTGTGACTGTCCATTCTCCTATCTTTCATAAATACAAAACAGGAGTGGGAGCAATATCCCAACCCCTAATTAAGCTACTTTCATTTTGTTTTATTTTTTGTTAAAATGCACTGAAAGTATCCTTAAGACTTATCAACAGAAGGAACTAAAAGGGCTATTGATATCACTTCTGAGTCGCCTGAGAACAAAACAACTATGAGTAACTCCAGGTACTATCTGATGCGTGACTGGTGGACCAAATGAGCAGTTTAGGCAGAGGACCTTCACTTTGCTAAATGAGGTTAGTGGTGTTGGAAAATCTGAAAGAAAAATCGACTACAGGAGTGTGTGATGGAAAGCAGGCACACCTCACCCTGGTACAGCATGTGTGCACTGGTACAGAAGCAGAATCAACTTTTAAATGGTTAGTGAAATGCATACTCCTCACATTTGGGCTGGGATTGGACCAGATTATTTGGGTTATACTCTTCCTGAACTGCCCATCCCATGTTACTCCTTGTCATGTTAATCCCTCCCAGTCATACATACCATGTTCAAAAATGGTGGTTATCTCCACCTTCAGGGTGTGTCAGTTAATATTCAATAAGGTTATTAAGCAAGCATGGTGGAGAAAAGCCTTTCCCCAGTCCTTGATCCCCACCAGTTTAGCCTCTAGGGCTCTGTCTTAAGGAAGTAGTGGTTTTGCAAAATGTTTAGGGCACTTTCTGAACGATTGAGGGACCATCCACAAGATCTTGGAAGTCCTCCTAAGAATTCTGGCGTCCTGCTGTGGAAGTCTAACTCCTAAATCTTTCCCACAATGGTATCTTCAATGAATTTCCCTTGTTCAACATACTTCTATTGCTATGGTTAAGTAAATCTTTGGTTAACCATTGAACACAAGTATCTCATTTCATTCCAATATCAAATAAAAAGTACCACAGAATTAGCCCGAGGAAAGCTCAGTCCAGAAAAAAACAGAATATCCACCTAATATTCTGGGAAACATTTTGTGTTCTCTTAGTATCACATGGATACCAAAGGGACATGGAGGCTGATCTTACATTTTTCTGATGACATTCTTTATATTTCTTCTTTTAAATAATTAAATAATTTCTCATTTGCCATGTTACAATTTGCCCATATCCGTCACTCCCCTTCCCCTCTCCATTGCATTTTGATCATTATTCAACTTCAATTCTTCATAAAGTGAAGATGGGCCCTGATAAAATGATGGGTCCCTGAAGTACCCACATATAATATATAAAGGAGACTGATGTGAATAGAGGATAGATGTCCTCTACATTATATATATATGTGTGTGTGTGTGTGTGTGTGTGTGTGTGTGTGTGTGTGTATTTATTTTATTGTAAATATTATATATTTAATATATAAGATAAAGATGATGGGCATGCTTAATAGTGGTCTCTCAGCCTGTAAAATCTTTACCCATAGGTAAAGCATTCAAAAAAAGATGCTTGTATAATACAATGAGAAATTCATCCTCTGTCTTGGGTCCTATTTGGCTGACAAAATTTATTCTGCTATGGCTAGGGCTTGATTCAATTTGGGTTATTAATCTTTCTCTACTTATACTCTTTCCTATAAATCATCTTTGAGCTGGCTAAGAAATATCTCAGAGTGTTAACAAGCATATTGTGAGATCAGAGAGTGAGAGTGAAAGGCATTTATCTGTCACTAACCCATGCCTTGCTAAGACTATATCTAGATATGTCTTCCACTTTTACCAGATATCCCATTCCCCCAAATCCCTGTCTGTGTGGCTAATAGTAAACATACATGCATGAATGCACACACACACACACACACACACACACACACACACACCACTTATTTTTTTAAAAAAATTTATATAACAAAGATATAACTGGTAATGAGAAAAAGAACTGAAAGACCAAAGGGGAAAGGGGACACACAATCAGCTCTTAGAATTTTGGTGAGGCAGGTATTGTATCAATGCATCAGATGTTTTAAAGTCTTTTTTCTAGAGGAGAGGACTGGGGGAGGGAACCTCTGGAGGTGTGAGGCATTTAAATGTAGCTGATTCCTTTCCTCAACTTGAAGTCATGGGAGAAGGAAACTGTTTCTGAGGGGGTGCCTGGGACATCTCACCAATATGGCCTTATGAACATAGCATAGCACAAAACTTATTACCATGTCTTTCATGTGGGACAAGCTAGAAGACAGAAATTGAGGATCACAAAATGCCTAGCCAAAAGGACCCAAGAAGGAAAATGATTCAGTTCTGAACCCCTGACCCAGCTTCTTTCCTTCCGGGGTCTTTCTCCCAGAAATCTCATCAAAGCAATTCCACAATCCCTACTTCCACAATATCACTAGTTGGTAGATTCTGGGGTAGTATTTCTCTCATTTTCATGATGATAAATAAAATCACATAATTTTTGTCATCTAGCTAACTTCAGCCCATTTTCCCAGAATTTTAATGCTGATTCTGGAATCCAATCAATTAGCTATGTCTACTAGCTTTATGTCTTCCAAAAATTTGAGAAGCATGCCTTTTATTTCTTTATCAAATTCTTTATCAAATATTCCATAAGAAATGCATCTTTGGACAATGAAGGGCCTACGTGCCCTCTATGAAGATGCTACTCAAGTAAATGCGTACTTGACAGTGCACTTAATAACCAGAGGGTGCAGTGGATAGTGCTAGAATCTTGCTGGTTGTGTAACTCTGGACAAGTCACATACAGTCTATAACAAAATGGAAACAACAACAGAAATGGAAATTGAAGATGGTGTAATTTGGACCATCCTTGGTCCAAAATAAGAAATATTAGAACACACTTCCTTCCCTTCTTGACTGAGGTGAGGGTTGGAACACACTAGGTAATGTTGGATTTAATTAAACAGATGGGCAATTTTACTTAACTACTTTTTATTAATTGTTTTTCTTTTTTCTTTGTTTTAAACATGGCTCTCTGGATTGATGGGTGGGATTATATTAGGAAATTAAAGGGATAGGGACCTGTCATTTCATTGATAAAGGGAATTCTCAGGTGAGAAAATTCCCTCTACTGCAACAGCTTACCACCTTTCATGCAACTTAATGAGTTACCTAGAGCACTGGAACCTTAAATGATTTGTCTAAAGTCACACAGCATATTTATTATGGGTGAGACATAAACCAAGTTCTTCTTAGTTCTGAGGCCATGATATCTCTCACTGTAAGATGAAGGTGACATAGAAACAGTCAATATTTGAATTTGAAAAGAAAAATATTGATGACTTAATTCACATTATTATAAAAATCTATTGATTTTTAACAATAACCATTAGAAAAGCTATTTTTGTAGTAATTGAGCAATTCTGAGAACTGTTAGCCACTCTTTCCGAATTAATGTTTAAGTAAACATACATCGAACACCTACTATATGTAAGGCAAGATGATCCTAAGGCATTCATACAGTTCCTAAACAATTCTCCTTCTAAGCATAAAAATGTGTTTCTCAGAATTCATTAGTCCCTCAATGAAAACAAGCCTTTCAGGAACACTAGCAGTAAAAATTCCCCAAAACATATTTGGGGATTGATGTATGATAGCCTACAGAAGATGTCCAGGCTCACTTGGCCTTAAAAAAAAAACCAACCCACAAAATTTTGAAGCAAAACAAAGGAGATCAATGAAAGAGTTTTGTATAGTACAAAATCCAGCACTTACCTGTCAAAAACCTTGGTAAATGTGGGAAAACCAGTTCAATGTGTTTCATCTGGTCAAGGTAAGACTTTTGAGTCAGCCTGATGTAAGTAGAAGCACAAACGTATAACTAGTAAAACACAAAATTATTTCTATTCCAAATAATTTGAACACAACTGTAGAAATGTCAATTATTATCATTGTTATTGGCAATAATAATAAAAATATGATTATAAAATTTAATAATCTCCAGGCTATTTGCCTATTCGATAATGAGTTACCTAATTCACAGGAATCTTTGGTGGAATATGTGGGTGAGATAAATTTGACCAAGGGGTTAGTCTCTCTTCCCTCCAGGACTTTATTATTTTGTTCTGCTATTCCAGGTTCCCAGAGTAGATTGACAGTGTGGACATGGTACCCTGTGTTTCCTTCCCTCTTAAATCCTATTTTGTAACAAGAAAATGATAAATGTTGGAAAAGATGTGGGAAAATTGGAACACTAATGCATTGTTGGTGGAGTTGTGAAATGATCCAACCATTTTGGAGAGCAATTTGGAACTACGCCCAAAGAGCTATAAAAATGTGCATACCCTTTGACCCAGCAGTAGCACTTCTAGGGCTATATACCAAAGAGATCATACAAATGGAAAAAGGACCCACATGAACAAAACTATTTATAGCACCTATTTTTCTGTTGGCAACGAATTAGAAATTGAGAGGATGCCCATTAATTGGGGAATGGCTGAGCAAGCTGTGGTATATGAATGTAATGGAATACTATTGTGCTATAAGAAATAATGAACAGGCTGACTTCAGTAAAACCTGGAAAGACTTGAATGATCTGATAATGAGTAAAGTAAGCAGAACCAGGAGAATGTTGTACACAATAAGAGCCACATTGTGCAATGACTAATGTTGATATACTTAATCCTTCCCAGCAATACAAGGATCTAAGACATCTCCAAAGGCCTCATGATGGAAAATGCTATCCGCATCCAAGGAAAGAACTATGGAGTTTGAAAGCAGATTGAAGCATACTGTTTGCTTTTTTTTTCTTCTGTTCAGTTTTGTTTCCTCTTTCTGGTGGTTCCTCCTATTGCTTCTAATTCTTACTTACAACACCACAATGTGAAAATATATTTAATAGGAATGTGTGTGTATAGCCTATATCAGATTGTGGGCCATCTTGAGGAGGGTAGTGGAGAGGGAGGGGGAGAAAGATTTTAAACTCAAAAGCATGTGGAAGTCATTGTTTATAAATCAAAATAAATTAGTTTTAAAAAATCCTGTTTTATAAATGAAGGAACAATCTTGGGAGGAACCTGGAGTTTTAAGTTATGGACCTGGGTACTTGCCCATCTCTCTTCCTCCATCCTTATCCCACTTCCTAGAATCTCCTCTCCTCCGAATTCCAGGTTCCAAGACTGTTCCAAATAAACTGTATATATGCAGTCACCTACAACCAATCAAGTTAAACAAGCTGCTTTACTAGCAACATTTCAACTTACCCATGTCTTTGAGGCAGACATTATTCCTGCAACCCGGCAATAAATTTTTTTTCCCCTTCATTCCAGGTGCCATTTCACTTTACAAACTGGTAGTGTTCTTTTGAGTATGTGTACTGAAAGGCATATTTTAAACAAAGAAAAAAAATGAATGTATAGCAGAGCCTTTATAATTGGTGATTGAGCCAAGATTTGAGTCTTCTTCTAAGAGTTCTTTTGTGTAGAACAAGGGAATTGACAAGATCTCTATTATTCCCTTAGAATGCACAATCCCATTATATAGCTCCCATTTGGAATGATTATCCTGCAAACAATGATGTTAGATATTAGTCAAAATGAAAAATCCTGGCCAATAGGCCATAAAGTAATCTTTCCCCTTCATTTCACATCTTCCAACTAAGTGCATTTTCCTCTGCTTCACCATAAAAAAGGGGGAAGGGAAGGTGTTCCTTTTATCCCTAAGGTGTACTGCGTTTTGAGCTATTTACATAATATCTGGAACTAAGCATCCCTATTTACAAGGCTACAAAGAGGAGCAAATTGATTACATTCAATTGAAGAACCTTACTAGGAAGATGCAAAAATTTAAAAAGGGGTCTCAGAGGCCAAAGGGACAATGTAAAGAGACTGAGAGATTGATAAGGTAATGCCAAGAAGGCATTAAAAGAGACCCAGGAAGAATATTGATCAGCAAACAGCTACACTTTTATACATACATACATACATACATATATATACATACACACATACATATATATATATATATATACATACACACACACATATGGATGTGTGTGTATATATCTATAGATATAGATATAGATATATACACACACATATATATACATATATATACATATATATGTATATATCTATAGATATAGATATAGATATATACACACACATATATATACATATATATACATATATATACATATATATATATATAAACTGGGAAATACAGTAGTATATATATATATATATATATATAAACTGGGAAATTCAGTAGCGTATATATATATAAACTGGGAAATACGGTAGTATATATGTATATATATATGTATACATATATGTATATATATGTATACATATATGTGTATATATGTATATATAAGCTGGGAAATACAGTAGTGTATATATATATATATATATATATATATAAACTGGGAAATACAGCAGTGTATATATATAGATAGAGAGATAGATAGATAGATAGATAGATAGATAGATAGATAGATAGATAAACTGGGAAATACAGTAGTGTATAGATAGATAGATAGATAGATAGATAGATAGATAGATAGATAGATAGATAGATAAACTGGGAAATACAGTAGTGTATAGATAGATAGATAGATAGATAGATAGATAGATAGATAGATAGATAGATAGATAGATAGATAGATAAAACTGGGAAATACAGTAGCTCAGGTGCTTTTTGATTGATAGGAAAATCCTATTGGGCCTTAGCACAAAGCCCTATTTTCCTGGGAGCCCAACATTCAAAGGGTCTGATTGCTCATCAGATCTGTGTTCACAGCCTTTGTCCAATATTAACTGTTACGAGGCAGGCAATGACACGTCCTCCCTATCACCATCACCCCTTTTGGGAGTGGGGAGGAAGTAAGGGAGAAAGAATAATACCATTGACCTGCAATTGAGGATTCTAATTCAGCCTGTCATTGCGAACATGGTTTGAGGCAATCCAGATTCACTCAGGGCTCAAATTGGAATAAGGTACAGCTCGGCTTGTCATCACCGCTTACCAAGGACTCACTGCCTCCATTGCAGCCATTGCCAATTACGGCCCTATCATAGCCACAATCTTCTGGAGACAGATTCCCTGAGGCAGACACTGTCAGTTCAGATTGGAGACAGCTTAGGCCTTTCTTGTGTGCTCAGGCAACATTCAGTCGATAACTGAGGATGAGTAATGAAGGAGATGCTAGTGAATTTGTACATCATCTTGACACTTCAGACACTTGCATCATTTGGATCCTCCCAAGAATTTATAGCAAATATAGATTGCCCTGATCAAAGAAGAGAAACACAGCTTTCACATATATTAACGTGCACATCTTTGCAGTATTCCTGAGAGGAAGGTAGGGCCAGTATTATTGTGCCCATTTTACAGATGAGAAGACAAGCTCAAAGTGAAAGGGAGAGAGACAATATTCAAACACAGGTCATGGGCTCATAGATTGGAGCCTTAGAGTTGATCTAGTCCAATCTCCATATTTCATAGATGAAGGTTATTGTGGTACAAAGTGGTTATAAATGGCTTGTCACATAGGTAAGAGAGAACTTAATAAGCACTTACTCAGTGCCAAGTACTGTGTCATGTGCTGGGATAGAAATACAAGCAAACAAGACAATCTCTGCTCTCAAGGAATTTGCATTCTAATGAAAAAAGAAAAAACATAGAGGAGAGCTGAGAAAGGGGAGAGAAGATAGAGATGGCTAGGAAGTGGCAATTAGGCCTGGTTCCAGGCAAGAGAAAGTAAAAGCTCACCTATAGGAGTGGGATGAACCCAGGACTAGAGTCTGAGATCGGAGAGTTGGGGACTAATGGCATTCTTTTCTTCTCTATATTATTGCACTTGGTGATCTCATCAGCTCTCATGGATTTAATTACCATCTCTATGCTGATGATTCTTAAATCTCCTTATCCTCTGACCTCCAATCTCTAACTGCTTTTTAGACATCTGAAACTGGATACCTAGTAGATATCTTAAATTCAACATGTCCCAAACTAAACTCTTTCTTTCCCCTTAAACACTACCCTCCAACCCCTCCTCCTAACTTCCTTTTTACTCTACTCCCCACTATTTACTCTTTGATCCAGTATCATTAGCCACCTGGCTGTTCCGCATAAGTCATTCCATCTCTCAACTCCCAGTATTTTTTCTAGCTGTCCTCCATGTCTGGAATGCTCTCCCTCCTCATTTCTGCCTACTGGCTTCCCTGGCTACCTTCATGTCCCAAACAAAATCACAGTATTCCCAATCCCTGTTAATTCTAGTGCCTTCTCTTTCTTATTCATTTCCTATCTATCCTACAGAGTATTGCTGGTATATATTTGTTTTCTTGTTGTTTCACCCATTAGATTGTGAGCTCCTTGAAGCCAGTGAATGTGTTTTGCTTCTTTTTTGTGTCCCCAGCACTTAGCACAATGCCTGGCACATAGTAGATGCTTAGTAAATGTTTATTAACTTACTGAGATGAAGATAATGGCCTGATTATAGGCAGCATGGTGAAGATATGGTCAAGAAGAAAGTCCCAAACAGAGATTTCACTATACAGGTAGTGAGCGGAGGAACAAAGATTTTAACCAAGGTGACAACTCTGAATCTGAGGTTTTTTACCTATACCACACTATTGTCTGATTCTAAATCCAGTGTTCTTCCCTCTGTATTGTCTAATTGCGTGCTGACAAGATGTTTCCTCTCCCTGCCCTCCTCTACCCTACTCCCTTGAAAAGTAAGAAAGGAGACAGAAACAATCAGAAACCACAGGTTGCCACTAAGTAACAATTACGGTAATAATAACAATAATATAACCAATAATAATTGGCATTTATATAGTACTTTAAGGTTTGAAAAGTGCTTAACAAATATTATTTCATTTTATTTTTCAATAACCCTGGAAAGTATATGCTATTATTATCCCCATGTTACAGATGAGAAAACTAAGGTAGCCAAAGGTTAAATAACTGGTCCAGCACAACTACTAGAAAGCATCAATTAGTAAGGTCATCTTCACTCCAGGCCCAATGCTATCCATTATGCAATCTAGCTGCCTTAGATTGTTTAATGACCCTAGTGTTCATGCTTACTTTTATTTTTGATGACAATTCCATAAACATATGGGGCTTTCTCACCCTAGATTAAAAATTGTTCTAGAGTTTGTTTACTCTCAATATTGAGGAAAATCAGGGGTGGGTGTGGGTGAAGAGAGAGTAAACATCCACTAACAGGTACTCTGTAGCCCAGAAAGAACTGACTTGATGGAAACTGACGTATGACATGATCCAGAAATACACTGAGTTGGACTCAAAGGGACTATGTCACAGGAAGTTAAAATGCCCTTAATCTATCATAAATAAGTAGAAAGATGGAGACATCTCTCTCTCTCTCTCTCTCTCTCTCTCTCTCTCTCTCTCTCTCTCTCTCAACATATCTATCTCAATATAAAGATAGAGATATTTATCTCTATATTGGTCTTAGAGTACAGAGATAGAGTTGTTGTTTAGTCATTTCAGTCATCCAACACTCTGTGATCTCATTTGGTGTTTTCTTGGCAAAGATATTGAAGTGGTTTGCCACTTCCTTCTCCAGCTCATTTTACTGATGAGGAAACTGAGGCAAATAGGATTAAATGACTTGCCTAAGGTCATGCAGCTAGTAAGTGGCTGAGACTGGATTTGAACTCAGGAAGATGACTTTGGGCCCAGTACTGTATCCACTGTGCCACCTAGCTGTCCCCATAGAAATAGAGAAATAAAAAGATATCTATCTCCACCTGTACTCACATAGATCTGGATAGATAAATGGGGATAAGAGATAGATAGATAGATAGATAGATAGATAGATAGATAGATAGATAGATAGATAGATAGATAGATAGACAGACAGACAGACAGAAAGAGCTTAGATTAACTCCCTAAAGTCTGAATAGGGTCTTTCCCCCACCTCTCTCTAATCTCAAAGTTAACTGTTAACAATCAATCAATAAGCATTTACTAAGCACCTACTAGTGCCAGACATTGTGCTAAGTGATGGAGATACAAAGACCACAATGAAATATTTCCTGCCCCAAAGGAGCTTACTATAGGAGATGGCCACATTAAGTATACATAAAATAAATATATACAAAATCATTATAATTATTAAAATATCACATTCATTGGTAGAAAGAAATTTTTTTTAAAAAATCCCCTTTGATCATTTCATTACTCTATTTCAAGTGGCATACAATTAAAATTTTATCAAACTGTTGAAGTTTACTAGAATAGCCAAAAGCCAAAATGGACTATCCAAGTTGGCTATTCTGGAGTAGTGATTCATAACCCATCAAAGCATGTATTATCTAGCAATGACCATTGCAAAATAATAGTCTTCCTTCCCCTATATCCTTCCTGTGAAAGAGTTGGACCAAAATCTCTACTAGCCCTAAATCAAGGACCCTATGACAGCCATTTTGGACTCTTGATCTGGGAAGTTTTATATTCACTTGAACTTATAAAGGGCAATTACGTGCTCACTTTCTATCTCTCTGCTTATCTTGGATTATAATGCTCTACTAACCATTTTGGTACTGCCAGTCTTTACAAAATCATTCTTTTTAGCAGCTAAAATAGAATTAGTAGGACTGCTACTTCCTATGGCTCTTCCATTCACCACACACACACACACACACACACACACACACACACACACAGGTGGTTTTGGAGTCACAGAACTCATATTTGAAACCGGGCTCTGTTACTTGCTATATGTGTGGCCTCAAGTAAGTCACTGAACTTCCCTATGCCTGTCTCCTCTTAAGATGAGGTGATATGTTCTCTGAGGTTTCTTCAACTCTAGTTCTATGAAACTATGAGACAAAATTCCAGTGACACAGCAGATGATAAGAGCTCAGAGGAGGGAGAGATCATTCTATATGGCACTGGTTTAACAAGCCTTCATGAATCACGTGTTTTGATGGCTTTGAAGGAAAGGTCAGAGATGGATAGGCTTTAAAGAACAGGTGGGGCATTCTAGGTGATGGGTAAATCCCTATGAAGCAAGGCCATGGGGATGAACTCCAGAGTTTGGATTTATGAGTATTAATAATGTCTTATATTGGGCCAGGTTAAGGACCATGAAAAGATGGAGCCTAGCAGCTGGCTGAAGGCCCTCTCCCAAACAATTCATACCACCCTGCAATCAAGAAAACAGAGTAATGTGCTCTGGAGCAGTTCAGATTTAACACTTATGATCTCATGTTGCTAGCAAGCTTTCCAATTCAATTTAATTCACAGTATACCTATCAAGCAATGCTGTGTTGTGGAGGCCTTGCTTTCAAGAAAGCAAGTATGACAATAACTATGATACAAGGGAGAGTGAGATAATTGCAAAGATGTCTGTGCAAATATTTACTACTTGTGTGAGAGTTGGTGAGTCATTTAACCTTCTTGAGACTCAGTTTCCTTAACTGTAAAATGAAAAAGTTAGACTAGATGGCCTCTGAGTTCCTTTTTTGCTCTAAAGCAAGAGGTAGTAACCCAAAGTTTGTGACCTTTTCAAAAAATATTTTCACAACTCTACCTGATATAACTGGTTTTCTTTGTAATTCTACATGTTTCATTGTTCTAAGAAGAGGTAGGTAGGTTTCAATAGGCTGCCAAAGGAGTCCATAACCTACAAAACAGGGTAACACTGTCTGTCCTTTTGTTGGTATAGTCACCATAGATGTAGGTTTGGGGTATGTATGTATTTGAGTGCATGAAAATGTGACTGTTGTCATTTCAGTCATGTCTGACTCCCTGTGACCCCATTTAGGGCTTTCTTAGCAAAGATACTGGAGCATCTTTTTTTGCCAATTCCTTCTCTAGCTCATTTTACAGACGAGAAAACTAAGGTAAACTAACTTTCCCAGAGTCACACCTAGTAAGTGTCTGAGGCCAGATTTGAACTCAGGAAGAGTTTGACTCCAGGCCCAACACTCCATCCACTGCACCACCTAACTGCCTGAAAATGTCACTACAGCTACAAAAAGGGACCAACCTCCATGGGTAGAAGAAGTTGCTCACCTGGGTACTCCTTACAGCAATGAATTCGCAAGTCTAGTCACTCTATATGTGACTTTTTTAAAATATAGAATACAGTATAACACATGTATTCAACTGTAAACTTTTTGAGGGTAGGAACAGCTGTATTTTTCATCTTCATATCCTCAGAAACTAGCACAGTGCTTTTCAGATAGCAAGTATTTAATTTTTGCTTAAATACTGCATCTAAGACATCTATACTATTAGGTGCTATCTGTATATAATAGGCTGAAGTTCCAAGGCAATCATTCTACTTTAGCAATCATCAGTGTTTTGTCTTAGATTTTAGCAGAGTTGCTCCAGAATCAGAAGAACAAACGCATTTTCAATGCTGTACCCAGCTGAAGTAGGTTTGACGTATGGTTCTTCATACATGGAGATGATCGCAGGGGATAATTCTTGAGAATCCATTAGTGGTCTAAAGTGGCTATCTTTTCTGCTCGGTGCTGAAACTGTCAAAATATGAAAAACTCTGCCACTTGCTTCAGTTTCATAAATACAGCTTGGAGACTTTTTAAACAGGCTCTTTAGCTTCAGCAACATGGGGGGAAAAAAGATAAGCACTAACTAGCTACTTAATCAAGGCAGTAGTTCAAATATCTTCCAATTCAGAAGCAAGATTAAATTCAAATTTAAAATATGCCATAGAAACTGTGCATTTGGAGATATGTTTAAAACATATTTCTTTTATTAGATCTTCTAAATTAGCCTCCAGAGGAATACAGAAATACTTAAATATTGTTTTGGGAGAGTTTTAAAATAGCAAATTTGCTTTTAAATTACTCTGTAAATGTATGAAAAAAAATTTGTGACAAAAGGAAAAGAAAACTGGGCACAGTCTGACATGCTCATGAGATTTTGAGAGAGCATATTTCAAAGAGTTCAGACAAAGGATAGGTAGTATCCCATGGCCTAAAATATTATAACAGAAATTAACCCAGAAAGTAAATGGGATGCTTTCAAAAATGAAATCCTGAAGATGCAAAGAGAAATAATTTTAGGGGAGGAAAATGCAAGGGTGCCTAAAAAGACCAATGAGGAAACACAGAGAACTCATGAACCAAAGTGATTTTTTTGTGTGGTTTTTTGGTGAGACAATCGGGATTAAGTGACTTGCCCAGGGTCACACAGCTAGTAAATATCAAGTGTCTGAGACTGGATTTGAACTCAGGTCTTTCTGATTCCAGGACCAGTACTCTATCCATTGCATGACCTAGCTGCCCCAAACCAATGTAGTTTTAGAAGGTTTGCACAAGAAAGGAAAGAGAGAGAGAGAGAGAGAGAGAGAGAGAGAGAGAGAGAGAGAGAGAGAGAGAAGAGAGAGAGAAGAAGGAAAGAAAGAAAGAAAGAAAGAAAGAAAGAAAGAAAGAAAGAAAGAAAGAAAGAAAGAAAGAAAGAAAGAAAGAAAGAAAGAAAAAATAGAGAATGGAGGATGACTACAAAAGCATGGCATGGTCTTATAAGAAGTGTCATGAGAACAAAAATGGAGAACAAGATTTTGGTAAGGAATGCTAAGGATAACCCAAAAAAAGGTATTATCATTTTGTTTTGTTTGTTTTAAGGTACATTGGGGGAAAGAGGAGAATTAAGGAAGAGGTAGGACTGTTGCTCAGGGCAGGCAGGACCATAACGGATGATGGAAGGAAGACTAAGCTTAACTTTTATTTTGGTACTGAAAGGTAAAACAAAATGTATCATAAGGAGTTAAAACCCAAGATAATTAGGGATTTAATAAGAGACAACAGAATAACATATCAGGGGCTGAGTAACATTAGATAATATTTTTCAAAAGAACAGGAGAGGTGCCACAAAGAATTGAAAATATTGTCCCAATTTCAAAAGGGGAGGCAATCTATAATAATTGTCTAATAAACTTGACTTTGTTTCCTAGTAAAGTTTAGACAGTATCATTATACCTATGATTAGTGAAAATCTAGAGAGGGAAGAAGAGATCACACAGAATCAGTACTACTTTATCAAAAACTAGTGTCCTTTTTTTTTTTGACAGAGTGATACTAGACTGTTAAACATGGCAAATGCTGTAGATCTGGTCTGAATAGGCGTCATCAAAACCATGCCAAATTCTCTCATTCTATGTTTGCAAAGAAGTTGGAGAAATGTATACTAGATAACAGTACCATTAGATGGAATCAGAAATGGCTGAATGTACAAAACCAAAAAATGGTTCATTGTCAATACAGAAGAGCATATGGCTTTTTTTGGCTTTGTGCTGTTTAACCATTTTTAACTGGCAGCAAGTATTTAAGTGCCTACTATGTGCCAGGCACTGTGATAAGCACTAGGGACACAAAAAGGAAAAAACATTCCCTGCTTCAAAAACCTAACAGTTCAATGGTGGAGACAAGAAGCAAACAGTTATGTACAAACAAAATGAATCAAAGATAATCAACAGAGGGAAAACACTAGCATTAAGGAGGATTAAGAACGGCTTCTTGTAGAAGGGAGGATGTTAAGTGGGATGTGAAGGAAGCAAAGGAAGCCATCAGGCAAAGATGAGGGAAAGAATTCTAAGCATGCAGGATGCCAGCAAAAATTCTCAGAGTAGAGAAATAAAGGGTCTCATACAAGAAACAATGAAAAATAGGAGGGAGCCAGGTTGTGAAGAGCTCTGAATGCCAGACAGAATATTTAATATTTGACCTTGCAAGTGATAGGGAGCCACTGGAATTTATTGATGGTGGAGGGGCTTGTGACATGGCCATACCTGGGCCTTAGGAACACTAATTTGACAGCTGAGGAGACAATGGACTAGAGAGGAGAAATACTTGAGGCAGGGAGACCAACTGAAAGGATACAGAGTAGAGAGAGATCTCAGACAGAGAGACAAAACAAAGGAATGCTGCAACATTCCAGACGCAAAGTGATAAGGGCCTGATCCAGATGTCAGTAGTGTCAGAGGAGAGAATGGGGGTACATATGAGAAATTTTACAAAGGTATAATTAACAAGACTTAACAACAGATTGGCTACTGGGGGCAAGAGAGTTTAAGATATCTATGGCTTCCAGTTTGATATGTCCAATAGGCAGTCAGAGAAGCAAGACAGGAGGTGAGGAGAGAGATTAGGGCTGAACAAGTAGATTTTTGGAATCATCAGCACAGAGATGATAATTGAATCTGTAGGAAATGTGGTTGGGAATGTTGCTTTTGCATATCACTCTTCAAGGCGATGAGTAGCTGCTGGGGTACTGACAGCTGTAGGCTGTTGACAAGGAAATGTAGGAAATGGGAGATGTAATTAGAGGCAAAGACTCACGTGGGCAAAGTAGGAACTCAGGATAGGCTGTAAACCCAGCCAATGGGGAAACAGGGGAGGGATTTGTGATTCGGGGTCTAGGAATAAAATTCTCTGCTCTCACTTCTGTAAGGTGTGTCCACATACAGGATACTGGGCCTTCCTAGGCCATTAAGAAAAAGTTTATTTTCTGATTCACCAGTGGCTTTTTGGAACTTTTGTTGCTAACAAATCTATGGAAATTGTTCACTAAGCAAAAATGGTATAATAAAAGAAAAGGGCTCAGGACAGTCACAGGAGACACTCATGGTTAGTAGCTATGACATGAAGATATAGTAAAGTAGACTGAGGAAGGGGGTCACATAGCTAAGGGGAAATTTGAAGAGAACAATGTCATAGAAACCTTGAGAGAAGAGAATGTCAAGAAGAAAAAGGTGATCAGTAGTGTCAAAAGCAGCAGAAAGCTAGATAAGGATGAAGATTGAGGAACTACCATTATATTTGTCAATTAAGTGATCATTGCTAAACTTTAGAGAAAACAGGTTTGGTTGCAGAAAGTTAGGAGAGTGAGAAGAAAGGAAATAGACGCATCTATTCTACTGGCCTTCTCAAGGAGATACATCACAAAAGGGAATAGAGTTCTGAAATGAGAGTTAAGGATGAAAATATCAAGTGCAGTTTTTTGGGGGATGAAGGAGACATGAGTATGTTTATAGGCAGTAGAAAAAGAGCTATAAAGAGGGAGAGATTAAAGATAGGGATGATGGGGGAAGAAAATCTTCAAGAAAAGAGAGTAGAATAGGATTATTGTGCATGTAGAGGCATTTGCTTTGGCAAGGAGAAGGGCCACCTCTTCATGTGAGATGAGTGAAAAAGTAGATAATGGAAGAAGGCATCTGAATTTTTAGATGAGGAGGGAAGAGGAAACTCTTAGCAAATAGCCTTAAATTTTTCAGTAAAATATGAAGCAAGGTTGTCAACTTAGAGGATGTGTAAGAGGGAACCACTGGAGATATGAGAAGGAATTTAAAAGTTTGGAAGAACACTGTGATGAGCGAGATAGTGAGTTGATTAGGGAGGTATAAAAGGTTTGCCTTGCTGCAGTGAGGGCTCAGGTAAAATTATGTAACATAAATATGTGCTGGATCCAGTCAGCATAGCTTGATGTGGTGATTTTTTCAACTTTGTTCAATAGCACATGAATAAAAGTGAAGGCAGTGGATGGGGGGAGTAAGACAAGGTAGAGGTTTGGCAGGGCAAGATCAGTGATAGGATTAGAAGACAAGAGACTCAAGAGAAGAGGGCAATGTAGAATTGAACTGGTTCACCAAGATGTCAAGGTGGGTATATGGAGTGATGGCTTGGGAAAGAACTGAAAGGTCAAAGGATTGGAGTATGTGTGAGGGCCAAAGACAAGGCTTGTGGTTACAAAGCAGAGGAGAGGTAGAATGACAACAGACTGTGATTAGATTAGGGAATTTCAGCATTTATGGACATGAAAGTGGTACATTTGGGGGTGATAGCAACATCAAGGGCACGATCATCACTATGTGATTGGAGTAGAGAAGTCATGGGAAATGCACACATTGAGGATCCAGAAGATTAGGGTGTTTGAGGGAGTGTGCATACGTACATTGAAGTCCTCTAATATGAGGGTAGGAGCTGGAGAGGAGAGAAAGACTATAAGCCAGGTACTTAACTCATCAAAAAAAGTAGGAAGGTGTCCTGGATGTCAGGAGACAAAATCTGCCAAGATTTTGATTAAGATGAAGTCATAAATGGCCTGATTATCAAATTTTTTCAGGTGACAAAGCTGTAAGTGGTAGCTAACACATTTAATAATAGAGTTAGAAGCCAAAACATCTTGACCAGAGAGAGAGACAGACAGAGAGAGAGAGAGAGAGAGAGAGAGAGAGAGAGAGAGAGAGAGAGGGAGAGAGTGTGTGTGTGTGTGTGTGTGTGTTTTGGAAGATCTGTGATTTCATCAGTGTTAAGGATTTCCAGGTGAGAAAACTCCACCAATGCAAATTAGTAACCCATAGCATACTAGAGTTGTGAGGGAGGGAAGCAAGGAGGGGCAGGTCTTGCTCCAACAAGTTTGAGGGCTAGAGGGCAATCCATTTTAACTCCAAGATCCTATGAAATGTGTTAAAGAAAATGGATGGCAATTAATCATTTTGCCCATTTCAAGAGTGATGCCCATGAGTGTCCCTTTGTAATGGATTTTTATTATGCTGCCTATGCCCTCTAAAAGGGGCTACACTGTTAGATACAGCCTTATTCTTTATCCTGAGCAGCTTTTGTAAGTCTCCCTGCAATCAATGGAACCTTGAAAAATCCCAGTCTCTACCACTCAACACATTATTGTAATGAGTTGTGGTAATGTGAATGAACTTTTGAATTGTCTTCTATGTGAATCACTGTTGCATTAATTTGAGGATGATTACAGGATAAATGACATTTAGTATTTGAAAATATCAGAATTGGTGGGACACAGAGATCCATATCAAAAGGAAGCAAACAAGCATTGAAAGTACAATGGATTAGACAACTAAAATGGACTAAGTTGCCATACATATGGACCAATGGTGGAATTATACAAAAGCCCCTACATTAAGCTCTATCTGCATAGGACAACCAGAGAAGAGCTAACACAGTTCCCTGCACAAAATAGGATGATGATGATGATGATGATGATGATGATGATGATGATGATGACAATGATATTGACTAACATTCATATAGTGCTTCAAAGTTTGCAAAGCACTTTACTCATATTATCTAATTTTATCCTCATAACAACCCTGGAAGAGAGACCAAGTTTAAGTGACCTAGCCAAGGTCATACAACTAGTAAGTGTCTGATCTTCCTGATTCCAGGTCCAGCACTATATCTACTTGCCACGTAGCTGTACGTATTACATTAGGAACATAATAAATGTTTAACTAGGAATTCCTTCCTTGACTTTATGGGGATGTTTTTGCACAAATTAAGACTTGTATAACCTGATAATGACACAAACTAACACTACTGATATAACCTTGTGTCAAATGTAGCTTCCTAACATGAAGGACATGGGTCTACTTTGGGAGACATCAATTTTCTGGTATCCTGCCCCCATGTAGATAATCTTGGGACTTCTTATTTGACTCCAGATAACATAGTCATCAACAACCCTTGCAAGCACATGGCTGACAAGACAAAAAGAACGGTGAATTAATTTATAAATCAATGACAACAAATATGGTCCAACAGAAAATCATACTCATTGAACAACCATACACTAAAAGCCTATAAAATCTTTGTCACAAAACTGCTCTAGGTAGAGCTCTTTCAAAAGGTTTCTAGGTTCCTCCTCCTTGTTGACACTCCTACTCTTCAGGATCTCTGGCAGTCTATATAGTTATTTTTCCTCCTCCATCACTCTTTCTGCAAACTGTCTCCTCCTACAAATCTCCTCAACTACTAAGAGATATTGTTGGTCATTGTTAAATAGCTCTGTCTTCTCTGTCATAGCTCATTGATCTTCATGCAGTTTTCCATAACTCCTAGCAGATGGTAATGGATGTCTTCTACTGTCCCATCTTCCACAGCACTGAACTTGTTCTTTTCTCTTCAGCACCTAAGAGTTGACATAGCCTTTTATTTTCCTAAGGAATTGTGCAGTCTGAGAGGTTGAGAGCCCTCAAAGACAGGAGTACAGGATGGGCTCATCTGGAATGAATTCACAGACTCAAGCATTCTTTAAGTCAAGGTGGCAAAGATTTATTGTTATGCTTTTCAGTGGGCAAGGATTCTTAAGGAACCTGTGAGAGACTGAGGATGGAGCTAGGGTTTATATGGAAAAGGGCATGGAAAATGAATGCCAGAGATACCGATTAGGTAATCTAAAGGTCCAGGTGTCTTTGGGAGCTATGGATGGGAAAGTGTAGGGAGTGTACCAGATGGGGAGGGAGATGTCAGAGGCATGTATCTTGGGAGTCTGGCAGGAGGAAGAGTCCTTGGGCCAGCCAAGGACAAAACTCCTTGGGCCAGACAAGGCACCCCACTCTCTCTCTGTCTTGATGAGACAATGCTGTGCAACAAGGGAAAGCTTTCTCACAAGACAGGAACTTACTAAGGAATTGGGAGGCTTCCAGAGATTTGATCTGAGGGCTGGGGCCTGAGTAGCCCAGCACTCTCTCACCCAGCTTTGTTTAGCTGCACCAGGGAGAGAGATAAGGGTCATGCTGGGTCTCACACAGGAGTAATTGCTAGGCACAGTATCCTTGGACTAGGGAGTGATTATCAGAGACAGTGATTCTGAGACTAGGAAGAAATTGGGGCTCAAGTACAAGCTCAAGCACCCAAACACAAGCACCCAAGCACCCTATCAGAACCAACTCTTAGTCATAACCTTGTGACAGAAGAGTGCCTTAGATTCCCTTGCAAACTGCATTACATCCTTTAAAAATGAAACTACAAATCAATTTCCCTCTATTTCTAAAGTTTTTGCTTGTACTATGGTTCCAATACCTTCTTCCTCCACACAGGTTGTGTCTAGAGGTCAGTAATATGCCTTCCTTTGCATCCTACAAGAGGGTGTGGCTTCACAATACCATAGTGGCTCAGGGTAATTTTTAATCTATTATACTTTCTTCCTCAACACCTAGGCATATCCCTAGCATCAGTACCACCCAATGGTCTAAAGCAGGGCTGGGGAACCTGCAGCCTCAAGGCTACATGTGGCCCTCTAGGTCCTCAAATGCAGCCCTTTGACTGAATCCAAACTTCATAGAACAAATCCCCTTAACAAAAGGATTTGTTTGGTAAAACTCAAACTCAATCAAAAGGCCAAACCCAAGGACCTAAAAGGCCACATATGGCCTCAAGGCTGCAGACTCCTCACCCCTGAAGGCTTATAAGGGCACCTCAATCATTCCTCCATTGTCTCTCATCCCTGAATTGTTCCTCCTAGGGCAGTGGGCCAGTATTATTCAAATTATGCAGGGCTGCTTTTACAAGCAGAAAGAGGAGCTACAACATATTGGGCATAGAAAAATATAGTCTCAAAAAAAAAAAGAAAAGAAAAATATAGTCTCATCACTACTACATTGACAACTTTGCATTTGTTGATTCCTTGACTATCTAGAAACTGACACTTGGCTGAATCTTATACAAGTATTAGTTTTGACTCTAATATGAGAAATGTGGGGTTTAAATCAATAAAATGTTGGTACTTAGTTGAGAAAAGTTCATTTTTTATCTTTGCACTTAAAGAGACCTTACTTATTGTGAGAGCAATATACCCTGCAACTTCATAGAGTAATATTTACCTGTGTGCCTAGACACCCCAAGTATTTTATTTTCTTTGCCAGTTTAATGAACCTACTTGTCCTATCCAGTGAGTTGGCAATTCCATTAAGATTGCCCTTGCAGTGGCAGGGATCCAATGGGGAAAATTTCAGGTGCCCTTTGGAATAAGGATCAGAAGAAATTTGTCTGAAACATTAAGGGTATTACCAATGGTACAAGAACCTCTAGAGACATTTTGCTGTGCCATTTGTAGAAAGGAATAGATACATAGGGAATTTGTCATGCCTCAAGTTGAATGACCTTATGTGCTAAGGGAATCGTGGAAGAGTTTTTACCCTGGGGGGCTCTCTTATCTGAGAACAAAGGAATTACTCCTAATTAGTCCCATATCCTAAATCCCTTTGGGCAGAACTACAAGTGGTCAGGGACACTCTGTATGGATCAAGTTTCTACTCAGGACAAGTAACTGATTATTTGTTTTCTTTGCTTTTTACTTTTCTTTTTGCCAGTTAGTTGAAGAAGGACCTTCAAGCACCAAGTCAGGCATTTGTAATCTTCAGCAAACTTTGTGAAATATTTGTTGAATCTGAAGAACTTTTTATCTGAGAAAAATTGTAATTTTCACCCATACACGTGGGACAGGATAAGACTGGGCCACACTGACTGTTTTGAGACTTTTTTTTGTATGGCACTGGGGAAATAAGTGAAAAGAGGATGTCTATATCTCCCCTGAAATTCCTGAGGACTCCAAATTTGAGGGCATGGGCAATGTATTCAAAGTGAATTCCTGCCTATTTTGCAAGGATGGCAAGTATTTGAAGCAGGGGAGAGTATAATGGGAGTTTATTGCATGACTATATTACCTAAATGTTGTCATCTATGTGAAAAATGTTGACATTCTCCTTCCAGGAAACTAGAATGGCACACATGTGATTTCTGTATTGGTGTACTACACAGTAGGGAACAGCCTTTTTCCACTGGCTACACAGCTACAACTGTCAGGCTCTTTTAAAAGACCTCACTGAGCATCTGTGGGATTTTTGCTGTCCATATATCTGGGAGTAAAACTAACTCTACTGACAGCTGGTGATACCATGTGTTAAGTGGGAGGTGCTTAACAAATGTTTATTTCCTCTCTTTCCCCTCCCTCCTTCTCTTTACCACCCTTTGGCCACATGACCCTGAAAAATGGGCCTGGGTCTTTGGCTTTTTCATTCATTCTTTTTTATTCTAGATACAGTGAGTCTTGAATCTGATCTAAGAACATGAACCATGGCAATCCAGTAATTCAGGAATCCAAGCTAGATGTTTCAGTGATTCCATCAACAACACTATGAAAAGCATGGGTCTGGCACAATAAGCCCAGCAGAAGTTGACTCTATAGGTTTCAGATTTGAGTTTGGTGAGACTAATGCTATGAAGGAACTGGGATAAGGGTGGGTTATGTCCCCAATGTGTTCTTGCTATGGCACTGAAGGAAATAGCCCTTTGTAAATGACAATTCAATATTAAGTGGTTAAATGCAATGTTAAGTGCAACCAAGCCCTTAAAAATTGGGGCTGAGTGGAGGGGGGTACAGCCAGAGGATGTTCAAGTCAGTAATAAAGATAACCTAACCCTTCAGAGAACCCTAAGTGAGATAAAATATAATAGGCCTGGCCATAAGAAAGTGGGGGCAGAGCTAAACCATGTTACACATGCATATCCTTCATAAGGTTGCCTCTAACCGATGACATTTTTTCAATCATGCAGTTAATACCTTATAATTAAATTCTATTCAAACTTATGAAGGCCCCTCATGACATGTTCAATATAATTGGGTGATATATTCAAAAATCATGATCTAACTTAGAAAACAGTATAAAAACTGGACTAACTGGCTGTTCCAACTGCAACTTAATATGCCCTAATACATCCTAGTGCTATGGAATTTTCCATTCTCTGATGCTTACAGAAGCCTTTATGGCCAAGCTATCTGTCGTCTGGACTTGCTGCTTGAGAACAGCTCCCAAGCCAAGATTGTTCACAGATGGCTTCTTCCTCTATCAGTAGGATCAGAGTATATGCTTGCCTTCCTGTGATAAGTCTTATTTGCTACTGAAAATTCTGCTCTTGCCTATAATTTCTATTTCATATCAGAATCATAAAAATAGATCCTAGCACAGAGAAAAGGTACTAGCAGCTATGGGGCATCCAGAAGGTTTTGTTTTAGTTATGAATTGAGCCTTAGAGGGAAATAGGAATTCTAAGAAATGGAGGTGATGAGTACATTCTGTGCTTGGTGGCAGCCTAAAATCCAGAGGCAGGAGATGGAATGTTATCTGTAAGGAATAAAGGATTCAGTTTGATGGGATCACAGAGTGGCATGTAGGAAAGTGACGCATAATAAGACTGGAAAAGGAAGTTGGACCTAGGTTGTAAAAGACTTTAAATGACATGTTTGATCCTAGAAAAAAATAGGGATCCATTGAATTTTTGAGGATAGTGGTAGTGAAATGGTTTAAAACTGTGCTTTAGAAATATTGCTGTGGTATTTATATTCAGGATGGATTGAAAAGGAGAGGGAGTTGAGGCAAGGAGATCAATTTGGGGGTTATTGTAACAATCTAGGCAAGAGAAATAGGCCTAGTTCTTGAAGGAGGGTAGCAAGAATTGTGAATGGACAGAAGGGATGGATATAAGAGATATGTAATTGATTGGATATGGAAAATGAGGCTGAGTGAAGAGTGAAGCATGATTCTGAAATTTCAAACCTTGGTGACTAGAAGAATAGTGGTACCCTGTGCTGAAAGAGGAAAATTCACAATAGAATTGGGTTTGGGGGAAAAGATAATGAGTCACGGTTTGGACATATGGAGTTTAATTGGCTCCTATAATGATGTTTCACCTTAGGTTGTGTTTTTGCAGGAATTATTAATAATATTAAGTGGATATACATATCTTCTATATATACATATATCATTTGTGAATTTCTAAAAAATATATTGAATTCATCGTGGGGAAGAAAAGGTCTCTTTCTACTCAATTTCTTCTCCTACTCTTGTATTGCTAAAGATTTTGTTGTAAATGATTCAAATGAAGTCTATTATTGTTTATGTAAAAAGTTGGACTTACATTACAATTGTTAAAATTTTACAGGAAACAGCAACTGTTTGAGTTAGTGTTTGGGGATATTTTTTAAGGCAGCCTTGAGAAAAATTTGGCATTCATTAAATTTATTGTCTTGTGAAAATGATGTTACTAAACCATCTTGGAAAAGGCATGTTCTTTGTATTTTTTTATTTGATAGTGGTTATGGCTTTTTCAGATCTAGTCATGCTCTCTCTTCTATATCCTTTACAACCAAAAGCTGGTGTTGAAAGGAGAAGAAAGTATTTAATTCTCTGTAAAATTCATACACCACTGAGAAGATAATTATGAGTAGGCTGAGGAAAGACTATTGTACATTTATGTAATTTCAAGGATTCATACAATGTGATTATTCTAAAAACTGCAATTAATAGCAGATAGTGTATTAAAATTCCAGAGAAAACAATGTAAGATGGAAGGGGAAAAAATGTGCTTTCTTCAGTTTGGTCTGACTCCCCTTAAGCTGAAATGGACTGGAGAATTCTAATACACATAGCTATATTTAAAGCTCCATTTTTGCTTCTCCATTTTTGCTTCAATTAAGTAACTTTTTTTCCTCCTTTAAATCAGGTCACTAAACCATTAGTTCATCTATCCTCTCACACTATGGAGAGGATAATTTATCTTCAATGTAGAAGCCATGTAGGTAATCCCACTCTCACCTTCCATTCACAGAAAACAACATTTGGATATTAGAGAAAACATGCAAACAATGAAAAGAAGAGAAGAATACTTCCTATGATCTTTGACAGAGGCTTATATGTGTATGCATCTATAGATAGACAGATAGATTTTGTTGTTGTTGAGTTGTTTTTCAGTTGTACCCAAGTCTTCATGACCTCATTTGAGATTTTCTTGGCAAAGATACTGAAGTGGTTTGCCATTTCCTTCTCCAGCTCATTTTATAGATGATGAAACTGAGGGAAACTGGGTTAAGTGACTTGCCCAGGGTCACACAGCTAGTAAATGTCTGAGGCTGGATTTGAACTCAGGAATAGGAGTCTTCCTGACTCCTTCCTGGTCCAGCTAGCTGCCCCAGCTAGATAGAAATACATATGTAAATATTTTGGAAGTAAATGTTTCCCTGTAGATGCCATTTATGTGCATGTCCATATGTATGTATGTGTATCTTCATATACACATATACACATTATGTGTATATATGTATATATGTGTATACACACACAAGATGGCATTTACAGGAAAACATTAAAATTCCCAAGGCTATCATAAATAGAAATATTTTAATCCTAAAATAATTTCTATGCATCAGTGAGTTTTAGGATGCAGAAATACTAGAAATAATGAGCACACAATAACATAAATATAGCCCTCCATATATACCTATAAGTTCTTGGATCTCTGTGGACTAGGATTATTGAACTGTAATCATCATAATTCCTAGATGCTTATTTTTCTTCATCAACCATGAAAAAAAAAGAAAGCCTGACTAATAATTGAAAGTACAGTGGTATATTGATCTCTAATCCCCAAAGCTATTGAGCATTCCACAGAATCTACAGAGTGCTTCTATACTTTTCCAATATTTCTGAACTGCTTCATTTCAGAGGAGAAACAATTGGTACCTGGGAATGAAAGCTTGATGCCCTTCAAAATGTACTGCCATTAAGCTGCTTATATCCCCACATCTGGATGATAGTATGTTGGAAAAAATACAGGACTTGGAATTAGATGGAGGCTTAAATCCCAGTTCTGGAACTTATTATTTGCGTCCATATGTCTGTGGAACTTCAGGTAAGTCAGTTTACCTCTGAGCCTCAGTTTCTTCATCTATAAAATGAGGGTTGAACTAGATGGTCTTTAAGATTCCTTCCAATTTCAAAATATGAATCTAAGAGATTTAAGCACATCTTTCAAATGTTTTAAAAATATAACTAAAATATAGAAACCTTTATATTAGAGGGATTCTGTGTACTGAATACTCAGGCTGAGCAATAGAAGTACAATGAGAAAAATTGCTCAAATTTTATGCTACTCCAAAATCTGCAAAACATTTTCCTTGTAATGACCTTCAGGTATAAATTGTATAAATATTGTTATTCCCATTTTCCAGATAAGGAATATGAGAATCAGAGAATTAAAGTGACTTGCCAATATCTAAATGGTTAGTAAGTTAGTTATTTAACTGAATTCAGAAAAACATTATTTAAGAACCTTCTCTATGTAAGGTATTCTTCTCCCTGCTGGGGATACATCAACAACACCAAAATAGTCCCTGCCCTCAAAGAGTTTATGTTCTAATGGAGCTTACATCATTGATTCTACCTCATATGACCACTCCTAACTCACAGGAATTATTTGTTTTGTATAAATTGAAGGAAAATCTAACTTAAGGCCCCTGTCTAACATTCTGCTATTTGAATAGACCATAATTTATTCCAGTTTTCTCATCTTTCATCCTTCAAACTATGCAAAGGTCAATAGAATTTACTAGAATGTGATCAACATGCATACTTTTCCCCTAGCATTAGTAGGTAGGGTAAAACTATTACTCATATTTCACAGAAACGAATGACTGTGTAACCTCTCTGGCATACCACTTCATTCTAAGAAAAAGGATTATAGTCACAGTTTCCTTGGAACCTCAGAATTCAGATCAGTTGTTTTACCACATCTACTATTCTGTACATATCAGAAACAAATGAAAATGTAGATAGCTTGCTTAATAAGTCTTTGCTCGCTTATATACTTAAAAAATCCCATTGACCATGTTGAGCAAAAATTCGAATACATTGAACAATATTGTACCATTAACTACTATAGAATTTGTGAAGTCTTTTGAAATGTGTTTTCATATATATTTTCCTTTCTAGACATTTTATGTCATAGCACTTTCATCGATTGCTTCCTGCTAAGATGAATTATCAATGCAATGGTCATGTAGATAAGCCCCTTCAGCTCACTGAGAGGGATGTGCTTCTGGATATAAAAGAGGATGTGTGGACACTGAGGATGAGAGAGAGAAGCAACACAGTATATTTAAATCTTCAAAGAGGCCTGTATCTCCATGTAGCTTGTGCTGTGGACATGGTGCCTGATAGAAATACAGAAAGAAGAACAGAAATTTGAAAGACAAGTAGTGAAAGACAAAAGATAATGGACACTCAGTAAAAGAAAGAAGTAAGGGATTTGAACTTTCAACAAAATAAAGATGAAAGAGTTGTGAGCCCTAATAAGAGAAAGTGAGAGAGGAGACAGAGACTTCCAACTTCACCAAGACCTAAAAAAAGGCCCACAAACTACACCGACTGTGCTAAGAAGAAACCAAAAGCAATCCATTCCCTGAGACTTTTGAGTCTTGTCATGTGAATTACATATCCTGAAGAAAAATGGGACCCTTAGAAGTGAAAAGTAGCTTTATATCCTGTAAAAGAAGGGGTGGTAACCTAAAATTTGAGGATTTTATAGATAAATCTGCATTTTGTGCCGGATTAAATAAAATTAGTCTATTATCAGACATGTTGTTAGCCTGCTTATTTACAAGGAAGCTAAAGCTGCTTTTGAGGAGAAGTAAAGTGAGCCAGATACTGAAATTCTCAATTTCTCATGATGGGGGCATTACTTAGAGAGATTCCTCTGAGAGATATAAATCACAAAGACTTTATGGGAGGCATAAACCAGATAGATTTTGTCATGAACTAAAGAGATCATGAGACCTCACTCATCACTTCTACCTTTGCCAAAAAAAATTTTAAGTGCCAAGGGCTAAAGCCCAATTGACACAAAAATTTATCTAGAAAAGTAATATTAGCATATCTATAAAATGGTGGGTAACCCATGTATGGTTTTTCTAATTTTTAGAATGTCATATGAAATCAGAAACACTGAGATGAAGTGGCAAGGGAAGCAAAGGGTTAAGAAGACGATCTCTTAAGAAGACCTGGAAGGACTGACAGAAGAATTTTTAATACTTTTCTTCACAACTTTAATTTCTCATCTGTAAAATAATCTGTTTTTATTAACTTATTTTATATATCACTATCTAGAAATACAACACATACAGTGACTAATAAGAAATACCTCAATTAGTCAACAAGCATTTATTAAAAGTGTACTAATTGCCTGATACCATAGTTCTATCTTCTGAGTTCTGATCCCTCATTATCAACTATCTATGGGACACCATTCTGGGTTCATAAGGACAAAAAGTGAAACAATATTTGCTTTCAAGGAGTTTTTATTCTATCAAGGGAGATAACATGCACAATATAAGTATGTACAGAATAAATGCAAGATAGTTAAATGCAAGAAGGGAAGGAATTTGCCATTTGGATAGTCCTAAAAGGCATCACGTAGAAGGGTGGTGTTTAAGCTGACTTGAAAAGAGAGATTCTATGAGGTGGAAGTGATGAGGGAGTATATTCTTTGTGTGATGAATGAAAAACCCAGGAGACAGAGTTTCTAGGTAATTAATAATCAATATATTAACTAAGCTAGCAAATAATGAGTAAATTGATGGTCAGGGGACTCTCTTGGTAACTAAAGACAAAACCATGGAGATCCCTCAATGCCTAAATACCTTCAGAAAAGGAAGTGCAGCTGACAGGTAAAAATCAATGCTGATTGGTGAACAGTTGATGAGGGGGTAGACATATTAATCAGGAGGTGGGCTAAAAGTCTTCAGCTCTTACTACTGAGAATGCGGTTTGATCATAAGACTCAGTCAGCTAGCAATCTGAACAAAGGACCACTCTGGTTGGTTTTCGTCTTCATAAACTGGGCTCCCCTGGACTCTAATAAAGGGGTACAATGACATGGGTCCAATGCTTTAGGGCTGGAATGCACCTAGATTAGAATTTGTTTACACTATAAACAAAAGTAAGCTCCCCTAGTTGGGTGAGGTCCACCCAAGATCACATACCCTAAGCAAATATCCTGAGGATTAGGCCAATCTCATCTATCAGCCTTGTCCTTCAGAGATTGGCTGAATGACCTACAAGAACTGGTCCCTGAATGAAGAAATAGAAAGGAAAAATCTTAATCCTAATTTAATAATTGGTTATTAATATAATTTAAAAAATCGTGTCTCTCACAGTTATAGGCAATGTTCACTGGAAAAGGAAAAGATGAGAAATGGACTGCTATGTGTGAGGAACAGAGGCAGGACCTAGCTTGCCTCCTATGAAGAATGCAGGAAAAAGAGTAATTTTTGAGATTAGAAAGATAGATTGAGACCAAATTGTCAAAGATTTAAAAAGCCAAGCAAAGGAGTTTGTATTTTATCCAAGTGGCAATAGGGAAACACTGGAGTAATTATTGAACAGAGAAGGGAAATGATCAGATCATTTTAGCAGCTGTGTGAAGGATGGATTGGAATGGGCAAGAAGACCAAGTAAGAGGTGTTAGTCTAAGCAAGCAGTGATGAGAGCCTGAACTAAGGTGGTGGTTGAGTGAGGAGAAAGAAGAAATTAAATATGACAGATTTTGTGAAAGAAGAAACTGCAAAATTTAGCAGCTACATAGCTAAGTAGGGTGAGAATAAGGAATCAAAGAACAGTCAACATTAGGAATCTGGAAGATCAGGAGAGTAGTGGTATCCTCAAAATAGGAGAGATTAGTGGAAAATAGGGATTGGGGAAAAGGTAATGAGTTCTTTGTTGAACATGTTGAGCTTGAGACATCTCAGGGACCTCCACTCTGACATGTCCAATGCACAGTTGATAATGAACTGTTTCGGATGTAGAAGCCAGAAGGAGATATATATAGATATAGAGATATATATATATATATATATATATATATATATACATATATATATACGTATATATATACATATATATATATACATATATATATACACATATATATACATACATATATATATTATATATATATATATATATACACACATATATATACATACATATATATATACATACATATATATATACATACATATATACACATATGTGTGTATGTGTACATATATGTACATATGTGTTTATGTGTGCACGTGTACATGTGTATACATATGTGTGTATTGTATATGTACATATGTGTACGTGTGTGCATGTTCATATATGCATGTATGTGTGTGTACATATATATGTACATGTGTGTGCGCACACACACACATATATATATTAATACACGCATATAGATAAATATATAGATATAGATCTGGGAATCATCTGTATTGAGATGAGAATTAAAGTTGTAGGGGCTGATATCACCAAATGAGATTGTATAAAAAGAAGAAAGCCTGGAACAAGGCCTCTTAATATGAATGATAAGTCAGCAAAGGAGTCTAAGGAGAGGTCATACAGGTAGGAGAACCAAAAGGCAGCAATGCCAATGAAAACCCAGAGAGGTGATGGTGATCAATAGTGTTTAACGCAGTAGATAAGTAGGGTAAAAAATGAAGACTGAGAAAAGACCATCAGATTTCTCAATTAGCAACTTTGTAGAAAGCAGTTCCAGTTGAATGATGAGGTTAGAATTAGGTTACATTAAAGTAGGAATGAGGGGGTTAGATAACCAGCAAGCAGGCCGATTTGTTGCTTTCTGCAAATTTATTCAAACCTCCAAACAAAGAAATTATGCACCAGATATACACTAATTCGAGCTAAATCCTCAAGATAAGATGACCAAGAAAAAAAGTCTAGGGTAGGTATAGTATGAATACATGTTGCAGAAAGGTAGGAATCTTATGAATTAATTAATAGCAAGAATTTTAGTCTAGAGCACTCACTCAGCACCCCGTCCTATCTCTGGGCAGGCAGCATCAAGAACACACTAGGTTGAGGGCTTGGTAACTTGCTGGCTCTCTACTGCTGTAAAAACTGTCTCCAAACTCCTCTGTCCCCCCACCCCACAAGAAGCAGCAGCTGCCGACTCTGCTGGAACATGTGAAGTAAAAGAGGAGAGCTGTGGAGAAAGAAATAGGGTGAAGTGAAAGCCTGATGCATCCTGATTTGCAGCTGGCCCTAGGTTAAGGGATTTTAGGGCTGCAGTGATGTTAGAATGTCTCAAGGAAGCTGCAGATGCACTTTGCCTAGACATTTAAAAGAAAAGGGAGCAGTGAAGGCGAAAATCCAGAGCGTAGCTAGAGGGAAAGGGTACTAGCATCTAACCTGAGTACAGTCCAGCACCTCAGAGCTACCTCAGAGAACAAGTCATCTCCCAAGGAGAGGATGCTGAGCCAACCCTGCAGCCCATCGTTGAGAGGTCTGTGTCACTTGTAAAGACAGCAGATGAAAAGTAAGTGATAGCAATTATGAGGGGGGAAAGGAGTAATACCAAAGGATATCAAAGGGAAAAAAAATAATAAAAGCCCAATGAACAAATAGATAAACCAATAGAGAACATCCTATAAAAAAAAGGAAAAATGAGCAAAGCCATAAAAAGAAAATTAAATATGAATAGCAAATGTTGTAATATGAAGGAAAATGAACCAGTGCTGTCTGATAAAAGACAGAATGCTGTGGACCCTTCAGATATTATGGAACAACAAGAAGGAAACTTGGAATGACTCAAAAGAAAAATTAAACTCACAAATGCAGAAGATAGAAATTAATTAGATCAGAAATTAGAGCTCTAAATTCAAAATTAAAAGGTGACATGGGGGGCTCACCAGTTACCTTTTTCTGCAACTTCCTCTGTTATTACCTTTTCCTCTTTACTGCTGGTGGACCAAGAAGGAACTACTGTCAACAAAACATCCAGAGTTCATGTCAGGCACTCAGATGCAAATATCACTTTCAGCCTTGTTCTGTCAGTTGGTGAAACAAAATTAACATATGTGGGGAAAGTAACAAAAGAAAAACACTGTGGATAGGTGCTGAACCTAGTAGTTCAGACTGTAAGTGCTTCTAAGAGTTTAGAAGATCAGTGAAGGCTGGGGTGATCAAAAGAGATGCCATGGTGGGAATGGAACTTGATCTAGTCCTTTAAAACTTAAAAAAAGCTCCCTAACCACTCTCACCCCATTTCTAGTAACCCTGAGTTCTATGGTGGAAAACGTTTTGAAAATGAGACATTGACTGCCACTACCATGTGATGCAAAGCAGATCTCTAACCTTTCTGGGCTTTATTTTTTTTTCATCTGTAAAATGATGGCATGACCTTCAGCGTTGTGTATGATCAAATGATCTGTGACTAGCTTTTAGGTCTATAGAGCTGAAAAGGTCATGTAGTCCAACCTTCTAACTTTACAGATGACTCAACTGGGACCCAGAGATGTTAAGCTACTTGTCTAGCACCTCACCACACAGATATCGGATGGCAAAGTCAGGTTTCAAATCCTAGTCGTTTGACTCCAAATTCAGTATCTATTCCGATTGTCCCATATCATTGCATATATCTATTAAATAAATAAGATGCTCTCCTATTTTTAATTTTAGTATAGTGGTAATGTGTGTTTTGCACACATTTAAAGGAAGCCTGTTTTACCTATGGTATTTTTTTCAAAATGTAACATATGAATGTCAGCTAAGAAAAACTCCTGCACTAAATCCAAGGCCTTTTATACAGAGAATGCTAAAACCAATTATTTTAATGAATATGCCCACAAGCCCAGTTTTTAAAAAGTAATCTTTCTGGACAAAGATGGGACTACCTAGCCTACATATTTCATTGGCTTCTGCAGGTAGTCATACTGCCAAGACAGCTGGAGAAAACCAAGAAAGCTTATTGGACCTCCCATTCAAGCTTTGTCTCTACCTAGGGAAAACAGCTGAGCACTTGAAGTCCCTATTTACATAATAACAACAAACTTGCATTTCAAAGACACACTTAGTTCAGGCAATACAGTCTTCATATGCTCATAACAATATGGAATAATAGTTCACCCAAATGGTTTCCTCAATATTTATGCTGAATCTGAATTCCTCTTGCATGGAAAGGCAGTCACCATCCAGGGTTAGAATTAGTTTCAAATGCTCCAGCAAACTAAGCCATCTTCCCCCTCCCATTATTTCATAAGAGCATCATCCTCATTGTAATGATCTGGCATCTGTTGAGCTATGGTGTTAACTCAAAAGGTAGACTAGCCAGCATGTGTTTGTTTTTCTCCCCAAAATATAATACCAGTAAGGTACCACCACCCTTCTAGTCAACCAGGTTTGCAGCTTTGGTTATCCTTGACTTTGTAACTCTCCTTCACCCCTAATAGCAAATCAGTTGCCAGGCCTTGCCAAATCTGCCTTCTGTTCCCCTTTCTCCACTTACAGGGCCACACCACAGATAGCCTCGTTACCTGAGTCCCACAAATTGCCTCGGATTTATTTTTCATTTATTTTGTGTACATTTATCTATGCACATGCTGTTTTTCCCCACTAAAATATTTCTTGAGAGCAAGAGTTGTTTTCAACAAGAGTAACAACTTTTTTTTGCCGTGTCTCTAAGACCTATTTTGTTCCTGGCATATACTATGAGAGGGTATAAGGGAGTGAGAGGATGGAAAGAGGGAACAAGCATTTAGGTGATGCCTACTATGTGTCAGGCACTATGTTGAGTGTTTTTTAAACTTTTTTTTTTTGCAAATATCTCATTTGTTAGTAGTCACTTAATAAACCATTTTTGAATGATTATTTCTTATCTGGACGACAACAAAACCTCATTAGTCTTCTGGCCTTACATCTCCCCACTCCAATCTATCTTCCACACAGCTACTAACTTGATAATCCTAAAGCAGAGGTCCAACCATATCACGCCTCAGCTCAAGAAGCATCAAGGGTTCCCTATTACTCCTAAAATAATTCTATTTGGAATTTCAAATCTGGGGCCTATTATTTCTAGGCCTATTATTTGCACACTACTCCCCTGTATGCATTCATGTCCTACTCTAAGTGGTCTACAAAACTTGTTCATTTCACTGGAGAAGGAAATGGCAAACCACTCCCATAACTTTACCAAGAAAACACCATGAATGGTAGGATTCATGGGGTCATAAAGATTCAGGCACAATTAAATGGCTGAACAACAACTTGTTCATTTACTTCCTGGTCTTTGAACAGTTGGCCCCCTATCCCTGGAATGCCTTCTCTCCTTGTCTCTACCTCTTAGAATCCCAAGGGGCTGCTTTCAAGTTTGAGCTCAAGTGCTCTGACCAATAATTAGTGACAATCAGTTAATTAGTGACCTCCTCTCAAATTTCTTTTACTTGGTGTATATGTCATGCTTATCTGTATGTGCATCATTTTCCACCCAAAGAATATGAGCTCCATGATGGCAGGGACTGTAGTTATACTTATATCTTTGCATCCCAGCCCTTAATACAGTAGTCGGCCCATTGTGGGCTCTTAATAAAAACTTGTTGAATGAATGAATGAATGAAAGTTTTATCTTTAATTACAAAAAGAATACAAACCAATGCCATCATCCAACAGCTTTTAGATTTTTCAGCATTGCCTCTTTTTGTGGCTGACAAAATTTTATCAGCTTGTGTTTATCTGCATTGCAGCATATCCATGACTTCAGTTTCTTTTGGACACTTAATTTTTTTTGTCTTTTTTAAAATCTTTGGTTAATTTTGCTTTCACTTTCTAACTCAAGTTGTCATCTCCTCTGCTGGAGGACATTTGTTGGCATCCTGTCAATTTTGCTACTCCAAAGTGCAGTCTCCATTTAAAGGTAAATGACTTCCTATACAAGTACACTGCAAGTCAGGGAAGCGGGTAAAATACTGACAAATCAGCCATTCCTGCTAGGCTAAAACTATCTTGTGTCACACTCACTACTTCTAATAAGTCAATTGAAACAAAAATAGGAGAGTCAAGGGAATTTATTTATGAAGACTTTCCCTGAAAAAAATGCTTTAAATCCTCTCACCCTCTCCTGGTAAGGGAATGAGTCAGCAGTGTTATGTCATATCTTCATTTCATGTGACCTCTTTTGGGATTCACTCCCACACACCTGTGGTGACAGATAAGGACCCTTTAAGTGATCATCAGTCCTTTCTCTGCAAACTACCATAGCTTTAAAAAAAAAACCAGTAAATTCCTTAATAATACCAAAAACCAATTTCTGAAAATCTAGCTGGCTGTCTTCATGATTTTTTTTCTAGTAATGAAAACAGGGAATGAGTAGTATTGCAAATCCTTGTAACATTTCCATATCTCCTGCAATTGTAAAGGAAGTATATAATTTCAGAGACAGAATTATCCTGAAAAGCTCACTTAATCTAACTCCCTTATGTACAGATAAGGGAACAAAGAATGACTCACCTAAGGTCATTCAGCAGTTACATAGCAAAGCCAGAAATAGAATCTGGATCTCAGGATCTTAAATCACTTCTTCATGTAGCCTCCAAGTTATTTCATGATAGTTTTAACAAGCCTTATAAAGACTTTAATCCACTAAATCAAAGGAATGGATATTCAAGTCCTACCTTGTCCATAAATAGAACTTTCTTTAATATTCTACCTTCCCAAAAATGTGCGCTCTAGAATTAATCAGAAAGCAAATTCTGTGATTGATCAGATTATCTCAACAGAGAGAAACAAAGACTGCAGAAACATCAGTGGTGGAGAAATAAACTGGTTATGACATTAATGGAATAAAAGTTTTCAGAGGAATAGAGGGCAATTAAGTTAAAATATCAGTGGAAACTTGTTTAGGGAAGTGGAGTTAATAAATGGAAAAAAAATACATGGTAAGCAAATACTTTGTTCCAAGCACTCTTCTAACCAAATGGGAAATCTAAAGAGTCCCTGCTCTTAAGGAATTTACTTCTAATTGAGTGTATAACATATATTAGAATTTTAGTATTATATGTGGTGACTCCCAGGTCATCTAAGCAATGTAACCAAGGCAAGGGACTGGTGTGTGTGTGGGGGGGGGGGTGTTTGGAGAATCCTGGCCAATCACTGTTGGAAAGGGGATATCTGATGGTTGTTGTGGAGTGGGAACTCTAGAGAGATAATGGTAGAGCTAATACCCTTCTAGTAAGAGGGAATAAGAAGGGGATACTTGAAGGAAGGTTGGGAGGTGAGGACTTTCTGAAACGCCAGCTACTACTGGATCCTTCCAATGGGATCTGGTCTAAGATGGCAGGGAAAAGGAAAAGCACCCCACAGATTCCTGAAGTGCCTATTCCTGCTGGGTCCTCTGGATGAAAAGAAGATCATGTGGGGAAACATTTTCTGAAATTATCCAAACTAGTTTCCTGGAACAGGAAAATAAGTCAAGGATTCTGCCTTCTATGATTTTCTTACTACACTCAGTTATTTTTAAAATCTTTATGACTTTATTTTTATTGAGAACTTTTGGTTTTACATTACCTTAATTTTCAGATATGGCCCTCCCTCCTAATCTACTCAGTGAGCCACCCCTTAAATTGAAAAAATTCAAAAAGATGCAACATGGCCAACATCCCATCATATTTTCCCCATGGCATTAAGCACAGGAGGAATTCATACTAACATGACTTTAAAGATGCTACAGGGTAAAATTTCAAGATTCACAATAAAAAAATTGATAGAAAGTAGTACAAATGGTGTTTCTACAGAAACAACAACCAAAGGACTTTCTATATCTATGGCAGGCATGTCTGTGTATATATGTCTCCCCTATCTCCCCTTGGTGTACATTTTTCACCTTTATATCTGCAGCATGTAGTCTGGTTCCTCAAATGTAGTAGACTTTTAATAAATCTCCGCTGAATTCAGTTGAACTGAAGTCTTATAAGAATGGTCTATGCATACTCTGAGTGTGCCCTTGATGAAAAAATAAGAACAGAACACTTTTAAGTTTTCTTCAGCAAACCACATCTTCACAGTCATAAAAACTGGACAAAAATACAGGAAAATATAAGTTTTTGCTCTATTATTTATTAAGTTTTAAAAGCATTTTCTCAGTATGACAAAATGCAGTACTGAAGACCTTTCACACAAGGTATCTTGCAAACACTAACTAAAGATATACAAGAATCTATGAGAGTGGACCATGTAGAAAACTTCATGTAGTGATCCAATGAGTTTTGAGATAGAACTAAACATATATAATATGTGTGGTCATATGTGTCACATCTATGTAATATGCAAATCATATTGAGCTGAGCCCAGCATTGAATAAGGGGGGAAAGCTAGCTTTGTGAAATTTTATAATGCATTAAATAGTACTAAGCTGCTTGCTAGCACAAAAGTTTATCTCATTAAAATGAATAGTATTCTGTCGATGCTATACAACTTGGAAGCATCAAGATTGCAAGAAACCCAAAGAGCCTTGGCAAATGCATATTTGGTGTCAGTAGGATGCAGCATATCATCAACTATGCTCTCTCTACACAATACAGCACAAAACGCAAGGCCAAGAACACATAATAAAAAAGGAATTGGGCCAGTTACATAGTAAGACTAAAGGACAATAGATATATAGTTCCAGTGATTAAAAAGAACCAGAAGAAGGCCTCCAATGCATTGGATGGATCCTCTATGAACAACTGATGGAAGACCATAGCCAAAAATCACAAATGACCAGAGGTGCTGAAGGGTTTGCAATTTATACCAGTAAATGTTCTTGCTGATGAAATCACTGATGTACAAAATATTTATTTCAACAGTATCAATAACTAAATAAAATAAAACATACAGTTTTATCTTAAAAGTGATCTAAAGTGAGAACTCAACACAATTATTCACTAAGCTGACTTTCTTACAGGAAGAAGTCAATCAAAACCTTCAGACTAAGAGATGTCATTGTCTCTATTAGAATAGAAGCTCCTGAAGAGCTTGGGTTATCTTGGTTTTCTATTTAAATCCCCAGTGCTTAGAAGAAAGCTTTGCATGTTGTAAGCAAATTTTCTTTTTTCCTTCCTCTTATTTGCTCTCTCCTCAGCCAGGAAGAACTGTGTTCAAGTCTTAATTTGACACATACTTGCTTTTTGGCTCTAGGCAAGTCATTTGAACCTCAGTGCTCTATGTCACTCTCTAAGACTATAAACTGCATAAAGGTGATGACCTGAAATAGTAGAAGAAATTTCTTCATCTGGGAGTTCCTTATATTAATAAAATCTCAGGTTCAGTCTTTATCTACATCCCAAACAGAATTACTAAGTATAGTTGAAATTAACATAGAAATATATGCTTACATTTTCAAAGTTAAATTGAGTCCATTGTTTATATTATATTAAGGTAAATTTACACCTGTTCATCTATATAAATATAAAAAGTATGTTTATTATAATTTGCCAACATAGCAATATGCTCTCCTTTTTATAGTATAGAAATACTAATAGTCTGAAACAATTATACCTATTACTTTACATACTTCAGTATGTAACCCATAACCCTAACCTCCAGGCAACAATGAAGCTCTTTAATTGTGAATGGATGGTTTGACTGTCCAATGAAGGATAGTCAAACAGAACTAAGCATATTCACCTCACCTCTAACAATGACCAAGACTTCATCTATTTCCCTTGGTTATTGCTTATTTTCTGCCCCTTGTCACTATACAAACCAAACAGGTACACAATTAAAAGAGTGTTAGCATCAAGGTGAACAACCTAATGCTTGTATTGCAGACCAAGTGAGTTCTCAGAGAGACGTTAAAGTAAGAAGACTCAGGATATTATGACCATATTCCCTACCAATAGAGTACACCATTCTTGTACATAATCTGCTAAAATTCTGTCCTTCCCATTTTGTTTACCCCACTTAGATCTTCCCCTTTCTGTATGGCTCCCAAAAGCTAGTATCAAAATTCAAACCAATACAAATATAATCTTTCATTGACACCACAATTAATTTCAAGAATTAAAAGTTTTGACATCAAAATTATCTTTAATAAGCAAAGTTCATTTTAAATGTTTTAGAAATAATAGTTCAACATGAATCATATAGGTATGTGTGTATATAATCATACATGTGTATATATATTCACATGTACAGTACATAGTAATTATCAAAACTAACATGAATGCGTTAACACATCAAACTGCTAAGAATAAAAGTTTTATTTATTATGAAAAATCAATAACTTAAGCACAAGGATAATATCTTATATTTCTCTTATATCATACCCCTATTAATTTATCTTGCTACTAAAAGACATAACAAAGAGAAAAAATTATCTATAGATTTTCCTAGTTTCTTATTGGGAAGCTAGCCAGATTAAAGTCCACAGCTAAGCCCTCGGCCAAATAACTAAGGGATCTGCTTTTCCAAGGGATTAAGTTCTGAAATCAATCAGTAGGAAAGGTTATGTTTGGTGGTGTCTTTAAATTTAGCCTATTGCAAAAGCAAAAATAATAATCTAAGGTGGAATTAAATGTAAGATGACCATTTTACAAAAAGTTCTATCATGGAAAGATAGCTCCTATCCAACATATTGACCTAAGTAATCTTTACAGGGCAATCAATTATCAGTGCTATTGCTGCCACCATAGGTTATGCTCACATAGGAGCTGAATGAAAGGTAGGAAGACAGGATTGTCTCCATTCATTATTATTGCATAATAAAAGTTTAGTCAGAATATATCAAGTTCCTCGTGATTATAGCTTAATTGTTTTCATGACCTCAAGCTTCATTCAGCTTTCCAAGTTTTACCAGTAATATTGCATTATTTTTGCTAGTTTCAAACTAGGAAAGAAACTTAAAGAACATTACTTACTGTAAAGGGGAAGAAAGAAATATAAAAAAGCTAATTACAGGCTTTAGTGTTTTGCTTTTCATCAGAGTATTCTCAGCTGAACAGTAAAAACCCAGCACATTTTCATCCAGTTACAGTAAAAAAAAAATGGCTAATGGTGATTCATCTGGATTCCTGTCCATTGAAGAGTTCTGTGCTAACATTAATAATAAAAGTTTCTGTATCTGAGAATATATAGTATACATTTAAAGAATCTGCTCCAAAAGATGTATCTTCTTTAAAAGCGTTAACATTAGCTGACTAAAAATTAAGCCATAAAGATACTTTTCAGAATCAGATCCAAAATACAATCATAATTCTTACTGCTGAACCAAATTAAAAGGCAATTCCAATATCATTATGCCCTACAAATATTGCCAGCCACATTAAATACACTGTAGCACTTTTCACTAAAGACTTGTTAAAGGAATTAACACATGAAAAGAATAAATCTAGACTGCCACAAAGTTCTCAGTATCATTACGAACACAGTACTATTATCATTTAAGAAAAAGTTAACTATAACAACATCCATTTGAAAAGCACAAAATAATCAGCTTTATATGGATGTAGCTTTATTCTGTGTATGTTGATGTTGAGTCATTTTTCTGTCATGTCCAACTTTTGTGACCCCTTTAGGGATTTTCTTGGCAAAGATACTGGAGTAGTTTGCCATTTCCTTCTCCAGCTCATTTTTACAGATGAGGAAATTGAGGCACACAGAGCTAAGTGATTTCTCCAGGGTCACACAGCTAGTAAGTTTCTAAGGCCAGATTTGAAGAGGAGTCTTCCTGACTCCAAGTCTGGCACTCTGTCCATTGAACCACCTGGCTGTGTATATATATAGTCCTATGTAAATATATTATAAATATGTATTTTACAAAATAAGCTAAAAATATATACTTAGTGTGTATATAATAGTATAAAGGGTGTACCCAAAGTATTAGAGACAGCTGGTGGCACAACAGATACAGTACTAGGCCTGAAGTCAGGAAGTTCTGAATTCAAATCTGCTGATTACCATAGTGCCTAGCACTATCTAAATGCTCACTCCTTTCTACTTAGAGGAGTTTTTAAAAAAATTTAAAATAAAGTTTCTTAAAATTGCACTAAGACTTTGAGGACACCCTGTATTTTGCTCTATACACCGTGTTTATGTATGTTTGTTGTCTAGATTATAAGTTCATTGAGAGCAAAGACTGTCTCACTAGTGTATACTTATCCCTCGGCACCTAGCACAATGCTTGCCACAAAAGTGGGGCTCATAAAACCCCTGTTGATTGATTTATTGATTAATTTGTTCAACACAGTGATAAGGATCAACACCAATTGAGGAATTCAGGAGTGCTCACCAACAACAAGGATGAAGTTCTTCATGCCAAGAGCTTAAAGTAGAGAGAGATTCCTTCTCAATGGTGAGCTTCTCCAAATGCTATTTTTTAAGAGATTACATGTTACTAGGTTCACGGAGCTTCTAAAAACTAAAAGCAGGTGTATACTGATACCAGTCTGAACCAGGGGAAGCATATTGTTATATGTTCAGTGGGAGAATTTTCACCTCAGGAAACACCAGATGCTACAATCTGGACTCGATTTACTGATACGTTGATTGTCTGATTCAGAAAATGTTAGTAAAGCAAGATAAACTTAAAATTGTATTGTGCAGTTATTAAACATTTACCAGTACACCCACAACTACAAGCCACCAAGTTCCAAGCCTGTAAGTCTGCCATTACAGTTTTATGAAATCAACTCTGAATCCATTTTAGAGTACTTAGTGGGGAAATATCCATACAAAATGTTCCCTGATAGACTTAGCTGACTGAGTGAAGTGAGCTTTTTATTTCAATGCAACCCTTTGATATTTTGGATTTGTTTGTTGGCTCAAAGAACATTTTTGAAGCCTCTGGCCAACTTTGATACTTGGCACCCCGCTGAAGAGTACTGCCTTAAGTTTGGTTCAGCTGGGCTTTTTAAAACAAAAGTTTTCAAACGATCCTTAGTAGGTAAATGTTAATCAGTTTCCATAAAAATTTATACATGAATAAAGGTTACAGGAGTGGAATTAAATGAGTTCACTAAGTAAGTTTATAGACTAGATACTACTCAGTTAATAGTAGAAAAGAAAATATTTCTTCACATCATTGGCATTACAGAAAAGGTCACAATCAAAATATTCTCACAGAATCAAAAATTGTGTAACTTCATTATATTGCGGGAAATACATACACGTTTATGCATAGTTGGAAGGGACATTAAAGGATGGCTAGTTCAACATGCACATTTTATAAATGAGGAAACTGAAGATCAGAGCAGTAAGATAATTTGCCCAAGGTCACATCCAAGGTGGGATCTGAACCCAGGTTTTCTGACTCCAAAATCAATGCTCTGTCTACTACTCTGTTCATGTTGTTGGAACTAGGTCAGTCCCTACCTGAAATATAAATCATCTCCACAACATTTGCAAATGATCCTCTGGAATATAAACTCCTTGAAGGCAAAGATTGTTTTGATTTTGTCTTTGTATTCCAAGTGCTTATCACAGTATATGTAACATCAGTGCTTAACAATCGTTTCCTAAATTGAATTGAATGAGTTCATTTATTTCTAAACCAGACCATTCTATTTTTGCACAGTTCTAAAAATTAGGAGGAGCAGCTTGGTGGCAGTGCAGGGCCTGGAGTCAAGATGACTCATCTTCCTGAGTTCAAATCTGGCCTTGTATTGATCAGAAATCTGCCTTCTGAGAGTTTTTCCTCTTTTGGTCCTAATTCTGCTCTCTCAGGTCATGCAGAATAACTTTAATTCCCTTTCTATACAATAAGCTTTGAACTCTTTGAATATAGTTATTCTGCATCCTCTATTTTCTCTTTTTTAGGCTAAACATGCCCATTAGCATAAATTTATCCTCCTAAGAAAGAGTTCTGAGTTCTCTTGAAATCTTGGTATTCTGTAAAAATGCTTCAGTTTTTCCTTGTCCCTTCTAAACATGTCACCTACACAGTGCAGTAGACAGAGCACTGGACCTGGAGTCAGGATGACCCGACTTCACATCTGACCTCAAACACTTATTAACTATATAACCCTGGACATCTAGTCCAAGTCATTTAACCTCTGTTTTCCTCAGTTTTCTCAACCTTAAAATGGAGTTAATAAAAGCACCTACCTTGTAGGGTTGTTATAAAAATCAAATGAGACAATATTTGTGAAGTGTCTAGCACAGTGCCTGGCACATAATGTCTTATATATATAAATGCTTATTCCCTTCACCCTCGAACCCATCTAGGTATAATACTCCAGATGTAGCGGGGACTATTACTTGTCACATTCTAGACACTGTACTTTCATTACTGCAGTCTCAAGTTGCATTAGCTTTTTTGGCTATCTCAAAATGTTGACTACTCACATTCATCTTGTAGTACATGATGATAATATTGCTTGCAGTAAACTAATGGTGCTATCACTATGAAGCCCAGTTGAACTAGACGTTCAAATCAAAATCTAGCATGAGGAAATTATAAGACAAACGTGTTTTATATTTCACTGATCAGCTTTTCAATATACTTGAGCCAAGTAACAAGAAAATCAACAAAAGAAATCATTATAAGGTTGAAAACAGAACTTTTAAAGAAAGGTTGAAGATACTGTGATTCTTTAGAAGTAAAAGCCTGAGGTATGGCTTAATAATCATTTTCATGTAAATAAAAACTCATTTGACAAAGGAGAAAAGCCAGCTATTCTCAGGAAGATCTTTAAGTAAATATCTGTCTAGTGTGGTCTATATGAAGAGGGGTTCAGCAAACTCTATGTTTTTGGCCTTTTCCAGTTCTTTGGAGTTTTCTAATTTTAAATAAAAGACGCATGCTTATACCACACTTATAGTATCATAATATTTAAACTAGAAGGAACTTTAAACATTTTCTAGTCTAATTTTCACTTACACACCCTTAATTTATAGATGTGAAAACTATATATCCAGAGTATTTCACTAACTAGCCCAAAGTCAAATACATTCTACATACATTGGGAAAAAAATCAATGCCAGTATACAAATTCAGTTTATTCAGAAATATGAGAAAATTTTCTTCCTCTATACCATATGTATACAATTTAGCTATCTTAGCAGTTCCTGTCACCTTTAAACATAAGTAAATGTGTGGATGCTCTTAAAGAACCATCTCAAATAATGGTAAATTTCCCAAGTTCCAATAAGTTTCACTGCTATCCCAGGCAACTAGCATCATTGCAATAAAAATAATGCCATGTTCTGCATAACATCACATCTCTGATAATTCAGAACTCTGCACACACATCCATTTAACCTTCAAGATAAAAGTAGGTGACCTTCTTCAAAGCTAGTTTACAGTTGGAGAAATGAAGACAGAAAAATTAAGTGACTTTCCAAAGACCCTTCAGCCATTAACAATTCTTAGAACAGGCAACAGGCCTCTTTCACAATAGGACATTGATCAATTAATCATTCTTTCTTTCACACAAATTTGAGCTCTCCTTCACTACTTGGGCTCATCACTTAAGTCTATGAACACATTCAAGTGTCCCCTAAACATATGTGCAGGCGCACATACAAACACACACCTAGGAGAAGCAGTTTGTATTTGTTATACCTACTTCCTTATCACTCATTAATTCTCAACCTCCTACATTCTAGTCTCTTCCCTACTCCTTGGCTATAGGGACTTTTTCTCTTCACCTTCCCAGTATTTAGCACAGTGCTTGGCACAAGGTAAGTGTTTAATAAATGCTAATTGATAATTGAATGTCCCTACCACTCTTTTCAAATAAAGATAAATAAATTTTTTTAAATTTTTTTCAAAAAATTTTTTTCTAATACAAATAAATAAATATTTTTCAAATAAAGATCTTTTCAAGATAAAGGCCACATCAACAAGTCCAGAATTTTCTTTTTTTTTTTCTTTCCTTGGTCTTCTTGACTTCCCTCTAGCATTTGAAATGGTGGGTCAACCAGTCCATCATGATTTTTTTTTTTACATTCAAGCCACTTGACCACTTGCCACTCACTTTCCTACCTCTCTGACTGGACCTTTTTCCTTCACTGGCTCTTCATCTTTCTCTATATGGGTGCTCTCCAAAGTTCTGAATTAAAGCCTCTTTTCTTACCTCTACCATCTCTCAGTGATCTGCTTCCATGGCTTCAATTATTTTTACTTGTGTAAATGAGTCTTTAGTATATCTAAATGTCCACCTTTTCTCCAGAGCTTCACCCCTGTATTCCAACTGTTTGCTGCAGATATACAGTGGTTCCTCCAGAACCTCAAACTCAACATGTTTAAACTGAACCCCATTATCTTTCCCTGCCCAACTGCCTAATTTTCCGTTTCAGTTAATAGTACTACCATTCTTCTAGGCTTCCAGGCTCATTTATAAAAATCATTTTTGTCTCCTCTTTTTCCCTCATCCCACTGATCCAATTAGTTGTCAAATCATGTTGTTTCTACCTCTCCTATATCACTTGCATTCAGCCTCTCTCTCTTACTCCTCCTGCACAACCTAATTCAGTCCCTCAGTTATTCTTGCCTAAGTCTCTAACCTGTATCCATTCTAATGTATCTTCTACATTGCTATTCAAATGATCTTCTGAATAACCACAAAATGACCATGGCCACCTCCAAATAAAAACCATTACCTACAAAATAAGCTACAAATTCCTTATTCTAGCATTCAAGACCCTATACAATCAGATCCCAACCTACTTGTCCAGACTTATCTCATATTACTCCTCCTCACAGAGTGTACATTTCAGGAAAACCAAAATAGGCTATATCCCTCTAAAAAAAAGTTCTGTACCTAGAACTGACTACTCCAAAGCCCTATCTTCATCTTATAACTCAAATACCACCTTTTCCATGAAACCTTCCCTGACCACCCCTTCTCAAACTGCTCAGAGTATTTTACCAGGACCTATCCTTTGTACTTAGTTAGATTAACTTCCCTCATCATAACTATTCACTTACTTGTCCTTTCTGCCACTCAAATCTAAACTCCCTATGGAGCAGGAACTGTTATTTTTCATCACTGTATCCTCATTTCCTAGTATTGGGACTGGCTTATAGTAGGTGCTTAATAGAGTTTTATTGAATTGAACTATATAAACTAATTTTTATTCAAATTATTCAAATTGATTCAAACTCAAATTAATCTTTGATATCATTGATTTCAATGTTTTCTCAAACAGTAAAGAACCAATCTGATCTATGTCTGTCAATCTTGTGTGACTTTTGTAGATGTCAACCCGTAAGTTCACCACAGTCTACAAAATGTACCAGGGGCCTTCTTTGTTTTCTCCTAATATTGTAAGTATATCAACAGAACAACCGGGCTATGCACCTGTTATCCTCTGTCCTTGTCATGTGGCCAGCCCACCCTCTTTTTCAATCACAGATTTCTCTGATGTCATCTTTTATTCCAAGTAGTCAAAGTTCTTTACTTGTTATATTTTGTAACCAGCTCACACATATCATATTCTTCTCCATTGTCTTTTGTGTGATATTCATTTTTCATTCTTCTGAGATTGTTGTGATTCATGATTCATAGACTTACAGCAGAAATATCTGGGGTCAATTATGAAACAGCAATTTGCTGAAGGTTCTCTTTATTTCACTCTGGGCCCAACTCTTTACCTATTGGTATTATCCATCTACATAGATCATATGTCTCTGTATCTATTTCATATGTACACATACACTAATGAATAATCTCTATAGATTGTCCATCATTTTTCACATTAAATTTTATCTTACTTTTAATTCCAAGTTCTCTCCCTCCCTCTATCCTTTTTCTACTCATCGAGAAAGCAAGAAATACGATACCCATTATGCACATGAAGTCACGTAAAAACATATTTATTTTTTTGCCATGCTCCTCCACACCTCATTCCCCCCAAAAACAAGGAAAATTTTAAAAAATGCTTCAGTATGTATCCTGAGACCATCAGTTCTCTATCTAGAGGTGGAAAGCATTTTTCATCATGTATCCATGTTTTCTAGCTTATTTTTCATCATCTTCACCTATTTCTATGTTTTCAATGAAGACACTGAGTATAAGTTTATAAGTTAATTTTATTTGGAGGATCTAATTAGGTTCTTGGTAGAAGTTCTATTATCCATCTTCTGAAACAGATATTAGTATATATTATAATACGCAATTATTTTCAGGTTGGTCTTTTTTGTAAATATTTATCTTAAGTACTGAATATGAAAGGACCAAATATTCCATGAAATGACATTATGTTGCCTTAGGATTCAGGGTAAAACTAACTCCACTAATCTGTTTATTTGCTTCTCCAAAGATTACCTGTGAACCCTAATTCCATTTTGACCTTAATTCCTTTTTAATTATGGTTCCATATATAATGATAAAGTCATCAATGACATGATTCTATGCTTTTTAAAATTATTCATTACTGATTAGAAAAAAAATATCACATTTAGAGTAACAAAAGCTAAATTAAATTTTATAGATGGTCTAAAAACCATGTAATTCATATTACCTTCATCCCCTTTTCCAGCAATCTACTATTATCACTATAAGAGTAAAAGGAGCTATTTGTATTTTTCTTTGTGTCATGGGTGTCACAGCAAAAGACTAATTATCATGTGGTCAACCTATTTGTGATATACCTATCTTTTCCTAGGAAACATATGTGTTCTATTACCAAGATGGTTCTTTGAGGTTTTTTTTTTTAGCAAGAACTTGAGCTTTGCTAGCATAACCTTCAAAATGATCTGGGGTTACCCCATGACATGATGAGGTCTCACAATAGGACTTTGTAAATAATCTTTCCATTTGAGTGGAACTTCTTATTTTGTTCTGAGAAAAAATTCCAAGCTTGATACATTTCAATTACTCTGCTAGCATGAGTGAATATATGGGGTGGCTAGATGGCTCAGAGGATAGACCCTAATTCAGAAAGATTCATCTTCCTGAGTCAAAATCTGGCCTCAGACACTTACTAGCTGTGTGATCTGTGGCAAGTCACTTAACCCTATTTGCCTCAATTTCCTCACCTGTAAAATGAGCTGGAGAAGGAAATGGCAAACCACTCTAGTATCTGTCTCAATGGGGGCAAACCTCAAATGGGGTCATGAAGAGTGGGACACAAATGAACAACAATAGTAGTAAGAATGAATATATTTTTTTTAAAAACTTATGTGTTTGCTGTGCTGTAAGTACTATTCTAAGTACTTGAGAGACAAATAATAAAGAGAGACAGCCCTTGATCTTAGAGTTTATATTCTAACAAGGAAAGTTAATACTCAGAAGGGATGAATCCAGGAAGGGTTAAGTCACAGGGATAGTGAGTCCTTTCAGAAGTAAGGGTAATCTTGTGATGTCTCACCAATGTGAAAAGTGACAGGATAGGCACTGTAGATCCACTTGGATACAGTGACAAAAGTAGTAAGAAGATAGCATTGTCTAGTGGTTGGGATTGGCTTGCTGTAGTGAGCTCTAACTAATCTTTTTTTTTTCTGTCCACTACAGAAGGATCTCATATTTTTTTAGATCACCGGCAGCTAATGTTTACATACTATTTTACATACCTCATCTCATTTGTTCCTCTCAGTGACACTATGAGGTAGATATTACAAACCTTATTATTCCATTTTTCACATAAGAAAACTGAAGGTTAGTGACTTGACCATGGTGACACTAGTATTCAAGTTGGGAAAAAAGATCTGAACTCAAGTATGTCTTACCTCCAGGTACACTAATTTGTCCATTATACCATACTACCTTTCATTATATCCTGCTGCCACTATACAAACTATAGAGAGCACAATATTCCCTACAATTCAATTTCTGTTCCTCCCTTTGATGAATTTCTACCAACAACCCCTCCCACTGTCTGGGGAGACAGAGATAGAGACAGAGACCGGGCTTCAATATAGGGTCATGGTTAAGTTGGGGTATCAGTCCAGGGACTCCCCTTCCTCTTTCCAGTAGTGTGATCCACTCATTTATAGTAAATTTATATTTATATTATATAAACATTTATAATAAACACTTACTCAGAGCACAATTAAAATCAGGACATCTTTATCTGGAGCCAAAGCCATTCTAAAAGAATGAAGAGCAAATAAGCAAGATTTAAAGAGAGCAAGAAATTCCTGAGGAATGGCAATTCCAGTTTACCAAGCAGCAGTGATGATACAGAGAAGGGAGAGGAATAGGAGAAATGATGAATTTCCCAGGTCCCAGTGCTGCAGCAAATACTGTCCAAGCAGACTACTTTTTAAGCAGATCAGTGAGCCAGACAGAGCTCCAATTGTTCAGTTAGAGGTTAGCAGCACCCTTCCTTTCCAATCTGCTGGCTGCTGGCCTAGCAAACATCTTTCCAATCCAAAAGTTCCTGGGCTTCCTTAGTGATACCAGACTTCTCCCTCTCTTGCTCTAGGTGGGAAAAACTACATTTTCCATCAAACACCTTTGTTGATATAAAAATACAAGTTTATCTAAATGATCTCACTAACCTTTTTACTTCATTGGAGGAAGTAGAAAAATTAGGTGGGCTTCCAAGATTAGGGCCTTCATTCACTTTCTGTTCCTGTAGGTCTTTCCCCTTGATGTGCTGAAATAATCCAAGCAAATTTCACTGTGAAAACACTTGTAATTCAGTAAAACATTGAAATCAGATATCTTAGTTGCTCAGGAAAGCTTTAATTCCATCAAAAGATTCTGGAGATAAATTACAGGCTTTGTTTTTATCACCATGGCTATAATTCCTAATTACTTGATATACACAAGATTGGGGTAATTAAATTATTATTAGGTAAAGTATCTTTTTGACTCTACTAAAATAAAAATGGGATTTATTTATCCTGATAATAATAGTTTTGACCACATTACTCCTTTAAACTTATTTTTTTAAATGATCTCTCTGAGGAAAAAAAATCTCATGGAGAATTATGATTAACAGCATCTGTAAGAAATTTGTTCATAATCCAGAAAGATATAGATATCAATTATGCCACAAATCACACTGGTTTGAAATCTTTAAGTAGGGAAAATGAAATCACCTTAATAAAACTATTTTAGTTCAATGTATGGAAGAATTTTCTGGGTTTTTTTTTAGCTATTTATGGATAAAGAGGATTGCTTTGTGATATATCAAGCTGAAAGTATTCAGTTTGGCAGGATATCTGCCAGTAATATTGTAGAGGGAATGCTTGCCTTGATGGATTGAACTGGCTAATGTCTGAGGATCTTTTAACTATAACACCCTCTGATCCAATAACATGACTTTGACCTTTTGGATTGGAATCCTGTCCACTCCAACATTCCAACACAAGATCTTTGTACTTCAATTGAGAATCACTGTCCCAATTATCCTTACTACTTTATCAACAAGAGAAGTAAGGAAGAAGACCTGCATGAAAGATCTCCATTATCTCCTTGGTCAAAAAATAAAAGGTCAGAACCTCTGGGAGGGGACAGAAGAACTCTATGCATGTAATTACTGAAGGCAAGAACACTGAATGTAGATGTGGCCTCTACACAACTTGGTAGAGTTAGATAAGAATTTGGGGCAGGAAAATCACCTAAGCAGCCTCTGAATTACAAGAGGTCAACAAAAGTCTAATTCTAGACCCAGACTACCAGACCCGACAAATTCAGTTTGATTCACTATGAACTATCTGAATAGCCCTAATAGTAACAGGAAACCTACAATACTCTGACTGCTTGAAAACTATTTTGACAAACCACTGCAAACAGAGCCAGGGGAATCTTGCACTCACAACTAATTCTGCTACACTCACAAATACAGCTATTTCTTGTTTCTAACCTCCAGTCCTTATTTAGACTGAAAGTGAGTACTCAGCAAAACCCAAGTAGCTCTTTTGTGGCCTTTAAAATTTTGAATGAATTCTATCCAAATTTCCTTTGTCCCTAATGAAAAGTTATTAATCAATAGTATATTTGTAGTCATGAAGGGACTATTTAGAATTTTAATAAATGTCATCTAGAAAATTAACCAAAAAAGTAATTATGAAGATTTATTACCTCATTTCCCATCACCTTCATGGTCAAAACTAAAGGAAAATATGATTATAGGATAAGAATTACTAAGAACTCCATATTTGACAAATAAGTTTTTTATAGCAACCCTAAAGTTGTAAAATTCATACCAGAAAATCCTAGAAGAAACTGATTTTTTTGTATCATTTCCTTAAAAAAAGTAAATGTATCCTACTTTTTGTAATTTAAGTTTATTAAAATCTTTGACAGAATTTTGTCTATGCTTCCCCTAATCTAATGAACAAAAGAAGCCGCTCAGAGAACACTCACTCATAAAGGCTAGATATAGGGAAAAGAGATTGACCTCTTGAAAATCTGTAAAGAGACTGGTATAGTAACCCAGTCAAATGGTAATGCGGATTTATACAAAGATGGTGGCAATGAGATTAGAGAGGTGGATGCTAGAGATACTAAGAGGTAGAATGAATAGGACTTGGTAACTCATGGGATGTGATAAGCGAGACAGTGAGAAGCACCACATATGTTACTCAATTTTTAGACGTGGAAGAATGATGTAACAATGTTGCTGTAATTGAAAAAAATAAAAGGGTATTATTTTTAAGGGACAAGATAGTAAGCTCAGTTTTTGATGTGCTGAGTTTATGGTACTGGTCAAGTATTTAGATGGAAATGTCCTGTAGGTAGTGGAATGTGTAGATCCAGCTCTCAGAGGAATGGTGAGGACTGGTGATAGAGATTATGGAGTCCTCTTCATGGCTTCATCTGCATAAAGCCATTGGAATGAATAAGATCCTCAAGGGAGAGTATGTAAAGAAGGAAGAAAAGAAGGCCAAAGACAGATGCTTTGAGAATATTCACACTGAAACATCCAGAATGTGACAAAGTACAAGTGGAAGATACTCAGGACTGATTAGACAAGGAATAGAATCAAGAAAATATGCTGCCTTTGAAGTGCGGGTAGGTAGTTAGGGGTTTAGTAATCTACTTTGAGGAAATTGTCAACGTAGTCTAATACCAGGGAGATGTAAAAAAGAACAAAAAACTTTAAGGCAATTTGTATTTATTGAATAAGAGATTGTTGATTATCTTCAGAAAATAGTACCAGTAGAGTCTAGGGGGAAATAAATTAGATTACAAGAAGTTTGGATAGAGTAGGTGGTGAAAAAATTGAAACATTAAGGTATACACATGATAGTTTTTTTCAAGACTTTTGTCAGTGAATAAAAGAAGAGACAAAAGATAGCAAGTGGATGGAGTAGAAAGGTTGAGGGAAGATGTATTAGAAATGGAAAGACATATGTATGTTTGCAGGGACATGGGAAGAAGCCAGTGAAGAGGCAGAGACTGAAGATAAAAAACAGAGAGTAGATGAGTTCAAGGGTGAAAGTTGATAGATCAGTGTTAGGGAAGAATAAGGGATAGCAGTAAAGGAAAGGAAGGAAAAGTGAGTTAGTGATGATGCTGAGAAGTTTTAGGAGCCGAGGAGAGGAATTGAAGGAGTTTCTTTCCATTTCATCAACAAAGCTCAGAAACGATACTTAACCAATGTGCATAAAAAGAACAGGTTTTGATGTAAATTGGACTCAGAAATGTCATCAATGATGCTGTTAATGTAGAGTTTGAAAGGATTTACCTTAGGAAAAATTGCAAAAATAAAAAGTTGGTTTTTTACACCTCTCAGCTCCCATTTTTACATTTTCCTTCCTACTTCCACCACCCATTGAAAGAGGCACTCTGGGGAAAAGCACTAGACTTGGAGTTGGAAATTTTTATAGAGGATATGTTAGTTTATCTTTTTTCACATTAGTCATGTTGTAACAAAGAATTAGAACCAATGGGAGAAACCACAAAAAAGAAGAAACAATAATAACAATAAAAGAAAAGAAAGCAAATAATATACTTAGAATTTGCATTCAGACTCCATAGCTTTTTCTGGATATGGATAGCATTTTCCATCATGAGTCTTTTGGTGTTGTCTTAGATCCTTGCATTGCTGAGAAGAGCGAAGTTTATCAAAGTCAGTCATCACACAATGTGGCTGTTACTGTGGTAATGTTCTCCTGCTTCTGCTCCCTTCCCTCAACATCAGTTCATGTATGTCTTTCCAAGTTCTTCTGAAGTCTTCCTGCTCATCATTTCTTATAGTACAATAGTATGCCATTACATTCATATACCACAACTTGTTCAGCCATTCCCCAATTGATGGACATAACCTCAATTTCCAAGTCTTGACCACCACAAAAAGCTGCTATGAATATTTTTGTACATATGGGTTGTTTTCCCATTTTTCTGATCTTTTTGGGATGCAGCCCTAGAAGTGCTATTGCTGGGCCAAAGGGTATGCACAGTTTTATAGCCCTTTGGTCATAGTTCCAAATTTCTCTCCAGAATGGTTGGATTGGAAATGGAAATTTTAAGTTCAAGTTCCAGCCCTAACACACTCACCAGCTGCGAGGTTATCATTACCTTGCTGAATGCACAGGACACTCAACCTCTCTGAATCTCAGTTTCCCCATCTCTAAAATGATAACATATGTATAATATATTATTATTATTATTTTACTAACTGCCTCACAGAGTTATGAAGAGGACAGTGTGTTCTTTAAATTTTAAAACACTCTGGAAATATGTTGGTGATAAAAGAATTTATAATATCTACTTTATAGGAATATTGGAGGGAAAGTAACACAAACTGAAAAGTGCTTTGTCAAAGAAAGCTCCTATTGACATCATCCATCAGTCCTCCAGACCACTGGTGCTGTTACCCCTTGCCCATCAAGAGGAAAGCTACAAGTCAATAATGACTTAGTATGAATAATTTTCCTATATTGCCACTACCAGGAATGTTCATATTTTGAAAGCAAACCATAAAGATATTAACCCAAAGAATTAACCTAAAATGGTAAAATTTGGGGATTCTTTGATACATAGAGAAAAAAATTATAGTGCAATAGAAAGAGCATGGAACTTAGAGTGCTGAACATGGAATCAATGGATTAATTCAAACCCTGGCTTTACCTTTTACTACCTGAGTGACCTGGGGCAAGGCATTTCACCTATTTTTCCTCAGTTTTCTCACATAAAAAATGAAGTGGCTGGACTAGATCCCTTTCAACTCTAGATCCAACATCTCTAATTGCATATCAATAGAACATGATATAATAGTAGTAGCGGTAGTAGTAGTAGTAGTAATAGCTAGCATCTGTATATAAAGTTCATAAAACAATTTACAAGTATCTCATTTTATTCTCACAATTACCTAGGGTGATAGGTGCTATTATTATCTTTATCTTACAGATGAGGAAACTGAGGCTTAGAGAGGTTAAATTATTTTAACTTCTGAGGATCATATAACCAATAAGTGTCTGATGCTGGATTTGAACACATACACACACATATAGTATATGCATATATGTGTGTGTATGTGTGTGTGTATACATATATATGTATGTGTATATTGTGTGTGTGTGTGTGTGTATTTGAAGGTCTAGGTTTGACTCTCACACTACTACTTATAGTCTATGTGATGTTGCAAAACTAATTTAACCTCTCTAAGCCTCATGTCCCTCACCTTCAAAATGAGGGAGCTGAATTAGATTGACTCTAGGGCTTCTCAAATTCTATATCTATAGTCTCAAGAACCAATAGTGGTAACTTGGATTCTAGTCTCAACTTTGTTGTTAATTTTCTGGGTGACTTTGAACAATGCACCTATACACATCAACTTCAAATTGACTTTAGTTCAAAACATTTTTATTCATGGGATACAGGGGAAAATATTTATGGTCTTTCCAAGGCTCACTTCAAATTATACCAGAATATACCATCTACTTCATCCATGCATTAGACTAGCCTTGGGCTTTGGGAAGAATCTCTTTTATAACTGATTTTTTTTAACCCAACACATTACATATTCCAATGGGAAATATTTTACTTTTTTTTAAAAAGAAATACACTTATTTGATAGAGAGACAACAATCAATCAATATTTTTAGCACCTACTAAATGCCAGTTACTATGCTAACCACTGGAAATACAAAGAAAAGCATGAGTCCCTGACCTCAAGGAGCTCACAATCCAATGGCAAAAGACAACACATATAAAGAAGTGGAAAATGGGGGGGGGATGAGAGGGAGGGAGAGCCATGATGAAATTTTATACTCAGAGTAGGAAATAATCTGAAGAGATTTGAATTTCAGAGTTGATTTCATCTTGCAGAATAATGAGTTTCTGGATCAAACTGAGTTTGAATTTGAACAGAGACTGAAAATGAGGATGTGGTTTCTTCACTAGTTTTTTTAAATTAAATGTTGCCTGGGTAATGAACAACTGTAAAATATTGTTCTGAGTTGTCTTTAGATCACCCTGGGACCTAGATTGAGCTTGGGTTGCTTGGGTATAATAGCACTTTGCATTGTTATGGAATCATAGTTGGAAAACTATGGTCCTTAAGAAGTTATTAAAGTCTGAAACAGTATCAGAAACAGAAAATGAAGTTGAATGAAAATACTAAATGTCTTTTAGCCCATATAGGAAAATGATATAACAGAAAATTTTGGCTTTACTGCACATTCCTTCACAATACCCAGAAGAAAACCAGCATGATGAGTAGCTGAAAGAGCAGTGGATTTGGAATAAGAAGAGCTGGGTCTGGATACTGGCTCTGCCACTTACTCTGCATGTAACCTGAGGCAACCTACCTCACCACTCTGAGCCTGTTTCATAATCTGTGAAATAAACTTGGTTTAGGACATCTCAAAGGTACAAATCCACTCTCCCTACATCCTGTGAAAATCATTAGAAAAGTCTGAACTCAGGAGGACCTGAATTTCAATCTGACCTCAGAAACTTACTAGCTGTATGACCCTGGGCAAGTCACTTAACCCTGATTGCTGAAGAAGGAAGGAAGGAAGGAAGGAAGGAAGGAAGGAAGGAAGGAAGGAAGGAAGGAAGGAAAAAAAAGAAAGAAATTAACTAAAAAAGTGAAGGAAAATGCTGTCCTCTCTCTTTTATTCTATGACTGTCCCAATAAAATCAGAAATCTAAAGACTTGCTCTTACTGTTTTTGTCCTAAAACCTACAGTGAGCAAAGATGGCTACCTGTTAGCTAACTGTTTAAGAGTGTGTAATGTACTAAAGGACAGATCACAATTGATCTGGTCATCCTATCAAAAGATTGAAGTTCTAGAACATACGTGGGGTATTATAGCAAAGGCTATTCTTTTACATTCCTATTAAACATATTTTCACATTACTGATGTTGTAAGAAAGAATTAGAACCAAGAGGAGGAACCACCAGCAAAATGAAACAAAACAAAATAGAAGGAAAAAAATAGCAAACAGTATGCTTCAATCTGCATTCAAACTCCATCTATCAATGTTAGTCATCACACAGCATGGTTGTTACTATGTACAATGTTCTCCTGGTTATGCTCACTTCACTCAGCATCAGTCCATACAAGTCTTTCTAGGTTTTTCTGAAGTCCATCTGTACATCATTTCTTATAGCACAATAGTATTGCATTACATCAAAAGGAAAGGAAAAGCAGGCAACCCCCAGGGGCCAGATTACCCAATCCTACCCCTTAAGTTCCAGTGTTGCTGATTCCAGCCCAACACCAGGTAAGCTGCCAGAACCCTACAGCCTCCAACAGCCAGCATTAGAGGCCCTAGCACACAAAGCCAGTGACCAGACCCTAGGCTCCCAACACAAAAAGCTTGGGTCAGTGCCTACTGCTCCCCAGCAGGAGAGCTCAATCTTTGTAAAATCCAGGAAATAAGCAAATACCACGAGCAAAAAGAAGTGTACAATAGATTCTTATCATGGGAAGAATGAAAATCAAGGCAGAAATTCCAAAGAGGACAACATTGTCAACAAACTCATATCTGGAACCTCAAAAGGGAACATAAACTGGTCTGAAGCCAAAAAGCCTTCTTAGAAGAGCTCAAGAAGGATTTTAAAAGTCAAATGAGAGAGGTAAAAGAAAAAGATGGGAAAAGAAATGGGGGTATGCAAGATAGAGTTAATAGCTTGGAAAAGGAAGGACAAAAATTAATTACAGAAAGCAAAGGCTATTAGTAGCGATCGTTTAAACATTTATTGAGGCTACAGATAATCAACTGATAATTGATAAACACATTTTAAATCCCAACTTTACTATTAACTTTTTATTAATTACTCCTATATGTATTAATTACTCCTATAATATGAAAAGAGTGCTGGTTTTGAATCAGAAGACTTATGTGGTCTTGGAAAGGACTTTTCACCTCTCTGGGTCTCAGTTTCCTCATTTGTAAAATGAGTGTTATATACTAGATGACTTTATTGTCCCTTTCCAATCTAAATATATGATTGAATAATCCAGTCATCTATGAGATTTTCTCTGCATCTCAGATAGTTACTTATTTATTTCAAGAAAAAAAATTATAATTTAATTATTAAATACATGTAACACACTGGGATTCAGAATAATGCTTTAGGGAAACAAACTTTGAGGGGAAAACCTACACTCAAATATGTAATTGTTTACCTAATGTAAAATTTTCTTATCTACCGCCTCGCTTTTTCTACCTTTAGTCCATTTACTGCAGGTGAAGAATTTAGAGTTCTCTTGGAAAGTTAACTTAAGACCTTGATCAGAGGATAAGTATGAGTACTCAGAGGAAATGCCATTAAACTTCTCATGGAATCACAAAATGTCTAATCAATCAATTAATCAATAAATGGTCATTTCACATCTACAATGTGCCAGGAACTTGTGCCAAGTGCTGGAGTTGAAAAAGACCTTAGACCTTATGCAGCCTAAGCCTCTCATTTTAGAAATGAGGAAACTCAGACTGAGAGAGGTGACATAACATTTCCATAGTCTGACAACTGGTAAGTGAGACAATTGAAACTGATCCCAAGTCTTCAGACCTTAGACTTCAGGCATTAGAGCTATTTCTACTGTATCATTCTGATTCCCACATATGTTATTTTTTGTTGCAGAGTTGGGGTAAGGGAAGGTTAGAAGGAGAGAGTGAAACTACCAACTTATTCAGTAGATGTTATCTGTGTATTTTGTTTATCCATGCCACAATTGTCTCCTTTTGGCCAATATGTCAGTTGTATTACACTCCTTGGCATGATCACAAGAGAAAAAAGTGCTCATTTGTTGAAAAGAAATATTCCCACTCTGTGGAAATCTATGATTATAATAAGCAGAGATAAGAGTTAGAGATAAGGGATAGGTAAGGGATAGAGCTGGCCTTTAAGTGAGTATCAAAGAAAACTGAAGAATAAGCAATAGCATCCTGAGAATGCATTCTAAGTTAGAGGAACTGGATGAAGAGTTTCTGATAGATATAATAAGACTACTAGAAGGCTGTTTTACAGTGTAAAGTGGCTTCTCTGGAATCAGAGAACGTTCATTTCAAATTCCGTCTCTGATACCTATATCCTGTGGGACTTTATGGAAATCACTATTTCTCTGAGCTTTGGCTGCTTCATCTGAATGCAAGTGGTATGTGCATATGTGTTTTGGTATGTGTATATATGTGTGTTGTGTGTGTGGTGTGTATGTATGCTCATGTGTGTATATGTGTGGGGTATGTGTATATGTGTGGGGGAGTATATATGTATGTGTGTATATGTGTGGGAGTGTGTATGTGAGGGGGCAGTGTGTGCATGTGTGTGTGTGTGTGTGTGTGTGTGTGCGCGTGTGCACACACTTCTGTGTGTCCCTCTCCAAAGAGGTCTGGAACCACGTGTGTAATTTCTTGAACAAGAAAGCAGGGAGAAAGTCTCTCCTCCCCCAAACTCACCAAATTCCACTTTCCATTAAAGTGTGCAGTATTTAGTAATCTTTCTCTTCTCCAATGAATCATGCAAATAAAACGTTTTGAGCCCCACGTTCCATGTAAAATGGGGAGGGACTGTTAGCCTAGATAACCTCTGAGGTCCCTTATAGTTCTGAATTTAAGAGCTACTACAGAAGGAGGGTAAAGTAGTGATGAGAGACTGCAATTATTTGGAAGTATCTTTTTCTAGGAACTCAGAAATTATTGCCTTCCTATCATTTTTGGTCTTTGAAAATGGAAGAATTAAAAAATAATAGTTATTACGGGCTTGATTATAACCAATAACAAGGAACTGGATGTTCAGGTAGAAATGATGGACACCTTAGGAGTAAGCGATTATTTTGTCAAGTTCATGACAGATTTTGAAAGGAATACAAGGCATAATTGCACACATACTTTAATATTACGGGTAAATTTGAAGGAATAGAAAGAAAAAAATAACTAGGTATCCAATAACTAAGATTCTGAAGGGGAATTAGCTTGAAAGGCAAATTGGACATTCTTAAAAATTAGCTTTTGATGACAGAAAAGCAAATGATTCTGTTAGGCGATTAATGAGGGGATTTTGTTGGAGAAAGTATGGGAGTATTCTCTAAAAAGTTTGATGTGGACTTCCACTTCTGGGAGCCAAGAGTAACAGGTGAGTTTCTCTTACTCTCCCTTATTAACCACTGAAAGCCTAGAAAATATCACCCCAGGAAACACCCTGGAACAGCTGAACCAGAAGAAAGATGAGGTACAGTAATCCAGTAGCCCAGGTAGCTTGAGGGATTAACTAGAAAGACCCCTCTTACCCTGGGGGAATGGGAGCAGTACAGAAAGGGAGGCATCCCAGCAAGCTAGTGGAAAGCCCCACCTCAGCATACCAGGAGGAGATCCTGAAGCCCAGGTGGTGGAGCAGGCAAACACCAACACCCAGACCCAGAGTGTCTCACTGAGGGTGGGGTAACTGGTGGAAACCAGCTCAAAAAACCACCAGGTGCCTCAGCATTCTACACCAAATGTCTCTCCTAGTGCCTCAGCAAAAATAAGGAAAGCAGAACTCCAAGGGGCCCCAGGTGGATAAACACTCTATAACCATCTAAAAGGAGCTGAAGAAAGAAAAAAGGAAGGAAAGGCTTGGGTGAGCAGGACATCTCCAGGAGCCACACTACCCAATCCTGCCCCTGGAGTTCCAGTATTGCTGATTCCAGCCCAACACCAGGTAAGCTGCCAGAATCCTACAGCCTCCAACTGCCAATATTGGAGGCCCCAGCACACAAAGCCAGTGACCAGGCCCTAGGCTCCCAACACAAAAAGCTTGGGTCAGTGCCCTCTGCTCCCCAGAAGGAGAGCTCAATCTCTTTAAAGGCCAGGAAATAAGCAAACACCATGAGCAAAAAGAAATGTACAATAGATTCTTATTATGGGAAGAGTGAAGATCAAGGCAGAAATTCTGAAGAGGACAACATTGTCAACAAACCCACATCTGGAACCTCAAAAGGGAATATGAACTGGTCTGAAGCCCAAAAAGCCTTCTTAGAAGAGCTCAGGAAAGATTTTAAATGTCAAATGAGACAGGTAGAAGAAAAAATGGGAAAAGAAATGAGAGGTATGCAAGAGAAAGTCAATAGCATGGAAAAGGAAGGACAAAAATTAACTGTAGAAAACAAGTCCTTAAAAAATACAATTGGCCAACTGGAAAAAAAGTACACTGAAGAAAACAAGTCCCTAAAAAATACAATTGGCCAAATGGGGAAGGAGGTACAAAATCTAATAGAAGAAAACAATTTGTTAAAAATTAGAATTGAGCAAATGGAAGCTAATGACTCTATGAGAGAGCAAGAATCAGTCAAGCAAAAGCAAAAGAATGAAGATAAATGAAAATGTAAAATACCTCACTGGTAAAACAACTGACCTGGAAAATTGATCCAGAGAGAAAATTTTAAAATTATTGGTCTACCTGAAAATCATGATGAAAAAAATAACTTGGACAGTATCTTTCAGGAAATCATAAAGGAAAACTGCCCTGAGGTCCTAGAACCAGAGAGTAAAATAGCCATAGAAAGAATCCACCGTTCACCTCCTGAAAGAGATCCCAAATTGAAAACACCAAGGAATATAGTAGCCAAATTCCAAAATTACCAGGTCAAAGAGAAAATACTGCAAGCAGCCAGAAAGAAACAATTTAAATATCATGGAACCACAGTCAGGATTACACAGGACCTTGCAGCTTCTACATTAAAAGACCATAGGGCATGGAATATGATATTCTGTAAGGCAAAGGAGCTTGGATTACAACCAAGGATCAACTGCCCAGAGAAAATGAGCATGATCTTTCAGGGGAGGAGATAGATATTCAAAGAAATAGGGGACTTCCATACCTTCCTGATAAAAAGACCAGAGCTCAATAGAAAATCTGATCTTCAAATACAAGACTCAACAGAGACATAAAAAGGTAAACAGGTCAGAAAGTAACAACATGTTATTAATAAGGGCAAACTCTTTACACCCCTACAAGGGAAGATGACACTTGTAACTCTTGAGAACTGTATTATTATTACACCATGTTAAAGGGGGTGAGTATAAATTGACTTTGATGTAATGATGAAAAAAAATCTAATCAAGCAGGTTAAATGGATCCAAGTAAGTGAATTAATCTGACCTAAGAAAATGTACTGAGAGAAAAGGAAAGGAGGAGGCAGACAAGGTAAATTACATCACAGGAAAAGGCACAAAAACCTATTACAGCAGAGGGAAAGAAGGGAGGGAGATGAGCATTGTTTGAACCTTACTCTCATCAGATTTGGCTTAAGAAGGGTATAACATAATCAATCAGTTAGGTATAGAAATCTAACATGCCCTATAGGCAGTAGGTGAGAAAAGGGGAAAGAAAAGGGAGGGGCTAAAAAAGGAGGTGGGACTGAGGGAGGTGATGGTCAAAAGTAAAATATTAGTGAAGAGGGAAAAGGAGAAAGGAGAAAGGAAAGCATTAACGGGGGGGGAAAGGATGAAAAGAAAGACACAGGTAGTTATCATAATTGTGAATGTGATATATACCATTGTGCTATAAGAAATGATGAGTAAGCATACTTCAGATAAACCTGGAAAGACTTGTATGGTTTGATGCTAAGTGAAATGAGCAGAACCAGGAGAATGTTGTACACAGTAACAGCCACATTGAGTGATGACTGACTTTGACAGACTTTACCCCTCTCAGCAATACAAGGATCTAAGACATCTCCAAAGGTCTCATGATGAAATATGCTATCCACATCCAAAGAAAGAACTATGGAGTTTGAATGCAGATCAAGGCATACTATTTGCTATTTTTTTCTTCTGTTGTGTTTTGTTTCTTCTTTCTGGTAGTTCATCCTATTAGTTCTAATTCTTATTTACAACATCACTAATGTGAAAATACATTTAATAGGAATATATATGTATAGCCTATTAGATTGCGCACCATCTTAGGGAGGGAGATACAAGAGAAGGGAAGAAAAATTTAAAACTCAAAACTATGGAAGTGATTGTTGCTAAATCAAAATAAATTAATATAAAGAGGGAAAAAAGTTTGATGTGTCTGATCAGGTTATAAAAGACATAATGAAGAGGGGAGGAAGGGCAGGTAACTGAGGATGAATACAGAAGAGTGGCATGATCTCTAAGAATGTTCAGAACACTAAAGCCCAGAACATACTGAGACTGGAGTTGTGTTCTATGGACAACAACAAGAGCTTTGTTATTATTCTGCAAGCTGAATAGAATCAAACAAAGGATCATATCTCTGCTTGGTTTAGATGTGATCATGGTAGAAGACCATAAAAAAAAAAAGAAATAACTGTCCAACTCCTACTTTGCGACTGTTTTCTGCCCCACAGACAATAATCTTCATGCTGGGAAAAATAAGACAAAAATATTTAATGGAAAACTGAAAGTCCTAGACAGTATTTTTGGAATTTCAGCAAGGCATTTAGCAAAGTTGCTGATGCTATATTGAGTATAGGAAAGAAAGAAAGAAAGAAAGAAAGGAGATAGGAGGGAGGAAGGAAAGAAAGAAGGAAGGGAGGGAGGGAGGCAGGGAGGAAGGGAGGGAAGGAAGAAAAGAAGGAAGAGAGGAAGAAGGGAGGAAAACACGAAGGAAGGAAACAAGCAAGCAAGGAAGGAAGGAAACAAGCATTTGTTAAATAGCTACTATGTGCCAAGTATTGTGCTAAACAGCTTATATGTTATCTCATTTGATCTTCACAACTCTGTAAGGTAAATGTTTTTATCGTCCCTGTTTTACTGATAAGGAAACTGAGGCTAAGAGAGCAAATGAGACTTGCCCAGGGTCACACAGCTGCTAAGTATCTTAGGCAGGATTTGAACTAAGACCATCCTGACTCCAAGTCCAACGTTCTATATACTACACCACCTAGCCTAGAATGTAAGATGGAAGATGGAAGACATTAGAACAGAAATGGTTTTTAGAATATACTCAAGATGAAAGCTTTTGTTTTTTCCAGTGGGGGGATGAGAGACACAGGGAGAAGAAGTGATTTTATCAGTGTCAAAAAATGAGTCAGCATCTAAGACATGTTTAGAACCCAGCTTAGAGTCAGGAAAATCTGATTTGAAATTCTGCCTTGGACATTTAGTAGATGTCAGACTCTGGGGAAACCACTTCTACAAAATTTGGTATTGGACTTCATGACCTTTAAGGTCCATTCTAGATATTGCTCATGATCCTTTGATCTCAGTTCTCCTGACTCAACTTCACACTTTTTCTATTAACTCCCTTCTGTTAATTGAAATACACAGATATGGAAAAATTCCAATGTGTGTAGATAAAGATAGTACTACCCCCTTCTATATGTGGACATTTTTGTTACTGAAAGGTATAGAAAAGAACATTTACATAATTTAAAGTGAAAAAAAATCAGCTTGAGAAGAAACACAGATTCTCAGTTTAAATGGTGAGAGACAGGGGCTTTCCGGAGGACCTGAAGGTAACTAACTTCTTAGAGAAATGTACTGAAGGGATTTGTTTGAAGACAGAGCAATAACAGGTATAATGCTATGGTCCATCAGCTAATTCACATGTGACAATTTTCAGAGTGTTAAAGGTTAGAAATGAGAAATTATAAAAATCAATAACAAATTGATAACAATAGATTTTATACAGTGTGGTATCTTACAGACAGGTAAACTGTCATGTTTCACATCGTATTAAAGATGTGTCCCTACTTGTAAGTGATCCTGATTTGACGCACTGGAAGATGTAAAAAGAACAGGAAGGATGGAGGAGTAAGAAATGACAGAAAAGGCAGTAGCAGGAAAGAAAGCTGGGAGTACAAAGATCAGGAGACAAAAGGCACAGGAAGTTATGAGAGGAACTGCTTATAGAAGACTAAATAAAAGAAGCTGCCAAGGGCTGAGTCTTCTGAGAGAGATCTGACTGAATCCTGATCCCCTGAAGTTTCTGAAAGCTCATTGGAAGGAAGCTGAATGATGCTGCTGTGGGTAGAGTTGTCTGGACTTCTTGTTGTCTAGCACCATGAAAAGCCTGAGAGGGAAGAAATCTCTTTGGGTTGGCTATGTACTCTCATCTCATACTGCCCTACATGGTAGGAGGGTCAGAAAGAGGGGGAAGGATAGGCTTTGCATAAGATTTGCTGTGAGAAAAGGTTCTTGCTGTTTGTCCTTGTTCTCAAAAAAGATCATGACATCAGGAAGGTGATGCCATGACTTGCAACTAAATTGGATTTAAATGAGGGAGGGCTGTGCAAAGTCACCAGCCTCACTTTCTCCTCTGGAACCATTTGGGTCCAGTGAGAAGATCTAGATCAGAAAGACTGGAGATGGCTCTGTATGTAGTGAGAGGGCCTTTTAAGCTAAGGTCTTTCTTTCCCAGGTCTCACTCTGACTGAGGTAATGCCCATTTAGTGATTAAGGCTTCAGAAGAATTGAGGCAGGGAATGGCCTTTTTACTTAGTGAAAAATTATAAATAAATAAATTTATGTCTTTAAATTGATCTGAAAGGGGAAGACCCTCAGAGTTTCTGGCCAAAATGGAAACAATTGCTATTTACATTTACTCTAAGCCAATTAGGGACCAAACAATGAAGAGGTACAGCTTTGGCTGGGCCCTATTGTTGGCCAATCAATGACAGAGTGATTTGGCATGCTCCTTAAGACAGAAATCTATTCCCTAAATGATATATATGCAGTTTTTAGATTAAGCAATGAAAGCTATCTATAATCATATGAAAAAGTGCTCTAAATCACTATTGATTATAAAAATGCAAATCAAAACAACTCTGAGGTACTGCCTCATACCTATCAGGCTGGCTAATATGACAGAAAAGGAAAATGATAAATGTTGGAGAAGATGTGGGAAAATTGGAACACTAATGCATTATTGGTGGAGTTGTGAACTGATCCAACAATTCTATAGAGCAGTTTAGAACTATGCGCAAAAGGCTATAAAACTGTGCATACACTTTGATCCATCAATACCACTACTAGGTCTGTATCCCAAAGAGATCGTAAAAAAGGGGAAAGGATTCACATGTACAAAAAATATTTATTGCTGCTCTTTTTGTGGGGTCAAAGAATTGGAAATTGAGGGAATGCCCATAGATTGGGAAATGGCTGAACAAGTTATGGTATACAAATGTAATGGAATACTATTGTTCTATAAGAAATGATGACCAGGTGGATTTCAGAAAAACCTGGAAAGACTTATATGAACTGATGCTGAGTTAAGTGAGCAGAATCAGGAGAACATTGTACACAGTAACAGCAACACTGTGTGATGACTAACTATAATAGACTTAGCTCTTCTCAGCAATACAATGATCCAAGACAATTATAAAAGACTCGTGATGGAAACCACATCCAGAAAAAAAGTTATGGAGTCTGAATGCAAACTGAAGCATACTATTTTCACTTTGCTTTTTGTTTTTTTTTCTTTCTTGTGGTTTTTCCCTTTTCCTCTGATTCTTTTTTCACAACATGATTAATGTGGTAATATGTTTAACATGACTGAACACATATAACCTATATCAGATTGCTTGCTGTCATGGGGAGAGAGGGAGGGAGAAAAAATGGAACTCAAAAATTTCTTTTAAATGAATGCTGAAAACTCTCTTTACATGTAATTGAAAAAAATACTATTAAGGAAACAAAGAGAAAGAAATCTAGCATGTAAACCCTAAGATATCTTTCGAGGTTTCAGCAATCAAAATTTGCATTCCATTAGGCATATATGAGGCTGGATATTATGCTGTAAGTGGACAGAGGGAAAGGAAAGAAGAAAGTAAACAAGAGGAGAGGAGAGGAGAGGAGAGGAGAGGAGAGGAGAGGAGAGGAGAGGAGAGGAGAGGAGAGGAGAGGAGAGGAGAGGAGAGGAGAGGAGAGGACAGGAGAGGAGAGGACAGGAGAGGAGAGGACAGGAGAGGAGAGGACAGGAGAGGAGAGGACAGGAGAAAGAAAGAAAGACGGAGCTGCTTTGCCTAACTACAACTGGCCAGTTGGGTCCCCAGTGGGGCAGTTCAGACTACTTACAAGTTGTTGTTTGTTCTTCATTCTCAAAGAGGACCATGACATCAGGAAGGTGATGTCATGACTACAAGTGAGTTGAATTTAAGTGAGGGACGGCTGTGAAAAGTCACCTGCCTCACATTCTCCTCTAGAGCCATCTGGGTCCAGTGGCAAGATATAGGTCAGGATGACTAGTGATGGCCCCTGTGAGGAAAGATATGGCTTCACTAAGAGCTAACTGGATAAAATAGAGGGTTAGTCTTGAAGTTGGCCTCCAACACTAACAAAAAAATAATTATGGGAAAGTTATTTAGTTTCTCTGGACCTCAGTTTCCGTATCAATAAAATGGGCACAATAGTACTTCACAAAGTTACTTGAAAGCTCACATCTTATAACGTATATCAAGTGTCTTGCCACCCTTTAAGTTCTATACACTTGTGTTGGTTGGGATCTCTATCATTACAAGGGTCACCAATGGTGGATCAGCAATCACATGTATAAAGTTCAGATTTGATGACCTTCATTCTTAAAAATATTTTCTTATCACTAACCTTGAGATTTGATTGCCTGTTGAATCTTTGTTCTTTACTAATGATTTTTCTCTTTAGTTCCCAGCCTAAAGACCATTCTCCTCATTAGAGGAAATAAAAGCAAAATAAGATTTGAATAGTTCTGTCCTCTTTTCGCACCGTCATATCTGTCCCAGGGATTTGATCTAACTCTTGTACACACTATAGCTCAGTTGTCCCACGTATATTTACCTTCATTTACCTGACCTTCCTTCCAGCTTCCAAATATATCTTTTTAAAAATCTTAGTTGTTTGCTTAATTCTTTGTAGAACAACATTCATTTTTTTAAAGAATTTCCCCTGTTCTATCTCATCAGGACCACTCATGTTTTATTTTATTTTTTTTCTGTTAAGAGCATCCTATTCTCTTTATATTTGTAAAGCACTTAGCACTCTGCCTGCACAAAGTAGGCACTATGTAAATACTTATTACCTTTCCCCTTCCCCTCTTTAACCTAATTCCACTGTATAATATCAGTCTATGCCTTCTTTTTTATCCTATATCTTCACTTTTTGAAATCCTGTCTTAAAATCTATGGTATACTTTGGGCTATATTCACCATGCCCATACTTGGACCATGAACTTTATAATTTCATGATAACAATGCAGGTCATTGTACTCCCTCTTTCTAAAAGCTACCTTTTCTCCTTATGTTCTCATTTCTGCCAAGGACACCAATATCATTCCAGTTACCTAGGATTACAATGTCAGAAAAATCCTCAAGTCTTCCCTCTTCTTTGCCTCATCTAAACAGCCATGAGTCTTGTCAATTCTTTCTCCATCATATATCTCTATAACCCCTTCTCTCTACTCATACAACCACCACCAATGTTCAAGTCTTCATCTCTTCATCTCTCCATAACAGCTTGTAAACTGGCCTCCCTCCCTCCTTCCAGTCTCTCTCCTCTTTAGTTCACTGTCTACATCAAAGACAATTGATTCCTGAAACACAAATCTGACCACGTCAGTTCCCTGTGGAGGAATTTCTTTCAGGTTTAAGACGAATAATACAAAATCCTTAATCTGGCATTTAAGTCCCTTCACAACTGCATTCCAACATATCCTTCCATAATGATTTTTCCCATTACTGCAACTCCACGTTCTCTATGTACCTGTCAAACTGCCCTACCTGCATATCATTGTACATGACACTCCATTTTTTGCCTCCTTGCATTTTCACAAGTGGTCCCTCATGCTTTAAATGGGCTCCCTCTTCACTTTTATGTATTGCGATCCCTACTGTCAGTCATTTCTCAGTTCAAGTGCCACTTCACATATAAAGGCTTTCCTGATTCCCATAGTTGTTAGTGCTTACCCCTCAAATTACTTTGTAAATACTACACACACACACACACACACACACACACACACACACACACACACACATTTGTACTTATTGTTTTCCTCTAGTAGACTATAAGCTCCTAGGGGCAGAAGATGTTTCATTTTTGTCTTTATATGTCATCAGTGTCTAGTCCAGTACATTCTATATAGTATGTATTAATAAATGCTTATTGAATAGATGAATAAATCACTTCTTTCCAAGGTTTCCACTATTTCTCCTTGACAAATAGTTCCTTCTTATTTGTGAAAACAAGGTTCAGAATAATAACTTCCCATGATCATGATGCTACTCTGTGAAGGATGAAGTTATCGGCAAGATAAATTCAGAAATTGAATGTAATGCAATGCAAGTCAACATTTACTACATGGAAAATACTGTTAGGTGCTGGCAAAACAAAGATGAAAACATCAGATAGCCTCTGCCCTCAAGAAAGTTATATTATCTATTTCTCTGCTTTTAGCAGGGAGAGGCTTCCTGCAAATGAGCAATTACTTTCAATCCCCCAGTAGTACTATATTTCCTCCAAGGCAGTTTTGCAGTCAGTTAGCAGACTTCATCATCCTGGTTCTTCCTCCTAGCCAGGTAGTCTGTAGTATATTTCCATCATAATCTCTCTTTTTTTCTCCCTCAAATGTTCTCTACCATGCTTTCCTTTTCTAGTTTCTGTTTCTTTTTCTCCACAAAGGAGTAAGTATTCTTGATATGTCCTTCTATTTCACTACCTCTTATCCTCAACTGTCTTCCTGGTGAATAAGTATAACTTCCATTGCCATATTACACTTAGAGATGCCAGTCTATCAAGTTTCAGTTGTAGCTATGAGGTCATTTAATATCTTACATTAAGATCTCAAGTTCACTGTCTATTACCCACACTTTGTTCATTTATGCTTAGATAATCTAATGATGTAGATATTATCACCATTCCTTTCACAGGATAGTGTCTCCTCTAAATTATTGTAACTCTCCACTGTGATTCTTTCCCCTTAGTTGTAGCTTTGACTATCTGTTATATGTTTCAAGAGGTACATTTTTTCCCATCTCTATTTTCATTTTAAAAACCTTTTCATCATATCCATCAATCTATAGGCAATATGATCTTTCTGACCCTCATTTGATGAATTCCATTAATGGTCAAGATCATATCATATCAATCTGTGCAAGAAAGCCAAATTCCATTTCTGGCATTGTCTTAACCTGTCATTCACTTCCTGCCATATCACCTTTCTATTATAAAATAACAAAAACAAAAGAACAACAATAATTTATTTATAAAGCACTTAAAGATTTACAAAATGCTTTCTTCAATCAGTAGCAATTAACAAAAACCTGTGCCTTTAAGATCCTCAAATTTCCTGCTCCAAAATTCTTAGTCCCTAGAGATGCTTTCTAAGTTCAATCTAGCAATATCAGTTGTTGCCATGTTAATTATGAGATAGATAGTGGTTGACAGATTTTAATTCTCCATAAAATCCTAAAAATATAATCCCCAAAGATTTTATACCATTTAGTTGTTTATGATAATCTCTGGGATTCTTCTCTTCTTTCCATAACCAATATTTCTACATGTATCAGTTCTAGGAATTCTTGTGGGTCCTAATCATTCTATGGAACATAGGAAGATGCCTGCTTCTAGAAGGATAATGCTTTACCCTTTCCTGGAAGAATTTCAAGTCTATGACATAGCAACAATAATTCAGAAGGTTTTATCATCACCATCACAATCTTCCACCCTCCAGCTTGCTGAAGAAGGGTTAAATCATGTTTTGGCTTCTCAGATTACTTTTCTTTGTCTGTCTTGATGCATTTGTTCCATTATTTCAAGAAAGACTTCTTTCTCCAAGATAAGGTGAAAAGCAGAGAAGCATTTCTTCAGCCTTTCCATTTATTGATGTACACATACATCATTATCAATTGACTTTGGAAGAAAAATAAATATAAAACAATTAATGCAAGTCATTGAAATATTTCCTTTGCTTTTCATACCTGATGAAACTGAATTCTTCAGTTCTCTATAGCTTTTACTGCTAACTACTGCTAACTACTGTATCCAGCTGTTTGCTTACTGCACCTGCATACTCCACTGGGCACTCTGAGCCTGGAGACTTTATGCAAAGCTATAAAACAAAGGTAAAAAAGTTTCCTGACCTTTCTTGTCCAGGTGGCTTTGATCTACAGTTTTCATATCCCTGCCAACACTTCATTGCAAAGAGGAATCAAGATGTTCAAACCCTCTTGCTTTATGACTAAGGAAACTGGGGCACAAAGATGTGAAGGGTTTTGCTGAAGTTCATAGTGGCAGAACCATAGCTAAAATGCAAGACTCCTTGTATCCACTACTTTAGCTGAGATTTGGAGAGATTGAGAGTATACCTAAACCCTGCAGACTCCTTTTCCTCAACTCCTTTCATCTCTAACCAAGAAACTTAAGTCCTTGGCTCTCATATAAAGAGTTATGAGAGGATACACAAGGCAAATATGTGAAGAGACTTTGGCTTCTTTCTATGGGCTCTTAGGGTCATTTGTTTTCTACACCTGGTTGTGAGGATTCAGGTAGAATTTTGATCCCCGAGGGTATCTCAGTCCCCAGCATTTCATATCTCCTGCTCATTCTGAGCTTCCCACAACTTTCTCTTCTGACCACTGGTCAGGTATAAGTGAATCAGAAATTCAGAGATTTTCTGTTGTGCATTTTTAGGGCATTTAAAGTTTAAAGTAAAGGCCAAACATAGATTTCAGATAAGCTCCTAGAATGCCCCTGGGCTCACATGTCTACAGGAAACAAAATGATTGAAAAAAAAAAACAACCCTGGAATCTTTCAGCTCTGGGATCTACCACTACAACCTGTGCCAGGTGGTAGACACTGATTGAGAGCCCAGCATCCATAATCTTAATTTATTACAAAGGAAGAAGTCCATGGTGGATGTTCAACTAAATCAGGTGGTTTGAACATCCTTCTTTGTGAGAGTCGCTGTTCACTGATATTTTTTTCTTAATAGAATTAAAAGAAACAATTCAAGTGATAATTATTTACTAGTTAACAAGTTAAGGAATAATAGTTAAGGAATATCACAATATGATCGCCATTTTATCTCCACACTGTATGCCACTGAAATCTATATTGTGTGGGGCAGCTAGGTGGTACAATGGATAGAGCACCAGCCCTGAATTCAGGAAGACCTGAGTTCAAATATGGCCTCAGACACATAACACTTAACTAGCTGTGTGACCCTGGGCAAGTCACTTAACCCCATTGCCTAGCCAAAAAAAAAAAAAAGAAAGAAATCTATATTGTGTATGTGTATATATAGATATATGTATATATGTGTATAAGTATATGTGCATATGTTTGTGTGAGTATATACATACATACATACATATATACACATACACATAATGTATGTACACACACACACACACACACACACACACACACACACAAAAACAGCTATCTTAAATTACAATTTGTTTTCCATGCCCCAGCTTTTGATATTTAATATAAAACCACTCATCTCTCAGCTCATTCCTTGAGGTAGGGAGGGAACATGGTATATAGAGAATTTTCAAATGGCCAACATGTAATTGTCCATACTCTATTCTTCTTACATATCAAGATAAATGAATTTGTATTCTTCAGCAGGATGCTATTACAAAAAGTTCCCATCCATAAATAAGTGTCATGTTACACTCACTGCATGAAGCACAAAGTTTGAAGCTGCCTTCTCATGGGTTGAGGGGAGATTTTTTTGTAAGATACAAACTAACACTGGTGGTCAGCATTACCTCAGGGAGCCATCATTCAAAAACAGTCTTGTAGAAGGTGATAGACCCATAATGTATTGCTTTATATGAAACCCCTCCTTTCAATAATGCTTAACTAAATTACAGCATGCCATTCCAATGCTAACTGCATTCAGAAATGTGGCACGTGGGCACTCAGAGAAAGCTGTGTAAACAAACCAGTATTTTCATTTAGTTATGATTTATACCCCACTGATCACCTCAAATCCGAAAGGATTTGAGGTGACATGCAAATAAGCTAGATAAATCTTAACGCATTCAATGGTATCTCCTAATTTTGAGCTCTCTCCCTCTTGTTGTAATAAAACTACTTTTGGTGTATTTTTCTTAAGTTATGATGCCACATTTTCCTAAGTGATGCAGCCAGTATTTTGCCAAACTTTCATTGTAATCATTGATGTGCCTCTTTGTTTTCCTTGCACTGGTTCATAAAGCTTTTTATTTTGCTCCTTGCTCCTACTCACCACTACCCCTGTCCAAAAATCCTCTTTGCAATATAATTATAATTTGCAAATATATTGTTGACATATTTACGTACAATCTTTGTTTATCAGTCACATCCTATTCCCCTCCCCCTCCCAGTACCACTGTTTTCTCATTTTCTACCATAGTTTATTGCTCCCTTCTTTGTTCACACTTCCATATGTCATATGTGTGACACAAAGCTGAAGTAGCTTAGTTTATAGGCCATGAAATTTTGATGATACTTAGGTTAATTTTGCATGAAGATCAAGGAACCAGAGCCACAGAAGGCATTCATAGAAACTATGTAGACAGTAGAAGATAACTGTCTCATTGAACTGCATCCAGAGCTGTGCCTGAGATTACTTCCAATTATATTAGACACCACGCATTTACCTCAAATCATTGTTTCTCTTCCCTGAAGCTTCGCTATAATTTTTAAGTGGCAAACTCCATGGAATTGATCAATTTATTCATTGCAAACATAGAGCTCAGTCTGATGCATCTGGAAGTTTCTAGCTGAACTAAAGAGGCTTAACCATTGAAACATAGTATTTTTCCTCTTTATGATTATTTGTCAAATTTCATTTGTCAAATACTTACAAAACCTAGAGATTTCCTGAAGGTCATTATATAAGACAAGCATGCCCAATTCTAAAGACATTTTTAGAGAGTGAACCATAGATGCCTTGAGGATTATCATGAGGCAGTAAGGAAAATATCTCTTATAGGTATGATATGTGTGTTTGTGTGTGTGTGTGTGTGTATCCATATGTGTCATCCAAATATATAGATATGACCAACAGTTAGCATGGCTAGATATTACCTGAAGTCTGGCCTTCTATTATGGAAAGAAGGCGAACAAGGGTTGAGCATGCAGCACCAGCACACTGAGGGCAGACAAGGTCTAGGACAGCTAGGGCTAAACAATCTCTCCCCCAAAGTCCAGGAAGGATATCAGGCTAGAATTATATCTATCTGCCGCTCCTCAAATATTTCTGGTCTGGGGGAATAAGCCTGGGTTCAGTAGGAAAGCCACTTCCTCATCATTCTTAAGGGAAACAATCACTTCACCAGATCAGTGCCTTCCCACCAAATGTTGTTTACACAAAATTCCATCATAAATAGCAAATTGCAAGCAAACCCATTTATCAAAAACTAAGAGAAACTAGAGAGGTTATACAGATTTTGATATACCAAATCAAAGACAAGAGTGAATGAGCTCTTTGACTGGGAGCAAGATGAGATCTTAGCTTAAAAAGGAAAAGAGAGAACTAGCTAACTCAGCTGTAGACTATGTGGAGTGGAGAAGTTTGTGAAGATTAGAAAGACAGTAATGTGAAAGGCCAAACAGAGAATATGAAAGGTAATATGATAATTTTGATCTCTTGGGCCATGGTTTTAGTCCCTTGCTGTGCTCTTCCAGCTTTGGAGAGAAGACAACTTGTGCCTGCTCCCTAAGAAGCTAGCATTGCCCAGGACCTCCTCCCTTTCCCTTCTCTCTCTAGAAGGCTAGATCCCAGAACTCTTCAATTTGGGAATGCTTGAGATACAGCCCTCAAGATGAATCCCACTTTCTCCCTAGGACCAATATATTCCACAGGACTCATAGCACCAAAAACTTGTAGTCCATCTCTAAGCATTCCAAGGAACCCTTTTGTCACCCCAGAAAATCATATATGCCTCTAGTTTTATGGTACCATTCTAAGTGCCTGGAAGACAAATGTCTTTCAAAACTCAAGATCTAGCAATTTCCCTTTTTTGTCAATTCATGCAATTCCCATGTTTCTCTGGCTCAAGGTAGCCATAGAAGAAGAAGAAGGAATGTCCTCAGAGATGATCTGCTCTCTGATGTCCTTCAAAAAGGGGTAAAAAAGCCCAAAAGGGCCCTCCCAAAAATTCTGTTAAGTCTTGCTTAAAAGGTTTACATATGAAAGATCTCCAACCCAACAGAACAAGCCAATGAATTCATCCCTAATCAGTAAGATATAATCAAAGTCTCTAAGTCTATCAAATTGTTCAGTGTACTCCCTCATCAATATCTTATATTTGTAAGATGAAAAGTATGTGTGTGTGTGTGTGTGTGTGTGTGTGTGTGTGTGTGTGTGTGTGTGTGTATTGTGCCATGGATTAATGTTTTATGATAGTTCTTATATCTCATCTAATAAAACACTGATCTCATTCTTTTTAAAGATTTAATATTTTTTTCTGAACATAAAGATCAAAAAATAACATTTCCATACACTTGGCAGAAAAAGAGAATTCTATGAAGCCATAATCTCCATTTCATATTGCTTTCCTTTTTTTAAGGTGTAAGTGCTACAATGGAAAGAATGTTGAACTTAGAAGCAGATGCTATAAGTTCAAGTCTGACCTCAGATGCTTACTAGCTGCATGAATTTGGACAAATCACTTAACTTTTTTCAGTTTCAGCATTCTCAAAGGGGAACAACAGAAGGCCAAATTAGATCATTTATGTAAAACACTATGCTCAATAGTAAAATGAAGATAATTATATTGCCAACCTCCCAAGGTTGTTATGAGTATCAAATGAGATAATATTTGTAAAGCACTTAGAGTGCCTAACACATAGTAGGCACTATACAAATGCTAACTATTATTATTATCATTATTTTTATTATCACCATAATCATTGTTATTATTATCATCATCATCATCATCATTGTGAATTATAAGCCAATTTCCAGATATTGTACCCTATTAAGTCAATGAGCATATTCTTAGGCAATTCTATTAACCTGTCCCAATATAGTACATTCTATATTACCTTAACTATTCCCACTGTGTTTTTCAATCTTCTATTGTATCTGTAATCCCACTCACAGGGTTTAATCAAAATATCATAAGCCCTTAATGAATTGCAGTATTCATAAAGCAATAAGTGGTATTTTTCAAGTATCATATTCATATTTTTGTAATGTTTAACTGCAGTGTGACTTAAAAAAGCTCCAGATCAATGGATATGAAGCAAGTAACAGCATATCAAATATCAACAATAAATAGCATTGCATTGCACAATAATTAGAAGTTCAGTAATAGTGCCATATTACCATCATTAATTAACAAGTAATGCAATATATGGATGCAATAAATCAAGCACAATAAAAGCTGGTACAAAAAGAGGAAAAAGGAAAAATGAGTACAATCCAAATTAAAAGAGATACAGAATTAAAGCAGCAAAACAAAATCCAACAGACAAATTCAGTGAGAAAAGAATAGAAAGTGGCATAACTAGAAAATAAAAGTGTACTTCAAAAAATTGTATATCAATCCAGCAAATGACAAATTAAAACTGAAAAAATGAATAGCAATTTTTTTTCTCAAAAATCATCAGTGCAGTGTTGAACACAGGCTATAAAGAAAAAAAAGGATGAATCAATATATGGCATAAAATGAAAATTTAGAAAAAATCTAAATTAAAATTTTTGAAATGTAAGTATCTTCAATGAATATAGCAACAACATAAATTCATTTTAACCAGAACTTCTTACATTACTGCTAAATACAGTGAAGATAGCTAAAGATGAATACATACATCTATGATTCTAAAGTGAAGAAGCTAGATTTCTCAGTGGTTAGAGCCCTGGACCTGGATTGAGGAAGACCTGAGTTCAAATATGACCTCAGAGTAGTTGTGTACCTCTGGGCAAGTCACATAACCACTGTTTGCCTTATTCATTAGAGAAGGAAATTGCAAGCCACATCACTATCTTTTCCCAAGAAAATCCCATGGAAAGCATGGTCCACAGAATAATGAAGAGTCAGACACAACTGAAGGACTGAACAACATAAATCTACATGTGTGTGTGTTTATTCCAATGGACAAGTTCAGGAAAGTTTGGTTATATAGGTGAAGGGCTTTTCTCTTGTATGACCCCACCTTTGGAAGATAGGTTTGCTATTTCCAAATTTCTCTTTTAGCTGGTGAGGGATATGACTTTCCCTTAGTAAACATCTCCACTCTGAAAAGATACAATAATAAGAGGGAACTTGCCTAAGGCTACTTGACTCAGAGAAAAATGTAGGCCCCTACCAGATTGTTTACTCAGTAGCCTAGGAGGAAGGTCCAGAGTAATATGGTAAATTTTTTTTTGCTATTGAAAATGTTATAATAATTATCGATATAAATTATTAATACAAACAATAAAAACCCAAAACATTTCTATTTTATGTAGACACATGTATGTAGCCCCCAAATTACATACCCAGAGAATCACACCCTATCAATCAAACAAATCTAGACAAATCAGATAGACTGTTCTATCTCTCTGTCTCCTAGTCTCTATGTCTCTTTGTCTCTGTTTCTCTGTCTGTCTGATTCTTTCCTCTTCCTTTCTAGATCAAATGAAGGGAACTCATACTTTATGCTTGGACTACAATTCTAAGTGTTTCATATAGTCAGGTCTCAGGGCCTTTCCTTGCTACAGGGAAGTAAGTCTCAATATCTATTTATAATAACCAAGCATTTAATGAAATATGTGTTGAATTCAATTGTAATGTCAGCCACATCAACACAGACTAACATGGATGCAAAGAGGGGACCTGAGCTTCTCTAAAAAAAAAAAAACTTTTAAAAGCAACAAAAAAGAAAGGGCCCACTTGTTCTTCAAGTTTCTGGAGAGAATTTGAACTTGCAATTGCACAGGTTGGGAAGGTAGAATGGAGCCTGAAAATAAGTTAGGTATGAAAAATCAAAATCACATAACAGCACATTCCCGGGTGCCTGGATTATAACAGAAATAAGATGGGAGGCAGCTAAGAATTTTAGTAGCCTACAATTTGGGGGAACTGATCCCATTAAGCCCCAGAATAGGCGGGCACTTTTTTCTCCTTATGATGTGAGGAGAGCATGAGGAAAGATCAGTATGACAGGAAAACTAAAGGTGATTTTGGTAGTTGTTTATGGGGCCTATGAAAAAATGTTCAGGCCATTGGACAAAAAGAAAGGGAGAGAATTTTGTATAAAAACTTTTTTTTAACTCGCATCTACAATTAGTTCATGCAATTCAAAGTTGTACTTCTTAATTCTGTTTTAGTTGATGAAATGTTAAGATTTTACTTAGATTATCTGGAGCTCGTTAACTCAGATGATTAACAATAATAATAAATAATATTTATATAACAATATGTGCCAGTCAGAATCAGAAAGGCATTGGTTAAAATCTTAATAATGATGATAACATTTCTGTAGCTCTTACTATGTGCCAGAGTATTTATAAATATCATCTTACTTGTTCCTCACAACAACCTTAGGAAGCAAGTGCTGTTATTATCCTCATTTTACAGGTAAGAAAACTGAGGCACTAAAAGGTTACATGACTCGCCCAAAGTCACACATCTAGTAAGTATCTGAAGCCAGATATGAATTTAGATCTTCCTGACTGTAGGCCCATTACTTTGTCCACTGCATCTCCTAGCTGCCCTGATCAGTGAAAATGTCAATGAAGCCAAGGCCATAGCATCAATCTCCACAGGTGCCAGGGCCTTATTCTTTGTTGCAAGGCCTCGGAACGTGAGGCCTTTAAAAAGCTTACTCAAGATCACAAATGGAGTGTGGGATGGACTGAGTAGAAAGTATTGGAATGGATCATTCCTTGAAAGAACAAATATTCCAAATGCAGGTCTTCCTGATGGTGGGTCAGTGGCATTGGCTTTACAAAGGATAACATTTCACCCCTTATTGAGGGAAAAAATACCTACTAAAACCATTTCCCACTTCCTGCTAAGCTTTGTTTTAATTACAAGGGAGAATAGCTCGACAATATCCTCAGATTTGATGTCAGATCAGCATTTGCAGGAAATGCTAAGACTAGCAGGGAGGCAAGGATGAATTAGCCTAATTCAGAGACTAATAACATTACATAGTGTACTGTCATCACAACGTTTACATGCAATGCGTCTCAGAAAAGCAAATGTGGATCAATTCTAGTTAAGGTTCTTGCTTCCATTTGGAAAACAGCTGAGGTGATTGTAATGGTTTATACTGTGAGACTCAGAATTTGTTAACTTTAGCTATCAAGTGTGGCTAAAGAATATTAAAAGCACATTAGTCAGAAACCTTCTTCTGTGATATACACAGATCTGTCAGTTCTGAAAATCAATGTTCAAGTTCCTTCTTCCAGGATGGCAGACCAAGGCAAAGGATAGAATAAAATTACAGTTTTCATATTAGGCATATACTCTGTGCTACATAATATAGTATTTGGAGATGTGATACCCTTTTACAAAAATGAAAATCTTTGCCCTCCAGAATCTTACAGTCTATTCTATGTATACAAATAGAAAAAAAAAAGTCCAAAAGCTACCCACAGGAAACTACACATGAGCTAAGCCTTGAAGGAAGCCAAGAATTCTTAAGAGGTAAAGGTGAGCAGAGAATAAACCAAGACCCTGAGGCAGGACAAAATATGTCAATTTAGGGGAACAGCAAGTGGACCAATTTAGTTAGAAAAAGAGCTTGCTTGAAAAGGAGTAATGGGAAATAAACCTAGAAAGCTAGGTCAAGGAGTTCTCATGTTATCCTAGAGATAACAGGGAAACACTGAATAAGAGTGGCAGCTGAGTGAGTGGAGAGAGAGGGACAGATAGGAGATATATTTTGGAGCTAGACTTGATAAGGCTTGGTAATTAATTGAGTTTGGAAGGTAATGGAAATTGTAAAGTCAAGGATGAATCCAAGGTTTTATACGTAGGTAACTAGAATAGGAATATGGAAATTGGGAAGAGAAATGATATCAGAGAACATGCAAAGTCCAATTTGGGACATGATCAGCGTCATGAAATCCCAAGGAGATGAGAGGAATATTTATGAAGTGACCAGTTATGCCAAATGTTGCTGAGAAGGTAAGAAGGATGAGATTGAAAAACAACCATCAGATTTACCAGTTATCTTTTAAGACCTTAGTAGAAATAATTTTATCTGGGCAGCTAGGTATCACAGTAAATAGAGCACCAGCCCTGGAGTCAGGAGGAACCTGAGTTCAAATCTGGTCTCAGACACATATTTCCTTGCTGTGTGATTCTGGGCAAGTCACTTAACCCCAATCACCTCACCAAAAAATAAAACAAACAAACAAAAAATAAAACACCCCAGTGCCTGGCATATATCAGGTGTCTAATAAACGCTTGCTGACTGCCTGCCAGACTGTCAACTAAAACCCTCAGTTCTAAAAAGAAATAATTTTATCAAAGTTGTTATAGTAAGGGTTATTTCTTACTTAGTAGGTACTTAATATTTTTGGAGTGAGTGAATGAATAAATGAATGCATGAGAATCCGCTGAAAGAATGAGCTGGAGAGGACACAGGACAATAAAAATGGTGATGAGCTAATGAAGAACTAGGTCTGGAAGCTAAAAGAATAAATCATAGATACAGCACTACAAGGGACCTTAGAGACCATAGAGTTCAACTCCCTCATTTTATAGATGAGGAAATTGAAGCTCAGAAGGGTTGTGTGAAGTCATTTTTCCAAGATTACAGGGCTAGTAAGCTGCTGAGACAGGATTTGAACTCAGGTCTTCCTGATTCCAAGCCTAGAACTGTAATTCCTGTACCATACAATCTCTCAAGAAGATGAAACTATAAGGGCAGCTAGGTGGCCCAGTGAATAGAGCACCGCCCCTGAAGTCAAGAAGGCCTGAGTTCAAATATGGCCTCAGACCAGTCACTTAACTCCAACTGCCTCACCAAAAAAAAAAAAAAAAAAAAAAATGAGACTGTGCTGTGCAGATTTAATGAAGGGCCCTGTTAACCAGTGAGAAACAGAGAGTACTGAGAACATAGGGTGAAGCAAAACAAGAAGGTAATCTAGGGCTACCTAATTGGAAAGAAGAAAAGTATATTTTTTTTAGGCAATCGGGGTTAAGTGACTTGTCCAGGGTCACACAGCTAGTGAGTGTCAAGTGTTTGGTCTGAGGCTGAATTTGAACTCAGGTCCTCCTGACTTCAGGGCTGGTGGTCTATCCACTGGCCACCTAGCTGCCCCAGAAGAAAAGTATTGAAAGCCACTTTCATTTACTTCATAATTTTATAGGAAAAGGTCTTGATACTCATAATAATCTAGAAAAATTGAAAAAAAAACCTATCAGAGCCATCTCCATTATCCTTCTCTTGCTATACAATTAGAGTCAGACAGAGAAATTTCATTTGCCTAGGGCATTGCTGTATATACTTTTAGTGTCTGACCTGCAATGTTCTGTGTCTCCTTCATCAGCTTAGTCCATGCATCCTAAGAGTTTATTTCTCACAGAGTACATTTTCTTATCATTAATAACACCTTCTTTAAAAAAAAAAGAAAGAAAAATACCTTACAAAAATGTCACCTTAGTTTCACCACAATGATTCGAGTGACCAATTATTCATCCATCCTAAAGAAGAGATCCGTTTTAGTAAATTAATTATTGAATTTGTAAAGTACTTTCATGCTTGGAATCTATAATGTGAATTGGCTTTATCATAATTAATGCTCTTGAAATGGACCCTTATAAAGGCATCCTCGAAGATCAGATCTGACAGCCTAGTTGCCCCATTTGGCTCCTATGTACTCACGACCTTATTTAACAAGCTAGAAATGAACTTGAGAGTTATTCTAAATAAGAAGGTCTAATTAGATATAATGGTTCTTGGCCAACATTTGTATTTATCTCAGTATAGTTATGATGGGAAGAAAACTCCCTTTACTACTCTAGAAAATAATATTTCTAAAAATCTTCCTTGTTTAAAAAAAAACTGTATAATCTACTTTAAATCAAACTGTCAAATTATTATATTGTTTCTGTTACCACTCCTGTACTGAAATTACTGTCCCAGAATTCACCAATGACCTCCTAATTACCCAATCCAATGGTTCTTTCTCAGTTTTCAACCTCCTTGAACTTTCTAAAACTATTAACCCTTTCCTCCTACTCTTTCCTTGTTTGGATACCATACTCTCATGATTCTCCTCTTAGCTTGCTAATCGCTCCTTTTCTTCCTCATTGACTTCTTATACCTTTTCCAGTCTCTTATTGTGTACTTTGCCTAATATTCTGGCCTTGTACCTCTTCTCTTCTCTCTGTACAAACTCTCCTATGTTAATCACATTAACTCCTATGGACTCCACCCTTCTACACAGATGTCCTCAAATCTGCATCTCCATCTCCATTCCTGATTTATTTCTTGAACTGAAGACACAGAATGACCACAGATTTCGACTGACTGAGGATTGGGATGAGGAAGGACTGGGCAGGGGATGGTTCAGGTTCAAGGGCATAAAGTAGATAGAAGGCTCCCCAGTGGCACTTACAACAATTTGATTAGTTTTAAGATTATACTGTTAGAAACACATTATCTAGAGGAAGAATACAGTGGCTGTGGTTGATTAACTAGATGACACAAGTAATAGCCATGGGGAGAAGAAACTGAAGAATATCTGATTATTTTATCAAAGAGTCAGGTTAATGTATGCTAATGATATCATAACTAAATCTAAGACTATAAGCTGAAGGACAGCTGTCAGTCTGCTTGGTAAAGGAATTCCTTCAACAGGAATTTCTAAACTGACGAAGGCACAGTTCTAGACCAAAACAGCAACAGCAACAAAGACTGATCTAAATATTGAATAATATTTCAGGATAATAGAGAAGTGTGGGTAAGGAAAGAAAGAATGATGCCTACATGAATTAGGAAAAGAAGATGTAACAACAAATATAATTCCTCTGTCCAGATAAGAAGCAGGATTCAGGTGACACATTTGGAGCAACCTCATTCTCCATAATCTTTAGCTAAAGCTATGTGGGCTTAATCAAATAACTAGGTAATTCCAGGAATGCTCATATCACTCTATAACTTTCATCAGCAAAGGGAAGGATAGTCCAAGAACAGGACAGATGCATTTTGCCAAAAGTCCTAAAGGGACCTAAAATCAAGAAGACATCTTCCTGAGTTTAAATTTGGTCTCAGATACTTATAACTGTATGACCTTGAGCAAGTCACTTAACCCTGTTTGCCTCAGTTTCCTCATCTGTAACATGTGCTGGAGAAGGAAATGGAAAACACTCCAGTATCTTTGCCAAGAAAACCACAAATGGCATCACTAGTCACATACAACTGAAAACAACTGAACAACAACAACAAAATAATTCAGGACATCTCCCCCTAGTTCTCCTTTCAGTACCTTAAATTCAACATGTCAAAAAACAACCTTGTTATCTTTCCCCTTAGCTTGCATGTCTGAAAGGGACTTTAATAGTCATCTAGTCCAACTCTTATTTTACAGATGAAGAAACTGAGACCTAGAGTTGTTAGTTGATTTTCCCAAAGTCAAATAGGTAGCAAGTGGAAGACATAATATGCAAACTCAAGTATATAGATACCAAAACTCTAAGTTCAGCACGAATGATGATGATGGTGATAGTGATAATAATAAAAGCTTGAATGTATATAGTACTTCAGGGTTTACAAAGCTTTATAAATATTATCTAAACTTTTTATCTGTTATTATTTAAGCTTTACAAATAAAAATACAAATTTACAAGTAAAAAAGCTTTACAAATAAAAAATAAAAATAAAAAATCTCCATTTTATCTTTATAAGCCCAAGAGGTATATGTTATCATCCAAGAAAACTGAGGCAGACAGACATTATGTGACATACTCAGGGTCACATAGCTAGGAAGTATCTGAGGCCAGATTTAAACTCAGATCTTCCTAAGTCTAGGTCCAGTGCTCTACTCACTGCGCCACCTAGCTCAAAGTTGAGTGATCTTTTTACTTTCATGTTCATTTCATTATTTCTATCAGTGGCAACAGCAGGCTCTCCCATGTTCACAGTTTAGTAATTCTCTGTGATTTCCCAAGGATTAATAACTATCTTCACCATCAGACCACTAAAGGCATAGATTTGGAATTAGACAGGACCTTATAGATCATCTAATCTCACTACCTCATTTTACAGATAAATAAAGTCCCAGAGAGATTGTCTTACCCGAAGTCACATAATGAATTGATCATAAAATGTTTGCTAATTGCCTACTATGTGCTTTGGTAGGTGGGTGATGGGTATACAAAGATAAATATGAAATAATTCCTGCCCTCAACTTCAATTCTGCGCAGGGAGACATGGCAGATAAAAAATAGAATCTAGGTGTCTTGAGGGGAAAGCACTAAGAGCTGCAAGTGTCATGAAAGGACTCATGAATAAGATAACACTTGAGCTGAATCCTAAAGGATCCTAAGGATTCCAAGAGAAATATGTGAAGAGGGAGTGAATTAGAGGTACAAGAGACAACTGACACAAAGGCACAGGGATGGCTCCTTGGACTGGACAGTGGAATGCATGAAGGGAAATAAAGTATAATAAAGCTGAAAATGTTGATAGCAGGTTCTGAAAAGATGTAAATGCCAAGCAAAGGTGTTTATACTTGATCCTGGAGAGCATAAGGAATCATTGGAGTTTATCCAGAAGAGGAGTGACATGATATGATCTGTGATCTATTAAAATCACTTTAGAAGTATGGAAGATGAATTAAAGAGAGACTTGAGGTGGGAAGATTAATTATGATGCTATTGAAACAGTTCAAGTTAGAGTTGATAATAGTTTGAAATAGGTTGATGGCTATATGAGTGGAGAGAAGAATATGAACACAAGAGATTTAGTGGAGGTAGAAATGGCAAGATTCAGCAATTGATTACATTTGTGAAATAAGAAAGAGTAATGCTCTAATAGTTACACCAAAGTGTAAATCTAGATGTATAGAAGTATGGTGGTCCTTTCAACAGAAATAGGAAGGTTTGCAAGAGGTCTGGGTTTAGAGATAAAGACAATGCATTCTCTTCCTGGTGTAGGCCCTTGAACCTGAACAACTACAATAGCCTGCTGGTTGCTCTCTCTGCCTCAAGTCTTTCCCCACTCCAGTTCGTCCTCTACTCATCTATCAAAATGACCTTCCTAAGTTCAGGTCTGATCATGTGGTCCCCTACTCAATTAATTCCAGAGGCTCCCAGTTATCTTCAGAATCAGTACTAAAAAAAAGTCCTCTGTTTGGCAATCAAAGTCTTCCTGACACCCCCACACACCTTCCCAGTCTCCTTATGCCTTACACTTCCATACACACACTGCCTCATGCTGTTTGATACAGTGATAATGGCCTTTCTGCTGTTCCTTGAACAAGACAATTTGTTCCTGACTACAGTCATTTTTACTGATGGTCCCCTATGGATGGAATGCTCTCCTTCCTCATTTCTACCTGCTGGTTTTCCTGTCTCCTTTCAAGTCATAATTAAAATCCTACCTTCTAGGTGAATCCTTTTCTGATCCATTTTAATTCTAATATTAGCCTTCTCTCTTGATTTTTCTCCAATTTATCATATATGTATGTGTATATACACACACACCCAATGCTATACACACAAATGTGTATATATGTATGTATATATGTATGTATGTATATATCTTTTTTTAAAAAATTATTTATTTTTAGTTTTCAACATTTATTTGCACAAGATTTTGAGTTCCAAATTTTCACCCTATCTTGCCCCTCCCTCCACCCCAAGATGGCATGCATTCTGAATGTCTCTTCCCCTAGTCTTCCCTCCATTCTATCTCTCCCCCCACTTCTCTTATCCCCTTCCCCTTCCAGTTTCCTGTAGGGCAAGAGAGATTTCTGTACCCCATTTCTTATATTTCTTGTTTCCCAGTTGCATGTGAAAACATTTTTTTTAAACATATGTTTTTGAAACTTTGGGTTCCAAATTTTCTCCCTTCCTCCCTCCCCACACACTCTCATTGAAAAGGCAAGCAACTCAATATAGGTTATACATGTGCAATTATGCAAAACACTTCCATAGTAGTCATGTTGTGAAAAACTAATTCTATTTCCCTTAATCCTATACCACCCCCCCATTATTCTATTCTTTTTTGACCCTGTCTCCTCCTCAGAAGTATTTTTTGATTACCCCCTTTCCCAATCTGCCCTCCTCTTTCATTCCCTGCTCTCTTGTCCCCTTTCCCCCTATTTTCCTGTAGGGTAAGACAGATTTCCATACCCAATTGAATGTGTATGTTATTCCCTCCTTAAGCCAAATCCTATGAGAATAAGATTCACTCATTCCCTTCTCTTCCCCATTTCCCCTCCACTGTAAAGCCTTTTCTTTTCTGTTTTTTTTTGTGAGATAATTTACCCCATTCTACCTCTCCCTTTCTCTTCTCCCAGTATAATCCTCTTCACTCCTTAATTTTATTCTCCAGATATGACCCTTCATCTTCAACTCACCTGTGCCCTCTATTTATCTATCTATCTATCTATCTATCTACCTATCTATCTATATCTATCTATCTATCTCTATATATACATATATATATTTTTCCCTTCAACTACCCTAATACTGACAAAGGTCTCATGAGTTATAAATATCATCTTTCCATGCAGGAATGTAAACAGTTCAACCTTAATAAGTCTCTTATGATTTCTCTTTCCTGTTTACCTCTTCATGTTCCACTTGAGTCTTGTATTTGAAAGTCAAATTTTTATTCAGCTCTGGTCTTTTCATCAAGAATGCTTGAAAGTCCTCTATTTCACTGAATGACCATTTTTCCCCTGAAGGATTATACTCAGTTTTGCTGGGTTGTAATCCTATCTCCTTTGCCCTCTGGAATATCATATTCCATGCCCTCTGGTCCCTTAATGTAGAAGCTGCTAAATCTTGTGTTATCCTGATTGTGTTTCCACAATACTTGAATTGTTTCTTTCTGGCTGCTTGTAATATTTTCTCCTTGACCTGGGAACTCTGGAATTTGGCTACAATATTCCTAGGAGTTTTCCTTTGGGGATCTCTTTCAGGAGGAGATCAGTGGATTCTTTCAATTTCTATTTTGCCCTCTGTTCTAAAATATCAGGGAGTTTTCCTTGATAATTTCTTGAAAGATGATGTCTAGGCTCTTTTTTTGATCATGGCTTTCAGATAGTCCAATAATTTTTAAATTCTCTCTCCTGGATCTATTTTCCAGGTCAGTTGTTTTTCCAATGAGATATTTCACATTGTTTTCTAATTTTTCATTCTTTGGATTTGTTTTACAGTGTCTTGATTTCTCATAAAGTCACTAGCTTCCAATTGCTCTATTCTAATTTTTAAGGAGGTATTTTCTTCAGTAAGCTTTTGGACTTCCTTTTCCGTATGGCCAATTTTGCTTTTTAAGGCATTTTTCTCCTCATTGGCTTTTTGGACCTCTTTTGCCATTTGGGTTAGGCTATTTTTTAAGGTGTTATTTTCTTCAGTATTTTTTTGTGTCTCCTTTAGCAAGCTGTTGACTTTTTTTTCACAATTTTCTTGCAACACTCATTTCTCTTCCCAGTTTTTCTCTACTTCTTTTAATTGCTTCTCAAAATCCTTCTTGAGCTCTTCCAAGGCCTGGAACTGATTCATATTTTTCTTTGAGGCTTTGGATGTAGGAGCTTTGACTTTGTTGTCTTCTTCTGGTTGTGTGTTTTGATCTTCTCTGTTACCAGAAAAAGATTCTATGGTCTGACACTTCTTGCGAGGTTTGCTCATGATCCCAGCCAATTACTTGAGTTATAAACTCTCTATTAAGATAGAGGTCTGCTTCCAATGTGGAGAATGTACTGTCCCAAGCTTCTGGGGTTTGTGCAGCTCTTTTCAGAGACACATCTAGGGACCTGTAAATTTTCAGTTCTTCCAAGGCGGTATGATAAGGGGCAAGGTGTCTACTCCTTTCCTGGCCTGTGCTCTTGTCTATGAGTGACCACAAGCAGTCTTTTCTGTCTTGGAACTGTGAGGAAGATTTCCTCTCGACCACCACTACAAACTCTACCACATCAGCTCTCCTCCTTGCCCCAGGACCGCATGGGCAAAACAAGAGATTCCTGCCTCAGCACTGGCAAAGAAATCCCTGCAATCCCTCTCTGATAAGCCACTCAATTCCCCCTCAGTCTGTGGGCCGAAAGCTCAGGAAGCAGCTGCCACCTCGGGCCATGCTTTGGATCTGGGGGGCTGAAACCTAGCTTCTCTATCACCACAGAAACATACTTTTCCCACTAACCTTCTAAGTTGTCTTTGGTGTTTGTGAGTTGAGAGGTCTGGAAGCCACTACAGCTGCCTATGATTCAGTCCTCTGATGCCTGCTCCAGGATCACTGAGGCCTGTGCACCCACGCTGAACTGTGCTCCTCCCCTAGCCCAGCACAATATACCTTTCCAATCAACCATCCAGGTTATCTTGGGCTGGAAATTTGTTTCACCCTCTCTTTTTGTGGGTTCTGCTGCTTTAGAATTTATTTAGAGCCATTGTTTATAAGTATGTGGAGAGGTTTGGGGGACAGCTCAAGGAAGTCACTGCTTTTACTCTGACATCTTGGCATCACCCCCCTGTATATATCTTGTTTGTACACTGTTATTTGCATGTTGTCTCTCCCATTAAATCATAAGCTCATTGAGAGGGAGGCCTGACTTTTACAGTGGCTGTGTGACTATAAACAAGGAGACATGTGAGATATAATGTAGAAGTAGAAATAAGATTTGGTAACTTACTGGCTGTGTGAGGCTAGTCAGAATGAGGAGTCAAGGGTGATATAAACTTTAAAGACCTGGGTGACTGGTAGGATAATGGTGGCCTTAACAGAAATAAGTGAATTCAAAGGAGGGGCAAATTTGAAAAGAATGATAATGAGTTTTGTATCAGTCATATTAAGTTAGAGATGTCTGTAGGACACCTAGTTCAAAAAGTCTAATAGGCAGGGTAATAGGGAGCTATAGCTCAATATATGGATCTAAGAATCATTAGCATAGAGATAATAATTTAACCCATGGGACCTAATAAGCATCTAGGTGGCTCAGTGGAAAGAACACTGGGCCTAGAGTCAGAAACACCCGAGTTCAAATCTGGCTTCACACAACTACTAGCTATGTGCCCCTGGACAAGACACTTGACCTCTGTTTGCCTTAATTTCCTCAACTGTAAAATGGTAATAATAGCACCTACCTCCAAGGGTTGTCCTGAGAATCAAATGAAATAATATTTTAAAAGCACTTAACACAGTACCCAGCACACAGTAAGCGCTTAATAGATGCTTGTTTCCTTCTTTACTAATTAGTTAATCAAGTGAGATAGTATAGAGAAAGAAAGAGGAGCCAGGATAGAACTTTTGTGAACATCCAGTTAATGGGCACCATGTGGATGAAAATCCAGCAAAGTAGATAAAGAAAGAGTAGTCATAGAGGTAAGAGGAGAAACACAAATGGAAAAAACACAAAGAGGCAAGAGCATCCAGGAGAAGGTGACCAACAGTGCCAGATGCTGTGTAGAAGATGAGTATTGACAAAAGGGAATAAAATTCAGGAAATAAGAGGTCATAACTTGGGAGAGAGCAGTTTGAGGTGAATGATGAGTTCAGAAGCCAGACTGAAAAGTGTTCGAAGAAAATGAGAGAAATAGAATTGGGGACACTCGAGTGCAGATGACTTTTTCAAGAATTCTAGCTGAGAAGGGAAGGACATCAATAAGAGGCTATAGAGTTTGTGGAGGGAAGTAATGTATAAAAAAGAATGGAAAAGTAGGAGAGTGCAAGGTATGAGGAGATTTACACAGAGGAGCTTATAGCTAACAGGAATGGTAGCAACTAGTGAGTTTTAAGAATGGTGGAAATATGGAACCAATAGGAGGCTGTTACAGTAATCTAGGCAAAAGGTGATGTGAGCCTGAACTAAGATGATGACTGTAATGAGTGGAGAAAAGAGGACCTCCCTCTGTTAATTATTTCCAATTGTTTTTACATAGTTATTTGTATATTGTCTCCCTCATTACACAGTGAACTCCTCGAGAATAGGGAACTTCTTTTTATCTCCTGCAATTAGCACAGAACCTGGAACACATTTTTTCTTCATGTCCAACTCTTTGTGACCCAATGGACCACAGCATGATAACACTCTCATGGGGTTTTCTTGGCAAAGATAATAGAGTGGTTTGCATTTTCTTCTCCAGTGAATTAAGGCAGAAAGAGGTTAAGTGACTTGCCCAAGGTCACATAGACAGTAAGTGTCTGAGGACAGATTTGAGCTCAAGTCTTCCTGACTCCAGGCCCAGTACTTTACCCACTGAGCCCCCTAGCTGCCTCTACCTGGAACATCATAGGTCCTTAATAATGTTTATTGACTGACTGACTGATTACCAATGTGAAAAATCTTGTGAAGGTAGAAAAAGAAAGGTTTAACAACTGGTTATGTGGAATAAGGGAGAGTAAGAAGAATAAAATAATGCCAAGATTATGAACCCGAGATGCAGGAAGGATCATGATGCCTTCAACAGAAATAGGGAAACTTGGAAGAAGGGAGAGTTTAGAAGAAAAGATAATGAATTTTGTTTAGTACATATTGAGTTTAAGATGTCATTGAACACCCACTTTGAAATGTTCAGTAGATAACATAGGTCAGTTGACTCAAGCTCAGGAGAAAGATTGGACCTGGATATAAAAGTTATTTGTGCAGAGATGATGTTTAAACACATAGGAACTGATGAGGTTACCAAGAGAAAGACTATGGAGAGAGAAGAGACAAGGGCCCTGGAGAGAATCTTGGGGAACAGCCCCTGTTAGGGGATATGCTATGGATGATGAGTAGTCACACTGGTAGGAGGTAAACCAGAAGAGAGTAATGTCACAAAAAAAAAAAAACAGAGGAGAGTATCCAGGAAGAGTGAATCAGAACATTATCAAAGGCAACAGATAGGTCAAGAAGAATAAGCACTGAGAAAAGACCATCAGATGCAGCTATTAAGAGATCTCTAATAACTTTTGAAAGGTCAGTTTCAGTTGAGCGATGAGGTGGAAAGCCAGACTGCAAAGGCTTTAGGATTAAGTGAGAAGAGAAAAAGTGGAAGCTTTAAATGACAATTTTTTCAAAGAATTCTGTTGAGAACAGGAAGAGAAATATAGAGTGATAGTATGAGAAGATAGTATCCAGTGACAAAAGTTTTAAGAATAAAAGAGACTTGGACATGCTTAAGAAGAAACTGGTTGATAGAAGTTGAAGATGGCAGGGGGTGGGGGTGGTTTGGGAAATGATGAAGGATGCAATCTGCTTGATGGGACAGGAGGGGAATGGGATCTAGTACACATGTCACAGGATAAAGGGGAAGGAGTTTCAGAGTCCATAAAGATAGAAGTGGAACTTTTGTGGACAATGGCAAAATAAAACCTTGTTATCAAACTCCTAGAAAGAGTGGTCTGTGAATGCAGATAGCATCTTTCTTCATATGTCCTTTATAGTTAATTTGGGTATTTATAATAGTCAAAATTACTGTTATAGAAATAGGTATAGAATAGAAATATGTATAGAACAGTTTCACATATTACCTATTTGTGTCTAATCATAACCATCTCTAGTGTGGGGGGAAAGAAAGAAAAAAATAGAAATTTACATAACTTTATTATATATTCAAAAGGAATAGCAAGTTGTACTTAATAAACTTGAAGTTTCATCTGCAATCATATCCTTTGTTATACTTTGTTATGGAAGTGCTTATTTTATTCCATATTTTAAAAATAAAATAAAATAAAACAAGGAGCTAGAATAAATAACTAAATTTAATCTGTATTATTTAAAAAAGAGAGAGAAGAGGGTCTGTACTTACTGACTCCTCTTCCTCATCACCCAGTGTTTTAGACTCATACAATTGTGTTCAAATTTAGTGAGATGAAGTAAATTATGTAAATTTGACTTGCATAATAAACCATACTTATTCATATTTAGAAAAAACTTTTAACATATAATTTGTCCTTTTTCTGCAGTCACTTATTTTACATGATTTGGCATTGGGTTTACAGAATTTTGATGCAAATTCTGAATTCTTAATCATGAAATCACATGTTTATCACAATGAATATTAAACATGACTTTGACAAGAAGTCCATTTGTCCATACATAGCCTTAATCATAGCTCCCTGGTTTACAATGATGACATACCAGGCTATAAAAGCTAATTTATCTCTATCAGATGAATAAGTTTCTTACCCTTTTTTGTGAGATACGGTGCAAGGTTCTATCACAGTGTTCCATCTCCATTTGGGAAGTTTTGCAATTCTATAAAAGTTTTAATTCTCAGCGGTATGGAATTTCAGAACTGAAAAGGGCCTTCAGGACCACAAAGGCTGAGCTTTCAATTTATAAGCAAGGAGTCCTCGTCTCACAAATATGAAGTGATCTGTCCAAGGTCATGTAGCAAACTAGTATCAGAGCTAGAAATGAGGTTGCCTAATAACCTGGTCATTTAGGAAGCTTTACCCTGTATTCCCACCCCATTCTACATCCCATTGGTTTCAAAATCCAATTCTATCTTCATATCTCTCATATCTGTCCCCTTCTGTCTTCTGACACAGCCACTACCCTGGTATAGGCCCTCATCAACTCATTCCTGAACTATTTGTAACAGCCTATTGGTTGTTCTCCCTTCCTCAAGGCTTCCTCCTCCCCTGTCCAACCTCTATTCAGTGAACAAAGTGATAATCATTAATCATACATCTGAATATATCACTTCCCCCCTCACTGTTTTAGTAAACCCCAATGGTGTCTTATTACCTCCAAGATCAAATATAAAATATTCTAACTTTTTAAGTCTACAATCTGGGTCCTTCTTACTTTTCCACTCTTCTTATACTTTACTTCTCTCCAGAAATTCTACACAAGCTTTCTTTCTGCTCCTCAAACAGTACACCCCATTTCCCAACTCTGTGTATTTTTACCGGCTGTTCCCCATGCTTTGAATGTTCTCCTTCCTAATCTCTGCCTCCTACATTTCCTGGCTTCCTTCAAATCTCAACTAAACTCTTACCTTCTGCAAGAAGCTTTTACTCATTCCTCTTAATGCTAGGACTTTTCCTCTTAGATGGCCTCCAGTTCAACCTGTAATAGTTTGACATGGCTTTTGCATATCAACTCCCTTCTTAGATTGTGAGCTACTTGAGGGCAGGGACAATTTTTGCCTTTTTTTTTTCGTATCTCCAACATTTATCCTGGAGCTTGGCACAAAGTAAATGTTTAATAAATGCTTGTTAACTTGACTTTTTTTTTACCCACATCCTCTTAATCATGTGGGAGTGAGATCCTCTTCAACTCAAACTATACGACCAATTGATTCAAATGCTTTGCTTAAAACCTGTCTTCCAATCCCACCACTATACTAAAATGGTTAAAAAAAATTTTCCAATGATCTAAGTCTTTTTTTTTTCCCCCAGTCCTCATCTTCCTTGCTCTTAGAGCCCCTCTCGACATTTCCAATCACTTCTCTAAATATTCTCTTTTCCCTTGACTTTGTTGGTATTGCTCTTTTCTGTAACTCTTCCTACTTCAGCAGTTACTTGACGCTGGACAGGTCACCCAACCTCACTTAGCCACAGTTAACTCATCAATAAAATGGAGAAGACAGTAATTGCACTCCCCTCACAAGGTTGTTGTGAGGATCAAATAAGGAAATATACAGAGTATCAGAAATCTTTCAAAGTTTAAAATGGTGCTAAGACTTTTGGGAACTCTCGTGTATATAAAGTACTTTGCACACCTTGAAGTGCTATATAAATTATACATACACATAGGTATGCATATAAATCAGTATATATAAAAACCAGTATACATAAGCAAAACAAACACATATAATACATGTATACATATATGTATACATACACATATATACACATTTGTATATATGTGTACACATATTTTATGTGTATACATGTGCATATGTGTGCATGTATATACATATACACTCCTTGCTCAACACATCCAAAACTCATATCAGTCTCTTCCTCAAAATAACTAACTGCTCAAAAAAAAAAATCTACCTGCTCCTCCATATTTCTCCACTTCTGTTGTTACCTGGGCTTGCAATCTCAAAGTCACCTTTGGTACTTCCCTCTCCCTCCTGAACCCCTCACTTCTAATCAGATATGAGGTTTTCTTGGTTCTACCTCTTTGACATCTCTTGAATGCATCTCTTGACACTCAATGGCTACACATTAATTCAGATCTTCATTATCCCTCACTTGGACTATTATTATAATGTCTTCATAGGTATTCCTACTTCTAGTCTCTCCTCTTCATAAAATGGCAAAAATAAACTTCTGAAGGTATGACAGATCATGGCATTCCCCTGCTCAAAAGCCTTCAACAGTTTCCTCTTGCCCCTAGGACAAAATGCAGATTCCTTAGCCTAATATTTAAGGCCCTCCAAATTGTCTCCCACCTACCTTTCCAGTCTCACTTTGCATTATTCCCCTTTACTTCCAGCTCCATTGGACTTGTAGCTGTTCGTTGAACTCCATATTTTCCATGGCCTACCTCCAAGCATTAGTATACACTGCCCTCCATACCTGGAATGCACTATCTCTTCATCTTTACTTTTTAGAAACCTTATCCTGCAAGATCCCATCAGCATTTGTACTTCACCTCATCATTACCCTCTGCCCTTCTAACTGGAGGTGGGCTATAAACTCTAAAACCTCCATTTAAGAAGGGAACTCTGACATCTCCTTAGTTCTCACCTAGTTGTACTACTTTGGTACTTATTCTGACCTCACCATGCCCTCATTAGGTACCTTCTCCTACCCCTTTTCAGCTTCCTTTTGTGTATTGTCTTTCTTCATCAGACTATAAGTTCCTTAAAGTCAAGGACCATCTTTTTCATGTTCATATCTCCAGTGCTTAACACAGTGCCATGGTAGGTGCTTAATAAATATTGATTGACTACTATTGACTTATATTCAATGGTTACCTCTGGTGCTTTCTCTTCCCTATAGCCTTCCCCGATGCTACCAGCTGAAAATGCCCTCTCCCTTTTCAGTTATTCCTAGAACACTTTGTCAGGGTCTTTCATTTTCCTCCATCATTCTCTACCTAGTACCAATTGTATCTCCCTCTCTTGTTGTGGAATGAGTTTCCAGAAGGCAAAGGCTATTTTGTTTTTGTCTCTGAATTTATATTACTTAGCATAGCACCTAATAGACAGATAGATAGATAAGTAAATAAATAAATAAAAAGCATTATTCAAATTATAACTGAACAGTTATGTAGCACTTTATGGTTTACAAAATATATTATACATTATCTCATTTGATCTTTGCAGCAACCTGAAGTAGGTAATACAGCTGTTATACCACAATTTTGAAGGTGATAAGATTGAGGTTAATAAGTGACTCACCTCCAGTCACACAGTTAATGAATATCATAGCTGGGATTCAGAACTAGAGCTTTCCTGACTTCAAATGTAGGACTCTTTCTACTAACCTATGCTGTCTTTTATGCACAAGTAATTATTTGATAAATGTTTATTGACTTGAATAGTCTCTGGTCCATACCTTATGCCAAGCATGAAGTGTCATGACCTAATCTATGCTTAAATAAGACTCTTCAAGCAGCAGTGTGAAGAATGATATTGGAGGAGAGAAGGGTAAAGGGATGGGAAGGCTTGTTAAGATCCTAATTGGGTGTTAATAAGGAACTGTATTAGGGGGATATCAATGAGTTAGATCGAATGAGATGAAAGCAAGAGATGCTATGGACTTGGACATGAGAGGGCTTTGTAACTGTCTCTAAAAGGTTAATAAGAAAGAAGAATCACAAACAATACCAGAGATTCAAACATGGGAGACTGTTTGGGTAACATGGGTGACATCACTGACAGAAATCAAAAAGATAAAAAAAAAGGAACAGATTCAGGGAAAAACCCCGGGTGTCCCAGAAGTCTTAGTGCAATTGTACTTGTTGAGTGAAAAACGTCAGTGCTTTAGCAAAACATGGTAACTACGTGCAATGAATATCAAGGCAGTGTAGTAGTGATAGAGCTGTAAAGGCAAAGGGAAAGAGTAGTTAAGTTCACCAAGGTACTCCCTAATACAGACCCTAATCACTGCTCACTTGAACTATCATAATAACCTCCTAATTGGTCACCCTGCCTCTGGTCTCTCCTCTTCAATCTACTTCATACTGCTACAAAAATAATTTTCCTATAATATGAATGGAAAGAGGAAAGGGATCTGGAGAGGGAGATCCAGAGTAAATCCACATTTCCCCTCAAAGAATGTTTTATCACTACACTATTTTTACCCAGAACATGTTATCTGCTACATAGTGAGAAGGAAAAGAACATTTTGAAATTAGTCACTTGGGCAGTACAACTAAAATTGTTGGTTTGAGTAGGATCATTGCATCTCAGAAACTTGTATTCTAGTAGATTCAGAGAAGCTTTCAAGTTTGGGCTTCTTATCAGAACTGCACTCCTTAATCTATGGAGTTTTTAGGAGCACTTTCACACTCATTCTTAATCAAGTGTTATTAAACCAAAATATTATTTTGTCCAAGCAAAGGGGCAAACCAGATGACATTCAGATGTATGATAATTGAGGGATGTGAGGAAGTTCCACCTACAAAGTGCCAGGAATTTGAAAAGGATCATTTTCTCTTATAAATACAACCTGCATAATGTGTGTGCCTTGTTGCTAAACATCGAACCCCCACCACCTGAATTCCCAAATGCTTCTCTCCAAGTATTCTTCTCTCTCTCTCTCTCTCTCTCTCTCTCTCTCTCTCTCTCTCTCTCTCTCTCTCTCTCTCTCTCTTCTCTGTGTGTGTGTGTGTGTGTGTGTGTGTGTGTGTGTGTGTGTGTGTGTTGTGTTTAAAGCCAATCAAATTGCCCTCACTCATGTCAGGATGGCAGCATATCCCCAGCATTCACCAGCACCACTAAGAGATTGTGAAAGTCAGCTCTGCCTTCCTGAAGGGTGGCAGGCAGATTAGCCCATGGAGAAAAGAGAGAAACTAGTTATAAATCACCTCTACATCAAGTCTAGGAGCTGAGCATGTAAATCGCTGAGAAGCTAAAAAAGATTCCTCCCGAAGGCAGAGCTAAGAATGTTTGCTTGTACCTTTATGAATGCAATTCTGTCAAGCTGTGGAATAAATACGCTCCCATCCTCATCAACTGTAGTGCTTTGGATAGGCAAGAAGCCAACCTGAAGAGTCTCTGGTGCAATCTCTTTCCACATGAAGGACAATCTCCAAGCTTCCTCCTGGGATGGTAAATAATCTCTAATCATCCCAGATGGTGTGAACCTAGACTTATCGGTGACAGATAATAAATCAGAGCATTCTGATGTGTGCTGTGCTATTACAGTTCCAATGACTTCACACCAATGGGACATTCAAACTGCTAAATAGCATAATTAGTTACAGATAATTCCGAAGGATTAATCATGTTTTGGATAAATCCTTAAAATGCATGTTGGAAAATGGTCTTCCTCCTCTATGTTTGAAAAAAGCCTCAACGGGTCTAATCTGGTGTCAGGGTAATAAATTAGCATTTTAGCATCCAAGGTGAACAGCATTATCATGAGCCAAGAGAGGATTGATGGTGCCACCAGAATATTTGTAACGTTCAGCCCCCATTTCGGTGTCTCAACACACTTTTTTCTAAAATTAGTCTTTTAATATTGCATACAGGAGACTTTTCAGTTGAACCTAAGTCAATTCAGCTACTTTGGGGATACAATTTTGCCCTCATCACATAAAAGTAATGTAGTTCCATCCCTTAAGAAAGGGTTGTTGGGTTTGTTTGTTTTTATTTGGAGTGGGGAGGGAGAGGTTGTAAGTAACCTTCCTTTACTCCTCTAGCCTTGCCTTTTGGCCTTTTTGCCACATTTTCAAGACTCTCATCTTGCCACATAACTGACAAGATGCTGGACTTAGTCCTAACCTCTCTGGTAGAGTTTCAAACTTTGGATTTTCCTTCCCTCTTTTTTTTCATCACAACTTACCTGGACCATGTCCCATTGGTGAAGGGAGAAGGAAGAGCATTCCAGGCATGTCAGAAAGCCATTATAAAGGTACAGAGTTGGGAGATGGAATGTCATGTGCAAGGGACAAACAGCAAGGCAGGGGTTACAAGATCATCAAGTATGTGAAAGGGAGTAAAGTGTAAGAAGACTGGAAAAGAGGACAAGTATATGTGGTAAAGAGATTTAGAAGCCACATAAAGGATTTTCTATTTGATCCTAGAGATAATAGGGAGTCACCAGATTTTTGTAAGCAGAGGGGGATGATATGGTCAGACGTGCTTTAGGACAATTATGTGGGTAGCTAAGGATGCATCATGAAGAGATTAGGGTGGGAGACCCACTAAAAATCTATCACAATAGACCAGATATGAGGTGATAAGAGTCTGCACCACGGTGGTGGCTATGTAAGCAGAAATAAGGAGACATCGTAGAATGATACTGTAAAATCAGAAACAAGACTTGGTAAAAGATTGGGCATATGAATATAAGACAAAAGTTGAAGATGCCACCAAAGTTGTGAGCCAGGATGACAGAGAGGATGGTGGTGACCTTGACAATAGTAGCAAAGTTCAGAAGAAGAAAGGGTTTGGGAGGAAAGACAATATTTGGTCCTCTCACCTCTTTGCAATCCATAGTGATTGGGAAATGTGGCTTATGATCCCTTGTAGTACAGCATTGAGAACTGCCTGAGCTTCAGAGAAACTTGGTCCTCAATCTACTGAGACTTATTCTAACAGTCTCTGAGATCTGGATATAAAACTTAAGTAGTTTCAAAAGACCAGGTAGTGAGTGAGGAAACACACAGATGGAGTAGAGGAATGACCAGTTAGAGTAGGGGCTTTCAAAAACAAATTTTCACTGCCCTGGTCCCAAATGTCCAAAGATAATTTTAACTAAACATCCCATCAATCATCTAACTGTCTAGCCATGTTTTAAAATCCATAACAAAAGCTTGTTACAGGAAAAAGCATCATCATTCTCCTTTCACCTAAGGAAAATGGTTCTGTTCCTAGCAACCTTGTAACACTTAACTATGCAGACCAGAAGTGTTGAATGTCCAACATTCCTGTCAGCAACACTCCAGTGTGGCCTGAATTATATTAAAATGTAATTGGGAAATATTGAAGAAAAAAATAAAAATACAGTAGAACACAGGTAATGTTACTATGTGGTTTTCTAAGGCAATGTGCTACCCATAGGGATCCTTATGCTCCCTGTTTCTATTGAGTTTAACAATGCTGCTATAGATGGGCCCCTGCGTCTTCTCCCATCTCCCATTCAGGCATCACTAATACATCTATATGAGCAGGCCAGTCTGTCAGTGAAAGTCCATTGAGAAAGCCATTCAAAGGAACACTGACTTGGAGCTAAATGGGAACTTACAGATGAAGCCCAACTCCTTCATTTTACATATGGGGAATCTGAGCCATGAATAAGTTGAATAACTTGAACTTCACTAATAAGTAAATTAAAAAGGCAGGATTCAAACTGAAGTCTTCCTGACTCCAAATCCAGTACACTGTCCACTATACCATGCTACCTCTCAAGTGGTGATTTGCCTAAATGGTAGAATCAAATTGTATCCTAAGCAGACTGGTCATGGAGGGAGGGAGGATAAATTGTTAGTTGTTTTTCAGTCATGTCCAACTCTTTATAAGCCCCTTTGGGTTTTCGTGGCAAAGATACCAGAGTAGTTTGTCATTTCCTTCTCCAGTTCATTAAATAGATGAAAAAAAAACTGAGGTAAACAGGGTTAAGTACCTTGCCCAGGGTCACACAGCTAGTAAGTGTCTGAGGCTGGATTTGAAAGCAGGAAGACAAGTCTTTCTGTTTCTAGGTCTTATGTTTGATCCACTGTGCCACCTAGCTGCCCCAGAGGGAACAAATCTAGTACACTAAAAATATCTCTTTTAAAAATTTCACTTCCTCCATTACTGCCCTCTATAAACTAACTAGCTACAAGGGAAATTCTGATTACTCCCCATACAGAGTCTCTAAATTTACTCAGCTGATTTTATAAGAACAAATCTCCTATAACCAGAATCATTAGGGCCTCCTCTACCTTAAAAGCACAATTTTTAGAGACCAAAATCTCATTCACCTCTATCTTTAATTGCCTAAAGAAGCAAGGCAATTTGTCTTTCACTCTCTTTAAATCCAGCTTCTCTGACGCTGACAAGAAAAGCCAAAAAATTGTTAACTTGAGATATGTTTTTACTTCCTCTGTCAAGGTCTTCAAGCATTGCACCAAAACACAAAGTGAATGGAAACTTTCTCCTTATGAGAGTACTGCCCATAAATCCCAAACAATTCTATAGCCACATGAAACCAAAGTCCTATATCTGAGCATCCAATCAACCAGGGCTTCCCTTCTTCAACAACATCCTTCTCCCACTGAAAAAAAATATTAACCATTAGACAAAACAATTCCTGCTAGCTATGCTAAATAGTCTCAGCAAGTTCTATCCTAATACCATCCAATGATTCAGGCATGGAGGTTAGAATGCAATGAGGTACTTATGGATCATAAAATACAATTTAGGGGAAAAAAACTTTACTGATAACAAGAGATTAAAATAATAAAATTTCTAATGTTGAAAACAAGATTGACTGTAATCTTAATGCTATACCCATCAAATTATCAAAGGAATAATTTATAGAACTCAATAAAATAATAAGAAAATTCATTTAGAAGACTAAAATGTCTCCAGAAAGAGCTATCAAGGGAAATAATAAAAAGGAGTAGAGATGAAAGGAGAATAACACTTCCAAACCTCAAACTATATTATAAGACAGCAGCCATTAAAACTATTTGGTATTGGTTTAAAAAATTAGAGGTAGATCAATGGAACAGACTAGACAGGGGAGAATCAGAAACAATGGAACTAAATTATCCAGTACCCAAAAAACCAGGAAATATAAAATTACTTAGGAAAAAACTCCTTATTTAATTAAAAAACTGTGAGAAAACCTGGAAAGTCACCTGATAGAAATTAGGTTTAGACCAACACCTTACACCATATTCCACAATAGATTCTAAAAGGGTACATGACCATAATATTAAAGATCATATTATTTTTAAATTAGAAGTAAATCAGATGCCTCTCACAGCTATGGGTGGAAGATGTATGAATGAAACAAGGTACAGTCAATTACAAAAGCTAAAATAGTGAATTTTGATTACATGAAACTGAAAACCTTTCGCACAAATAAGATTAATGCACCGAGAAGGAAAAAAGCAGTCAAATGAGAAAAAAAAATCTTTGTATTAAAAATCTCTTAATCATTTGGTATCTAAGATATATGAATTAACAGAATATATAAATATCCAAAAGCCACTCCTCAAGGGATGAATGATCAAAGAATATTTTTTAAATTGCTCAGAAAAGAAATAATAACCATATGAAAGAAAGCCCTGAATCATTAAATCCAAACAATCCTGAAGTTTCAACTCACACCCTCCAAATTGACAAAGATGAAAAAGATGGGACTAGTCAATGTTGGAGGGGTCTGGGAAGGTAGGTATGTTAGTTCATTATTGGTAGAGCTGTAAGTCCTTCCAATCATTTTAAAAAGCAATATAGAATTATGCAAACAAAGCGACTAAAATGCCCATACCCTTTGACCTAAAGATTCCATTATAGCCAAAGAGAGCCATTGATAAGAAGAAAGTTTCCATATGCCCTAAAATATTTATAGCAGCACTTTTTGTGAACAAGTTTTTCTCTGTGGTTACATCTCTTATAGAATCTTATAGGTGATTTAAATATGTCTTCAGGAGACATTTGGTTTGAGAAGCTTTAAGCTTAAATTTTATCTAATGAGCCACTTTTGTGGGGTTATTACTGTTGTTTTTAAAGTCAACAAACTGCAAATTCTTTCTGGTTTTGGACACATAATGAAACCAGCCCTGTCAACTCATTTACCAGCCTCTTAGAGGAGAATCTCTACACTCTCTCTCCATTTAGCCCTAACTTTATTCTTTATTGTGAGAAGGCCAATATGGATGTATTTATGTTCCTGCAGTAGTGTATCAATATTATGTTTATTGGGCAAAGTTCTCACACTTAGAACATCAACAATTAATGCTTGTAGGTAGACAAGAGGTGTGATTCTTAGCAAACCATGGCCCTGACACATAACTTTACTGTTTCTAGTCCAAGACCCTAAACCATGCTTCCCTCTGGCCATTTTTATGTACACCTTCTCCCCTCCCCGCCCCACCCCCTTTTCACCTCTTGCTTTGGGAATAGTGATAAATTTAATACTATTGTTTCTGGAAGGGGCATGTTAATCAATTACCTGTGGCTCCACTCCCCACTACTATGACTTTCCAAAACAAGCACCCTTCACTAGCCACCACCCTTCATGTTTTATGACCTCCATTAGATTGTAAGCTCCTTTAGTGCAGGAACTATCTCTTTTTTGGATTTGAATCATCAATGCTTAACACAGTGCCTGGCTCATTGTAAGCACTTAATATTTTTTTTTAATTCATTCATTTTGCCATCATCACTGTGGAATGAGGAGCTGAGGACTATTTTGCATTTCAATGAGCTACCATGGCAAAAAAAAATTAATAACCATTACTGAGCAGCCTACCTACTGGTGGTAAGCCCCTCAATATTTAGCTAGATTAGCTGTCAGAGTGACCTAGCTTGAAAGCTTTTAAAACTTGGGATAATAGTTTGGAGTTTATAGTCCACTTCCATAGGCTTCAGATCCTTGATTCACACAGCTAAGCCTCAGTGGATAATCGCATTATGATTTTGGAGAATACTCACTTTATAGATGGGAACATGACTTGCAAGTCAAAGGCAGAGCAGGGACAGGATGAAGTCCTCTTCAATCTTGCTCTGGTGTAGGGCCCTCTTTACAGCACCAAAATAATTCACCCTAATTGAAAACCTGATTGTCCCATTGACCTAAAAGTGCTCATTTGTCAGAGTCAGTAAGTGGGTTACTGGTTTACTTTTTCTATTAAAGCCTATTTACTCACTCTAAGGTGATACCCTCTGCTGAAAGCTGAGAGATCATCTATGTTGACCTCCAGAAAATTGATGTTTTTACCTTATTTTCAACTGCTGCCTTTAAAACTAAGTGGTGAAATAAAGTGGTTTCAATTACACTGGGAAAGCATTGTCCTATTTTAAACATAGAATGAATTCAAGATGCTAAAAAATGATTGAATTACTGTTTTCTCCCTATTTCAAAACATCTAACATGATGAGGAAGAATGAATTTTCTAGCTCTATTCTATTGTTTGTAGTCAAAAAATCACATATGGTTGATAAATATTAATTTGCCAAACAAGTGTATCCTTTTGTTTGTGCAGCTGAGTCATACAGGCAGGGGAAGGGAAGGGATTCTCCAAAGGTTAGTGGATTCTCTAAAGGCTTTTAAATGGTGTCTTTTTTCTATTCAAATTTATCAAGGTATCTTTTTTGTGTTTCACCTGATGGAATTGGATTTATGAATTAAAGACTGATTGTGACTTGGAATCATACCCTCCCTGAAACCTCCAGATTAACATCTATTTCTATAGACTCTTAAGGAGACACTTTTTAATTTTACAATAGAGAATAAAGGCAAAGAAGACATAATAAGTGCCTTTCATATCCTCTACAATGCCTTGTGTGCTCTTGAGCATTTATTTGATACCCCCAAAATATGTATTGTGTTCACTTCAATTAGGTTCAACATCTGGAGCCCCATAGTGGCTGGAATAGATAATAGGAAGGGCTGAGAAGCTTAATTCTATCTGAACTGTTAAAATACAGGGAAATAGAATTTTTTTCTAGTAGATAGATTGCTTAGACAAGAAAAGCATTCTTGCACTCTCATACTCTCCACCACCATCCTTCCTCCTTTCATGGAGGTTTGGTGTTTATTGCAAGAGGAATATAACCCCATTTCTTTTGTATTCCATTTTTATATTGAGATGCCTTGGTAGGAGACCCACATAACTGCCACTCACTCTATTTCAGTTTCTTCATATGTAAAGATGAGAAGAGCCTTCCATCAAACAGCAGGCCTTCCTTGCCAATTGTCAGGTTTTCTGCTCTATTTTTAAACTCAGCACTTGGTAGTAGAACTAAACTGTTCTTTTGGGAAAGAGTACAGGATATAAAATTAGATGATGGACAGCCACCCAGTTTAGTGAGTTAAAAGTGTTTTCTTTTGCTTTTTTATTATTATTTCTAAGGCTATGTTAGTGAGGAATAGAAAAATTAGACATGAATCTATGTAGCACTTTCAATAAACTCTAAAATGATGAAAGGATGTGATCTCAAGAAACTTTTATGATAAAAGTTTGTGGTCAATAAATCATACATTTTTGGTAAACAGTAATTCAATAACAAATTTCACTTGTTCTTGGAACAGTTTTCTTTATGAAGTAAATTTGCACAAGTTCATTAAGGAAATAGGATTCTTTGAAAGTTAATGATTATCTTAAAGGCTTTTTTTGCATGTTAGATTCTCCTCATCACATTGAATAAACTTTGTTTTATACCACTCTGCTTAAACCTGATGTGGGTTTTATAAGGGTGTCATTAAGGTCCTATGTATTTATTTATAAGGGAACATGACTCCTTATTGGCTGAGAAAACACTGAATTGCCAAACTTTGTGAGGAAGAAGTGGCTTATTTTAGTGTGTTGGATTCTTTAAGACAAGATCCTGGGAAGAAACAGAAAGGCAAGCTGCCAACTTTTCAATAGTTATGCTTTCTCAGACTTCATGGGTACAGAAACAAGAGACCAGGATGTAAAAAATAGGAAACAAAAAATCTTGGCCTTTACAATGCAATTTTATTCTTTTCCCAGTACTTCCTACCTCTTGTTTTTTGGGACAACTGTGCATTTGGAGCTCAGGCATACAGAGAAAACATGACATTTCTGGTAGGAGAAGTATTTGCATATGAAAAATCCACATAAAATCATTATATAGTAAATTTGTAGTCCACAGATAATCTTTGGCTATTGAGAAAGATTGCCAGACATTCATGTCTGTTACGTGTAGCAAGCTCACCAAACACTCTTTTATCATCTCCCGGACTAGGTATGACTTTTTTCAATTTAAAAAAAAATGAATTTTCCTCCTGTTGGATTCTCCCTACACCCACTGGTCTGGCCTTTAGTGCATCATTGATGCAAGAATACAACTTCAGTTGTAGCTGGCCTGAAGAACAAGGAGCTCAAGAATGATAAAATCTTTATGCCTGAGCTGGCCTTGGGCTTAGACAACAAATCCAGATTCAGAATTCAGATTCAGACTCAGACTCAGATTCAAAAAGAAGCACATACCAGCACACATGTAGATCTGGAGAGGGGCTGCATATCCTCGTGGCTTTTATAGGTAACTATGAAGTCAGCGACAGATGGAGACTCAGAATGAGTGATGGAGTTTTGATGAGAGACAGAAGAAAGGACTTCAAAGCCTTTGTGAAAGAAGTGGGAGAAGGCATAGAGATGTAGTCTCATTCAGACTTCCAAAAAAGGCCATTGGGTGTACGAGCTGTGTGACTTTAAAGGGGAAGAAGTATTAATACAGCAAGGAACTTCCCACATGGAGGAGCAATTGAGACTTAACCCTATGTGGGTTCCATGAGTCATGGGGACTATATAGGTCCAGAAGGGAAGGAGGACCCACCATAGGAGAAGGTTCCTTGCTTCTGGCCAGAAGGGGGAGGAGAGTAATCCTAATTATGGACAGGCTCCAGTACAAGGTCATTCTGTGTTTTGCCAGATTGAATAAAATCAATCCTATATCTAATGTCTTGGATGCTTGTAGGGAAGTATGAATGCTTGTTAGGGAAGTGAGGGGCTTCAGAGAGAAAGGAGAATTGTTTTTTGATCTTAGGAGAATTCTTGGGTGCACGAAGGAGTAAGGATGACATTTGGGAAGCTATAAGTCAAATTCTGACTTTTTTTTTTCCAAAGGAGAACATAGATTGGAACAAAATCAATCACAGATATTATAATTCTGAGAGACAACCCCAAAGGTGAAACTAGACTCTTGCATCAGGGCCCAGAACCTTACTGATGCACATATTACATAAGAATCCTAGATATCCTAGATAAAACTATGATGACAGACAATATTATTTGAAAAGTTATTTTTTTTCAAGCACACAATGTCATAGCAAAGAGTGAATGATAACAAACAAGGGAAAATGAGAGAGAGAGAGAGAGAGAGAGAGAGAGAGAGATATGAGAGATGAGAGGCATATCAAACTATATAGATACCAAATAATAAAAGAAATGCCTCTAAATTCTAATTCTACTTAGTAGTCCCATTATAAATGAATCACCTAAAATTTATGCCTCAGTTTTCTCCCTGTGAAATACCTGTGGCTCAGCTGCCTGACAGGATATTTAAAGCTCTTGCTAATGAATTAGCAAAGTATTATTTCCATTTTTTTAGGGGCAGTTAGGTGGTACAGTGGACAGAGTATGGGAGCTACAGTCAAGAAGCCTTATCTTCCTGTGTTCTAATCTGACCTCAGACATTTACTAGCTGGGTAACCCTAGGCAAGTCACTTAACCCTGTTTGCTGCAGTTCCTCCAATGAGCTGGACAGGGAAATGGCAAACCACTTCAGCATCTTTGGGAAGAAGACCTCAAATGGGGTCACAAATATTTGGACATGACTGAACAACAAACATTTCAATTTTTGAGGGATTCTAAAAAAGTTAAGATAGGCTTCTATCTAATATCTGTTGCAACATCCCCTCAAAAACAAAAGGTTACTTGTGTCCTTGTCAGTAAAGTCACTTTTCTATCATAACTCTGTTCTATGCAATTTATAAATCATCCAGGAACTCCCTGCTGGCTACAAGTCTGCCCCTTCAGCCATAGGGTTCAGTAACGCAAAATGCCATCATGTTTCCAGCTCATCAGACCATATTATTAGAGCTATTACTGCTATATAGCCCCTTTGGCCCAAAGCATAAATGTATCTGAACCCAAGTTTGGAACTTCCATCCAAGCTCATCTCTTGAATTTTTCAACTTTATTTTGTCATAACAAGGTGGGGAAGGAAATTGGTAGGTAGAATTTTATTACTGATGGGAGATTGTGTGCATTTCCTCTTTAAATGGGTATTTGTACAGAGATTCTCTAGCAGAACTGGCACAAGCCATTCTGTGCATGCTAGGAAAGGGTTGAAAATTACACCTACTTGTATGGTCCATTCATCAGAGGCTTGGAATACATACATCAACACATATGGCTTGAAGTAGTGTAATAAATGCCTGAATGATCCATGGAGCTGAATTTTCTGCATTAAAATATGCGCACCATAAGACATAATATTAAGAACCATAAGTGCAGATAGGTAGTGCATTGCATAGAACACTGGCCCTGGAGTCAGGAGGGCCTAAGTTCAAATCAGGCCTTAGAAACTTTCTAGCTATGAGACCCCAGGTGAGTCACTTAAACCCACTATTTCAAAAAATATATATATTATATATCCCTTCATAAGATTCATGAATGTCGAACCTAGGTAGTCACCTATCTTACCTCCCCATACTACTAACTCTACTCTCTGGAACACAGAGATATTATCTTTCAGATGGTTCTGTAATAACTAGGGACTTGATGTGACTTAAAAGGATCTATCTGTATCCTAGAATAAGAGTTCTCAACTATTTTGAAATCTCATAAAAGTGAGATGACTTATGTGGAATTTTTCCATATAAGTTGCTTTTCTTCTAGTTTCATCTCACCAATTATTTTTACATGATACTATTACAAAATGGGAATGCTTCTCAAGGGACCTTTTCTATATATTCATCTGCTCACCCTATACTCTTTATGGCAATTACTTTGATAGAATAAAATCCCAATTATTATAAAATCTCATTCATTCCATTTCCTAAAGTCATTCACCTTTCAGATGCATCATTATAAACTCATATAGATAATGTAAGAGATACATGGGGCTAGGTTTTATCAAATAGACAACATTTTTTTAAACCTATTTGTTATGCACTGAACCTCCTCTGCATGGGCTTGTGCCCTCACACACACACACACACACACACTGAGCACAGTTTAGGTCAAGGGTCAAGGTACAGAGTATATTAAATAGACACGTTCTACACTGTCTATGCCTATATTCGACAACATAGACATGTAGGAAAAAAGACAAGCAATCATATGAACTTGGCACAAATTCAATATTAATATTCAACAAACATTTATTAAGTGTCTACTATGTTTAAGGCACTATGCTAAGTGTGGGAAATAAACAGATAAATAAATCACAGTCCCTGCTTTCAAGGAGCTGTCTCATAGATGAGAGAAGATAAGTATGCAAATAGCTACCTCAAGATGTGCTATCTTGTCCCTGACTGGGAATGATTGCTTTTCCTTTTTAGAAAATGTAATATCTAGAATGGTTGGTTCAGTAGGTGATGATGTTATCTAGGAAGTCATGTTAGAGACGGGCAAAAGAGAGATCTGAAGGTTGAAAGGAGAGGGCCAGAGACAAGAGAAGCAAGAAGAAATCTAAAAAGCTGGAGGTAGAAGAAATGTCTGTGGAATCTGAAACTCCTTCTCCACCCCAGCCCCAGCACACACACACACACACACACACACACACACACACACACACACACACACACACACATACACACACACACACACTCCCTGCCTTTCTTCCTACTGGGGTTCTTTACCCAAATGGGTTATTTAACCAAAGCAGGAGTTAATCCACTCCAGCCTTGGCATTACTGGCAAGGAGACTAAGACTAGGCGTGGGGGATGGGGAAGCTCTCAGTGAATCTATGTTGAGCTGTAGGGGAGAGCCCAGGTTCCTATAATTGTCTATTGCAGTAGTTCCCATTCAGTGATTCTCAAACCTCTTGGAAGATCACCACAATGATCCAAAGGGTTCATCCTAAAAACTCTTTAATAGAGACACAAGTGGTAAATCATTGTCCAAAAGATTATTACGAATAGTATATTAAGTTACCCTAGGGATTAATGACATATTCTGTTGTTGTTTAAAAGGTGCTCAAGAAACAAAAATAAAAAATGGGAACCACTGTCTATAGTATTTAGCAAACTCTAAGGGCAGCAGAATGCTTGCAAACCGTCTCTCGTGGGGGACTCCATTATGTTGGAGACATAGTAGGCAAGAGGTTAATAACAGTAAATTAACATAAATAGCAAGTACTCATCACCAAAAGCCTTCTTTTTAGCTTCTAGGTTTCTAATCTGGTCCCTCGCTCACTCCATTTACTGAACTGAAGAGTAAGAAGGGTCACTGCCTGCATCCTTCTACTATTGTGCTATGAAGGGAGTATAGAGGCCTAAACTCCCAATTGGGAGGAGGATTTGGGGAATTGTGTGAAGAGGTTATGCTGCTTTCCTGTTATTCTCCTGGCATTTCTATTTTAAGTGAATTGTCTTTCCCCCTCCCCTCCCACAAGGGAAGAATTCTCCTTGTCCTGAGTCCTCATTACATGCGTACATCTAGCCTTCATTCCCCCACTGACTGAAGGACACCACTTCAAAATTGCAACAGAATTAAAGAGTTATTCTCTCCTTCCCACCCCTCCTTTGTACACATGCACACATGCACACATACACACACAACACACACCATATATTGTGAGTTTAGTGGGATACTTATAAGATAACAGGTGAAAGTTGAGCCTTATAAGCAACAGAATTAAAACCCAAAACAAGTTATAGAAACTTGTATGTAAATTTTACAAATATAACATTACAATATATGCATTGAAATGTGTTGAATGTATTTGGAATACAAAGTGAGATATAGGAGTTTCAAGGATGAAATCTGGTTTAGGTGAAGTGGCAACTAAGATGGACTTTGATGGGGGCGGGTAGTGGGAGGGAGGAATATCCACAAAGGAAAATATTCAGAGGTAAAAATAAGTGTGGTGCTTTCCACATATGAGGGAAAATATAAGCAAGCAAAGATGGGAAAGGGTGGGATGACTAGAGGGGTAGGTGGGGTGTAATATCTGTGAAGGGATAGCCAATGAAAAATACTCAAAAGGGATGCTGAACTTAGATTGTGGAAGACTTTGACTGCCAAGCTCAGGAACTTGGGTTTATTCCGTAGGCAATGTTGTTGTTGCTGCTGCTGCTGCTGCTGATGAGTCATTTTTCAGTCCTGTCCAGCTCTTCATGACTCCATTTGGGGTTTTCTTGGGAAACATACTGGAGTGATTTGTCATTTCCTTCTCCAGCTCATTTTACAGATGAGGAAACTGAAGCAAACAGGGTTTAAGTGACTTGCCCTGGGTCACACAGCTAGTAAGTGTCTGAGGTCATATTTGAACTCAGGAAGATGAGTCTTCCTGACTCCAGGCCCCACCATCTAGCTGCCCAGTCTATAGGCAATGAGGAACCATTAGAAGTTTTGGCCAAAGGGTGCAATGAATTAAGAGGTCTGCATTACTCTGCTAGTGATATGGAAGGAAATGTGGAAATATTCAGTGATGCCTTATTTATAAGGCATAGAGAATTCAGACTGACTGGCAAAGACTAAGAGGTAAGGACTCTTGTCAGAGGAATCACCCCTTCCCCCTGGTATATGAGAGAAAACTACGAGCCCTTTTTACTCTCTTGCTTTTTGGGACTTTCTCTTCACCCTGTCTTTTGCATCTCCTTCCAGAGTACAGCAAATTGGAGGAAGGGAAGGGCATTTCCTCACCCCCAGAGTTGATTATGACTTGTGGCAGAAGCATATGGCAGTGGTAGACATGTGCTTGCACATTGTCTGAGAAGAGAGATCTTAAGAGTGGATTTTTTCATCTCAGCAGATGGTATAAACCAAAGCACTGATAAATTTTCTGCAGGAGTATGACAAAGGCAGATGTGAACATGCCCATTTAACCCAAAAGCATAGGACAATATTCACAAATTCCAAGTCCTGTGTGGTAGAGGGGGAAATTTAGAATTCTCTAAGCAGTGTGATCTCAGAATATAGCCTTCTGTCCAGAGAAGGGAAATGTATTAGATAATACCTCATGGATAACCCCAAGTTCAAGAGTTTGGGGATCAGATTTTCTAGAGAATGAATTCCTGATGCAATGTGTTCCCTGGAGAAAGACAAGTACAATCCACCTAGTACCTGCATAGCATGCTACTTGGAGAGCTATGCCTGTGAGTTACTTAGGTATTGCAGATTGCAGTAGGTGCAATATCCTCACCCCTACCCTCATGCAAGTTAGGCAAGGTTTGTTTGTTTGTTCCCTTAAAAGGTATTGAAAGCATCCCCAAGACTTTATTGGCTCAAGATACTAAAAGCTCAGGCTGTCGACATCACTTTCTGGTCTCCTGACCACCACCACCACTCCAAAAAAGAGCCACAAGGAGCTTCAGGAACTCTCTTTTTCTTGGCATGTCATTATGGTGGACACAGGCAAGGGAACCTCATGCTGGTGAATTAATTCCAGGTATCCTCAATAAATATCTTTGTTGAACATTCTTCTTCTGCTGCTGCTAAGTAGATTTCCTTTCGTGTACTGTTGAATGGCCTACAAGTGTCAAATTTTCTTACAAAATCAAACCTGAACTATTAGGGGCCTGGCCCAGCCCAGAGCAAATGTCCAATGAGAGGGAGGTTGCTCACTTTACAGCCCTCAGGATATGGTTGCCTTGTGGTGGAGATCAAACCTCAAGGTTATAAAAAGGAATTGGGGAGACTTTATGAGAAAAAAATACCCACCAAAATGTCAAAGAGCTGCCTGAAAGAAACCCCAGATCAGTTCCCTTCCAAGGGAAGCTGATGAATATTTGAATGGTTTATTTATCTTTTTATCTATTCAGGGACTCCTGAGAGTCCTTTCTGTCACATAAATTTTCTGTGGGAGTGAAAAGAGGCTGTCCTGTACCTGAAATGTACCTGATACTTTGCTTCTTTAGGAACTGAAGATGACTTTTACTCATATTTGGGGGAAATGAGACATGAGATGGACTCAAATTTTATTAGAAAAATTTCCTAGAGCAACTCCAGGTATAGTTATTACATACAGAAATGAATGGAATATGACATTCTTGGATGTGTAAGCCTAACATTTTGTTTTGGTTTTTATTGTATGGGAAGGGGAGGTTGTGGGGGTGTCAGAGGTGAAGGCAACTTGGGCTTCTGCTTATAGGTAGAATATTGAGTGGGAAAATTTGAATCAGGAAAACCATTAGGAAGCTTTTCATGTGTTTTTAACCTGGGGTCCATGAACTTTTTTTGAAAAAAGAAACTGAATTTCAAATAATTGGTTTTGTAAACGTATGCATTAAAAACATTATTCTGAGAAAGGATCCATAGGCTTCACTAGACTGTCATTAGGGATCTATGACACAAAATAGGTTAAGAACCTCTAGGTAGAAGTTAATGAGAGTTTAAACTAGATGATGGTAATGATAAGGACTGGTTAAAGGTTAAAGATTTTAGAGACTGAAATCAAATGAGATGAAGCAATTGATTAGATGTGGAAGCTGAAAGAAAAGTCAAAGATGTCTCAGATTCTGGTGACTTGGAGAATGATAATGCCTTTAAAAGAGAAGTAAGGAAGTTAGTAAGGGAAGATTTGCCAGGCAAATATTGGGGGAATAATGAGCTTATTTTGGAGCATGCTAAGATTGGAATGATGATAACATAACTTAAACAGAAATATCTAGCAGGCAGTTGAAAATATGGGTTTGGAGGTAAAAATTTAAAGGAAGTTATTTCAAAAGAGGTGATACCTGAAGCCCTAAGAATAGATAAGCTTGCCAAGTGAGGAAGTGAAGGAAGATAAGAGTAAAGACCTGACGATTAATGTGCGTTTTCATATTATGTGCAAACATTGTGGTAATACTTAATAGAAATATTTACATTTTATGGAATAGGATGATTTCCTGTGAATCTTACCTTTCTTTCTGATGCCAGAGGTAATTAAGAAAATACAGAGAGTCAAGTCAAGCATAATTCAGCAAGTTAATGTACCTATACTACTGACTATTCTAAACACTGAAATTAACTACAAAGGACCTATGCAGGAAAATGTTATCTGCATCCAGAGAAAAAATTGATAAATAGAAGTATGCATAGAATGATTTCATACACACACACATATATATACATACACATATATATATACATATTTGTATATGGTAGCCCTCTATAGGCAAGGGTGGGGGGAGAAAAGAGGGGGAAAAAAGAAAGTTACATGGTATCTTTATTATAGATTTAAAAAGAATGGCAAGTTGTACATAATAGATTTGAAGTTTCGTGTACAATCATCTTTTTTTCTATTACACAGTTATAGAAACTCTTGTTTCTTAAGTTCAGAATAAAATAAATAAAATTTTTAAAAAATAAAATAAAGATTATAACCACAAAAAAGTTAATGTGCCTATATTCTTTGCTGAGAGAAGCTAGAGTATTTAAAAATAATAAACACCACTATACCTATATATGCCCAGAACTAAGACTGGTTGTGATGAGACATAGCAATAACATTATTTGGATCAAATTGTGCGGCTTAGCTGAATAAGGGAATTAGTACTTATTAAGCACCTACTGTATATAGGCTACTGTGCAAAGCACTTATTTCACATTTGATCCTCACAACAGCCCTCTGAAGTAGGTGCTATTATTATCTCTATTTTACAGCTGAAGAAAATGAGGCAGATTGAGGTTAAGTGGTTTTACTCAGGGTCAAGCAACTAAGTGTCTAAGACTAGACTGGAACTCAGGTCTTCTTAACTCTAAGCTCAGCACTCTATCCACTTGTTCTGCCTTGCTGTCTCTTAATCTACATTATAAAATATTAATTTGAAGTATAAAGACCAGTTAAACTATTTCACCAGGGAAAATTCAAAACTGACACCATTTAATATTTTTTAAAAAGAAAAATCTCATGATCTTAAAAGCTTGTCACAATTTCCCTCCTTCACAATCCTTTTTTTCCATTCTTAAGCTTTGAAATAAAGCAAGGAATTCAGCCATCATGAGCTTTGAGTAAGGGACCTTATAAAATTCCTAGAATGACAACACATCCTCATAGACATGAAATTCCTTCTCTTGGGTGGCGGTGAAGAAGGCCATGAGGTAGGCCTGGCAGCAGGCATGTCCAGTGGACAACTAGCTCAACTACAGGTGCCCTTCCCAGAAAGTACTCTGACACAGATGTCTTATACCATGAGCCTAAATTTCTTTAAGATAAAGGATCTCTATTTCAAGGTTCGATGGAATACATTTAAGAAATCTCTGAACAAACTGGGGTTTTTTTATGTCAGTCTATTTGAAACACAGAATTAAACTCACTCTTCAAAAATAACTGTTTTTTTCCCTTCCTTTCAGGCTGTAGGCAGAACTAATTTACATGAAAGTAGGGAAAAAGAATAAAGCCTTCTAAAAAAAAAAACCTTTAGGTCACCTCTAGACAGGGAACCCCAGCAGGAGCTTTCCTTTTCCCTGACTTTACAAACTGGTAACAAATAGGCCTACCTTTTCTGCAGAATGGAAAAGCTTATTTTGAACTTCCTAATTTCCCTGATTCATGCCACGCTGGAACTTTGGAGTTTGACTTCATTTCTTGCCTTCACAGTGTGACTGTTTAAGGCTAGGTACATGCAAGAGCAGTTTAAGTTGATGAGGACTCCAGTATGAGTTTGGAGTTAAGAGAGAAGTTTTTAGACAGCCACATATATCTAGTCATTTTGCAAGTATGAACATTAACCACGGTTCTCAGACCCTGTTGAGGGACTTGTGTAAGTCCCTATGCCAGTCAAGGGACTTGTGCAACCCTATGCAAGTCATTTAACCCTCATTGCCTCAGTTTTCTCATCTGTAAAATGAGCTGGAGAAGAAAATGGCAAACCACTCCAGTCTCTTTGCTAAGAAAACCCCAAATGGGGTCATTAAGAGTTAGACATCACTGAAATGAATAAACAACAACAAAAAACTGACAATATGAGAAATAAAGAAAAAGAAGTAAAAATGATTCCAAGGTCAGAAATACAAAACAATGTGTGATCGGTGAAGCAACAGAAATAATAAAATCCAAGAGAGCCAAGAATATCTCACCTTAATAGAATATCTGTCTAACCCTACTTCAGATGGATCCCTTCATTTAATAATGGTTCGAGCATGATGTCTGAACCCGAATCACCATACTAAGTTGCTGGGTTTTTTCTCTTCATTTTTAGAGCCAAGAGAAATTTTGTACTGTTGTTCAGGTGCAGAATTTATGCATTGCATTTCTGATTAATATTTAAGGAGACTGTTTGGCAGTAGAGGTTCTAAACATGTTTTGCAAGGACTTGGCAAAGGGGAAGTTGAGTAATCAACAATACGCCAAAGAAAAAAAATATTCAAATTCAATATTAATCAAGTGAAACTGTGGGCCATTTGTCCTACCCATCCTCTAAAGTCAAGTCGATCAAGGTTACTGATGGAATGTTAATAGTCTTTAGAAAAGTGATTTCATCTGGGAATTTTAAAATGGGAGCAAATTGCTACTGCCCTGGGAGTTATGTCATCCACTGTTTCTGTGGAAAGCCACCTTTAGAAAATGAGCCAGGCACAGCACTTTGAGAATCACTAGTATTTCAAGTCAATTGTTTTTTCATCAGCATTATCTCACATTCCACAGACATTGTGTCATCTTGTCTAGTCTTTGCTACAAGGTATTCTTTAATACCTGGAGATTTTACAAGACAGCCAGCTCCGAGACTGAGAACTCACTAGATGTGCAGGTGTTACAAGGAATCATAAGGAAAAGCAATGGCACATCAGCCGGTCCCCATGGTGGCAGCTGCTTTGCTTTCTTCTCGTCCGTTCTCCACATAAGATTCACTCAGCAGAATTCGAGGGCAGCCAGTGTTGTTTCTCTACCAAGGAACTCACTGCCTTATAGTATCAGATTCAGGATATGCCAGGTCTGGGCAAAATTATGAAGTAGGTGAAGTGTTTTTGGCACATTCGCAAGGCCAGCAGCATTCAGTGTTGTTATGCCACTACAGAGCTTTTTGCCTACTATCTGGGAGACCCTGAGTAAGTCAGTTAAGCCTTCCGATCCCCTTTTTCTTCATATTTAAAATGAGGGCAAAAATAGCACCTACACACACGTCCATCAGTCCATCGACAAGCATCCAAGTACTTATTAAGCAGCTACTGTTTCCCAGGCATTGTACTCAGCCCTGGGGGATACAAATATATAAGGGAAAGTCTGTCCTCAAGAAGCTTATGTTCTAATGGTGGAAATACAGGCTGTTCCAAAAGTCTTAGTGCAGTCTTAAGCTTTAAAAGCTTTACTTGCTTAAGACTGCTCTAGGATTTAGGAGACATGCTATCTACAAAATACATGTAAAATCAGAGGAGGGCACTAGCAGATAAGGCTTCATGTGGGAAATGGAGCATTAAGCCAAATTTTCAAGGAAACCAGGGGCTGCGGGGGAGAAGAGTATTCTTAAGGTTGTTGTAAGGGTCAAATGAAATAATATTTGTAATGTTTTGCAAACTTTAAAGACCTATATAAATGCCAGCTATTATTATGAACATCATCACCATAAATAGTATTTTCAGGGGCTACAATGAGGCATCCCACTGAAGTCTGACTTCCCTGGATAGTTAATTGAGCCCTTTCCTCTCTCCTCCCTCTAAAAAGAAGGCTGTCTATCTTGGGCCCTATTCCTTCATGCTGAGACTAAATAATGCATTTCAATAACATATGTTCATGTGCATCCAAGTAATAGTCAACGTATTCCCCTATCAGGTCCCATACAATATTCGACAAGAGCAATAGGATTGAAATAAGGAGGACTGGACTCTGTTCTTGCCTCTTTTGCAAACAGAATCCCAGAAATGTACAGAAGTTTGGAGGTCATTTATTCCATCCCCAATAGGAGAGCTAAGTGGCACAGTGGATAGAGTGACAGGCTTGGAAGCAGGAAGACTCTCATCTTCTTGAGTGCAAATCTGGCCTCACACACTTACTACCTGTGTGACCATGGGCAAGTCACTTAACCCTGTTTGCTTTAGTTTCCTGTTCTATAAAATGAGCTAGAGAAGGAAATAGTAAACCACTCTAGTATCTTTCCTAAGAAAACTCCAAACGGGGTCATAAAAGGTTGGACAAAATTTAAAAAATGGCTGAGCAACAAATTCCATCCCCAAACTGAAGGATGAATTCCATATATAGCATCCCCTATACTGGAAGACCTTCAGTGACAGGGAACTCACTGCCTCCATAGGCATCCCATCCCACCTCTAGACAACCTTAATTCTCAAGAGGCTTCCCACGGCTCCTGGCACATTGCAAATACTTAATAGATGCTTGTTTCCTTTTATTTTTATTAAGCTGAAATCTGCTTTCCTCTTGCTTCTATCTGCCAGTCCTCCTTTTACCTTCTTAGCAAATCTAAACCAGCAACTCTCAGATTTTTCCAGGCTATACATTTCTAAATCCTTGTATTACACGATTTTGTAAAAAATATTCTGGCTGCTTCTGGGAGCAAAGATGGTGGAGTAAAAAGGTAGTCTCTCTCACCCTCCCCTATCAATCTCTGAAAATCAGAAAATATCACCCAGAAAAAACCCTGGAACAGCTGAACCAGAAGAAAGACTCAGAGCAGGAAAGCAGTAGCCCTGCCTCACTTTAGCAGACCAGAAGGAGATCCTGGTGACTAGGCATTCTACAGCAAACTGGTCTCCCAGTGCCTCAACAAAAATAAGGGAAGCAGCACAACAAAGGGTCCCAGGTGGATAAGCAACCTGCAGCATTCATCTGAAAGGAGCTGAAGAAAGCAACCTAGAGTCATCCCAAAGTTCCAGCCTTGCTGATTCTAGCCCAACAACAGGTAAGCTGGCAGAACCCTAGAGCCTCCAACTGCCAACCAGAAGGAGATCCTCAAGCCCAGGTGGTAGAGCAGGCAAACACCAACACCTGGACCTCTGAGTGCCTCAGTGAGGGCAGGGGAACCAGCTCAGAAAACCATCAGAATTCTCAGCATTCTATAGCAAAGGAGCCTCCCAGTACCCTAGCAGATCTAAGGGAGGCAGCACTGCAAGGGGCCCCAGGCAGATAAACACCCTGCATCACCCATCTAAAAGGAGCTGCAGAAAGGTAAAGGAAAGGAAAAGCAGGCAACCTAGAATTGCCTGAAAGTTCCAGCCTTGCTGATTCCAGCCCAACACAGGTAAGCTGCCAGAACCTACAGCCTCCAATTGCCAATAAGAGGCCCCAGCACACAAAGCCAGTGACCAAGACCTAGGCTCCCAACACAAGAAGCTTGGGTCAGTGCCTCTGTTCCCAGCAGGAGAGCTCAATCTCTTTAAAGGCCAGGGAATAAAGAAACACCATGAGTAAAAAGAAACACCTGATAGATTCATATTATGAGAAGAGTGAAGATCAAGACAGAAATTCTGAAGAGGACAACATTGTCAACAAACCCACACCTGCAACATCAAAAGGGAATATGAACTGGTCTGAAGCCCAAAAAGCCTTCTTAGAAGAGCTCAAGAAGGATTTTAAAGTCAAATGAGAGAGGTAGAAGAGTCCTTAAAAATACAATTGGCCAATTGGAAAAAAAAGTACACTGAAGAAAACAAGTCCCTAAAAACAAATTGGCCAATTGAAGAAGGAAGTACAAAAACTAACAGAAGAAAACAATCTGTTAAAAATAGAATTGGACAAATGGAAACTAATGACTCTATGAGAGAGCAAGAATCAGTCAAACAGAAACAAAAAAATGAAAAAAATAATGAAAACGTAAAATACCTCATTGTAAAACAACGACCTGGAAAATCGATCAGGAGAGACAATTTAAAAATTATTGGACTACCTGAAAATCATGATGAAAAAAAGAGCCTGGACAGTATCTTTCAGGAAATCATAAAGGAAAACTGCCCTGAAGTCCTGGAACCAGAAGGTAAAATAACCATAGAAAGAATCCACCACTCACCTGAAAGAGATCCCACATTGAAAACGCCAAGAAATATAATAGCAAATTCCAAAATTACCAGATGAAAGAGAAATACTGCAAGCAGCCAGAAAAAAAGCAATTTAATATCATGGAACCACAGTCAGGATTACACAGAACCTTGCAGCTTCTACATTAAAAGACCGCAAGGTGTAGAATGATATTCCATAAGGCAAAGGAGCTTGGATTACAGCCAAGGATCAACTACCCAGTGAAAATGAGCATGATATTTTCAAGGGAGGAGATGGATATTCAGTGAAATAGGGACTTCCAAACCTTCCTGATAAAACCAGAGCTCAACAAAAAATTTGATCTTCAAGTACAACTTCAAGAAGACATAAAAAGGTAAATGGGACAGAAAGATACAATATTTTAATAAGGGCAAATCTACATCCTACAAGGGAAGATGACACTTGCAACTCTTGAGAACTGTATTGTTATTACACCATTAAAGGAGTATACATAAAGGGGTGGATATTAGTTGACTTTGATGTAATGATAAAAAAAATCTAATCAAGTGGGTTAAATGGATCCAAATAAGTGGATTCTGATCTTAGAAAATGTACTGAGAAAGGAAAGGGGAGACAAGGGTAAATTACATTACAGGAAAAGACACAAAATCCTATTACAGCAGAGGGAAAGAAGGGAGGTGGGTGAGCATTGTTTGAACCTTACTCTCATCAGATTTGGCTCAAGAAGGATAACATAATCAGTTAGGTATAGAAATCTAACTTGCCCTATAGGCAGTAGGAGGGAAAAGGGGAAAGAAAAGGGAGGGGGAAAAAGGGAGGGAAGAGCAGTAAGGTAAAGGGGAAGAAAAGGGAAAGGGATAATAAAGGGAGGAGGGACTGAAGGAGGTGGTGGTCAAAAGCAAAACACTAGTGAAGGGGGAAAGGAAAAGGAGAAAGAAAAGCATAAATGGGGGGAAAAGGATGGAGAAAAAGACACAGATAGTAATCATAACTGTGAATGTGAATGGGATGAACTCTCCCATAAAACGGAAATGGATTGCAGAATGGATTAAAAACCATAATCCTACAATATGTTGTTTACAGGAAACACATTTGAAAAAGAGTGACACACAGGGTAAAGGTAAAAGGGTGGATCAGAATATATTATGCTTTGGCTGAAGTAAAAAAAGTATTCCTGATCTCAGACAAAGCAAAAGCAAAAATAGATCTAATCAAAAGAGATAAGGAAGGAAACTACATCCTGCTAAAAGGCACCATAGACAATGAAGTAATATCATTACTAAACATATATGCACCAAATGGTATAGCATCCAAATTCTTAGAGAAGTTCAAGGAGTTACAGGAAGAAATAGACAGCAAAACTATACTAGTGGGGACCTGAACCTCCCCTCTCTGACTAGATAAATCTAACCACAAAATAAACAAGAAAGAAGTTAAGCAAGTGAATAGAACATTAGAAAAGTTAGGTATGATAGACCTCTGGAGAAAACTGAATGGGGATAGAAAGGAAGATACATTTGTCTCAGCATTACATGGCACATACACAAAAATTGACCATGTACTAGGGCATAAAAACCTCACAATCCAATGCAGAAAGGCAGAAATATTAAATGCATCCTTTTCAGATCATGATGCAATAAAAATTATATGTAATAAAGGGCCATGGAAAGATAGACTAAAAAATAATTGGAAACTAAATAATCTAATCCTAAAAAATGATTGGGTCAAACAACAAATCATAGAAACAATCAATAATTTCATTCAAGAGAATGACAATAATGAGACAACATACCAAAACTTATGGGATGCAGTGAAAGCAGTTCTTAGGGGAAGTTTTATATCTCTAAATGCTTACATAAATAAAATAGAAAAAGAGGAGATTAATGAATTGGGCATACAACTAAAAAAACTAGAAAAAGAACAAATTAAAAATCCTCAATAAACACCAAATTAGAAATATTGAAAACCAAAGGAAAAATTAATAAAATTGAAATTAAGAAAACTATTGAACTAATAAATAAAACTAAGAGCTGGTTTTATGAAAAAACCAATAAAATAGATAAACCTTTGGTTAATTTAATTAAAAAAGAAAGAAGAAAACCAAATTACTAGTATCAAGAATGAAAAGGGTGAAGCTACCACCAAGGAAGAGGAAATTAAAACAATAATTAGGAATTATTTTGCCCAACTATATGCCAACAAATTTGACAATCTTAGTGAAATGGATACATATTTACAAAAATATAAATTGCCCAGATTAACTGAAGAGGAAGTAAAATACTTAAATAACCCCATCTCAGAAAAAGAAATTGAACAAGCCATTGATGAACTCCCTAGGAAAAAATCTCCAGGGCCAGATGGATTTACATGCAAATCTATCAGACATTTAAAGAACAATTAATTCCAATACTATATAGACTATTTGGGAAAATAGGTGAAGAAGGAGTCTTACCAAATTCTTTTTATGATACAAATATGGTGTGATACCTAAACCAGGAAGAGTCAAAACAGAGAAAGAAAATTATAGACCAATTTCTCTAATGAATATAGATGCAAAAATTTTAAACAAAATATTAGCAAATAGATTACAGCAACTTATCACAAGAATAATACACTATGACCAGGTAGGATTTATACCAGGAATGCAGGGTTGGTTCAATATTAGGAAAACTATCAGCATAATTGAGCATATCAACACCAAAACCAACAGAAACCACATGATCATCTCAATAGATGCAGAAAAAGCTTTTGACAAAATACAACACCCATTCCTATTAAAAACACTAGAAAGCATAGGTATAAATGGAGTCTTCCTTAAAATAATAAACAGCATCTATCTAAAACCTTTAGCAAGGATTATATGTAATGGGGACAAAATAGAGGTATTTCCAATAAGATCGGAGGTGAAATAAGGATGTCCATTATCACCACTGTTATTCAATATTGTCCTGGAAACATTAGCTTTAGCAATAAGAGAAGAAAAAGAAATTGAAGATATAGAATAGGCAAAGAAGAAACAAAGCTATCACTCTTTGCAGATGACATGATGATATACTTAGAGAATCCTAGAGAATCAAGTAAAAAACTACTTGAAATAATAAACAACTTTAGCAAAGTTACAGGCTATAAAATAAATCCACACAAATCATTGGCATTTCTGTATATTACCAACAAAGCCCAACAGCAAGAGATAGAAAGAGATGACTAATATTGACAAACTTAACCCTTCCCAGCAATACAAGGATCTAAGGCACCTCCAGAGGCCTCGTGATGAAAAATGCTATCCACCTCCAAAGAAAGAATTATAGAAGTTGAATTGCTATTTCTTTTCTCTTCTGTTGAGTTTTGTTTCCTTTTTCTGATGGTTCCTCCTATTGGTTTTAACTTTTACCTTTTACAACACCACTAATGTGAAAATATGTTTAATAGGAATATAAATGTATAGCCTATATCATTTAATCTTACTGCAGACATTATAAAATATTTGGGAGTCTACCTCCCAAAACAAACTCAGGAACTCTATGAACACAATTACAAAATACTTCTCACACAAATAAAGTCAGATCTAAATAAGTGGAAAAACATCAGTTGCTCATGGGTAGGCCGAGCTAATGTAATAAAAATGACAATTCTACCTAAGCTAATTTACTTATTCAGTGCCATACCAATCAAACTACAAAAAAATTATTTTATAGAATTAGAAAAAAATAATAATAAGATTCATTTGGAAGAACAAAAGGTCCAAAATATCAAGGAAACTAATGAAAAGAAATGCAGGAGAAGGTGGCCTAGCAATTACAGATCTTAAATTGTACTATAAAGCAGCAATCATCAAAACTACTTGGTACTGGCTAAGAAATAGAATGGTGGATCAGTGGAATAGGTCAAATATGCAAGACACAGTAGTCAATGACTATAGTAATCTATTATTTGATAAACCCAAAGACCCCAGCTTCTGGATAAGAACCCACTCTTTGAAAAAAACTGCTGGGAAAACTGGAAAAGAGTATGGCAGAAATTAGGCATAGACTAAAATCTCACACCATATACCAAAATAAAGTCAAAATGGGTTCATGATTTAGATATAAAGGCTGATACTATAAGCAAACTGGGAGAGCAAGGAATAGTTTACCTATCAGATCTATGGAGAACAGAAGAATTCATGACCAAACAGGAGATAGAGAACATTACAAAAAGCAAAATGGATAATTTTGATTACATTAAATTGAAAAATTTTTACACAAACAAAACCAATGAATTAAAATTGGAAGGTAGAAAATTGGGAAAGAACTTTTACAACCAGTGTCTCTGATAAGGGCCTAATTTCTAAAATATATAGAGAATTAAGTCAAATTTATAAAAATACAAGCCATTCCCAATTGATAAATGGTCAAAGGATATGAACAGACAGTTCTCAGATGAGAAATTAAAGCCATCTATAGTCATATGAAAAAATGCTCTAAATCATTATTGATTAGAGAAATGCAAATCAAAACAACTCTGAGGTACCACATCACACCTATCAGATTGGCCAACATGACAAAACAGGAAAATGATAAATTGGAGAGATGTGGGAAAACTGGAACACTAATGTATTGTTGGTGGAGTTGTGAAAAAATTCAACCATTTTGGAGAACAATTTGGAACTATGCCCAAAGGGCTATAAAAATGTGCATCCCTTTGACCCAGCAATAGCACTTCTAGGGCTATATCCCAAAGAGATCAAACAAATGGAAAAAGTACCCACATGCACAAAAATATTCATAGCAGCTCTTTTTGGTGGCAAAGAATTGGAAATTGAGAGGATGCCATCATTGGGGAATGGCTGAGCAAGTTGTGGTATATGAATGTAATGGAATACTATTGTGCTATAAGAAATGATGAACAGGCTGACTTCAGAAAAAACCTGGAAAGACTTATATAGTCTGATGCTGAGTGAAATGAGCAGAACCAAGAGAATGTTGTACACAATAACAGCCATGTTGTGCAATGACTAATATTGATAAACTTAACCCTTCCCAGCAATACAAAGACCTCCAGAGGCCTCGTGATGAAAAATACTATCCACCTCCAAAGAAAGAATTATGGAAGCTGAATTGCTATTTCTTTTCTCTTCTGTTGAGTTTTGTTTCCTCTTTCTGATGGTTCCTCCTATTGGTTTTAATTTTTACTTACAACACCACTAATGTGAAAATATGTTTAATAGGAATATAAATGTATAGCCTATATTAGATTGTGCACCATCTTGGGTAAGGTGGTGCGGAGGAAGGGGGCGAAAAATTTTGAACTCAAAAGCATAGGGAAGTGATTATTGATAAATCAAAATAAATTAATAAAATTTTAAAAAATTAAAAAATATTCTGGTGCTCTCTTTTGTACATACTCCAACTTGTCAATGTTCTTCTTAAAATGTCACCTAAGACTTAATCATTACATCAGAGCAGATAAGTAATTTAATCTCTCTGAAACTCAGTTTCCCCACTTGAGAAATGAGGATAATAATAGGTATACTTCCAACTTCACAGTTTTGTTAGGTTAATATAAATTGTTGTATATAAAATACTAATAATCATTATTATTTTATCAAATGCCATGATATGGAGTTAATCAATCTGCTAACATTTATCAAAAACCTACTATGTGCAAGGCATTGTACTAAGCACTAGGGATAAAAAAAAAAAGGCAAAAGACAGTTAGTCCCTGATCTCAAGGAGCCCATGGTTTAAGGTGAGACACAACATTCAGTCAGCTATGTAAAAATATGAAATATACATGGTAAATTGGAGATAATATCTAAAGAAAGGCATTTAAAATTAAAGAGAACTAGGAAAGATTTATTGCATAAGGTAGATTTTTAGCTGATAGTTAGAGAAAGCCAGGAAAGCTAAAAGGTAGAGATGAGGAGAGAAAGAATTCCAGGCATGGTAGACAGCCAGAGAAAATGCTCAGTCATGAAATAAAATGTGGTGTGTAATAAACAGCAAAGAGGCCAATGTCACTGGGTGGAAGAATATGTGGGAGTATGGAAGGCATAAGAAAAATGGAAAGGCAGGAAGAGGCCAGGTTACAGAGGATTTTATATTTGATCTTGGAGGCAGTAGGAAGCCATTGAAATTGATTGAATGGGGGTTGTGGAGGGGGGAGTGACATGGACAAATTTGCAGATGGCTCGCCCAAAGAGTGGTGGGGATATTAAACACCAAACCAGGAAAGTAAAGAAGTTATCTTTTGATAAATCATCTTTTAACCACACCTCAAATTTTCTCAAAAAACCTCTACAAATTAATGAACTATAGAGTGAGCCCTCTTTGGAAAGAAATCTAGACTTCACTGACATTCATTTTGAAAAAGGCTAAAATTAAGTGTCACCAGAACTAAGGAAATCCTTTGGCGGTGGTATAGAAATTGAAGTAGTCATCAAACCTAATGTCATCCCATAATGTTCTGACAAAGTAGAGCAAAACTCAGTCTCTGAAGCCAACATGTTTTGGGGAGAAAACCAAAGAAGGTATGGTGTTAATATAGCTTGAACAACCTTTGTTGTGGTTCAGTTGTGTCTGACTCTTTTTGACCCCAGGATCCACTGCACATCAGTGCTGTTCCTAGTATTTTCTTGGCAAAGATGCTAGAGTAGTTTGCCATTTCCTTCTTCAGCTGATTAAGCCCAAAATGGTTTAAGTGACTTGCCTACAGATCACAGAGCTAGTTAAGTGTCTGAGGCTGGATTTGAATTCAGATATTCCTGACTCCAGGCACAGCACTATATCAATTGAGCCACCTAGCTGCCTCCAACCTTGACATCTAGAAATTTACCATTTAAAATTAAAGATAGATTGAGGGTGACTGCTCCAAAGGGCTGATATATTGATGTCTGTTTTAGGTCTGGATCTCAAAGTCATGCAGAATGTTGATAATATGAGGGTTACATAGGCCATGCTTTCACATCAGTAACTCCATTATAAATTTAGGGTCATATGAAGGATTTCCTGAGCTCTGGTGACATTTATTTTCAGCGTTCTTCACACTGACCATCAATGAGGTCCAGATTTCTTTCCAAAAAGGGATCACTATACAATTCATCAATTGGTAGAGGTTTCCAAAAGAATTTGAGATGTGGTAGAAAGATGATTTATCAAAAGATAACTTCTTTACTCTCCTGGTTTGGTGCTTAAAATCCCTCCCACTCTTTAGGTCAAGATAGAGAACTAAAATAGGCATCACATCTGCCCTAAACAGTCACCTTCAAGTCATTCTTAATGTCAAATGGTAAATTTCTAGATGCTTAGGGAACCTTGAAGCTCATTACAAGTGCTTTAAAGAGTAATTAGCCTCTAGAGTATGTGTCTCTTGCTTGCCTCAAGCCACCAAGGAGTCTAGGAAAGCATGTGAGGCACTGGACTGAGATGGAAATGTACTAACTTGATTAAGCATATCTGATTTGTTGTAATACGCTTTATAATTTCAGCTCAACACAATTAGCCACAAGTCACATTTAAATCATCTCAAAAGATTAAATCTTTTCAAACCAAATACAGCATTTCAGGAAGAGGCAATTTTCATCAGATGGAGAAAAGGAAGAGGAGAAAAAGAACTTCAAATAAAAATGATAGTTCACAAGTCTAGTCCAGAAGGCCATTCAGTTCCCCATAATTCAGTTACAAGAGACAATAAGGAGAGACACATGGAATATAAAAATCAGGTGATGTATCCTTCCGGCAAGGGGGGGGGGGGGGGGAGATGGCCCAGAACTATTTTATTTATGAGGAATAGCCTTGAAATTGATGAATTGTGGTCAATATGGTGGAGAAAAGGCAAAGACTTGCCTGAGCTGTACCCAAAACTCCCTCTGGACACCTTTAAATAATGCCATAAAATAATTCCTGGAGCAGCAGAACCCACAAAAAGATGGAGTGACATAATTTTCTGTCCAAAGACAACTTAGAACGTCTGTAGGAAAGGTTTATCATAACTGGATGAAAGTGAAGCAAAGTCCAGTGCTGATGTACCAGCATAGACCCAGCCCCAGAAAACCAGGACCAGGCCTCAGGAGCAACTGAATCAGCAGCAGCAATACCTGCTTCCAGAGTTTTGAGCCCACAGATGGTAAGGGGGGCTGAACAACTACTCAAAAGGATATTACAGTGAGGCAGGACTCTTTCCTTTGCCTATGCTCAGATCCAGGTCACAGTACTGGATGGCAGCCCCAAGGCAAGGAGGAGCACTCAAACACTAGAGCTTGTAGCCACAGTACATCAAGAATACTCATCACAGTTCCAGGGCAGAAAAGAGTGCTTGTGGTTACTCACAGACTGGAGCACAGGCCAGGAGAACAGTAAATATATCTCACCCTTAGAATCTAAGGATTTGTTCTGCAATGTTTGGATTCAGCTGGCTACACTTGAGGACCTGGGGAGCCATATGTTCCCCACCCTTGCATGAAATCACACCACCTTGGAAGAACTAAAAACTTACAGGTCCCTAGAAGTATCTCAGAAAACAGCTGTATAAAACCCCTGAAGCTTGGGACAGTGTGCCCTCCATCGTGGAAGCAGAGCCCTACTTTAGCGAAGAGTAAAAAGTCAAGAAATAGGCTGGGAAAATGACCAAACAACAGAAAAAAAAACCTAACCATGGCAAGTTACTATGGTGACAAGGAAGATCAAAACACAGAGCCAGAAGAAGAAAATAAAGTCAAAGCTCCTAGACCCAAAGCCATCAAGAAAAATGTTAATTGGCCTCAGACTATGGAAGAGCTCAAACAGGATTTTGAAAATCAAGTAAGAGGGGTAGAGGAAAAATTGGTGAGAGAAATGAGAGTGATGCAAGAAAATCATGAAAAGAGTAAATACCTTCATAAAGGAGGCACACACACACACACACAAAAAAAATACTGAGGAAAATAACACCTTAAAAATAGACTAGGTCAAATGGTAAAAAGAGGTACAAAAAAGCCAATGAGGAGAACAATGCCTTAAAAAAGCAGAATTAGCCAAAAGGGGAAATAGGCACAAAAATTCACTGAAGAAAAAAACTCCTTAAAAGTAGAATTGAACAAATGGAAAAGGAGGTCCAAAAGCTCATTGAAGAAAATAATTTGGAGCAGCTACGTGGTGCAGTGGATAGAGTGCCAGCACGGGATTCAGGATGACCTCAGTTCATATCTGCCCTCAGAGCAAACTCTTGACACTTACTGGCTGTGTGACCCAGGTGAAGTCATTTAACCCAATTCTCAAAAAAGAAAAAAGAAAATAATTCTTTAAAATTAGAATTGAGCAAATGGAAGCTAATGACTTTATGAGAAATCAAGAAATAATTTTTAAAAAGAATGAAAAAGTAGAAGATAATGTGAAATAGCTCATTGGAAAAACAATGGACCTGGAAAATAGATCCAGGAGAGACTATATGAAAGCCATGATCAATAAAAAAGCCTAGACATCATCTTTCAAGAAATCATCAAGGGAAACTTCCCTGATATTCTAGAACCAGAAGGTAAAATAAAAGCTGAAAGAATCCACTGATCATCTCCTGAAAGACATTCCAAAATGAAAACTCCCAGGAATATTATAGCCAAGTTCCAGAGCTTCCAGATCAAGGATAAAATATTGCAAGCAATCAAAGAGAAACAATTCAAATATTGTAGAGCCACAGTCAGGATAATACAAGATTTAACAGCTTCTACATTAAAGAATCAGAGGAATTGGAATACAATATTCTGGAGGGCAAAGAAGTGAAGATTACAACTAAGAATCGCCTACCCAACAAAACTTAGTATAATCCTTCAGGCAAAAAACTGGATATTCAATGAAATAGAGGAGTTTACAGCATTCTTGATGGAAAGACCAGAGCTGAATAGAAAATCTGACTTTCAAATACAAGACTCAAGAGAAGCACCAAACGGTAAACAGGAAAGGGAAATCATAAGGCTAAGCTGTTTACCTTCCTACATGGGAAGGTGATACTTGTAATTCAGAAGAACTTTCTCATTATTAGGGCAAGCACAGGTGTAAATTGAATATGAAGGGATGAGATCTGACAAAAAATACAATTAACGGGTGAGAGAGGAATGTACTGGGAGAAAGGGGAAGGGAAGGTAGAATGGGATAAATTATCTCAAATAAAAGAGGCAAGAAAAAACTTTTACAGTATAGGGGAAGAGAGAGAAGGTAAGGGGGAATGGGTTAACCTTACTCTCATCAGAATTGGTTCAAAGAGAGAATAGCACACATACTCATTTGGGTATAGAAATCTATCTTGCTCTACAGGAAAGTAGGAGATGAAGTGTATAAGAAAAGGGAGTGGTTATAGAAGGGAGGGCAGATCTGGGGTGGGGTTAGTCAAAACCAAAACACTTTTGAGGAGGGACAAGGTGAAAGAGGAGAGAGACTAGAATAAACAAGGGGGGAAATAGGATGGAGGGAAATATAGTTAGCAATAGTAACTGCAAAATATTTCAAAGCAAATTTCTCTGATAAAGGACTCATTTCTCAAACATACAGAGAACTGAATCAACTTTATAAAAATAAAAGCCATTCACCAATTGTTAAATGATCAAAAGATATGAACAGTTTCCAGATGTAATCAAAGCTATCTACAGCCATATTTTTTTTAAAAATGCTCTAACTCACTATTCATTGGAGAAATGCAAATTAAAACAATTCTTAGGTACTACCTCATACCTATTAGATTGGCTAATAGGACAGAAAAAGAAAGTGACCAATGTTGGAGGGAATGGGGTGGGGGGAAACGAGACAGTAATGAACTGTTGGTGGAGTTGTGAACTGATCTGACCATTCCGTAGAGCAATTTGGAACTGTATCCAAAGGGCTATAAAACCATGCATAACACTTTGACCTAGCAATACCACCACTAGGTCTGCATCCCAAAAGAGATTAAAAAAAAAAAGGAAAAGGTTCTGTATATACAAAAATATTTATAGCAGCTCTTTTCTAGTAGCAAAGAATTGGAAATTGAGGAGATGCCATTCAATTGGGGAATGGCTGAACAAGTTGTGGTGTGTAATTATGATGGAATACTATTGTGCTATAAGAAATGATGAGCAGGATACTCTCAGAAAAACTTGGAAAGACTTACATGAGCTGATACAAAGTGAAATGTACTGTATACAAAGTGACAGCCATATTTTAAGATGATCAGCTATGAAATGACTTAACTATTCTCAGCAACACAATGATCCAAGACAACTCTGAAGGACTTATGATGGAAAATGCTATCCATCCCCAGAGAAAGAACTGATGATGTCTGAGTACAGATTGAAGCATGCTTTCTTTTACTCTATTTTTTCTTGAGATTTTTTTGTTTATGTTTTCTTTCACAACATGACTAATATGAAAATGTTTTGCATGACTACACATCTATAACCGCTATCAAATTACTTGCATTTTCAATGAGGGGGGATGGGGAAGCAGGAAGGGAGAGAATTTGGAACTCAAAGTTTAAAAAAGATGTTAAAATAGTTTTTACATGTAACTGGGGAAAAATAAAATATCAAATAAAATGTTAAAAGAGGAATTGATGAATTGTATGGTAATCTCTCTTTGCATGGAAATCTAGACTGGAAAGAAGCCAGAAGAAACCAGCAGCATCACATGTAAAAACAACTTGCAAATAACTTTTAAAAATCACCAAGTTCAAAAACATTCACATTAGTAACACTTGGATTTTAACAATACCATTCTTAAACATATTTTCCCTTTATGCCGCTTCCTATATCATTTAAGAGAACATAACATCTATTTACTACAAATACTACACATTCAAAAGTTTGGGAAGTCATAGACTTAGAACTGGAAGGGACTTTAGAGGCCATCCAATCCAAAACTCTCATTTTGTAGATGAGCAAACTGAGGCCTAGAGAGGTTTAGTGACTTTCCCAGGTTCATTTAACTAATAAGTTTCTGAGGTGAGATTTGAATATAGGTCTTCCTGCCTCTCGGTACATTTCTCCATCCCCTAGGCTACCTTAATTACTCTCAAAAGATACATGTCAGGAATGGGATTTGAACCCACACCTCCTTTCTTTATATACACTTTAGAGATATCTCATGAAACAGGTACTGTGAAGCCTAATCCTGAAAGTCAATATGCTGTAGTAGATATAGAGTTAAAATTAGAAAGAATTAAATTCAAATCCTGTCTCAGATCCCTATCAGCCATGTAACCCTTCAAATATCATTTGACCCCTGTGGGCCTCATTTTCCTCACCTGTAAAATGTGGAAGTTGAACTTGATGGCTTCAAAGGTCTCTTTTGGCTCGAAATCTATAACCTTATGTTCCTGTGACCCTAATTTTCATTAGACCCTAGTGATGAGGATTGGAACTTTTTTCCAGCAGTGGAAGCTGTTGTCATTATTCTAAAACCTAGCCATTGAAAAAAATAATAATAAATAATCAAGAGAGCTTGGTTTTAATGGCAGTTCTGCCATTAACTATCAGTGAGGCTTTGATAAGTCATTTAACCTCTCTGAGCCTCAGTTTCCTCATCTTCAAAATGAAGATCTAAAACTAAGCTATCTCTAAAACTAAACTGTGGTTCTCATAATCTATAATATCTATAATTATTTTAAATTGAGGCTTGATTTTTTTCCCTTTTTATTTCAATTTTCTTCTTTGTATGGTAAAGACATTTGATATACAAAGAAAAAAAGGATTATATATGTAGTTGTGAACCTTTGTTATATACTTTTTTAAAAGTATATAGCAATGGCCAAAGTATCCAGTTTATTTGTTTCCCCTTCTGAACTTTTTGTTTTTTCTGTATATTTAAAAAAATAACGATATATTTTTTTCTTTTGCATAACTATCACTATCCATTAAACAATCCCCCCAACAGAAGTTTTCCATGTGAAGAAATATAGTTAAGCAAAGTAATTCAGCACACTAGCCATGTCTAAAAATGTATATCCTCCTTCTGTGTCTCTGGTCCATCACTTTTATGACAATACTTAATTTGCTTACTTCATCATCAGTCTTCTGATGTCATGTTTAGTCATGGTATTAATAAAAATTTCTAATGACTTCAGAACTGCTTTCCTTTATGTTATTATGGTCCTTATAAAATTGTTCTCTTGGTTCTTATTTTAGCTCTCTGTCAGGTTATGAAAGTCTTCCTTAGTTTCTTTCTCTGAATTGGATATAAAGATTCTTCCATATACATAATATCCTCACAAGGAGTATTACCTTGGACTCTATCTTCCTCCAAACCAAAAGTTAACTCCTGAACTAGAAATTCTGTGCTTCCTGGGCACAGAAAGGTTGCAATATAGTTTGTTTGCACAGCAATGTGACCTACTTCTACAAGAGAACAGAAAAATGCTACCTGCAAGGTATATGGAAGTATCTGCTTTTGTATTTAGGATTAGGGTTAGTTTTGTATTTATACTTCTGTCTATATCTAAAAGCCATGACATTTCATAAAAGACATGCATCCAGGGTGACTTTCAAATTTACTTCCATATCCATACTCCTTGATAATTCTCCATTCTTGCCTTAAGGTCAACCATTCTATGGCCTTCTACTCTCCATCTCCTGGTCTAGGTAGGACCTGCCACCTTCCTCACTCCCTTAGCTCCAAAGCCAGATGTAGACCTAACACCAAATTTTCAGGGCATACAAAAGAAAAGCCAGAGGAGGAAAGACTCTACCCCATCTTGAAAGACTTTTTTTTTAAGCTAATCATCCTCCCCATAAATACTCTATCTCTATCCATCTACTTTGGTGAACTTAGAGGATTAGGCACAGGCAGGTGGATACTGCCCTCTTTGTGATGCCCTTCCAAACAACTAGAATATAATGAAGTATGACTCACTAATTCCAATCCTGACATACTCCATATCATCCAAGTATCCTACCTTGAAGCTCTACATGGAATGCTTCCAAGGAAAACATGAGAAAAGACCTACCCAACTCAAAACCTTCAAAAATTCAAATGGAGAAAAAAGGGAGGCATGATTTTGGAAAATGGAAATGCCAATTATACAAGCATAGAGCTTGGAAGGATCTTTCTGGTTCCTTTATTCCCAGATAGAGCTATACTTACCACATGCTAAAAAATAAAAAATTTAAAAAACTATTCTGCTATGTTAGAGGAAGAAAAAGTCACTTGTACTTGAAAGCAATACTTTAACAGTGCCTTTAAAATTCACAAATACCTAAAATTCACTCAATAACTACAAAATGATCCCTTCCTTTTCACATTTCAAGCCATAATACTGCAATTGAAGGGAAAGCTTAATCCCATTCCCACATAGCTCTTATTTCTTTTACATTTGCATAAGTAACCTTCACAGGAAAAAAAAAAAACCACATATCTTTTTCTCTGGCAGAATTCTTCTCCCTCTCCCTTTGTAATGGTAGAAAATGAATATTCCCTTGACTGATTTTTTTAAAGAGTAAACAAGCCACCTTTAACATGGAGACCCTTGCACCTCATCTCCCTTACAGGACAGAACAGGAGGGTTAATGGAAAAGAGGAAGGGCCTTACATCTGATGGTGACTGAACCTCAAAGTCACTTTTAAATTCCTTGGGGAAAATGTCATTTCTAAGCAGAGCAAAGAACCGTGGAGGCACAGTGACCTGTTGAGATATGTAAATGTAGCCCTAGAAGTCCATGCAAAATAATTATGTTAAGCACTTTAGTGAAATTGGGTCATGTTGAGGGTTTTAAAATGAAAAGACTCTAAGAGGAAAGGAAAGATCCCTAGGGAATGATTCTCTATCCCTCCGGTGACGGGTTCAAATTTCTCATAACCTTTACAGGTGGAACTTAATTCTCTTTTTGGCAAACCCAAACTTCTGTAGTTGCAACTAATCTATAATTTTTTTGATTTATAAAAATAAAAAATAAAGATTCTGTAAACTGTATAACCTTCAGGGCTAGTGGTCAAGATAGGAAAGGTATCATATATCACCAAAATTTCCAGTTTTAAAGGCTCATTATAAAAAGATTGCTCTAGTGCAGACTGTATCCTCCTTAGAGGCAAGCACTACATCTTGGTAATTCTTTTGTTATGGAAGCTAGAATTGTGACACATGATTTCATATGTGTGCATGTGTGTGTTTAATCTGAACCCTTAGTTTCATTGGTGTGAAGATTTCCTTCATATGAAAATTTCTTCCCCCTTTGTAAACCAGCAACATGGCTATAACTTATTATCTCAGTGTGAACCTGAGGCCCTGAGTACTTATATGATTTGCCCAGTGTTACTCAGAAATATATTTCAGAAACAGACCATAAATTCAGATCTTGCTCACTCCACAGCTGGCCCTCTGTCCACTATACCACAGCACTCCCATATTATTATGAGCTTAACATATGTTTTCAGTTGATACTGATGGCCTAAGTATTGTTTCCAGTGTGATTTCAACCTCCAATTTCTTCACCATCAAACTAGTATTTTAGGCAACATAGGGAAAAAAAAGAACAGCATGAGAGACTCTAAATTAAAATCACTACTTTTCAATTGAGTTCCCTTAAAAGTTTGGTAATTATTATAGTCAGTTTGTAAACTTAGGCTTAGTTGATAATTTTCAATCTATCTTTTTATAAAGATGGGGGGGAGGGGACACCGGCCACTCCTCACTAAATTTATTTAGATAAGCTAAGCAGAAAATTCTACTTGGCATGCTTGATATTTTGTTCCAGATAGTCAACAGAACAGCTGCTCTACCTTGTTTCACACTGGAAAAGGACTGCCCTTTAATTTTGTTCAGGTGCAAAAGTATCACCATTGACTTCTCTTCCAGGTCCTCAGTACCTTGGAAAGAGAAAAGAGTAAAGCATAGATGAGTCATACTATTCTGTGGGAGAAATAATTGTGGGCATTCAGAGACTCTCCTTCTAAAGAAGTCATTTGGTATGGCATGTCTGACTTGTGACAAGGATCCATGAACGATGGCCAAGGGGTAGTCTAAGAAAAGGCCAAAACATATCCTCATGGCTATTTTTCCTATGGAAAACACTAAGTTTTGCAAGACTAGAGATACTAGAAAAAGAAGGGAACTGGGAAGGAATGTTCCCTGATCAAAGTTTAGGTTTCATTAGAGTCTCACAAGGCACAGTGGAGGAAATACAATGTGGTGGAAAGAAGACTAGGAACCAGCCCTGGACGTGTCACTAACTGGTATGACCTTCTCTGGGATACTTTCCTTATTGGTCATATGAGAAGTTGGTCTAGACTAGAGGTATCAAATACAATAGAACATAGATAATATTAACATGTGATTTTCTGAGTCAATATGGGGCCATGGGGACCTTCGTCTAGTACCACAGAACATAGAATATTAATATGTGATTTCCTGAATCAATATGGGGCCGTGGGGACCCCATTTCTATTTGAGTTTCATCCCACTGGTCTAAGGTCATTTCCAACTCTGTGGCTTTTGCCTCTTACTGGCACTAATTCTCCAGGTTTGTCATATTACAAACTGATCTTTCAAAAGTCTATGCAGAAATATATCCCTGATGCTTACGCTTTTAAAAATAATCCATCTCCACTCCATTCCACTTTTGTCCTTTGTGCAGGTCCTGAGAGTTTTGTTCCCTAGCATGAGGGTGAAGCCACTTGAATTTTAAGAGATCTATCCTTACTTCCAATGTACCAAGTTTATTTAAAATTTTAGACAGACACTATGTTTGGGGAAAAGATCTGGGAGACAGTAGTTTGTATCCCCTTTGGGCTAATATGAGACTATCTCTACCAAGTAGGCTGGGAAATTTTCATAACACCACGATTATTGTTCAAGGAAATAATTAATGAGAACCAGTAAAGAATAAAGCTAAGCCAGTAAGATTTAGTGAAAAATGCAACAAATCTAGCATTAAAAGAATCTTGATTTTACTACCTGTGTGCCTTTGAGCAAGTCACTTCATGTCTAAGATCCTACGATGCATCTCACTAATACATAATATAAAATAGTGACATCTATAGGCAAATTTCAGTCAGATGCATTTGTCTTCAACCTTCCTATCTCTTCTTCTGCCTTCATTCTCCCCTCCTCACCTCCATTCACCAACTGCCTAACATTTCCCAAAGCAGTGGCTTTCTTTCTTAAATCTCTTTCTTTACTCCACTTTCATTAAAATTTAGCTGTATTATATCCCATTCCTCCTAAATTATAATAGATACTAGTTGTCAATCACATGTCAAACTAACTTATTTTGTTATT